>NC_133330.1:40187252-41387252 GCF_042186555.1 Aquarana catesbeiana
TTCATCCTTCCTTCCTTCTCCTATGTGTATTCCTCTTTCTTCTCTGTTTTGTAGACCTTCCTTTTTTATTATTTTCTCCTCTCCTACCACTTTGTCATATTTTTCCTGGCGCTGTGAATCCACCGTATTTATTGCTCTTTATCTTTTGCTCCAGTCTCCTCGGTCACTTTAGTCCATGCTTTTTACCCTTTTAGTGTTATTTTGTTATCCTCATCCAGTGTCTTTTCTTCTTTCTGGATCTCTCATTGTCCCTCCTTCGTTCTCCGTGCACTATGGCTACAGTGCTCTGCATCGTGCCGTGTTACATTGTACATATCCAGTACCTTGCAGAGCGCTCTGTTCATATATCACTAGCTGAGCTGCAGCCTGGCTCCACCAACCTGCACCGCTGTCTGACTCCCTTTTAATCTGCTTGATGTGACACCAGAGGAATTCTCCTCGGATGCTGGTGACATCATTCACTCTTCCCGACTGCCTCGTCTCCTCATCTGTTCATCTTTCCTTTTTCATGTTTTCTCTCTTTCAAAAAAAAATTATAATTAAATCCACAAATATACCAGAGATTTACTTTTGTTTTCTGAATGCTTCAAGGAAAACACCACCAAAAATTTGTATTGCTGGCAAGCTGATTTATGCTAGTTTTAATATAAACTGCAGTCACAGAGTAGGAAAAAGGCTTTTTCCATTTTTTAATTTTTTTTTTTTTTTAACTCTTTTCACTGGCAACAACACTTTGCAGCAGCATGAGTTGGCTTAACCACTTCAGCCCCGGAAGCATTTACCCCTTTAATTACCAGGCCATTTTTTGCGATACGGCACTGCGTCGCTTTAACTGTCAATTGCTCGGTCGTGCAACGCTGTACCCAAACAAAATTGATGTCCTTTTTTTCCCCACAAATAGAGCTTTCTTTTGGTGGTATTTGATCACTTCTGCGTTTATTTTTTGCGCTATAAACAAAAAACAAAAACTTAAAAAAAAAAAACAATATTTTTTTGCTTTCTGCTATAATACACATCCAATAAAAAAAAAAAAGTTTAAGCCGATATGTATTCTACATATTTTTGGTAAACAAAATCGCAATAAGCGTATATTGATTGGTTTGTGCAAAAGTTATAGCGTCTACAAAATAGGGATAGATTTAGGGGCTTTTATTTATTTTTTATTGTTTTTACTGGTAATGGCAGCAATCTGTGATTTTTAGCAGAACTGCGACATTGTGGCGGACAAATCTGACCCCGAGTGACACTTTTTTGGGGACCAGTGACATTATTACAGTGATCGGTGCTAAAAAAAAAAAAAAAAAAAATGCAATGATCTATGTATAAATGACACTGGTAGGGAAGGGGTTAACACTAGGGGGCGATAAAGGGGTTAACTGCGTTCCCTGGGTGTGTTCTAACTGTGTGGGGGATGGGCTTACTGACAACACAGAGATCGCTGTTCCTGATTACTAGGAACAGCAGATCTCAGTATATTACCCTGACAGAACAGGGATCCGCTGTGTTTACATAGGCAGATCCCCGTTTTTTCTCTCTGTAGCATGATTGCGGGTGGCCCGGCAGACATCGAGGCCAACGGCAGCGTGCGCGTGCCCACGCTACCACATTCATGGACCAACATACAGGTACATCAGTTTGCGCAACCGAGTCGCCTTGCCGCAGTATATATGCGGAAGGTGGTCGGCAAGTGGTTAAAGTGGAAGTAAACCTTTACTCAAACCCAGTGAGCTGACTGGTCTCAGGTGATACAGAGATGAAGCAAATCCTCCTACATAAGTTGCAACTTTTTATCTGCAGTCTTCTCTTTTCTACAGCTGTTCAAAGTCCAGAATTTATAAAGCTTGTCTGAGCTGAAATTACACACTGCAGAGCTCCGTGAGGAGAGCTCTGAGAGCTAATTGAAAAAATGGGACCCCCCCCCCCCCACCACCACCACCACCCCCTTCACGTAGCGCACACGAGCAGAGCTGAGGCTGTCAATCACAGGCTGCGTGCTGGAGATCCCTCCTCTGTCACCTTTTTTCTCTTGGTGTCAGGAAAACGTGTCAGAAGTGACTCATGCTCATAGTAGACGAAAGAAGCAGCAGAAAGAAATGACACTTACAGTGCCTTGAAAAAGTTTTCATAACCCTTGAATTTTTCCACATTTTGTCATGTTACAACCAAAAACATAAATATATTTTATTGGGATTTTATGTGATGGACCAACACAAAGTGGCACATAATTGTGAAGTGGAAGGAAAATGATGAATGGTTTTAAAAATTTTCTACAAATAAATATGTGACAAGTGTGCCATGCATTTGTATTCAGCCCCCTTTTACTCTGATACCCCTAACTAAAATCTAGTGGAGCCAATTGCCTTCAGAAGTCACCTAATTAGTAAATAGAGTCCACCTGTATGTAATTTAATCTCAGTATAAATACAGCTGTTCTATGAAGCCCTCTGGGGTTTGTTAGAGAAACTTGTGAACAAACGGCATCATGAAGGCCAAGGAACACACCAGACAGGTCAGGGAAAAAGTTGTGGAGAAGTTTAAAGCAGGATTAGGTTATAAAAAAAAATATCCCAAGCTTTGAACATTTTATGGTGCACTGTTCAATCCGTCATCCGAAAATGGGAGGAGTATGGCACAACTGCAAACCTACCAAGACATGGCCGTCCACCTAAACTGACAGGCCGGGCAAGGAGAGCATTCATCAGAGAAGAGCCAAGAGGCCCATGGTAACTCTGGAGGAGCTGCAGAGATCCACAGCTCAGGTGGGAGAATCTGTCCACAGGACAACTATTAGTCGTGTTCTCCACAAATCTGGTCTTTATGAAAGAGTGGCGAGAAGAAAGACATTGTTTAGAGAAAGCCATAAGAAGTCCCTTTTTTCAGTTTGGGAGAAGCCATGTGGGGGACACAGCAAACGTGGAAGAAGGTGCTCTGCTCAGATGAGACCAAAATTGAACTTTTTGGCCTAAAAGCAGAAAGCTATGTGTGGCGGAAAACTAACACTGTACATCGCCCTGAACACACCAACGTGAAACATGGTGGTGGCGGCATCATGTTGTGGGGATGCTTTTCTTCAGCAGGGACAGGGAAGCTGGTCAGAGTTGATGGGAAGATGGATACAGGGCAATCTTAGAAGAAAACCTGTTAGAGTCTGCAAAAGACTTGAGACTGGAGCGGAGGTTCACCTTCCAGCAGGACAACGACCCTAAACATACAGCCAGAGCTACAATGGAATGGTTTAGATCAAAGCATATTCATGTGTTAGAATGGCCCAGTCAAAGTCCAAACATCCAGAAACTGTGGCAAGACTTGAAAATTGCTGTTCACAGACGCTCTCCATCCAATCTGACAGAGCTTGAGATATTTTGCAAAGAAGAATGGGCAAAAATTTCTAGTTGTGCAAAGCTGGTAGAGACATCCCCAAAAAGACTTGCAGCTGTAATTGCAGAGAAAGGCGGTTCTACAAAGTATTGAATCGGGGGCTGAATACAAATGTACCCCACACTTTTCACATTTATTTGTAAAAAATATTGAAAACCATTTATCATTTTCCTTCCACTTCACAATTATGTGCTACTTTGTGTTGATCTATCACATAAAATCCCAATAAAATACATTTACGTTTTGGTTGTAACATGATAAAATGTGGAAAATTTCAAGGGGGGTATGAATACTTTTTCAAGGCACTGTAGTGCTTTGGGTTGAGACAAGTACACATTATAGAAGGATATGCTTTGTTCATATTTCATGTCTGAGGTTTACAACCACTTTCAGTACCGAGCTGCTGCAGATGTGTGTCACTATACTCATTCAGTGTCCCAGGAACAGTTGACGAGCTGTCAAGGACCGCTCACCTTCAAGTACCCACCATTGACAGCTGGGAGGCAGGGATCCCTATTTACATCATTACTGCAAGCCAATCACAGTGAGTGCATGATCCCGAGCCCCACTTACTGGTCTCCAGCATCAGAGGCAATTTGAAAGGACAGCGGCAAAGGGTTATATTAGAAAGTGATTAACACTTTAAAGAAAATACCACCTAAAGAAAGCCTTCTTTGAACCCCCCCAAAAAGTGTCGCTTCTGTATCATAAATACTTACAAAGCTATTAGTTCGAAAATCATCCTTTAGCTAAAATGGCTGGATGGAGCGCAACTGGTTAAATTGCCAGAAAACATCTGTGCCTAAAGCGGAAAACAAAAACTTTCCTTTTTAATTTGGTGTTTTAAAACGGTGTTCTGGTTTTTCTTTACATCAGAGTTCATTCAAGGCTGCTTCTGATTTTTTTTTTTTTTTGTTAAGCGTTTTGCTGACTGTACACGGTTGAAAGGACGTTGTTGTTTCTTGCAGAGCCGACCTCTTTGAAGACGATGCTATTAAACAGTTGCTGAAGTACAAAACCTGGTGGGAGGAGATACAGCATAGAACCGCAAACGTTTCCCCAGAAAGCGAGGACAAAGGAGGTAAGATAGTCAGGGGAACGTGTTGGTGCAGCAGTGCAAAGGAGGAGCAGAAATGTATTTAAGCAGACGGGTTTCCTATAACATATTTAAAGGGTAAGTAACTAACTCCAAATATTCTGGTCACCGCTCCTAGCCCTGCTACATGTAGCAAACTTAATTTCCAGCGCTGCCAGTATAGCACCGTATTGTGCAATACACACCCTCGGAGTGAGCATCCATCATAATGCTTGCAATGGCAAGCGCTCATTGGTCAGCACAGGTACATGACCATGCTGACCAATGAGAAGCACATCTGAGGCTTCTTTTGGGAAGGTGTTCCATACGTAAGCGGCAATTCTCATTAGTCAGCTTGGTCACATGATCACACACATAACATTGCAAGCATTCTGGTGGATACTGATTAATTCTGATGGGTGCTGTGTATTGGGGAATATGGACTGCTACACTGGCAGCACACATCATCGTGAATGCTATTTGCAGAGAGGTCTGGAGGGGTGACCAGGATATTTGGAGTTAGTTCAACTTTTAATTTTTCGTGAAAAGGCGTATGTACTCTTTATTGAGGACCTGAGCTGTGAAAGATGTGGCCAAAAAGGGAAAGGACTAGTCCCTAGTATTTCCTGTGGTTTATCTGCAGCTGATCTTTTTCCCATTATTGGTTTAATATTCCTCTTTTTCTCTGTGTGTCGCAATCTGGGTAGCGACAAGACTTGCTTCCCAATGTCAGAACTGGTCTCCTGATGACCGGTGGTGGAAAATTCAAGAAGCAACAGGAAGGGTGGAGAAATCACAGATCCACAGAATGAAGGAAGCTGAAGCAAGGAGATTCTTCCATTGCAGGTCATCAGGTACAGCTTTCTCTCCAGCAAGGAGGACAATGAGGGGCACAAGCAGTGACATCACCAAATCGTTCCCCAAATCTCATGAAGCCATCTGTCCAAGGCAGCAGTGCTATAGATGATCTCTTGCTGCAGATATACGGCTATGGGGCTCAAGACACAGGACGATCTGGGCACAGGAAATGCACTGCTTTTTTACAGAAGGAATTCTACAAAAAAATTTGAATTTTCAGGGTGTTGCTTGGGCACAATTAACATTTTCTGGATGTTCCCTCTAACACAGTAAATCCTAATTTTTGGTTAAATTAGAAGTCCAGCCTAACCCTAAAATCACTACATCTTTAGACATCCACGATCTAACACTAACCTATATGCCCTGCAAAGAAGAAATCTGTATTCATACCTTTTCTGAAGCCGCTCTGGTCCCGTCCCACGCTGAGATGTCAACGGCAGCCTCGTTGTGTAGGCAGGTGCAGAGGAGGCAGCCGACAACGGAAGCCCCATAGTAAGTCTATGGGTGACGTCGCTTCCCATTAATTTCCCAGCCATTGTCGGCCGTTTCCTCCGCAGAGCTTTTGCCACTGGAGACTGGACCGGAGCCGCTTCAAAAAAGGTATGTATACTGATTTCTTCTTCCACCTCAGTTCACATCAGAATCTTTGGAGCCCTCCCTGCATATCAGAGCTCCCCCTTACAGTGGTTATAAAAAGACTACAAACTCCTGTTAAAATTAGACAAAGATAAATAATTTCAGAACTTTTTCCATCTTTAATGTGACCTATAAATTGTTGAAAAACAAACTGAAATCTTTTGGGGGTGGGTGGAGTAAAAATAAAAAAAACAAAATAATATGGTTGCATACGTGTGCACATTCTTAAACTAATACTTTGTTGAAGCACCTTTTGATTTTATTACAGCACTCAGTCTTTTTGGGTATGAGTCTATCAGCATGGCACATCTTGACTTGGCAATATTTGCCCACTTTCTGCAAAACACTCCAAATCTGTCAGATTGTGAGGGCATCTCCTGTGCACAGCCCTCCTCAGATCAACCCCCAGATTTTCAATCGGATTCAGGTCTGGGCTCTGGCTGGGCCATTCCTAAACTTTAATCTTCTTCTGGTGAAAGCCATTCCTTTGTTGATTTGGATGTATGCTTTGGGTCGTTGTCATGCTGAAAGATGAAGTTCCTCTTCATGTTCAGCATTCTAGCAGAAGCCTGAAGGTTTTGTGCCAAAATTGACTGGTATTTGGAACTATTCATAATTCCCTCTACCTTGACTGAGGCCCCTGTTCCAGCTGAAGAAAAACAGCCCCAAAGCATGATGCTGCAACCACCATGCTTCACTGTATGTGTGGTTATCTTTTGGTGATGTGCAGTGTTGTTTTTGCGCCAAACATATCTTTTGGAATTATGGCCAAAAAGTTCGACCTTGGTTTCATCAGACCATGACACACTTTCCCTTTTGGGAGACTTCATATGTGTTTTTGAAAAATTTAGCCGGGCTCAGATGTTTTTCTTTGTAAGAAAAGAATTCCATCTTGCCACTCCACCCCATAACCCAGACATAGACCCCCAGACAGGGGTGTGTAGACTTTTTATATCCACTGTATGTCAGGGTCCCAATCAGAGTCCCCCTTTGCATCATGGGCCCAATCAGAAGCAGAGACCGATTCATCTGGATTCTGAGTCTGTGCACTGCGTCTGAAGATGCACCACTGACCCATAGGTAAGCCATACTTAATGCGATTTTATTTCCTGAAACCATGGTTTGCAGGAAAGAAAATCCTTTGTTTCCTCCATCACTACAGTCATTGTTGATGGGGGAATCCCTATTTCAGTGCTATTGTGTTCTGCTGGTGAGGAGCCTTTCCTGCAGGCAGAAGACGAGGATTACTGCTGGCGGCTATAGCCACTAGCAGTAATCGCATACAAAACATCCGATAGGCTGCTTGTACTGAAGTCGATCGATGGATCGACTTCAGTACAACCAGCCTGCTCATACATACATAAATTGAATCTGGACCAGTCCCAGCTGAACTGGCCAAGATTCGATCCATCTACAGTATGGCCGGCTAGCTTTACCACTTGCTGGATAAAATCTTGCATAGGCTTGATGTGGCCCGTGGACTGTAGTTTGCAGACTCCTGCTCTAAGCCAATCCTCTGCTTTCACAGATGCTGATCAGGGACATGCTGACAGAAGGAGAAAGCAGTATGTTGACCTAATCCGTTTGTTGCTCTTCCTTCACTGTCCAATCACAGGTTAAGGTAAAGGAGGGGACAAGGCTATGTTGCTGAAATACAGTATAAAAAAGGGAGGTGACCAACTTGTCACTAACAAATGTTAGGACTAGCTGGAGAAAATTAAAATCATTTAGCAGATAATATATGGAATTCAGCCGAATATTTAGCTGTTAGCCTGAAGTTCAACTCTTATGTCAGGAATGGTAAATTTCAACATCGGGAGAGTATGGATGGAGCTGTGTACTCTGGAGGAGCGCTGACCTTTACATCACATCATTGTTTTTTAATGACGTTACAGGTCCTTAGGAAAGCCATGACTTTATATAATCATGGGTCGGCAGGTCATGAAAATCAAATGCGACTTATAATACCCAGAGTGAATTATTGTGTAAAGTATAAACTTCGCTGAGTTCTATCCAGGGATTCCTCCTAGGACGTTGTACAAATAAATTCCTGTAAAAGAAAGTCATATAAATAAGGTTTAGTAAAACCAGTTAATTGGAGCCAGTGATGTCATGTCTTCATCATTCCGATGTATCACCGAGGTCTTTTTATGCTTTTGGTGAGTAACTGCAAAATAGCACCATAATGAGAAAAAGTATGGCGGCTGCTGTTACTGAAGATGCTGGTTGCTTGGCTATTGCTGGTTTCTGATCTGATACATTGTCCTGAATCAAAGCAAGCAGGTCAGGAAAGTCAGACCGAAGCAAAAACATCTAAACTGCATACTTGCTTCAGGTCATTGGCTCAGAGAGAGTATTGAATCTGTTCAAGCAAAATGACAAAAACAAGAAAAAAGAGGGCGCACCGATCTAGTGCCTTACCGATATAAAAGTTTTATTAAAAATATGTAAAAGCAATGGTTCTACTCACAACGAGCGTAAATATAGGCTTTTCTTATCAGTCAAACTGCATCCCTTGGCACCTGCAGACAGGACCCGATGACGGGAGGTATCAGATGGCACCCCAGAAGGCTGAACGGCTGACGCGTTTCAGGGGCGCACCCCTTTCTTCAGAGCCTAGGCGGTCGACTTTTTTTTTTTCAGTGCCTGGTATGGAAGTGGTTAAGATGATGATCTTGAATTCAATTAAAATTAATGGGCTGAGATTGTGCCCAAGTGGGACCAAAGTAGTGCAGGAAGCATTTTCAAAGTCGGACCGACACGACATGTCATGTGACTTGTGCTCTGGAAGTCGGAGCACATATCGGACCAATGTGAACCGGCCCTAAGTGTCATTTCTGTCCGCTGCCTTGTTCCTCTGCTATCATCATGCGTCACTGACAAGTTTTCCTGACACCAAGAGAAAAAGGGTGACAGGAGACACCTCAAGCCTCAGCTCTGTTCCTGTGTGCTGTGTGAAGGGCGGGGGGTGTCCCTTCACTTCAATTAGCTCTCTGAACTCTCCTCACTGATGTAACTTCAGCCCTCCGCCTCTTCTATGAGCTGAGAGATCCTGTGTAAACTCACTTTGAATGGCTGTAGCGAAGAGATGACTGCAGATAAACAGGCACAACTTATGTAGGAGGATTTGTTTTATCTCTCTGTATCTCCTGAGGCCAGTCACTTTACTGGGTACTGTATATGAAAGGGTTTACAACCACTTTAACTATAAAAAGTCCCTGCTATTGCTCTCGGCCTCCCCTGAATTTCCAAATTCCTTTTCTTTGCTGCTGTGATCTGACTTCCTGTTAGAGGGTGGCTACGTTCATTCACCATTGTCCCATTGTATGTAAGAATGTAGCCACCCTCTCTTGCTCTTTTTCGAGATGGACTATGGAATTTATAATGTACTTAGAGCAGTGCAAATGACCACAGCTAACACGCACTGCTTGTGGAAGTGAGCAGGAAAAGGAGAGGTTTGGGAACTCACAGAGGATATTACAAGGAGACAGGAAGCATCCATTTAATGAAAAATTGATTACAGGGACATCAAGTAGTGGATGTGTATGGATTTATTTTTGGAGAATAAGGATATCATTTAGTGTCACTTTAATGTCCCTCACCCCAGCAGCATAATCCCCCCTTCTTTTTATGCTAAACCACAGAGTAATTAAATGTATGAAAATGTTTACCTTTTACTAATCCATAAACTCCGTACCCAGGGCTACTATCAAACACTAGATACTTGAACATTACACCATCACAGGGTGGTTCTGTGAGTGCATAAATAAAGTATGGGGAGCCACATCCTAATTAGTGGAAAATATGTGTGGAGGAAAGAAACATGGACTTTTTAGGCACCAAACCTTATAAAATAAAAAAAAATATTTTATTTAGGTACAAGAATTTGACAAACATTGGATAAAAGCATATTAAAACTGTCTATATAATTGTTAAGCTGCTATTGTGAGGGTATAACCCCAACCAATTCAATATATGCAATCGATAAACCAGCTATTAAACTGTAGACCTGTAACAATACCAAACAGCATTGGCATAGGTTAAAGCCGCTTCCGTAAGCTCACAATTTACAGAAGCTGCTTTAATGGTATTGTTACAGGTCTACAGCTGAAAGAGGAACTGCAGTCTGCTCCATATAATTTGTAATAAACATATCTTTGCCATTCTGAAGCTTCCCTCCAACCACTTTGCATATTATTTTATATATATATATATAATATATATATATATATATATATATATATATATATATATATATATATATTATTGTGATTCTGTACTTGCCAAATATGCTGCAGAAATCTCCTTCCACCGAGTCTGGCTGCATCCATTTTAACTGTGGGCAGCCGAAGCTGCTGCCTGTTCACTTCCTGGATTTACACAGACACAGAGGCACACCTCCAGCTCTGCAGCCCTGCAACTCTCATTGGCCCTCTTATGACTCACCACCCCCCCCTCCTTTCCTGGAAAACTCTCACAAGAGAGAGAGAGCTGTGCATGATGTCATAATTGGAAGGATCAAATTTAGAGCAAGATTAGAGCAGGTCTGCCATATACTGAGGCATAGACTATAGTCCTCAATATAATATTAAATCTGTTGAATATGTCTATAATCATACATTATTGTGTGCAAATAAATGTGTAATTTATACACTGTGCAAACATGCAGTGGAACTGATTATATATGTGAATAAATCAATAATATTTAATGGATAAATAATTATATAAGTGGTATATATTGTTATCACCAATCTAAAGTGCAATGTGTATGTGCAAAATCTACATATATAAACTATGACATCAAATATTCTCAAAATTAATGAATACAATTAAAATTTATCCTGCCACTCCGTGAAGAAGTCAACCAGACGAAAGGTAGGTTGAGTGAGACAGGAACGCTGATAAACATTGCATGGTGTATGGTCGTAGCCCGTGTTATGTGATATAACCTGGTATGTAACGATCATCTAATCTGAGCTGAGCGTGTCATCCTTAGTGCCAGGCGGGCACTTGGAATTTGTGAGTGGAAATCTTTGTTGCTTTTATTAATTGCCTGTTTGAACATATCATACTATGAGAAGCATTTTCCCTTCCTCCCCCTTCGCTTATCACACACTCCGTGGCAAGATGTGCCTGTGATTGAAACGACTCAGTGGAGCAGTGATTGGAGCTCATTGAAAAAGTCCTCAATCTTTAACAGCCAGTTGATATTGGTGAGAGACTCACAATTTTCTTTGAAGACTGTGGGGGTGATTTACTAAAGCCGTGCGGCATCAGTAGAGGCGCAACGCACATTTCCATATTTACGACGCGGTGCACACGGGAGAATGCAATCTGTGCGCCACTATGGACATGGCGCACGGCATCTCCAATTCAATATTATCAGAAGATGGAGGTGCAAATATTATGGGGGTGATGTGAGGAAGTTTGGTAACAATTGCCCAAAATAGAATGAAAAAGTAACTTTTTCAGAGAAAGCCTGCTGTGCCCACAAGTACGTTTAGGACTACGTGAGATCATTGTAAGCAGTGCGCATGAGCAAGCGGCTGTTGTGCTCATTCACATGAGTTTGTTCACTGTGCGGCCAAAATCTTAGTAAATTTTAAGCAATGTACATGCAATTGCATGGGTTGAACAGGTGCGCCTCTAATCTTGACACTTTTTTTACGCTGGTTCACCTTTATGTATTTTTTTTAAGGAGATGTGCACACAGGTCATGTTAGCATGTTACGTTGCCAACATGTGACATGGACCTTGTTTAAAATGATGTAAAAAGACTCTCACTCCTCTAGCTCCTCCTAGAAGGGCATTTAACTGAAACATAAGCACTGACCCAGATGGGACTTGAACCCACAATCTTCAGCTCTGGAGGCTGATGCCTTATCCATCAATGCATCTAATGCATATGATTTCCTTGGGCTAGCTTTTGCTTTTAAAGGGGAACTCCACACTCTTCTCCAATGCTCTTGTCTCTTCCCCTCTAATCCCTTGGATTTCCATGGGCTAGCTTTTGCTTTTAAAGGGAACTCCACACTCCACTCCATTCTCAAAAGGCTGTGAGCTGCCTTCACCAATCCAAACCACATCCTTTTTCAGAGTATACAACAGGGCCAGCTAGGAAAGGGGCAAGGCGCCCAACCCCCTCCTGAGCCATACAAGGCCACATGCACTCAACATAGCTGGCTGCCTTTGGGGCATGTTGGGCTCAGCCCAATACTAACCACAAAGCACATTGTACTCACTAGTTTTAAAGGAGCTTTCCACATTCCGTAAAGCCCCCTGTCTGCAGCCCCCCCCCCCCCATAACCCCAGCCCAATGTTGTGTGGAAGATGCCCTAGTCCCCCTGAATATGGGAACAAAGTGGTTGACTTTTGGGGTGCCCAAGCCCCTCCTGCCCCCAAGCATCCTCCCCCCTTTCATGGGCTGGCTTGCTGTGTGTTTGGCTAGGGGTTTGTTAATGCGTGTGTTGGGGGGGGGGGTGCACAATATTTTTTTTAATATGGGGTGGTATTTTTCACGTGGGGGTTCTCACTTTAAGCCATAACAGACCCAAATGGCCTTGTATGTATTGGGGGGGGGGGGGGGGGCAGGCTTTTTTGGGGGGGTTAAAATTTTGCAGCTGCAATGTAGATTTGTAACTTTTCTCTACAGCCGTACATCTTTGAAGCAGCATTTTGGATACATGCTACAGATGCACCACTTTACAGGCAGAGTGAGCCCCCCTCAAGTTACTAGCTTTTAAGCAATTTTGCATTTTTAAAGGCACTTCTTCTTGTTTCGTTTTTGGGGTTGTCCAAATTGGTGACATTGATATATGTCCCTCAGGGTGGGACCTGGGCCCCCATACCCATTTTAAGGCCAATTACTAGAATATAAGCCAGTCAAGTGGGGACTTGTAAAATTAACAAGTCAGTTCCCATAGACTGCAATGGTATTTGTTGTATAACTTTTGCCCATGTAAGGCTCTTTGTTTGTAGCATGCTGGATGATGTGCTTAATTTTGGACAGGGGGTGGCTTATTTTGTGCTAGCTGCATTTGGGTTGGTCTGGGCATGCTCAGGGACTTTGTTTTTGTTTTTTTTTGTTTTTTTTACTTTTTGTGTGGGAACAGCACTTGGCATTTTTCTGGGCATGCTCAGAGAGTGTGTTTTTTGGGTTAGTAATTTAACCACTTCAATACAGGGCACTTATTCACCTTCCTGCCTAGACCAATTTTCAGCTTTCAGCGCTGTCGCAGTTTGAATGACAATTACGCGGTCATACAACATTGTACCCAAACTAAATTTAATTCATTTTGTTCCCACAAATAGAGCTTTCTTTTGGTGGTATTTGATCACCTCTGCGGTTTTTATTTTTTGCTAAACAAATAAAAAAAGACCGAAAAATTTTGAAAAAAATAAAACTTTTGCTTTTGTTTCTGTTATAAAATTTTGTAAATAAGTAAGTTTTCTCTTTCAGTGATGGACACTGATAAGGCGGCACTGACAGGCACTGATAAGGTGGCACCGATGAGGTGGCACCAATGAGCAGGCACTGACGATGGGCACTGGTATGTGGCATTGATAGGCGGCACTGATGGGCACTCATGGGTGGCACTGGTGGGCACTGATGAGCACTGATAGGTGACACTGGGCACTGAAAGGCTGCTAAGATGGTTTCTTATGGGTGGCACTGATAGGCGGCACTGCTGGGCACTGATAGGAACTGATAGGTGGCACTGATGGGCACTGATACGAGGCACCGATAGGCATCACTGGTGGCAGTGGTAGGCATTGTTAGTGAGCACTGATTGGCAGCTGCCTGGGCATTGATTAGCAGCTGCCTGGGCACAGATTAGTGTTTCCCTGGGGGTCTAGGGGGGCATGGTGGTCCAGTGTGGATGGCCATCCTTGTGGTCCTGGGCGGCATGATGGTGGCCCTGGGCGGGATCCGAAGGGGGCTGTGCTGATAAACAATCAGCACAGACCCCCCCTGTCAGGAGAGCAGTCGAACGGCTCTCCTCTACTCACGTCTGTCAGACGCGAGTGAGGAAAAGCCGATCACCGGCTCTTCCTATGTACATCGTGATCAGCCGTGATTGGACACGGCTGATCACGTGGTAAAGAGTCTCCGTCAGAGACTCTTTACCTAGATCGGTGTTGCGGGGTGTCAGACTGACACCCTGCAACAACGATCGCCGCAATGTGCGCCCCCGGGGGTGCGCAGCGGCTTAATATCCTGAGGACGTCATATGACGCCCAGTCAGGATGTTGAAACCACGTTGCCACCGTCATTCTGCTATATGGCGGGCGGCAAGTGGTTAAGAACATCCTTAACAGGTGTACCCACTTTTGAAGTTCTGTGTCTACATTGGGTGGATTTGCATTTTGTGTGTTTCATGGACTGTCCATGTGTTTTCAATTGCCTCATAAGCACACAAACCTATGTTATATAAAGCTTGCAGATAGAATTCTTTACCTTGCCCTGAAAACAGGCAAGATTGCTTGATGGTGTGTTTGTGTGTATTACTGCATACCCATGACAGTTTTACTATCCAAAGTTAAAGTGGATGTAAACCCTCTCCTATACCCAGTGAAGTGAACAGCCTCAGATGATGCACAGAGATTAAACAAATCTCCCTACATAAGCTTTACATGTATATCTGCAGTCTTCAGTTTTATATATTCTTAAGAAAGTGCATGTCCTGTTAGAACTTTATCTTCCTGTTCCAGCAGGGGGAGGGGAGTCCTACCATACACTGTGAGACAGTTGATTGGAGGAAAGGCACACGCACCCTCTCCTCATAGGCAGAGACTTGCAGAGCTGTCCTGTGAACTGACCATCTTTCTGCTAATCTATTTATAACACCCACCCTGACACAAATTTCTGGCTGGTTTTCTGACAGTTGACAGAACTTGTCAGAAGTTATAATGCTGATTACAGAAGAACAGAGCAGGAGAAAGCCACGGGACTTAGGGCTTTGAAGAGAGATAAGTGAACACTGCAGATATATCTGCCCAGCTCAATTTTCATGAATCGGGTTTACATCCACTTTAAAACAACAAGAGCAAAAGACTTAATATATTGAAAAATGAAAAAATGACTGAAGTTCAGTTTTAATAGCTGGTTTATCGATTACATATATTGAAATGGTTGGGGTTATATTCTCACAATAGCAGCATAACAATTATATAGACAGTTTAAATATGTTTTTATCCAACGTTTGTCATATTCTTGTACTTAAATAAAATATATTTATTATATAAACCACATAGTAAGGAAATGCAAGTCACTCTAGTTGGAGCCTACACATGGCTGAGGGCTCTCCCTGTCCCTATGGGATAGTGCTGGGACAATCACTAGGAAATGGCTCTGCCATAAGCTTGCTCTTCCATACACCTTACATCTGTAAGCCTTCCCTGGCCCTGGCCATTGTTGCCTGACCAAACCTACTTGAGGAAAGAATTGATAGGTCTTGTTGACCTTTCCATTAAAGGCATAGTGACAGGTTCACTTAACAACCTGCCCCTTTACTGCCTATATTTACCTTTCCTATGTCCCATTGGACACACTCCTGGAGCAACCTGAAAAAGGGCTTCACCTCTGCTCAGTCATGGCCTATACAGAGCTAAAATTAATTTGACAAAATTAAAAAAGACATCATGCCTGGCTAATGGCCACTTAGCCAAGGGGACAGTGTCACATTCTCCCCATACATAGAAGTACTATGTGTTTTATATGAGAGCAAAGGGGAACTAGAGGTCAGCAGCAGAGGGTTGATGAGAGCATGCTAGCAGGGTAACCTATTACAGCAGGCATATGCAATTAGCGGACCTCCAGCTGTTGCAAAACTACAAGTCCCGTCATGCTTGTGGCTGTCAGGGAATTGTAGTTCTGCAACAGCTGGAGGTCTGCTAATTGCATATCCCTGTATTACAGCATAGCCAATATTTCAACAGATTTGATCTTGGTTCGCAGTGGTGCTCAAATGTTATGCATGCACAGTGTGTGCAACATTTTGTGAGCATATTGCATAAGCCAGGGCTAAATCATTTATACATCAGGGTATAGGCGTGAAAGAGGTGTCGTAGATGCTTTTAAAGGTGATGGTTTATAGATTTTTCTGGATTTATTTTTATTTTTATTATTATTATATTTTTTGATAATCTAGAATAAAGCATTGAATATTTCATACAAAGCTTTGTGATTCTTCTTAGTGACTGTTATTTTGTTTGGGGTCTGTCCCATAAGTATTTAGTATTTAGCTGTTGGTTTTCAGTCATAGAATTATCCCAAATTGGGGAATGAGCATGAATTACTAAACACCATTTTTCTTATCAAATTTGTAACCTGTTACTTTGCACTGACAAAGTACTAGATCACTTTAATTTCTAAGATCCCCTTCTCAGACAAGTGACCCCTGTTTGGAAGTGATACTTTCTTCCCCATGCCGTTATTTATTGGTGCCTCAACTGTCAGATGTTGCAGAAGCGCATTCCTTTTCCTAAGGTTGCACACCAGTTGCTCCTATGAGAAGTAGGTGCACCCCACCATCTATAACAGTCTGCAACCCATCTTTGCACCCCCTGTCCACAATTGACCTCTGCACTCCCCATCCACAACTCACCTCTGCACCCCTCTGTTTGCAGCTCACCTCTGCACCCCCATCCATAGCTCACCTCTGCACCCACGTCGACAACCATCCACATCTCACCTCTGCACCCCTTGTACACAGGGCACTGCTGCACCCCCTATCCATGGCGCACTACTTCCCCCTTGGCCTCAGTGCACTTCAGCGCACCTTAGCACCCCCTGTCTGCGGCACACCATTTCCCTCTTGTCCACGACGCACCTCAGCACCCCCTGTCCGTGGCGCATCTTGGCACCCCCTTCCTATGGCACACCTCTTCCCCCTTGTCCGCGGTGCACCTCTGCACCCCCTGTCCGTGGTGCACCACTTCCCCCTTGTCCGTGGTACACCTCTGCACCCCCTGTCCGCGGTGCTCCACTTCCCCCTTGTGCTCGACGCAATTCGATGTCCTCTGTCTGTGGCGAGCCTTAGCACCCCCTGTCCGCGGTACACCTCGGCACCCCCTGTCCGCGGTACACCTCGGCACCCTCTACCTGTTCCCAACTCGCAACTCACCTGTGGAACACGGCACCCCCCACACCCTTTCCCCTGTTTTACAGCTCACCTCTGGACATGGCAAACCCCTGTCCACAGCCCAACTCTGCACTTCTCTTCCACAGCTCCTTACCGTTGCACCCCTTCTCAGCTCTGACCTTGGCAAACCCACACCTTTGCATACCCACCCCCAACACCCTCCACTGCCTTGTTTACCTCTTCAAAAAGCATGAAGGCTTGTATTGATCCACACTTGCGCCTCCACCTCTCCTCATTGACCAGCAACGGCAGCGAGATCTTTTGGGTGGAGGTGTCGGATCTGGGCACCAGGAGCCAGGCTTCTGTGTTTTAATAAGAAACAGTAGATAGCGCTGAGCACAGGATCTGTGCTGGGTGTTGTGGAATGGAATTTTGCCATGTTTAAGCTGAAAATAAGCTCTGGGCATAACCATAAACACTGTACCACCAACAAAGGCCAATAGAGCCAGGATTATAGTTGTTAGAGGGGGTGGGGAGAACTGTATGCATGTCTCCTGCGGTGGATGGATGGAACTGTATATATGGGACCCTTGGTGACAGGCTGATCGATCTGTACAATTCACTGCTATGAAGGTGGGGAAAGTATATGTGGCTGTGCTAGAAAAGGAGGGTGTACAGTGCATCTGGAAAGTATTCACAGCACTTCACTTTTTCCAGTTAAAGCCTTTTTCCAAAATAATTTAAATTCATTATTTTCCTCAAAATTCTACAAACAATAACCCATAATGACAACGTGAAAGAAGTTATTTTGAAATCTTTGCAAATTTATTAAAAATAAAAAAACAAAAAAAATCACATGTACATAATAGGGCTGGGAGATTTTCTTAAAAAAAAAAAAAAAAAATCTTCGATTCGCTTAAAAAAAAACTCGATTCGAATCGTTTTTCTTTGCTTTGGAAACCGCTCAGGTCCTGAGGCGCTGCGGGCATTAGCTTTTAGGCGAGGCTGCAGCTTCTGCCTAGTCCACGGCGTCCGGCCTCGCGGACTAGGCCGAAGCCGCGGCCTCACCTAAAAACTCCTTGCCTGCAGCTCCTCAGGACCGGTGCGGTGTCGGCGCCGGTCCTGAGGCACTGCGGGCATGAGTTTTTAGGCAAGGCTGCGGCTTCGGCCTATTCCGGGGCGTCCGGCTGAAGCCGCGGACCAGGCCGAAGCCGCGGCCTCGCCTAAAAACTCATGCCCGCAGCGCCTCAGGACCGGCGCAGTGAAAAAAAAAAATCTAAAAAAATCGATTTGCTTAAATTTTGAATCGATTTGACCTCTCAACTCGATTCAAGATTTAAATCGATTTTTTTCCCCAGCCCTAGTACATAAGTATTCCCAGCATTTGCCATGACACTCCAAATTGAGCTCAGGTACATCCTGTTTTCACTGATCATCCTTGAGATGTTTCTACAACTTTGATTGGAGTCCACCTGTGGTAAATTCAGTTGATTGGACATGATTTGGAAAGGCACACACCTATCTATATAAGGTCCCACAGTTAACAGTGCATGTCAAAGCACAAACCAAGGAATTGTCTGTAAACCTCCAATACAGGATTGTATAGAGGCACAGATCTGGGGAAGGGTACAGAAAATTTTCTGCAGCATTGAAGGACCCATTGAGCACAGTGGCCTCCATTATCTGTAAATGGAATACGTTTGGAACCACCAGGACTCTTCCTAGAGCAGGCTACCCAGCCAAACTGAGCGATCGGGGGAGAAGGGCCGGAAGCCACTCAGTAAAAGGCACATGACAGCCCGCCTGGAGTTTGCCAAAAGGCACCTGAAGGACTCTCAAACCATGAGAAACAAAATTATCTGGTCTGATGAAACAAAAATTGAACTCTATGGTCTTAATGGCAAGTGTCATGTTTGGAGGAAACCAGGCACCGTTTTTCACCTGGCCAGTACCAAGTGAAGCACGGTGGTGGCAGCATCAAGCTGTGGATGTTTTTCAGTGGCAGGTACTGGGAGACTAATCAGGATCGAGGGAAAGATGAATGCAGTAATGTACAGAGACATCCTTGATGAAAACCTGCTCCAGAGCGCTCTGGACCTCAGACTGGGGCAAAGGTTCATCTTCCAACAGAACAACGACCCTAAGCACACAGCCAAGATAACAAAAGAGTGGCTACGGTACAACTCTATGAATGTCCTTGAGTGGCCCAGCCAGAGCCCAGACTTGAATCTGATTGAACATCTCTGGAGAGATCTGAAAATTGGCTGTGCACCGACGCTCCCCATCCAACCTGATGAAGCTTGAGAGGTCCTGCAAAGAAGAATGGGAGAAACTGCCCAAAAATAGGTGTGCCAAGCTTGTAGCGTCATACTCAAAAAGACTTGAGGCTGTAGTTGGTGCCAAAGGTGCTTCAACAAAGTATTGAGCAAAGGCTGTGAATACTTTATGTACATGTGATTTTAATTTTTTTAAAATTTTTAATAAATTTGCAAAGATTTCAAACAAACTTTTTTCACGTTGTCATTATGAGGTATTGTTTATAGAATTTTGAGGAAAATAATGAATTTAATTCATTTTGGAATAAGGCTGTAACATAATAAAATGTGGAAAAAGTGAAGTGCTGTGAATACTTTCCGGTATTTTCTGTATACAGTTTATGAGCACTGTAGGGGGTGAGAACTGCATATTGCAGATCAAAGCCTCCTTCTAACCTCATAAAGTGCAATTTTGTTTTTCTTTTGGGATAGCTTAGTGTTTTCCATCTTGTCGTTTTATGTTTGGTCTATAAATGGGCACCTGAGTAATTGTCAAAACTTACTGAGCCAAATTTTCAATGGCCAAAATTAAAATTTTCCCCTTTCCACCCTGCGCAGTCACGTTTACAGAGAAGGAGAAGGAGCAGCTGAGAAAATTCACCAACAAGTCCTATCTGCTGGATAAGAGAGCGGAGCAGCTGGCGTACCTAGGTCTGATCGATGTGCTTCTGGCATACTGCTATGAAACCCGTGTCACTGAAGGAGAGAGAAATGTAAGTGGATTTTTTTTTTCCCCTCTCTGCGTTCTGTCTGGAGGATTCCGCCGTAATAGTCCTGTATTATGGGGAGCAGCCGGCCTCTCTGACAGGCGAGGCGTGCAGACGGGGAATGAGCAATAATCTGACAGGTGAAAAATGAGTTTCTCTCTCTGAAAGGATCAGCTTCTACTCTGCTGTTAGAAGCGCTTCGCAGTAGATTAACCCGATAGTGAGCAGCCAACCGCCAGTCTTGCTGGCTCAGAACAGCTTTGAGAACTATAAGAGTACAGGACAGAAGTTTCAGGATGGCATTTGTGGTGCTCAAGCAGAATGGCGAAACCAATTAAAGACCCTATTTTGTGACCAAAACCAGTAAGAAAAGGCTTGTCCAATAGTCATGCGCAAACTCTAAAAAACGAATGTGGAGGAGTTAAGATATGATACAGTGCCTTGAAAAAAGTATTCATACCCCTTGAAATTTTCAACATTTTGTCATGTTACAAAAACGTAAATGTATTTTATTGGGATCTTATATGATAGACCAACACAAAGTGGCACATAATTGTGAAGTGGAAAGAAAATGCTAAATGCTTTTCAATTTCCTTTTGCAATATTTTGTAGAACCACCTTTCAGTGCAATTACAGCTGCAAGTCTTTTTGGGGATGTCTATTAGGGGTGCGCATCTTCACTGGTCTCACGATTCGATTCCGTGATGCATCGTGATTACCGACGAGTAGGTCCCAAAAGATTGCCTGGCTATGCAGGACAGTGCAGTGAGACATGCGCATCCGGCTGTGAAGCTGCAAGCTGTCACAGCCGGATGCCCACAGTAGTATTGCCAGCGCCGTGGACAGGCAGGAGAGAGAAGGGAGGGTTTGGGTGGCCACGTTGCTGGATTGTGGAACAGGTGAGTGTCTTTTCATTAAAAGTCAGAAGATACACTTTTTTTGTAGCTGCTGACTTTTACTAAACAAAAAAATGACTGGAACTCTGCTTTGAACTAAAAATAACCTCAGTCCCTTTAAAAAGTGCACTAATATGGTGCACTACAGGGTACAGACATTCACACACACTGCTGCTGGGAGGTCAGGAGGGATTACAATCCACAGCTGACAAACAGCCCTGTGAAGTTCCCTGTACTGTCTCTGTGCTGACCAGTGGCAGCTGGTGCTCAAAATTTTTGGGGGGACGCAAACAAACTGAAAAATACTGAACCTTCTCCACCAAATGCAGCCACTTGTGCCCGTGAAATGCAGCCACTTGTGCCTGTCAAATGCAGCCATCACTAACCCCCCCCCCCCCCCAACACAATGCACGGGCCGCCACTGGTGCTGACCGTTCCTTGGCATTCCTGTTTGCACCTTCCAGCACACTAGGAGTTAACAGTGGAATGTGCAAAGGGGAAGCCCAGGGAACTGTCAGCACGGAGCATGAGGTGTAAGTAGAGTACAAACACATTTATACTCTACTTACTGTTGTTAAAATTACTGTGTTTGAATAAATGCCGTGTTACAATTAATGAAGTGCCCCGCTGTATGTGCGTAAAAAAAATATGAAACGTCATACCGAATTTCACAGTACAATACATCCTGCTCATGTGACTGCCCTGCCCGCCCCGCCTCTCTCCTCTCACGACTCATGTCTCTCCTGACGTCAGCGGGGAATTCTCAGCCCCGCCCCGCGAAAGAGACAGGAGAGACAGAGGAGAGAGGCGGGCGGGCCTAGCAGGGCAGTCACATGAGCAGGGTGTATTGTACTGTGAAATTAGGTATGAAGTTCCATATTTTTTCAAAAAGCACATACAGCGGGGCACTTCATTGATTGTAATACGGCATTTATTAAAACACAGTAATTTTAACAATACACTCGGAGCGCTCTCCCGGGAGGGGCGGGGCAAGTCGGGATGATGTCACCAGTTAATCGATTTTCCGGTCGTATGCATCAATGCCACCCGAATCGCGATGCATCGATGCAACAATTAATTTCAGCACCCCTAATGTCTATACCAGCTTTGCACATCTAGAGAGTAACTATCAGACTTCTACGTACCTGACCGGTGAGTCCACTTGGGCAGAGGGTGGTCTCCCTTACGTGTCCGACTCGTGGCCCCTGGTAGAATAAACAGGAGGCACAGGAGTGCGGAATGGTATGAGATCCTGGCAGTAAGATCCAGATGCTGGAAGGTATGCAGTCCTTAAACAGCAGGTATGTAGGCTGGAACACCGGCAAACGGGTGCTGAGCTGGAGTAGAGCAGGCAGGTCAGGGTGCAGGCAGGGTTCGGCAACAGGTGGGCAGCAAGGTACAGAGGAGCAGGCAGAAGCGGAGTCAAACAGGCTAAGGTCAGGTGCAGGCAGAAATCAGGGGTATCCGAGTAGCAAGCCGGGTTTGTCAGGAGATCAGGAACACAGGTACGGGTAACAGGAGCAAGGCAGAGGTAGCTGATGATCAGGCAGCACCGAGTAGAGTGCTCAGCCATCCTAAATAGGCTGATTGACGCCAAACGCTGCACATGTGCCCGAACACCAGCGACCACAGGATCTTGCACATCAGCGTCCATCAAGGTAAGCTCTCTGACAGTGACATTTTTGCCCATTCTTCTTTGCAAAATGATTCAAGCTCTGTCAAATTAGATGGAGAGCATCTGTGTACAGCAATTTTCTAGTATTGCCACATATTCTCAATTGGATTTCGGTCTGGATTTTGACTGGGCCATTCTAACACATAAATATGCTTTGATCTAAACCATTCCATTGTAGCTCTGGCTGTATTTTTAGGGTCGTTGTCCTGCTATAAGGTGAACCTCCACTCCAGTCTCAAGTCATTCTTCTAAGATTTCCCTGTATTTGGCTCCATCCATCTTCCCATCAACTCTGACCAGCTTCCCTGTCCCTGCTGAAGAAAAGCATCCCCACAACATGATGGTACCACCACTATGTCTCTCAGCGGGGATGGTGTGTTCAGGGTGATGTGCAGTGTTAGTTTTCCACCACACATAGCATTTTACTTTTAGGCCAAAAAGTTCAATTTTGGTCTCATCTGACCAGAGCACCTTCTTCCACGTGTTTTCTGTGTCTCCCACATGGCTTTATTGCAAACAGGACTTCCTATGGCTTTCTTTCAACAATGGCTTTCTTCTTGCAACTCTTCCTTAAAGACCAGATTTGTGGAGTACACGACTAATAGTTGTCCCGTGGACAGATTCTCCCACCTGAGCTGTGGATCTCTGCAGCTCCTCCAGAGTTACCATGGGCCTCTTGGCTGCTTCTCTGATGAATGCTCTCCTTGCCCGGCCTGTCAGTTTAGGTGGACGGCCATGTCTTGGTAGGTTTGCAGTTGTGTCATACTCTTTTCATTTTCGGAAGATGGATTGAACAGTGCTCCGTGAGATGTTCAAAGCTTGGGATATTTTTATAACCTAACCCTGCTTTAAACTTTTCCACAGCTTTTTATCCCTGACCTGTCTGGCGTTCTCCTTGGCCTTCATGATGATGTTTAACTAAGGTTCTCTAACAAACCTCTGAGAGCTTCACAGAACAGCTGTATTTATACTGAGATTAAATTACACACAGGTGGACTCTATTTACTAATTAGGTGACTTCTGAAGGCAATTGGTTCCACTAGATTTTAGTTAGGGGTATCAGAGTAAAGGGGGCTGAATACAAATGCACTCCACACTTTTTTTAGATATTTATTTGTAATAAAATATTGAAAACCATTTATCATTTTCTTTCCATTTCACAATTATGTGCCACTTTGTGTTGGTCTATCACATAAAATACATTTACGTTATTTGGTTGTAACGTGACAAAATGTGGAAAATTTCAAGGGGTATGAATACTTTTTCAAGGCACTGTATGAAGACATGAACTGTAATCTATAAAAACATTTAAGGAGACCCTGTCACCAGACCATTCACTAAAACAACATTTTTCCCATAAGATTATATGTGCAATTAATGTATTTCCTTTCTCGTCCATTGAGGGACACAAAGTCTTATGCCCCGTACACACGGTCGGATTTTCCGATGGAAAATGTCCGATCGGAGCGTGTTTTCGGAAATTCCGACCGTGTGTGGGCTCCATCGGACATTTTCCATCGGATTTTCCGACACAAAGTTGGAGAGCAGGAGATAAAATTTTCCGACAACAAAATCCATTGTTGGAAATTCCGATCGTGTGTACACAAATCAGACTGACAAAGTGCCACGCATGCTCAGAATAATTAAAGAGATGAAAGCTATTGGCCACTGCCCCGTTTATAGTCCCGACGTACGTGTTTTACGTCACCGCGTTTAAAACGATCGGATTTTCCGACAACTTTGTGTGACCGTGTGTATGCAAGACAAGTTTGAGCCAACATCCGTCGGAAAAAATCCTAGGATTTTGTTGTCGGAATGTCCGAACAAAGTCCGACCGTGTGTACGGGGCATTAGACTGTCAGGTTATTCTTCTGGCTACAGGAAGATGGGACACTGGCAAACAAAAAAAAAATTGTGACCCAGCCCATGTTAACCCTTCCTACTCTCACTATGCCTCAGTTTTTTTTCAAGTGTTCTAGGAGGATTGACATAGTTTCTCTGCTCTGCAAAGAAAACTTTAACCTTTCTTGCTAGCTTTTCCCCCACCTTAGGACTGCCCCTCTAACTTGTTTTTCCCAATTTGGGATTAAGCCCTGATAGGGTGAAATGCATTGGAGGGAGTGGTCCTAGGGTACGGCATTCATTATTATGTCTGACAGTTTTCTGCAATAAATGTGGCGCTTGTGATTCATTCATTGTGTGACAGCCTTCCCTTCTATTTCTAACAAATTGCACAGGCTTGTCTCCAGGTACATGAATACTTTAGCACAGGGGTGTCAAACTCAATTTCATCACGAGCCCCATCAGCATTATGGTTGCCCTCAAAGGGACATTTTAATCTGTAAGACTAGGTGTCTAGAGCACCCCATCTCCTCCCTTACATCAGATGTCAAGCGCCCCCACCCTCCTTTACGTCACAGTGCACCCCCCTTACCATGTGCTGCTATCGGGAAGAAGCCGGGGGCGGAGCTGGCAAGCAGAAGGTGCAGGGTCTGGAGGAGGACCAAAAGATGGCTGGAGTCATCTGTTGGAGTTTGCTGAATACTGAGATGAGGGGAGGAAGAGACGAGGAGGTGCTGCGGCTGCACAGAGAGGTGCAGGATCTGTTGGAGGAGTTCTGACCTCTCTGCTGCCAACTGCTGAGGGGGGGGCAGAGACGAGCCTCTGGCTGCACAGAGAAGTGCAGGATCTGGCTGAGGAGTTCTGTCCTCCACTTGCTCTCGACTTTGAGACAGGGTGGGAGCGATGACCAGGGGGGTGCTGCAGCTGCAGGAGAGGTGCGAATGCTACATGAAATGGCTTGGCGAGCCAGATTCCGCCTGCAGACTTTGTTTAACACATGAGCTCTAGCAGAAACAGTGGATGCTGTGGTGGCTCTGTGGGATCAGTACTCTCTGATCTACATCTTTCCTCCCCTGAACCTCCTTCCTCATCTGCCATGGCGTACAGTAGAGGTTCTTCTAAGCATTGGGGGGAGGGGTAAAGGTAAATGTCTTGAACAGTTTTCTTTTTAATGGAATGGAGGGCTTATGTCCTAATTACTAGTGTTATCTATACTTTTCAGCATCAAACTGCCCTTTTTAATGTGTTATCTGTTTTCATCTATTGCAGGTTGAGTCTGTATGGAATATCAGAAAACTGAGTGGATCCCTGTGTTGGTTTGAGGTATGTACTTACCAGATTATGGTTTCTGCAAATTAAATATTACAATATGGGTGTTATTTAGGAATAATTGAGCAGCACTGCATTTACTGTGTGGATTTGGTTACAGATGATCATTTTCTGGGGAGAGGAAGTTTATTTTTTATTTGTCTGTTTGCTGGTATTAAATCTAAACTCTGGGCATATCCAAAAGCATTCAGTTTGATGCACACCTGTCCATTAAACTATTTGAAATCCCATTCTTAATCATTTGTGATCGTATGGCCCAAGATGCACTGTCAATGCCTAAATCAGGGGTGAAGAAATGTGGTGGCATTAATGTGACCAATGATTCCTTGCAGAGGTGCCATGTAGTGGCTGAGTGTTAGAATAAACAGCCGGTTCTTTTTTGCCGTTCTAAACACAGCATGTCAGTGCAAACGTCTGTTACCAGGGGCGTATCTATTGAGGCAAACAAGGCGTTTGCCTTGGGGGGAATTTTTCAGGGGGGGTGGCCTAATTTTACTCTAAACCCCTGCAATCCAACATCTTCAAGATGTGAAACAAGCAGACCAAATATTTGGTTCACCCAATGCTTCTGTCAAGTCAAGCAAAGCTCTCCCTGGCATGGTGGATCTCTTACCTTGGAACTGGGAAAGTCGTTCCCTTACAGGGACTTGGAACGTGGTAACAACAGGACACAAAACTATCCATCAACATTCTGGAGCTTTTCAGCATCACGCATTTGTATCCAAGATTTGCAGATTTTCCAAGTTGAACCAGGTTGATATTCAGGCTTCAGCTGATATGAGCTTCTGGTGCAAGGTGCTTCAAGCTGTTATCTGAGTGTTTTATTCTGGTTCTTTAAATCCTTGATTTCTTATTGGCCTTTTGGAAATTTTGCTAGCTAATAGCTATGTTGTTGCCTGCCTTTTATTTGCTTGGGCAATGTCCCATGGTCTATGAATACCAGCCCTGTGTCCTGTACTGTACAATTATGCCCTGTAGAATTAACCTCCGTAACATCTCTAAAATTCGCCCCTTTTTAACAAATGAAACCACCAAGCTCCTCAATCACTCCCTTGTTATCTCTCGCCTTGACTATTGCAACTCCCTTCTCATTGGCCTACCTCTCCATAGGCTATCCCCTCTTCAGTCTATCATGAATGCTGCTGCCAGAACTATCCACCTTACCAACCGCTCAGTGTCTGCCAACCCTCTCCTCCAATCCCTACACTGGCTCCCAATCACCCAGCGAATTAAATTCAACATACTAACCAAAACATACAAAGCCATTGACAACTCTGCCCTGAGCTACATCACCAATCTTGTCTCCAAATACCACCCAAATCGTCCTTTCCACTCTTCTCAAGACCTCCTACTCAAGCTCTCTCGTCTCCTCCTCTCATGCTCGTCTCCAGGATTTCTCCAGAGCCTTTCCCATCCTCTAAAACTCGCTACCTCCACTGGTCCGGCTATCCCATACTTTTGCTACCTTCAGGCGATCCCTGAAAACTCATCTCTTCAGGAAAGCCTATCACATCTCCAACTAAAATTCTACCACTTCCATCAGCTCATTCCCCACAGTTACAACCTTTTGTACCACTTGCCCCGCCCTATTAGATTGTAAGCTCTTCTGAGCAGGGCCCTCTTAAAGCGGGGTTCCACCCAAATTTTGAACAATATCTGTATGTATTCTCTTCCTTGCCTAGATGCTGACATGCCGTTTAAAAAAATTTAAATCGCCGTAATTACCTTTTATTTTTCTATTCTTCTTTGCACTTCCTGGTTCTCCTCCCGTGGGAGTAGGCGTGTTTCTAGCCTCTCCCAGACTCCTGGGAGCTAGTCTCAGGCTTCCCAGGATGCCACTGAGCATGAGCGGGAACGAGCGGTGAATGCTGGGAGCACAGCCTTCACCACATCCAGGAAATAAATGCTTGTGGGCTTCAAATGCCCACAATGAAGATGGAAACCGCCTGCAGTGAATAATATAAGTTATTCTTTCCGACGAAATCTGACACAGGCGGACATATTACACACAATATGTGAGTATGTAATGCTGAGAAGAAAAGTTTGTGAATGAACTCAAAAAAAAAAAAAAAAAACGATAGGTGGACCCCCGCTTTAATCCTCTTTTATTTTATTGTATTATAACTGTATTGTCTCCTTTTGATATTGTAAAGCGCTGCGTAAACTGTTGGCGCTATATAAATCCTGTATAATAATAATTATAATAAGAGTTTAAACTTACCTGTGAATTCCTCATCTTGGAGTACAATACGTTACACAGATCCCTCCCCTCTGTGTCTTGATCATTCCTTATTGCTTAAAAAACAGAGCCTCACAGAATAAGTAGGCAGGGTTACATGGGTATGATCTAGGGTGACCCTAGCAAAAGTTTTTGCCAGTGTTCAATCACCTGAGATAGCAGCATATAATCCATGGTCTATATATAATAGTCCTAAACTGTACTCTAAGATGAAGAATTCATAGGTAAGTCGAAATTCCTATTTTAATTATGTATTAATAACTGTAGAGCTGCATTATTTTATTAGTTTTAGGGTCTTAGATCTGGCAGGAGATTAGTTTTAAGTAAAAAAAAAAAAAAAAACTAAAAATGCAGCATAACAGAAATGAGAGAATACTTCCCATAAATCACCATCACTACATCATTATGAGTAAAAAATGGTACGTTTTGTTCAGCATCGGCTAAAAATCACATGGTCTTGGGCTGCCATAAGAGTCTTGCCCATCATTAGAGACTAATGAGGCTGTACAAAGACCATTGATCCTATGTAGTCTGCAGTATCCAGTTAGCTATGAGTAACTTAGCAAGATCACTGACATAGCTAGGTGAATCTAGATCCCATAACTAGATATAAGGGATGTAGTAAACATGTAGGCAAATCAACACTGGCATCCGTACATAACTAAAATATTAGTTTTAAGTGGACAGGCCCTTTGAGCAAGTCCATTATTATAACATATTAGCAGTGCCAAATGAGGCGAGGTATAATCAGGCAAAACTGCCCATGAGTGTTAAAGCTGCCAGGCTGCCCATGACAGGGTTAACTGCGGCTGTGTGAGAGATGAAGACGCAAAGTTGGCTTGGGCTGTGTGAGCACTCCAGCTGCTTGAACAGCGGCCAGCAATAATACTACAGCGCTCCAGCGATAGGGTAGAAGTGTGACCACCAGTGCTGCAACTTCTGGCTCCTGCCAGACACTTTATAGAGACTCTCCAGGGATCACGGCCAGGCTGGAGGTACTCTCATTTTGTTCTGTTGATATGCTGTGGGCTTAAAGAGAACCTACCAAACTCTAAGTAACAGCAGGAGTGTGTTTTGTTCTTTGCCAGAAGCCCTGTAAAAAGACCTGCCCAGCACACTAATCCCCAAGTGTAGGCACCACTAGGTGATTGCCTGTCCCTGTCATTGTTAGTCAATTTTCTTCAATGTGGGTGCCTCATTGCCTGATACAGTCTGAAGCTCAATTCACACTTGTGTGACTTGTCATGCAACTTTGGACATCAAAGTTGTCTGACAAGTTGTTCCCCATGTTTTGCAATGATAACCATTCATATATGTGTGACTTAAAGTTACAGCAACTTAAAAATACAGTAGTTCAGGCACTACTTTGGTCCAAGTTTCATGCAACTTGAGGGCCATAGACTTCAATGTTAACCCCCAGAAGTTGCCTGAAAGTCTTACGTGAATGTTAAACAATGCAACACTTGTGCAACAGTTGTCCATTAGCACTGGTCAAAGCCAAAGTCGTATCCAAGTTGCACCCATCCAAGCCTGCGTCAAAGTTTCACCCAAATTGTACTCCAAAGTCAGCACAACTTTGGAGTCATGCAAGTGTGGATGGAGCCTTATACTTTGTTTTGCCCTCCAACAGTGCAATGGAGATGCCCCTCTGCTGGTCATTCAGACACCTGCATTGCATTTTGGGATGGTGAGGGCTCCCACTGAATGTGCCAGAGTTTGGGGGCTCCTGGGTTTTACCGAAGATTTGCTAGAACTGGTACATTCAGGTGTCTGCTAAAGCAGGGGTGGCCAACCTTTGGAAGAGCGAGGGCCACTTAAGCGACATGGAAGTCAGTTGGGGGCCACAATGAGCGGATGACGTGTCCGTGTTCAATCTGCATATGCAGAGCGGACAGGGACACAGTCTGCTCTACTCTGAGCCCTCGAGACGGAAGGGGACAAATCCCCCTTCTGTTTTTTTTAATGGATCGGATTGGAGGTAGGCGGGTGTAAACGGACACAAGTCTGTTTACATCTGCCGCTTCATAGAGATGAATGGAGGGTCCGATTGGGTCCACCTGAAAAAAGATCGGACCGATTGTGTGAAAGGGGCCTAAGCAAGCTGTCACACTGATGCTCTGCAGTTTAACTAATGGTCAGGATATGGATTACTACAATATTGACTATTAAACGGTCAGTAGAAAGTCCAATGTAAGTCCATAAGATACTGCACTGTACAATGGATGCCAGCTGGGGGAGCTAAAAGCAACTCTGTAAAGATCAAAGCAAAGAAAAAGAGCAGTGCAAATGCCATCTGAGTGCGGTATATAAAGGAAACATTTTAATGCAAAAAATAAACCACTCACAAAGATAATGCTTGTGACAAGCATGTAACTGGCTCCCACTGCTGCAAGCTGCGTCCAGTTCACTGTGTATGGTGTCTGTCTGGGCCACACTGGTGGTGTCCAGGGCTCCCAAATGGCGTGGATCCACAGATGACAGCTGGTGGCGTCAGATCCGGGAGAGAAGGCAGGAGGCGTGGTCCTTCATCAGGTTGTGCAGTAGCCATGTCTAAGTGGGCTTATAAGGGCAAGCCGAGCCAGCGGAATATAACGCCCAGCAAGTCGGTGCAGTTGCGCTCATATACAAGACCCACATGGAGTACGGTCCGAACACTGAAGCTCGGGGATGCTGCCCTGCCTTCCCAGAAGAGTTGAAGCTGTTATAGCTGCAAAGGGTGGGCCAACTCAATATTGAATCCTAGGGACTAAGACTGGGATAACATTAGTTGATGTGCGTGTAAAGGCAGGTGTCCCAATACTTTTGGTAACATGGTGTACTTCCCTTTGTTGATAATGTTGCACCATCAGAACTTGCAGAATTATGTACACTTGATTTGTCCATAGTATATGAATTGGAGAAGGGAATGATCACTGAGCAACCACCACATGAACAATCTTTGTGCAGTAATGAGCGCAATGAATTATTTATATCTTTGATGGGTCTGTTGTCACAGTTGATTAAATCTCATTATAAAGCATTTGAAGAGATATTAAACACCAGCATTTAATTGATTGCAGTTTACAAAATTCTTAGATGTGATGGCTGCATTAGTTTCCTTTTTTATCTGGTGATCCAGCCAGCAAGTCTGTTGTTTTTCAAAAGCACAAGCTCTTCAGCAGAATGTATCAGTTTACATGGATGAAACACATCACTTAGCACTGGCAGGGGTGAATAAAATTATCCGCTTTTATTTTTTCATGTAAAAACTTGTAAAAAGGGGATCAACTCCAGAGATAAAATGATAATTCTACAAGACTGGTCCGGCCGCACCTTGTATGCTGTCCAGTTCTGGGCACCAGTCCTCAGGAAGGATGTACTGGAAATGGAGCGAGTACAAAGAAGGGCAACAAAGCTAGTAAAGGGTCTGGAGGATATTAGTTAAGAGGAAAGGTTGTGAGCACTGAACTTATTCTCTCTGGAGAAGAGACGCATGAGAGGGGATATGATTTCAATATACAAATACCGTACTGGTGACCCCACAATAGAAATAAAACTTTTTTGCAGAAGAGAGTTTAACAAGACACGTGGCCACTCATTAAAATTAGAAGAAAAGAGGTTTAACCTTAAACTACGTAGAGGGTTCTTTACTGTAAGAGCGGCAAGGATGTGGAATTCCCTTCCACAGGCGGTGATCTCAGCGGGGAGCATCAATAGCTTCAAGAAACTATTAAATAAGCACCTGAATGACCGCAACATACAGGGATATACAATGTAATACTGACACACAATCACACATAGGTTGGACTTGATGGACTTGTGTCTTTTTTCAACCTCACCTACTATGCAACTATGTAACCTTTATTCCAAAAAGAAAAACAGTTTGCTGTAACTGCTTATAAAGCGTGAGCTGAAGTTTGGCTTCAGTTTGTTGGTGTATTTAAAGTGTTATTTAACCCAGGACCCTGCATTCACTACCACGTTTCCCCGAAAATAAGACCAGGTCTTATATTAATTTTGGCTACAAAAAACACGCTAGGGCTTATTCTCAGGGGATGTCTTGTTTATGTACGATATGTGAAATAATACATTTAAACAAATACAGTCATGTCATCTTCTTCTGGAAAAAAGGTGGCCAGAATGAACGCCCAGGATCGTCAGAGAAGAGGTGCTGAGTGCAGGCTAAAGGGGCCCAATGCAGCCTCCTCTATACTTGTCTGGGGTAAATGGACTTGTCTGCGTTGGGCCCCTTCAGCCTGTACTCAGCACCCCTTCTCTGTCGATCCTGGGCGTTCAGTCTGGCCACTTTTTGTGTGTTCCCAGGGGATGTGTGGTCCTTGTTTTAGCTTCCCAATATGTTTGGGACTTTCCACCTTCCTGGTCATGTTATGGATGTCGCTTGTTTTTAATCTGCCTGGCTGGTGTATGGATACCTTTCACCTTTATAAGGACATCACAGATACCTACCTCATTGCTACTAACTCCTGAAGAAGGAATCAATGTTTTGAAACGCGTCTGGGTCTTGTGCATGTAGTGGCTATGCCTCACTCACTATGAGGCCAACCATATAGGTATATATTTTGCGTATCTATTTATAAGGTTTTATCCGACTGAGGAAGACACCTGGTATCTATCACCTCAGCTCAAGAAGTCAAATATTCAAAAGGTGGGTTTTTTTGGGAGTGGATTATCACGGTGCTTACAGATCATAATTGAAACCGTACATACAGTAGGTATAGACTGTGTGTGTGTGTGTGTGTGTATGTATATATATATATAATATATATATATATATATATATATATATATATATATATATATATATATATATATATATATATATATATATATATACCGTATTTATCAGCGTATAACACGCACTTTTTTTCCCCTTAAAATCAGGGAAAATGTGTGTGTTATACGCCGATTCCTTGCGATCCTGAGCTGACAGATCTTCAAAATCGCTAACCGCGATTTGAAAATGCCGGCGCCGAAATACACACGGTCCTCGGCTCTTCTTGGCCACCTTCGGCTTCACTCGAGCGCCGCCCGAACCTAGCCGAGTGTACTCGGCTAGGTTCGGATAGCTCCGCTCACAGTCACGCCCATCCCGGGTGGGACTACGAGTGGAGCCGAAAGTGAACGAGAGCCGCCGAGAAGAACCGAGGACCGGCTCTGTGTATTTCGGCGCCGGCGGCGCCATTTTCAAATTGCGGTCGGCGATTTTGAAGCTCAGGATCGCAGGGGATCACAGGATTTTCAAACTGCGAGCTGCAAGGCTGCACTGGGATAAGGCTGCAATGGACACTGGGGAAGGCTGCACTGACAAGGCTGCACTGAGAAGGCGCCGATATATATATATATATATATATATATATATATATATATATATATATATATATATATATATATATATATATATATATATCGGCGCCTTCTTAGTGCAGCCTTGTCAGTGCAGCCTTCCCCAGTGTCCAGTGCAGCCTTATCCCAGTGCAGCCTTATCCCAGTGCAGCCTTGCCCCAGTGCAGCCTTGCCCCAGTGCAGCCTTGCCCCAGTGCAGCCTTGCCCCAATGCAGCCTTGCCCCAGTGCAGCCTTGCAGCTCGCAGTTTGAAAATCCTGTGATCCCCTGCGATCCTGAACTTCAAAATCGCCGACCGCGATTTGAAAATGGCGCCGAAATACATAGAGCCGGTCCTCGGTTCTTCTCGGCAGCTCTCGTTCACTTTCGGCTCCACTCGTAGTCCCGCCCGGGATGGGCGTGACTGTGAGCGGAGCTATCCGAACCTAGCCGAGTACACTCGGCTAGGTTCGGGCGGCGCTCCAGTGAAGCCGAAAGTGGCCGAGGACCGGCTCTGTGTATTTCGGCGCCGGCGGCGCCATTTTCAAATCGCGGTCGGCGATTTTGAAGATCTGTCAGCTCAGGATCGCAAGGGATCGGCGTATAACACGCACCCGCGATTTTCCCCTGATTTTAAGGGGAAAAAAGTGCGTGTTATACGCCGATAAATACGGTATAGTAAATGTAGCGCTATGTGTAAAAATATATATAAATATAAAGTGCAAATCTCTAAAATAAATAAATCCTACATATAAATGAATAGTCCATAAAATGAAGAAAAAATGGTGGTGTGCACTCCTTTTGAGGATGAACAATCACTGTGGTGGAATTGTGTGGATACACTGATCACAAGAAGAGTTTTTCATGTTTTCGTTTCTTCATTTTTTCATTTATTTATATTAGAGATTTGCACTTTATATATATTTTTACACATAGCGCTACATTTATTTATTTACTCTTTATTTTGAAATTAGTATGGTGTACCACTTGGAATGTTTAGCAGCTGTGCACGTTTATTATTAGGTTATCTTATTTAAACATCACAATATTTTTTACTTGTGGCGCTGATTGTTTCATCTTATAATTTTTGTCTTGTGTATATAACCTCACATTATATAGGTTTTCAGGGCATTTCTGTCCTGCTCAGCTTTTCCCTTTAAATTCCACAAATCACATTCTCCTCATGCCCTTCCCATTGATGCCAGCCTCCCAGCTCAGCCGCCTTCCCACTGTTGCTGGCGGGCTGCCAATTCTTTGGTGGATTATCAAAGTTTGATCATATCAGAGCCCGGAGCGATGTCTGCACAGCGTGCGTGAGACCAGATCGCTCTTTGAAATCGTAAAAGAGGAATCCCGACGCGCAGCTTCGCCGAGGACCTGTGTGACTATCGCATGTAGCTTTTTGAAGTTTATTACCTGAAAAACAAAAGGGAGAATTGCAACTGATGATAGATAAGCAGCCTATTTAATGTCTAGGATGAATCGGAACATCTGGAAAAGCAAGGAGGAGAGCGTGTTATTCAGCTCAATCCATATAATAAAAGAACAGTCGAGCATTTTGGAATTCTGCATACAAATAGACAGAGGCGATTGGTATGTCCTTTACTGTCATTAAAGGGTATGCATAGTTTGCAGGAAGGAAAACCGCAAAATTTTCCCCCCCATCAACACAGTTATGCCGCGTACACACGATCGTTTTTCTCGTTGGAAAATATGACGGTTTTTCCGACGGGATTTGCCTTGCATACACACGGTCACGCAAAAGTTTGCTGAAATTACGACCGTCAAGAACGCAGTGACGTACAACACTACGACGAGCCGAGAAAATGAAGTTCAATGCTGCCAAGCATGCGTCAAATTGTTTCCAAGCATGCATAGGGATTTTGCGCGTCGGAATTGCCACAGACGATCGCATTTTCGGATAGGAACTTTCCCCGACCGAAAAATTGAGAGCATGCTCTCAGTCTTTTGCTGGCTGGAATTCCGCCAGCAAAAGACCAATGGAGCAAACACGCGGTCGCATTTTCTGACGGAAAAATCTCATCGGTCTTTTGCACGCCAAATTTCCGACGTGCCATGAGTGTTGTTGGGGGGATCCCTCCTGCGGAGCTTTTGTGTTCTCCGGGGGGGGCGGGGGGGCGGGGGGGCACAGTGAGCCTTCCCTTCTGGGAGAATGCAGTGATTATTGCTATCAGCTGTAGCTGCTGGCAATAATCGCATTCAAAAATTCGACATGCTGGTTGTACCCAAGTCAAACGATGAATTTACTTGAATACAATCCTCCCCATAGATGGATCGAATTTCGTCAGGTCCCTGCTGAATCGGCCAAGATTCAAACCATCTATGACTGGCCTTAGTTCATATTTTCTTAAAGTGTTTACCTTTTAAAAGGCTAGTTCACCCAAAAGTAATATTTTAATTATAGGTAGAGCCCAGTTGGCTGAATATGCCTTAGATACCCGAAGTAGAAGATCCCACTGTCTCTCAATTTCTAACATCCTGTCCACCTGGACATTTTGGATGTTCCTTCTACCTTTTGTGTGTTCCAACTCCTCCGGTTACATTATTTTATTTATTTATTTATTGCAGTTATTTCTATAGTGGCATAAATTTTTAGCAGTGCTTTACACATACACTATATTACCAAAAGTATTGTGATGCCTGCAAATAAACTTTAATGGCATCTCAATCTTAGTTCGTAGAGTTCAATATTGAGTTGGCCTACCCTTTGCAGCTATAACAGCTTCATCTCTTCAGGAAAGGCTGTCCACAAGGTTTAGGAGTGTGTCTATGGGAATGTTTGACCATTTTTCCAGAAGCGCATTTGTGAGGTCAGGCACTGATGTGAATGAGAAGGCCTGGCTCGCAGTCTGCGCTCTAATTCATCCCAATGGTGTTCTATCGGGTTTAAGTCCTGATTCTGTACAGGCCAGTTAAGTTCCTCCACCCCAAGCTCTCTCATCCATGTCTTTATGGACCTTGCTTTGTGCACTGGTGCACAGTCATGTTAGAACAGGAAGGGGCCATCACCAAACTGTTCCCACAAAGTTGGGAGCATGAAATTGTCCGAAATGTCTTGTTATGCTGATGCCTTAAGAGTTCCTTTAACTAAGGGGCCAAGCCTAACCCCTGAAAAACATCCCCACACCATAATCCCCCCTCCACCAAAGGATTTGAACCAGTACACAAAGCAACGTCCTTTAAGACATGGCTGAGCGACTAGGGGGTTGAGGAACTTGACTGGCCTGCAGAGTCCTGACCTCAACCTGATAGAACACCTTTGAAATGAATTAGAGCTGAGACTGCGAGCCAGGCCTTCTCGTCCACATCAGTACATGAGCTCACAAATGCGCTTCTGGAAGAATGGTCAAACGTTCCCATAGACACTCCTAAACCTTGTGGACAGCCTTCCTAGAAGAGTTGAAGCTGTTATAGCTGCAAAGAGTGGGCCAACTCAATATTGAACCCTACGGACTAAGACTGGGATGCCATTAAAGTTCATGTGCGTGTAAAGGCAGGCGTCCCAATACTTTTGGTAATATAGTGTATATTGTGCATTCACATTGTTCATAAGGAAGACTAGTTTATAAAAAGTAGGGATGGAACCTGGAGTCTCTACCAATGGTGTGCAGAACCAGGACCTCAGCGTAGAGCTCTTACCAAGAGTTAAAAGAAACTGTTCAGCAGTTTAAAGTATTTATTTTTCATCCATTGAGGGTCACAGAAAGTCATATACTGACTGGTTTTAGTGCCACCTGTAGGAGGACTGGACACTGGCAGACAGTGCCACCTGTAGGAGGATTGGACACTGGCAAACACTGCCACCTATAGGAGGATTGGGCACTGGCAAACACTGCCACCTGTAAGAGGATTGAACACTGTAGGTCATCTCAGGATAACCTCTCCTCTACCTAGTATGCCTCAATTTTTTTTTGTTGGTGTCCTAGGAATCCAGGGTTCTTCCCCCGGTAAGTCAAGCCCTGGTGAGGTGGTGTTTGCCAGGGCAATGTCCTGAGGTACGGGGGTTCTCATCTCTTGACCCTTATAGGATCAGGTTTTAGTGGCTTAGGGTCTTCCTACTAGACCAGCTAGGGTTGTCTTACAAGGAGTGTTTCCTAGGTCCCTTACCTGGTATCAGTTTCTACCCTGAACTTGTTGTTTTTCCTTTTTTACCATGTTCAGTTGCTGATTCTTTCCTTCTTACTACCGAATTTGTTGTGTTTCACCCCTTGGTGGCTTCTGGGTCTCCAGCTTCTTTCCTGTCCTCTGGTTTGGTGCTCCCCTCTGTGTTGAGGCATTCCTCTCTGGTTGGTGGCCATTTCTTCTGAGTCTGGGGTATCTGGTTAATTTTCTTTGTATTGCCTCTGGCTGTGTTGGCGGTTTACCCTATTAGGCAGGAGGTTGGGCCTTATTTGGTGTCCGTTTCGGGCACTGGTCCTATAGGCGGATTGGGCTGTATGCAGTCCCTAGTTCTGTTTTGTCAAGGCGGTTTCCCACCCCTCAGTTGGATTATCTTTGGACATCCTGAAGGTTTAAGACTTCCTGTGTCCCTCAGTAGATGAGAATATAGGATTCTTGAACTTACCGTAAAATCATTTTTTAGGAATCTCTCGAGGGACACAGGTCATACTCTGTATTAATGATCATACTCTTGGTACTGCTGTGCTATACAACCGAGGCATGCTGGGTAGTGGAAGGCTTGTCCTGGGCTGGCCTATAGATCTTTTTGGGTAAAATACTCCTGTATGCGGCAGTATAACTCGGCGTCCGTCAATTATCTCCAAAAAAGGAAATCTACAGGAATACAAAAGTCCTATTTTAAACCCCAAATCTTATAAACTAAACTCACAAATATCTCATAAAGGCTTTTCAGTCTTTTTTAAATCTGTAGTTTCCACTAAAATACCTGATGATTCTGCAATGAAGGTCCTTGTTCAGGTACTTCCTGTTATAGTGTGACAACAGTGTGTCGCCTCCTAGTTGTGCTCCTGTGTGGACACCCTGTTACACAGACTTCTGTTGGAGATTACAAATGTCTGCTTTAAGCCCTGTTTCACACTTGTGCGGTGCGAATTGAAGCTCAGGTTTCACTGGTGAGATAAAAATCTCCTGTTCAAAGGATTCATTGCGTTTTTGCTCAGGATTAGAGAGCAGGGAGAGGGGGAGGGAGGAGGGGGGGAGAGGGGGAGGTGTAGTGAGGAGAAGTAGAAATTCCTTGTTCAGAACGCAATGCATCTGCGAATCAGATGCGTTCCCATAGGAGATAATAGGCTTGTAGTTCGCACCGCAATGCCCAAAAAACGCACACGTTTTTTGTGCAATGCGCAGTGCGAATGCAACGCACATATGTGAACCAGATGCATTCATATGAATGTATTTGAAAATGTCCTGCAAATTAGATGCGGTGTAAGCCGCATCTAATTCTCATAGGTGTGAACCCGGGCTTAAACATTACACAGGCATGGTGCACTGTTCTCACCATCATGAAACCCACCCTGAGAAATTCCAAGCACCCATTGCTGGAGCGCATGTAGACAAGAAGTGGCTGCAAATAGGCTGCAGGGGATTGGCAGCACTGAGATGTAACAAAGGATTAAAAAAAAGGTAAAGACAGTATTTTAATAATAATAAAAAAATGGCAGTTAATGATACGCATGGGGGGATTTCCTAAAACCGGAACGTGCAAAATCTGGTGCAGCTCCGCATAGAAACCAATCGGCTTCCAGGTTTTAATGTCAGCTTAATTAACCACTTGCCGACAGCCTTCCGCACATATACTGTGGAAAGGTGGCTCAGCTGCGCAAAGGTCCGTGCATTTGGTAGTGTGGGTGCCCGGGGCTGACCACCCGCGATCGCGGTACAGAGGCAGAACGGGGGTCTGCGTATGTAAACAAGGCGGAACCCCGTTCTGACAGGGGACAATACTGCGATATGCTGTTCCTAGTGATCAGGAACAGCGATCTCTGTGTTGTCCCAGTAAACCCATCCCCCACACAGTTAGAACACACCCAGGGAGCCCAGTTAACACCTTGATTGCCCCCTATTGTTTACCCCTTCCCTGCCAGTGTCATTTATACATTGATCAGTGCATTTTGTTGGCGCTGATCACTGTAGTAATGTCACTGGTCCCCAAAAAGTGTTACTTGGGGTCAGATTTGTTCGCCGCAATGTCACAGTCCTGCTAAAAATCGCAGATTGCCACCATTACCAGTAAAAACAATAACAGAAAAAAAAGGTCCATAAATCTATTCCCTATTTTGTAGACGCTATAACTTTTGCGCAAACCAATCAATATACGCTTATTGCGATTTTTTTTTTTTTTTTTACCAAAAATATGTCAAATACATATTGGCCTAAACTGATGAATACATTTATTTATTTATTTTTATTTTTTTTGCATATGTATTCTACCAAAAAGTAAAAAATATTGGTTTTTTTTTTTCAAAATTGTCTGTCAGTCTTTTTTGTTTATAGCGCAAAAAAAAGCAAAAACGCACAGGTGATCAAATACCACCAAAAGAAAGCTCTATTTGTGGGAAAAAAAGGACTTCAATTTAGTTTGGGTACAGTGTCGCACGACCGCGCAATTGTCAGTTAAAGTGACGCAGTGCCATATCGCAAAAAATGGCCTGGACATTAAGGGGATAAATCCTTCCGTGGCTGAAGTGGTTAAACAAGCTGAAGTTAGAAGCTGATTGGCCAACATGCACAGCTGCACCAGATTCTGATTGCAGCAGCATTGGTAAATCTCCCCCACAGTGTTTTAGCAAATTAAATGCTATTCAGTTAGGGATTAAGGCCGGGTTCACACTGGTATGACACGACAGTTTTATGACTGTGGACCCGACTTTGCCCTGCGAGTTGAAATCCGATATCTGTCCGACTTTGATCCCGGCGATGCCAGGCACTTTGTCTGGTATGAATCTTTAGCGGGCAAAAAATGAAAAAAATAAAAACGGGATGGGTTCCCCCTACAAGATCATACCAGACCTTTTGGTCTGGCATGGATTTTAAGGGGTTCCCCTTAAAATCCACGCCAGACCGAAGGGTCTGGTATGGTCTTGGAGGGGGAAACCCATCCTGTTTTTTTTTTTTTTTCATTTTTTGCGTGAAGCTTCCCCTAAATATTCATACCAGACCCATATCCGAGCACGCAGCCCGGCAGGCCAGGAAAGGGGATGGAGACGAGCGAGCGACCCTCCCCCCCCCGAACCGTACCAGGCCCCATGCCCTCAACATGGGGCAGTGCTTTGGGGCAGGGAGGGCCAACCCCAAAGCACCTTGTCCCCATGATGGTAAGGACAAGGGCCTCTTACTGACAACCCTGGCCGTTGATTGTCGGGGTCTGTGGGCGGGGTGCTTATCGGAATCTGGAAGCCCACTTTAACAAGGGGACCCCCAGATCTCAGCCCCCCACCCTATGTGAATGAGTATGGGGTACATTGTACCCCTACCCATCCACCTAAAAAAAAGTGTCAAGAATAAAACGCAGTGCACAGGTTTTTAAAGTAATTTATTAAGGCACCTCCGGCGTTGCTTCCGATTTCTTCTCCCCTCTCCGGGTCTTCTCCGCTGATGTCTTCTAGCCCTTTCTGGTTCTTCTCCCTCTGTCAGCTGTCTTCTGCCTCTGCCGGTTCTTCTCCGCTGTCTTCTCCCTCTGTTCTTCCGATGTTGACTCGACGCTCTCTCCCGCTCTAATGCTGGGTGCGCGGTGTGCCATTACTTATATTGGCATGGGGCGGGGTCTCCGGAGGACCGCCCCTTATGACATCGCCACCCATCATGCCAGGGTGGTGACGTCATAAGGGGCGGGTTTCAAGATGATGTCACCTGGTGACCCTGCCTCACCCGTTCCCATCAGTGCAGCCTCACCCGTTCCCATCAGTGCAGCCTCACCCATTCCCATCAGTGCAGCCTCATCAGCGCACATCACTAGAGGAGAAAAATTACTTATTTGTCAACAGAAGCTAAGAAATTTTTTTTTTTTTTTTTTCAAAATTTTCAGTCTCTTCATTTGTTTAAGAAAAAATAAAAAAATCCAGTGGTGATTAAATACCTAAAGAAATCTCTATCTGTTTAAAAAAAAATTCATAAGGGTATAGCGTTGCATGACCGTGCAATTGTCATTCAAAGTGTGACAGCGCTGAAAGCTAAAAATTGGCCTGGGCAGGAAGGGGGTGAAAGTGCCCAGTACCGAAGTGATTAAAGTAAATACATTTTTTTTATGGCTTTCACATTTTTTTTATTTTTTGGCGAATGTATATCCTTTTATGGTAACATTAGTTCCATCTGAAACTGTAGTTTTTAGTTTACATTGCTAGGTGTAAACACCAACAAGCTTCATATAACTTTCAGGGACCTTAGAGAACAAACCTGCTAAGAACTAGGCTCTGTCTGGCCCCAACTAAAACCTTTATACTGAGCAGTATGGCCAAGCCCCCTTTCTTAGACTGTCCATAGCATTACATGGAGCATTCAACCTCAGCTGCTTGTCCACATTCTCGAGAACAAGTAGCTGTACTGGCACCACCTCAGGTTTCAAATTGATTAAAAATCAATTTTGGGTGGACTTGCACTTTAAGAGAATTAATATGACTGCTTTGGTTCTGCAGAAAGTTGCTGGACCCGGGTAAAATCTTTGCAATGTTGTTAGTATTTCTCCTTAGGCGGGAGGACTTTTTTTCATACAGCAATTTCAGTGTTTGCATTATGTTTTATATAAGGTCAACCTCAGTTTTTATTGTTTTTTGCGGTTTACATAAGAAAAGCAGAAAAAAAAATGAAGAAAGACGTAATTACTTCCAGCCCTTGCAAGGGACTTGTGTTCCAGCGGCTTTTAATTGAATTGCTCCGGGAATCATAGACGGGTTATCGCAATGATAAGATATGGCAACACAAGGGTGATGAAACTGCTAAAGATTGAACCGGGTCATGAACCCATGGTGTTGGTCAAGCATTAAGTCTTTTACCACTGCTTCAGGGAACCATTAAAAAACAGTCAGCTGCCAACACTATACAGCAAAAGCCTTGACTATGCTAACATCAAAAGCTCACTATATTTATTTTGCTGGGCTTACCTGATGATCAGCAGACTCCTGGCGTGTGTGTGTGTGTGTGTGTGTGTGTGTGTGTGTGTGTGTGTGTGTGTATGAGATAGTGTTGGACCAATAGAAGTAAAAACTGGTTCAAATGGATCTACCATAAAATGATTTTACCTTGAAAGAAGCATGGGTAGACCCGGTTCTGGTCCTAGGCTGCTACCTCTCCTTAACACAAGGAAGCGCTCGCCAGATGGTAGATTCTGAAAGTGAACATAAATAAAGTTCATCCCACTTAACAGATTTAAGAGGGTTGTAAAGGCAGAAGTTTTTCTTATCTTAATGCATTCTATGTGTACAGCAGCCCCCCTAATGCTTAGCTAAGCCCCATCTGAATCCAGTGATGTCCACAAATGTCTCTGTTGTCCGGTACTCTCCCTCCTGATTGGCTGAGACACAACAGAAGCATCATTGGCTCCACCTGCTCTCAGTCAAACTCGGCCAATAAAGGAAGAGGGGGCGGGGCCTAGGCGCGACTCTGTGTCCGAATGGATACTCGGAGCTGCGGCTTGGCTCAGGTGCCCCCATAGTAAGCTGCTTGCTGTGGGGGCACCCAACAGGAGGGAGAGGCCAGGAGCTCCAGCCAGGGACAAGAGAAGAGGAGGATCTGGGCTGCTCTGTGCAAAACCACTGCACAGGACAGGTAAGTATAAAATGTTTGTTATTTTAATAGAAAACAAACAAGACTTTGCAAACCCTTTAATGGTTAAAGTGGAAGTCCAGGCAAAACCTAACTAAAGCTAAACTTATTCTCTGTCACATTCTAAACCTAATCTATCTAACTCTGTAAAGAAAAAAATCACTGTACTTGCCTATTCTGCAGCCGATCTAGTCCAGTTTCCAGCGGCAGAAGCTGTGTGCAGGAGAGGACCGTCAACGGCTGTGAAATGCCTGGGAAGTGACGTCATCCATAGAGTTACTATGAGGCTTCCGTTGTCGGCTGCCTCTCCTGCACCCGCCTTCACGCTGAAGCCGCCGCTGACAGCTGATGTGGTTACCGGACTGGATCGGCTGCAGACTAGGCAAGTATAGCAATTTTTGCTTTACAGGGTTAGATTAGGTTTAGCATTCGTTAGGTTTTGCCTGGAGTTACACTTTTAGAGCATTAAATACATCCAATGTGTTTTGGGGGAAAAAGCCTCCCCCTTCTGCAGTGCTTGATCAGTCATACAATTAGGTCCATATATATTGGACACAGGCACAGGGCTGAAAGTGTACACTCTCAGGTTTAATTTGAGGGTATGTACATCCAAATCAGAGGAAGGGTTTAGGAAATAAAGCTCTTGAGAACAGCCAACTCCCCCCTTCAAGGACCAAAAGTAATTGGACAATTGAATCAAAAGCTGTTTCATGGCCAAGTGTGAGTTACTCCTTTTGTTATTTCTTCATCAATTAAGCAGGCAAAAGGTCTGGAGTTGATTCTAAGTGTGGTATTTGCATTTGGAACCTATTGCTGTGAACCTATATCATGCATTCAAAGGATCTGTCCATGCAAGTGAAACCGGCCATTGTAAGGCTTCAAAAACGAAACAAATCCATCAGAGAGATAGCAGCAACATTAGGAGTGTCCAAATCAACAGTTTGGTACATTCTTAGGAAAGAAGAACGCACTAGTGAGCATAGCAGCATAAAAAGGCCTGGACGTCCACGGAAGACAACAGTGGTGGATGATCGCAAGATCCCTCTCTATGGTAAAGAAAAATCCATTCACAACATCCAGACAAGTGAAGGACACACTCCAGGAGCTGGGCATATCATTGTCAAAGTCTACAATCAAGAGAAGACTTCACAAGAGCAAATACAGAGGTTTACCTCAAGGTGCAAACTATTCATAAGCCTGAAGAATAGAAAAGCTAGATTAGACTTTGCCAAAAAATATCAAAAAAAAGCCAGACCGGTTCTGGAAAAGCATTCTTTGGACGAATAAAACTAACATTAATCTGTGCCAGAATGGCAGGAAGAAAAAAGTGTGCAGAAGGCTTGGAACAGCTCATGATCCAAAGCACATAACGTCATCTGTAAAACATGGTGGAACTTGCAGTGTGATGGCATGGGCATGCATGGCTTCCAGTGGCATTAGGTCATTGGTGTTTATTGACGATGTGAGAGAAGCAGCCGGACGAATTCTGCAGTGTTTAGAGATATACTGTCAGCCCAGTTTCAGCCAAATGCAGCAAATTGATTGGACGGCGCTTCATAGTACAAATGGGCAATGATCCAAAACACACTGCAAAAGCAACCCAGGAGCTTTTGAAGGAAAATAAGTGGAATATTCTGCAATGTCCGAGTCAGTCACCTGATCTCAACCCAATTGAGCATGCATTTCACTTGCTGAAGGCAAAACTAAAGGCAGAAAGATCCACAAACAAAGAACAACTGAAGACGGCTGCAGTTAGAGCCTGGCAAAGCATCAGAAAGGAGGAAACCCAGTCTTTGGTAATGTCCATGGGTTCCAGACTTCAGGCAGTCATTGCCAGTATAGGATTCTCAACAAAATATTAAAAATTAACAACATTTTATTTTTGATTATATTAATTTATCCAATTACATTTGAGCCCCTGAAAATGGGGGGGGGGGGGGGGGGGCGCCTGTGTGTAAAAATGGTCGCAGTTCCTAAAATTTGTACTTGATATTTATGTTCAACCCCTTTGAATTAAAGCTGAAAGTCTGCACTTCAAATTAATTTGGATTGTTTTGTTTTAATATTATTCTGGTGGCATACAGAGCCAAAAGTATGAAAATTGTGCCTGTGTCCAAATATATATGGGCCTAACTGTATATAAAAACACAGAGTGTACAAAGGGACCTGTGTCTTAAAGCTTGATAAAATCTAGCATCTCCTGACAGCACTGTGGGCACACTGACTGCTCAAACCTCGAAGAGGCTTTTCCTTTGAAACGTGTAGTCTGTAAATGATGCTCTGAACCAATAAATGTTTCGGAAGGTGCTTTAACCGACCAGCCGCCGTCGTCATACTGCAGCAGGTCGGCACGAACCGTCGTAGCTATACGTCGGCTCACGGGATTGGGATAGCAGGCACACGCCCCGCCGGAGGCCATGAGCGATCGCGGGCACGAGAGGCAGAACAGGGAAGTGTGTGTGTGTGTGTGTGTGTGTGTAAACACACAAATCCCTGTTCTGTTCTGTGAGGAGTGACAGATCGTGTGTTCCAAATAGCTAGGAGCCACAATCTGTCATTTCCTCTAGGTCAGTCCCCTCCCCTTACAGTTAGAAACACACACAGGGAACACAGTTAACCCCTTGATCGCCCCCTAGTGTTAACCCCTTTTTTGCCAGTGACATTTTTACAGTAATCAGTGCATTTTTATAGCACTGATTGCTGTATAAATGCCAGTGGTCCCAAAAATGTGTCAAAAGTGTCTGATGTGTCTGCCATAATGTCGCAGATCGACGCCATTACTAGTAAAAAAAAATAAAAATAATAAAAATGCTATAAATCTAGCCCCTATTTTGTCAACGCTATAACTTTTGCGCTTATTGCGTTTTTTTTTGTTGTTTTTTTTTTTACAAAAAATATGTAGAAGAATACAGATCGACCTAAACTGAGAAAATTTGCTTTTTTAAAAAAAAAAAAAAAAATGGGGATATTTATTATAGCAAAAAGTACAAAATATTGTGTGTTTTTTTTTTTTTCAAAATTGTCGCTCTGTTTTTGTTTATAGCGCAAAAAATAAAAACCGCAGAGGCAATCAAATACCACCAAAAGAAAGCTCCATTTGTGGGAAAAAAAAGGACTTCAATTTTGTTTGGGTGCAGCATTGCACGACCGCGCAGTTGTCCGTTAAAGCGACGCAGTGCCGAATCACGAAAAATGGCCTGCTCATTCAGCAGCAAAATCTTCCGGGGCTGAAGTGGTTAAGTGATAAGAGCCTTTGTACCAGATGCTCCTCTGTACACTTTCAAGCATCTACAGATGATGAGCAGTCTCTGTAACATGCTCCACTCTGCGGTTTGGAGAGGACGGTGCTGCTGGGGGGGGCTGGGCTTCAGCCAGTGAACACATAGGCTCAGAGGCTCAGAATCAAAGTTGGTAGACGAGAATACGGCAGCTATAAGGGTTTAGTTAGCAGGTCTGCAAGTTGAATGCCGGAGTGAAACTTTACAGCCGCAGGGCTGTGTGATTTGAGTGCCTTTTACTGCACATTTGTTAGGTTTCATGGTACATATCTTTTAGGGCTCATTCACATTATTGCCTTAACGCACTTTTTATTGCGCACATACTGAGTTTCAGTGCTATTCATTTTAATTGCCACCCCAGTGCATTAACACATCAGTGGTTAGCACTTATGCTTTGCAGCACTGGGGTCCTCGGTTTGAATCCCATCTATCTTCATGGAGCTTGCATGTTCTCATGTTCTCCCTGTGCTTGTCAGGCTTTCCTCCGGGTACTCCGGTTTTCTCCCACACTCCAAAGACATGCTGGTAGGTTAATTAACTCCTGTCTAAATTGGCCTCTGTTTTTGTGTATGGATGCATGTGAGGTAGGGACCCTAGGTTGGAAGCTCCTTGAGGGCAGAGAAAGCACAGTATGTAAAGTGACGTATAAATTCACTATGCTATATAAATACTTATAATTAATAAGTAATGAATGGGCTGCATTGAAGCTGACATAATGTGCATTAACAATAATGTATCGCATTGTAACGCATAGATATGAGCAGGCCATAAAAGTGTGCATTCCCCTGACTTAAAGGAGAAGTACAGCCAAACCTTGTTTGGCTGTACTTCTCCTGTGTATCACAGGAGTGCAGTTCGTTCTGCATTCCTGCGACCCGTTATCAGCAGACGGTGGGCTGAAGTCACAGAGCCGGTGCAGGCTCAGGAAAGATCACAACCGTATTGTCAGGATCCACCCACATGCCTGGTCAGCCACCTGACTCAGCCTCTCAGCGAGCCACTGAGAGGCTGAGCCGGCCACTCCCCTCCACAGCCCAGCACTCCAGTGAGCGTGCATGGGGGGGGGCACTGTCACCAGCTCTCTCGGCTCATGGAGCTCTGAGAACCGATGCAGCTGTACTGCACTGGTGACAGTATGTAAAAAAAAATTTGCGAATTTCTTAAATTTACAAAAAATTATGACAAAATTACAACTTTAAAAAACCCGCCATGCCTCTTACCAAATACCTTGGACTGTCTACTTACCAGAAAGGGGTAATTTGGGGGGTATTTCTACTGTCCTATCATTTTTGGGCCTCATGAAATGAGATGGGCTGTCAGTATATCAGGATTGATCAATTTTCATATATTTATTTATTTATTTCAGGTACTTATATAGCGCCGTCAATTTACGCAGTGCTTTACATATACATTGTACATTCACATCAGTCCCTACCCTCAAGGAGCTTACAATCTACGGTCCCTAACTCACATTCATACATACTAGGGACAATTTAGACAGGATCCAATTAACCTACCAGCATGTCTTTGGAGTGTGGGAGGAAACCGGAGTACCCAGAGGAAACCCACGCAGGCACAGGGAGAACATGCAAACTCCAGGCAGGTAGTGTGTGTGTGTGTGTGTGTGTATGTGTGTGTGTGTATATATGTGTATATATATATATATATATATATATATATATATATATATATATATATATATATATATATATATACTGTACCATAGTTTGTGGACTCTCTAACTTTCCTGCAGACTAAATTAATAAACACTCATTTGGGTTTTTTCACCAAAGGAATGTGGCAGTATACATTTTGGCCTAAATTTATGAAAAACAATGATTTATTTGCAAATTTTTTATAATAGAAAGGAAGAACAATGCATTTTTTTTTTCAAAGTTTTCAGTCTTTTTTTCATTTAGCAAAAAATAAGCAGTGGTGATAAAAGAAAGCTCTAATTGTGTGACCAAAATTCTGTTTGGGTACAGTGTTGCATGACCGCGCAATTGTCATTCAAAGTGCGACAGGGCTGAAAGCTGAAAATTGGCCTGGGCAGGAAGGGGATAAAAGTGCCCGGTATTAAAGTGGTTAATACCGCTTTAATTTCAGATCCTTTAGCTGTCATTATTCCTGTCCACGCTACAAAAAAAAAATCTAATCTGGGGTTCTTTACCTTACTTAATGAGATCAGTGAGTCTGCCCTACTGTGACTTGTAGCATTTGGCCGCTGCCAACATGCACAAATGAACCTGCTGTGGACCTCCACTAGAGGGAGCTGTTGATAGAAGGGAGATGTGCTTTGCATTGTGCTGGATGAACAAGCCTGTCTCACAAGAGTTCCCACCAGTGGTGGCCTGAAGCAGCAGCATCAGCAGCACTGCAGAATGTAAAGAGGTGTCAGGAGGCTGCAGACTGTGTTCTGATTTCTGCTAGTAAAGTACCAAGTCATTTTTAGTTTCTTCTGCAGTTTGCAAAAACATTGACAGCTGAAGAAACAGTTTGTAAATTGTAGATATTCTTTGTTTTTAACTTTGTTTTATTCATTTCTACTTGTCTCAGCAGCATAAAAAAAAATGCCAATATGATGTATTACTTTTGCTGCACAAATGTTCTCCATCCAGCGATAGTGCCTGCAGCCTCCTGACTCTGAGAACATCCTGCTGTGAACAGTCTGCTCCCCAGGGATAGGTTGTACTTTCAGTTCATTGCAGAGCAGGTACCTCTCCTGTCTCTAACCAACTTTCTCCAGTGGTGGCCAGTTTTGCTACTGGAAAAAGGACTTATCTTCAGTAATGTGTCTCATCAAATTGCCATTGTTCACAGGCTGCAGGAACAAGAAGTTTATTGAAACTGCGTACGGTCAGGTCCATAAATATTGGGACATCGACACAATGTATATGTGCCTCCGACTGTTTAAGGGACCAAAAGTAATGGGACAGATTAACAATCATCCATCAAACTTTCACTTTTTAATACTTGGTTGCAAATCCTTTGCAGTCAATTACAGCCTGAAGTCTGGAACGCATAGACATCACCAGATGTTGCGTTTCATCCCTGGTGATGCTCTTCCAGGCCTCTACTGCATTTGTCTTCAGTTCCTGCTTGTTCTTGGGGCATTCTCCCTTCAGTTTTTTCTTCAGCAAGTGAAATGCATGCTCAGATTCAGGTCAGGTGATTGACTTGGCCATTGCATAACATTCCACTTCTTTCCCTTAAAAAACACTTTGGTTGCTTTCGCAGTATGCTTCGGGTCATTGTCCATCTGCACTGTGAAGCGCCGTCCAATGAGTTCTGAAGCATTTTGCTGAATATGAGCAGATAATATTGCCCGAAACACTTCAGAATTAATCCTGCTGCTTTTGTCAGCAGTCACATCATCAATAAATACAAGAGAACCAGTTCCATTGGCAGCCATACATGCCCATGCCATGACACTGCCACCACCATGCTTCACTGATGAGGTGGTATGCTTTAGATAATGAGCAGTTCCTTTCCTTCTCCATACTCTTCTCTTCCCATCACTCTGGTACAAGTTGATCTTGGTCTCATCTGTCCAAAGGATGTTGTTCCAGAACTGTGAAGGCTTTTTTAGATGTTTGGCAAACTCTAATCTGCCCTTCCTGTTTTGAGGCTCACCAATGGTTTACATCTTGTGGTGAACCCTCTGTATTCCTCTGGTGAAGTCTTCTCTTGATTGTTGACTTTGACACACATACACCTACCTCCTGGAGAGTGTTCTTGATCTGGCCAACTGTTGTGAAGGGTGTTTTCTTTACCAGGAAAAGAATTTTCGGTCCTCCACCACAGTTGTTTTCCATGGTCTTCCGGGTCTTTTGGTGTTGCTGAGCTCACCGGTGCGTTCTTTCTTTTTAAGGATGTTCCAAACAGTTGATTTGGCCACATCTAATGTTTTTGCTATCTCTCTGATGGGTTTGTTTTGTTTTTTCAGCCTAATGATGGCTTGCTTCACTGATAGTGACAGTTCTTTGGATCTCATATTGAGAGTTGACAGCAACAGATTCCAAATGCAAATAGCACACTTGAAATGAACTCTGGACCTTTTATCTGCTCCTTGTAAATGGGATAATGAGGGAATAACACACACCTGGCCATGGAACAGGTGAGCAGCCAATTGTCCCATTACGTTTGGTCCCTTAAAAAGTGGGAGGCACATATACAAACTGTTGTAATTCCTACACCGTTCACCTGATTTGGATGTAAATACCCTCAAATTAAAGCTGAAAGTCTGCAGTTAAAGCACATCTTGTTTCATTTAAAATCCATTGTGGTGGCGTATAGAGCTAAAAAGATTAGAATTGTGTCAATGTCCCAATATTTATGGACCTGACTGTATGCTAACTGTAAAGTACAGGGCACGGGCTGGATCTTTAAAAACCCTGGGTTATGGGCTGCTATATTCATGTGATTGGTCACTGGCAAAGCTTTTCTGGACATGCCCCTTTGGTGTACCCCTATAGCCCTAGCCCACTTCGTGGGACCTCAGTTTTTTTTGCCAGTTTCTTAATTGATGGACTTGATCTCCCTCCTCCTCTCTATTGAAAAGCTTTTCCATACTTACCAATTTGCTAAATTCAGTTTCTTCAATCATCTTTTTACTGCCTTCTACAAGAACATTAGAAACAGTGCGCCCCGATCGGTGTAACCTCCGTAATGCCTTGGGAACCATACCCAGATCCCATGTTATGGGGAGGGCCTGTATTGTTGCTTTGAGCACTGGATACTCTTTGAGCGCTCACCTTGGTACTGAGTGCAATGAGTGTAATTAGCCGCAGGGTGCCATACAGGTCCAGGACCATAGTCCATTCCTTGATTCCCAGACCTAAATGACCCCCCTGGGGGTATGGCCACCATGAATGGCGAAGCCTGGACCTAAATGGGGACCAGCGTCATGGAATCGTAAGATCGGTTCATCCTGGTCATTAGACCAATACTGTAGCTTATAGCAGATGCGAGACTCCTTCTAAATACCTTCTCGTGCAGTACACTTATTTGAAGTGATTGTAACCCTAAAAAAAATCCTGTTCCCTTCTAGCAGGTAAACCAATCTGTCCCTTTCTATGCTGTAAAAAACCTGTTTGATCCTGCCTGTTCCTGTGTCCCTTACATAGTTGCATAGTAGGTGAGGTTGAAAAAAAACACAAGTCCATCAAGTCCAACCTGTGTGTGATTATATGTCACTATTACATTGTATATCCCTGTATGTTGTGGTCGCTCAGGTGCTTATCTAATAGTTTTTGAAACTATTGATGCCCCCCGCTGAGACCACCGACTGTGGAAGGGAATTCCATATCATAGTTACATAGTTACATAGTTACATAGTAGGTGAGGTTGAAAAAAGACACAAGTCCATCAAGTCCAACCTATGTGTGTGATTATGTGTCAGTATTGCATTGTATATCCCTGTATGTTGTGGTCATTCAGGTGCTTATCTAATAGTTTCTTGAAGCTATCAATGCTCCCCGCTGAGACCACCGCCTGTGGAAGGGAATTCCACATCCTTGCCGCTCTTACAGTAAAGAACCCTCTACGTAGTTTAAGATTAAACCTCTTTTCTTCTAATTTTAATGAGTGGCCACGAGTCTTGGTAAACTCTCTTCTGCGAAAAAGTTTTATCCCTATTGAGGGGTCACCAGTCCGGTATTTGTAAATTGAAATCATATCCCCTCTCAAGCGTCTCCTCTCCAGAGAGAATAAGTTCAGTGCTCGCAACCTTTCCTCATAACTAAGATCCTCCAGACCCTTTATTAGCTTTGTTGCCCTTCTTTGAACTCGCTCCATTTCCAGTACATCCTTCCTGAGGACTGGTGCCCAGAACTGGACCGCATACTCTAGGTGCGGCCGGACCAGAGTCTTGTAGAGCGGGAGAATTATCGTTTTATCTCTGGAGTTGATCCCCCTTTTAATGCATGCCAATATTCTGTTTGCTTTGTTAGCAGCAGCTTGGCATTGCCTGCCATTGCTGAGCCTATCATCCACTAGGACCCCCAGGTCCTTTTCCATCCTAGATTCCCCCAGAGGTTCTCCCCCCAGCGTATAGAATGCATTCATATTTTTGCCACCCAAATGCATTATTTTACATTTTTCTACATTGAACCTCATTTGCCATGTAGTCGCCCACCCCATTAATTTGTTCAGGTCTTTTTGCAAGGTTTCCACGTCCTGCGGAGAAGTTATTGCCCTGCTTAGCTTAGTATCGTCTGCAAATACAGAGATTGAACTGTTTATCCCATCCTCCAGATCGTTTATGAACAAATTAAATAGGATTGGTCCCAGCACAGAACCCTGGGGCACCCCACTACCCACCCCTGACCATTCTGAGTACTCCCCATTTATCACCACCCTCTGAACTCGCCCTTGTAGCCAGTTTTCAATCCATGTACTCACCCTATGGTCCATGCCAACAGACCTTATTTTGTACAGTAAACGTTTATGGGGAACTGTGTCAAATGCTTTTGCAAAATCCAGATACACCACGTCTACAGGCCTTCCTTTATCTAGATGGCAACTCACCTCCTCATAGAAGGTTAATAGATTGGTTTGGCAAGAACGATTCTTCATGAATCCATGCTGATTACTGCTAATGATATCGTACGTATTACTAAAATCCTGTATATAGTCCCTTATCATCCCCTCCAAGAGTTTACATACTATCGATGTTAGGCTAACTGGTCTGTAATTCCCAGGGATGTATTTTGGGCCCTTTTTAAATATAGGTGCTACATTGGCTTTTCTCCAATCAGCTGGTACCATTCCAGTCAGTAGACTATCCTTGCCACTCTTACAGTAAAGAATCCTCTTCGTAGTTTAAGGTTAAACCTCTTTTCTTCTAATTTTAATGAGTGGCCACGTGTCTTGTTAAACTCCCTTCCGCGAAAAAAGTTTTATCCCTATTGTGGGGTCACCAGTATGGTATTTGTAAATTGAAATCATATCCCCTCTCAAGCGTCTCTTCTCCAGAGAGAATAAGTTCAGTGCTCGCAACCTTTCTTCATATATAATGTCCTCCAGACCCTTTATTAGCTTTGTTGCCTTTCTTTTTACTCGCTCCATTTCCAGTACGTCCTTCCTGAGGACTGGTGCCCAGAACTGGACAGCATACTCCAGGTGCGGTCGGACCAGAGTCTTGTAGAGCGGGAGAATTATCGCTTTATCCCTGCAGTTAATCCCTTTTCTAATGCCAATATTCTGTTTGCTTTGTTAGCAGCAGCTTGGCATTGCATGCAAGGTCCTTTTCCATCCTAAATTCCCCCAGAGGTTCTCCCCCCAGTGTATAGATTGCATTCATATTTTTGCCACCCAAATGCATTATTTTACATTTTTCTACATTAAACCTCATTTGCCATGTAGTAGCCCACCCCATTCATTTGTTCATTTGTTCAAAATCCCCCATTATGATAACACTTCCCATCCTTGCTGCTAATCCATATTGTGATAGGAGGTTCGCCTCCCCCCTCCCTCAGGTTAGGGGGCCTATAGAATGCTCCCAGTATTATTTTCCCCTTCCCTTTTGGAGCTCTACCCACCTCCTCCCTAGCTCCCTTAGTGATGTCATCTCTCACATTCACTTGTACATTATTCTTGATATACAGGCATACCCATCCCCCCTTTTTTACCCTCTCTATCCCTGTGATAAAGGGTATACCATTGAATGGTTGCCAGACAATCATGAGAGCTGTTGAACAAAGTCTCTGAAATTCCCACAAAATCCAAATCCTCCTCATACAACAGTATCTCTAGTTCACCTATCTTGTCTGCCAGGCTCCTGGCATTGGTGAACATGCCACGTACGAACTGATATCCATGATACCGTGGTCAGTTTACGTGCCTCCATCATCCTGCTGCTCTCCTCTATTCCCTCCTCTCCACCTCCCTCCCTGTCTGTCAGCTCCTAGTGTGTGAGGCTGTGAGTGATCTTTTCCTCTCCCCTCCTGCCGCTATTAGTAGCTGGCACTAAAGTCAAAGAAAGATTACTGCCACCCCCTCTGTTCTACTGAGCTATACTACACCGTGTACACGTTTGTACAAAATAATGCTTCTAAATACCGTCTTTCCAATCTTTTTTCCCCCGGCCGCTCCCCCCCCCCCCAGTCTAAGGGCTACATCGGGAGGGGCTGAGTGGACAGTGGTCATGTGACCTCCCGGCTGACGTCAGAGGGGGATCTCAGCCCCTCCCGCTGTAGCACTTAGATTGGGGGAAGAGGGGGGCCCGAGGTTACATGACCGAACAGAAAAGATCGGAAAGAGGCATCATTTCATACAAACGTGTACACATCCTAGTATACCTTAGTAGAACAGAGGGGCTGGCAGTAATCTTTCTTTGACTTGAATGGTATTCTCTGGTTTAGTTTATAGTATTAAAAGATGCTAGAGTGTTAAATCACCAGATAGTGTTTTTCAAAATTTGTTTGGTGCACATGTTGTGATACACACTTGATATGTGCCAAATAAATAAAATAGTGTGGCTACGTTGAAGAGGAATTGCAACATGTGCGCCAGAAACTGCAAAATCGGAAATTGTGATTTGGGGCAGGAATGTTGCAGCTTCTGCATCCTAAAAACTAATATCTGCACTACAGTGCACTTGGTTTATTAATAAATGACTTTTTTAAATGGTACCTTACTATAGGATTTCCTTGCTCTTTTCTTGGTATGTGTTTTTGCTGCCGGTATGGGAAGCGATCCAGTGACCATTTTTGGGGGATGTCGTACATGAGAGAGTAAGGCTCAAGGCTTGCTGGAGCCATCCCATCCATCCATGTGGGATCACTTCTCATACCGGTCTCAGCAGCAAAAACGCATACCAAGGAAAGAGCAAGGAAATCCCATAGTGAAGTACCATTTAAAGCGGGGGTCCACCTATCGTTTTTTTTTTTTTTTGGAGTTCATTCACAAACTTTTCTTCTCATGATTATCTACTCACATGTTCTGTGTAATAAGTCCGCCTGTGTCCGATTTCGTTGTAAAGAATAACTTATAAAATTCACTGAAGGCGGTTTCCATCTTCATTGTGGGCATTTGAAGCCCACAAGCATGTATTTCCTGGATGCGGTGAATGCTGTGCTCCCAGCATTCACCGAGATGTTGTGATGACGCTGTTGCACAATGCATGCTGAGAAGCCTGAGACTAGCTCCCAGGGGACTGTGGGAGGTCTGGGAGAGGCTAGAAACATGCCTACTCCCATGGGAGGAAAACCAGGAAGTGCTAAGAAGATTAGAAAAAAAAAGGTAATTACGGCGATTTACATTTTTTTACACAGCATGTCAGCATCTAGGCAAGGAAGAGAATGCATAGAGATAATGTTCAAAATTTGGGTGGAACCCCGCTTTAAAAAACATTTTTGAATAAACCAAGTGGGTACTCATAAAACAGATAGCATGACAAGCATATCGCACAGCACCACCAACTCTCTGGGCAGGCGTGGTAACATCACTGCTAAATTCTGCCCTACACACGTTTCGTCTGACAGGACGTCCTCCAAGGGGCAACAGAGTTGCTGAGGTGTGAGAAGAAGAGAGCTGGAGCCATCCATGTGGGATCTGTTATCTTTTAAATGCTGATTTCGACCTTATGAGTTGTGGGGTCTAAGGATTGGTAAGCAGCATTTTAATCACTTGGTGGTTGGTGCACAGCAGCTGCATGAAGATTTTGCACTCTTTTGGTGGACTTTGATGTTTAGTTTATAGGGCTTTTATTATTTTTTATTTTGTTTGTTCTACACTATTGAATTAGAAGTTTTCCTGAGAGCGCAACACAATTTTTTTCAGTTTTAGGCTTGGTTCACACTGTTGCGACCAGGAATCTGACTTGTGAGACCCAAGTTGCATGACATGTCAAATGCAATGTTTCCCTATAAGAGCCGTCTTAACTGATACTACCCAAGTCACTCCGACTTTAGAAAAGGTTCCTGCATTACTTTGGTCCGATTTCAGACCTTGTACAGGCTCCTAAATAAGATCCAAGTCAGAAGGAAGTCACAGGGCAAAGTCACAGGTCAAGCCATACGACTTTGCCGTCACAACAGTGTGAACCGAGCTTTAAGTGGTACCAATTGTCCTAATTGTGAGCACACAATTTTTAGTTTCATTAAGTGGAAATTTTTAAACTTTACTACGTTATGAGGTCTGCCTCTTGTTCTGTCTGTCTGTTCCTTATGAGCATAGCCTTCCATTGAAATAAGTGGAGTATAGCCAGGGTTGGAGCTGTGAACCTCACAAGTGCCTATGACCATTTAATCTTAGATGGTCACTACAATCTGCTAAGTGGTTTGGCTTGGTGTTGTGTACGCTATTTCATGCTCCTGAAATACATGGATTTATTCACTGGGAGTAACCCTTTTGGAAGTTTAACTCATATGTATCAATTTGTGATTGTGAGGACTTTCATTGAACACACTTGATCATGGAATTATTCCAATCAAGATTGGACGCAAATTGCCATGCGTGTGGGCGATTAACACAGATTGTGTTTATGTACATTTTTTTTGTCAAATCTGTTTATTAGTTTTAAGAACACATAATACAGAAGGGTAAATGAGGTGGCCCTCACAAAGGACGCATAGTTTAGCAGAAGTTATGCATAAAGGTTTAAACTGTTTGAATGGGTCACCAGAGTATTAGTAACAAACTGACCCTTGAGGTGAAAGTTCAACACAGGCCTTGAACATATAAGTTTAAACAAGGTAACACATTTGTCGGTAGCGTATGACTGCACTAGGTAAAGAGTATCTTAAATGCAAATTTAACTTGAGGGTACTTCAGAAGCTGTTGAGGGCTCCGCTAGCCACTTGGACCAGACCTTGTCATGTTTTTGAGGACAGCCTCTATTAGCATATGTGTCTTTGTAAAGGGGTAAACTTTTGTTAACCAGTTGCTTCCAAAGTGAGGGAGGAGGGGAGGGTAGGTTTACACCAACAGCTATGGCCTTATGGGCATAGAAGGGAAGCAAACCCACTAAAGTACGTCTTAAGCCCAGAATACAGCTTGACATAGAAAGTTGTAATGGTATGGTGGTGACCTGATTAATGAGTGTCAATACCTCTTCCCAGTACCCATCAATAGCCGTGCAGGTCCAAAAAATATGGGCAAAGTTTCCAGGAATCCCCCTACAGCGCCAGCACCCAGGGGGAGAACCGGAATTCATTTTGTGTAGTCTGTACGGGGTAAAATATGCACGATGAACCATCTTAAATTGGATCCCTCAGGGAGACAAGGGAACTAAAAGGCAAGTCCCATATGTGGTCCCAGTCATCATTATGGAGGTCTGGTATGATCACTGATCTCCAAGTTTTTCCAGAGCAGGCAGGGAGGTCATTACCAGATAAGAGTATAATTGAGAGGTGGCTTCTTTGTACAGTCTGACCTAAGGAGGTCCTCCAGTGCGAATTGGACCACCTGAGGGGTAGAGTGGGGGAATTGGCTGCTAAAGGCATGGGAGAAATGGAGATAACAAAAAAAATAGGACTGTGGGACATTAAAATCAGAAATCTATTTGGAGAGAGGGGCCAGGGATTGGTTGGCGACTACCTGGGCAATTGTTTTGATGTTAAATTTAGTCCAGGCGTGAGGTTCTGGTAGTTTATAAATGTGATTAAAAGTGGGGTTTAACCATAGGGGGCATTTAGAGAGATTGCTTGTTTAGGGTATCGTTCGTTTATATGCACTTTATAATTGGTCACAAATTGTTGCACGCATATCGCCAATTGTACTTTTATTTGAGGTATGCACTGTAAATATTTATTTTTTTAATTTTACGTGTATTATGCATTTGTATGGTGCTGCACTTTTTTAGTTGTTATAACATATGTGTTTGGTATTGAGGACTCTTGAGCTGACAGCATTACAAGGTGGTTCTATAGACATTGGGCTGACTGCCTCTGATAAGAGTAGGTAGATGCTAACCAGAAGAAGACTGAGCTAGGAGAAGCTGCCTCCTCTCCTCTCCTCTCTTAGCGGGTTTTCTATGAGTATCTGGACACACCCAGCAGAGGGCGCAGATGGTGGACAGCTCTCTGCTGCCTGCACTTTTGCCTCCTGCCAAAGATCACTACCTGATCACAGGGGAGAGAGGAGAAGAAGCGGTTATATACAGTCCTGTTTACACCTGCTTTTGTTTGGGGCTTCGATGAGGCTTTGTTGGGGCTTCGATGAGGCTTTGTTGGGGCTTCGATGAGGCTTTGTTGGGGCTTCGATGAGGCTTTGGTGGGGCTTCGATGAGGCTTTGGTGGGGCTTCGATGAGGCTTTGGTGGGGCTTCGATGAGGCTTTGGTGGGGCTTCGATGAGGCTTTGGTGGGGCTTTGGTGGGGCTTTGGTGGGGCTTTGATGGGGCTTCGGTGGGGCTTCAAGCGAGCTTTGCCATAGACTTCTATGGAGGCTTTGAAGATGCTTTGAAGCACCACTGAAACTACATGGGGTAGTGACAGGAGCTTTGACTAGCGTTCAGAGAGCTTTACAAAAGCCTCTCCGAAGTATTGTTGAAGCCTTGTTGAATCCGAAGCAAGTGTAAATGAGCCCTAAAAGCGTCTTCAAAGCCTCCATAGAAGTCTATGGCAAAGCTCTCTTGAAGCCCCATCAAAGCCTCACCAGAGCCCCACCAAAGGATCATCGAAGCTCCACCAAAGCCTCATCGATGCACCAAGCAAAAGCAAGGTGTAAACAGGACTGTAAGCTTACCATTTTATTTAGTGACAGGGGCTTTGACTGGTGTTCAGAGAGCTTTAACAAAGCGTGTCTGAAGCCATGTTTTGAAGCAAGTGTAAACTAGTCCTAACTCAAAATTTGTGTACCCACTGAAAATGGGCTACAGTGTCCCCTAAAGTAGAAGAAAGCTTTTATTCGTCCATCAGCTCCTGGCGTAGTGTTTTTCAGCTAATGAAGAGTTACGTGGACATCTCCTCCCGAGCCCCGTTGTGTTTAGTATAACACAATTGAAATATTCATGTAACAAGCTCCGAGCCTCCTCACTGTCGATGTGGATTTAATTTTTAATCTGCGGTAAATGCGGCCTTGTTCGCAGACGGGATACGTCCCTGAAAATGTCTAATTGCCTGCTTTAAGGTCTCCTGTACTGCCAGCTTTCTCCGCAATCGGTGGTGACCATACATCACACCCCCACCCCCATGTCATCACCGAATTTCTGGGAAACCGGCTCATTAATCATTTTTTAAAGGGCAGCTCCGTGCACATGTCTTCTATAAATACCACATGTTGCTTTGCTGGGATGTGTTTCGCGAAGAGGAAAATAAATAGATCCGCGAGCGTCTTAATGATTTTATGTTGCCAGATTGCCTATGCACGGGTTATTACACACGGTGGTTTTGTTGATGTCGTTTATCTTGAAGCTCCGAGTTACCAGCGCAGGTTATCTACGTCCTTGTGTCATATGGCATTCAAGTCCCAGCTGTTCTCTTTGTTGGGGGTAGAAGAAGGCCTCTTAAAGTGAACCTTTGGGGACCGCAACGGGGGAGCCATTTTTTCTAAGGTTGAAGTGGTTGTTAACCCTTACATATACCTAGTGAAGTGACTGGCCTCAGGTGATACCCAGAGATGAAACAAATCCTCCTACATAAGCTGTACCTGTTTATCTGCAGTCTTCTCTTCTCTGCAGGCATTCAAATTTCAGAATTTATAAAGCTTATCTGAGCTTTCAGAAAAAAAGGGGGTGGAGAGCAGTGGCGGCCGGTGGTAATTTTTTTTGGGGGGGTGGCAAACAGTAACACCCCCCTCCCCCCAACAATTGGTCAGGTTAAAGTTACACTCTACAGAGCTCATTGAGGAGAGCTCTGAGAACTGATTGGAGGCAAGGAACACACCCCCCTTTACACAGCACACAGGAACAAAGCTGTGGCTGTCAATCACAGGCCATGTGCTGGAGCTCCCTCTCCTGTCACTTTTTTTTTTCTTGGTGTCAGTAAAACTTGTGAAATGTGACAACGGAACAAGGCAGCAGACCGAAATTACACTTCTTGCTCTGTATTGAAACAAGTACACACTATAGAGGGATATGCTTTGTTCATTTTTCATGTCTGAGATTTACAACTTTAAGGGATTTTAATGCTAATCCTGGTTCCACCCCCTAGTGAGTCACTAAACAAGCACCATGTATGTATGTTCGGGGTCGGTGACTTACTGGCCTGCGCCTTTAAAAACAAATTTGCGACAGCACCATTCATATTTCTGTCCAGACATGTTCTCTTCAAAGCTGAGCTTTAATATGCTTACCGTATATTCTGCCTTCCCTGGTTCCTTGGCACCCCTCATTCATTTTCTTTTTATTACATACCCAGTGACTTCATCACTGGGTCTCTATTCTTCTCTATGTAATGCAGGAAGACTATGACTGGTGGGAGGGGCTTTGGGGGGGCTGTACATGTCTTCCTGAAAACAGAAAGCTATGGTAATGCCACCATATAATTCTAAGCCTCTGTGATTGAAAGAACTGAAATCCAATGAATGAAAGGGGTGGGCCAGGGACAGTCAGGCTGGGGAGGAAACAGCTCGATGATGCTAGATGGTGGGCTCTATTATTGCAGCTTCCAATGCACACAGTGTGAATCTCGCTGTGTGCAGTGAAAGCAGTTTCTGTACAGGAGAAGAGTCTGTACAACTCTGCAAGACGGAAAGGAAGGACGGCCCATGCAGGCAAAGCGACGTACTGGTACATGCCCACGTCCAGGTTTAGGGTGCCCACATGTGCGCCCGACACTCGCTGTGATTGTATATAGCAGGAGTCTCAGCAAGTCTCCACTAATGATTCATGGCTGAGACCTGCTGATCGGCTGTGTCCAATCACAGCCCAGAGCCCCGTTTTAACAATCAACAAAGAACTCTGTACAGAGGGAACAATCACTCAGTTTCTTATCTCTGCAAAGCAGGAATAAGAAACAAAAATCTGTTAGTAAAATCAGCACACATTACACATAGTTAGGCACACATATAACCCCTTGATCGCCCCTGATATTAACCCCTTCCCAGCCAGTGTCATTAGTACAGTGACAGTGTATAGTATTAGCACGGATCACTGTATTAGTGTCGCTGGTGATGTTAGTGTCAGATTGTCAAAAGCACTATCGCAGTCCCATTATAAGTTGCTGATCAACGCCATAAGTCGTCTAAAAAATAAAAATTCCATTATATATACCATAGTTTGTAGACGCTATAACTTTCACGCAAACCAATCAATATACGCTTATTGGGATCTTTTTTTGCCAAAGACATAGCAGAATACATTTTGGCCAAAAGTTATTAAGACATTTTTTTTATAGGGTATGTTTTGTAGCAGAAAGTCAAAAATATTGGTTTTATTTTCCCCAAATTTTCGGTCTTTTTTTTCATTTATAGCGCAAAAAAAAAAAAAAAATCCAGTGGTGATCAAATACCACCAAGAGAAAGCTCTATTGTGTGAAAAAAAAAAATTATATAAATTTGGTTTGGGTACAGTGTTGCATGGCCGCGCAATTATCGGTTAAAGTAGCGCAGTGCTGAATAACAAAAAGGGGCCTGGTCCTGAAGGGGGTAAAACCTCCCGGAAGTCAAGTGATTAAGAGACGTCTAATGATATTACCATAATAAACATAATGATATTAGCATGGCAGTTGTGTTAATGTCACAAAAAGGACTACAGTTTACCTCGATCTGAGAGTTATAACATTTATTGCAGCCATATTTTCCAGTCTTCACACACAGCTTCTGGATAGGACTGCAGTCTCATGTCACATGATTCTGTACTGTGCCCCTCGTGTTTTTTCACCTTATGCATTAAGGTGAAAAAACACCTTGCAAATAACAAACCTGTTTATACCTACCTGCTCTATGCAGTTGTTTTATACAGAGCAGCCCAGATTCTCCTCTTCACACGTCCCTCCCTTGGCGCTTCTGGCTGCTCTCTCCTGTTGAGTGCCCCCACAGAAAGCAGCTTGCTATGGGGGCACCTGAGCCGCAGCTCCCTGTGTCCACTCAGACACAGAGCCGGCCTCGCCCTGCCCTCTCTCCTCATTGGCTCACTGACTTTGACAGCAGTGTGAGTCAATGGTGTTCGCTCGCTGCTGTTTCAGCCAATGAGGAGGGAGAGGGTTTTATATTGATTTTAGCAACAAAAGACAGAGTAGGGCTTATTTTCGGAAAAAAGCAGTACATCAGAATCGTACAGCATAGATGTGAACGGCCTCCATAGAAAACAATGTTATTTCACTTGATATGCAAATCTGTGCGTTTTGGATTGTACCTGAACCGCATCAGTGTGAACTAGGGCTACAGTGTGCTAAAATCCATCTGAAACCTGCTAGCAGCTCGTTTAAAGTGACAGCGCTCTTGTTAGGATGTGTGTTTAACATCCCCATAACGTAACTGATTTTTTGCACATTTGCAGTTAAATTTGGAAAAACCCCACTGTATGTTTTTATATGTGTCTCCACACAGCATACCTAAAAATAATAAAAAAATATATATATTTCCCACCTTCTTAGATGTTTCTTTGGAGACAGACAAGCTGCTACTACAGAAGAATTTCAAAGTGAGTCTGTCCCCAGGGACAACCTCCGTTTCTTCTCATTTACATACAATGCAGAAGCTTCTAGATCTGAAACCCTTCATTAGGACAGGCAGTTTTAGATCAAGTTTTAAAGTGTATATCCACCTTTGCAATTTTGAGAAAAACATCACTATGTTTATATACAAAAGAGAACAAGGAAGCGGGACTTTAAATGAAATACGCGGAGGTAGGGCTGGGGAAAAAATCGATTTTTTTTAATTTTTTTTTCACCATGACCGACGCTGACATTGCGCCGGTCCTGAGGAGCTGGCCGGACGCCGCGGATTAGGCTGAAGCCGCGGCCTCGCCTAAAAACTCCTGCCCGCAGCTCCTCAGGACCGGCGCGGTGTAAAAAAAAATCATGAATCAAGTTTTTTTTTTTTTTTTTAAATCGCAGATATTTTTTTTTTTTTTTTTTTGAGAAAATCGCTCAGGGTCAAGTGTTGTGTGGCGTTTATAATTAAAAGGGTTGTAAAGGTAAAAGTTTTTTTTCACCTTAATGCATTCTATGCATTAAAGTGAAAAAACATCTGACAATACCGCCCCCCCCCCCCCGTATTACTTACCTGACCCCTCGAAAGTCCCGCGCTCGCCCCCGATGTCCTCTTCGCCGCTCAGCCTGGCCGTTGATTGGCTAGAGTGGATGGATTGAAAGCAGCGCAGGCATTGGCTTGCGCTGATGTCAATCACATCCAATGACGCGGGGGGGCGGGGCCGAGTGATACAGTGAGCGGCTATGGCCACCGGCTATATCACAGGAGCGCACCCGCAAGCCCTCAACACCATGCGAGGGAGCTCGCATGAAAGTGTTGAGTCCTTGCGGGGGGGGGGGGCAGACAGCCGCCGAGGGACCCCAGAAGACCAGGTTCGGGGCCACTCTGTGCAAAACGAGCTGCACAGTGGAGGGAAGTATGACATGTTTGTTATTTAAAAAAGAAATAAATAACTTTAGTGATCCTTTAACATATCTATAATGTGTAAAGGAGTAGGACATTTGTCTCGTAATTCATATTCGATAGAAAATTAATATACTACACATATAATTAAATACCTTCATGGAGTAAAATATTGAATGAAGAACTTTATTTCATACAGCAGTACATAATTCATAAATAATCCAAAAAATGGATGGCACATGATACATATAGAAAAGCCCAAAATTTGGTAGCACATGATTGGAATATAGTCAAATACATAATGCATGAACAGAATCCACAATGACATGGTAGGATGCAGTATACGATTTGAACACGACCTCTGTAAGCTCAACGCGTTCGTGAATTGATGTCACTCAACGGTAGCAAGCGTGTACATGTGAAAGATATCTCTGTAATATAGTCACAAGTGTGAAAAATATAAAAAGAAATAGTAGGTAAAACACCCTATATCAGTGGTCACCAAACTGCGGCCTGGTGGCCAGATGTGGCCCTTTGCTTGCCTTTATCTGGCCCTTGGAGCACTATTCCTCCCACTGATATGAGACACTATTCTGCCATCTGACACCAAAAACAGGACACCATTTCTCCCACCGACACCAATAATGGGGGCACTAAGCTTCCCTAGGATACCAATAATGGGGCACCATTCCTCCCCCCAATACCAAATGCAGCGATGTTTACTCCCACTGATGCCAGGACAGTTGCTACTCCTGATGACCACAATCCGGCCCTCCTAAAGTCTGAAGGACAATAAACTGGCCCTTTGTTTAAAACATTTGGAGACCCCTGCCCTATATGATACTTACAGGGTATCCATGTGCAATTGAAACGGTACTGAGAGTCATGAGTATCCCCACACGGGGAACATCTTCTCCGGGAGCTGTGATGGTATGTTAGGCGACAGACAGCCCAACAGGCAACCCTCCAAAGGACGGTCATGCATCAGGCTGTAATATATGAGTGAGCATGTGTGATCACAACTACCAAATTTGGGCTGTAACGACACCCCGAGTATGAAAGGGGTTAAAGCCGTTGAAGACATTCCATTTCCGAACAAAAGGCAGTTACCGAACACTTCAATCAACGAACAAGAAACCCATAAGAATAATTCTCCCCCCAAGTACGAGACAAGGCTCTGTGTTGAGGGTCAAACAGGAATCAATCTTTATTTTGAGATCTCACACAAATATTTACAGCAGGATGAAAATACAACCTGTAAGCAGAAACCTAATTAATATGAGCTAATTGTCTAATCATTTACCCAGACTAGGTGACTCAGAGACATGACATTTAGGACAGACTTGTGGTCACCGAGCTTCACACATTAGTATAAATACAGGACACCTTCTCACAATAGAAGGATCTAATTACAATTAACAATACAAACAGTGATCTACCACCTCCTCAGCCTAGTAGGCAACAAACTATAGTAAGAGTAGACTGTCCGGCTCCTAACCAGTTCTAGAGGCCAATGTGATCAGCTCTCTCAATTAACATGTTGAGTTCAGAATCAAACAAACCAAGAATAGTCTTTACATATATCCTGGAAGATATCATGGATAAATATTATTGTCCCATTTTAAGTAATCCAAGATATATTTTCTCACCCTGTGCCAGGATGGCACAGGGTGACTTAGACATAAGAGGTGCATGGGGAGCTGAAACATGGGTTTCCCATACTTTCTGAGGGATTCTGGGTTCCATGGGCCCTCCCGTCACAGGGGCTGTAGAAAGTAGATCAAAATTATAAAGGTGAGTGATATGTGTATTAAATAAACTGTGCCGGAAATCCTTAATAGGGAAAATGGTGCATGAAAGTGTATGAAATAGACCAAATCACATTAGGAGAAAAGAAAGAAAGAAATATATAATACCCCTTTGGGGTATTGCATGATTTTCATGCGAATTTTCCCTTTTTATTTATATATTTCTTTCTTTTCTCTCTTATGCAATTTGGTCTATTTCATACACTTTCAATGTCAGGTTCCTGCAACCACTACCTCCCTTCAGGCAAACAGTTACAAAGCTGGAGGAAGTTTCAGTGAACTACAAGATTGCTCATGGGCGCCCTCGCAGTTCCTTGTGAACTACAAGGTGTCTGCTGCGGTGGAGAATGGGACTTGTAGTTCATTCATTCACAGATTCCTATGAAACAATGGTGCCGCTGTGTGGGCGGAGCCCTGCACAGCCGTGTTTTCGAAAGTGACAGTTTCACCTTGGGGGGCAGTGATATTGGTCATCCGAGTGTCTCCAGTGCCAGCCCCCAACCCCCCCCCCCCCCACACACACACACACACACACACACCTCTGCCCACATACGGTACTGCATACAATAGAAGTCAATGTCGAACGAATTTTCTGAGTTTTCATTGACTCCGATGGGGAAACTCGCTTTGCTATATGAGTGCTTTGGATTACAAGTGTTCTTCTGGAACCAATTATGCTCATAATCCAAGGTACCACTGTATAAAGTAGGCGTTATTCCAATCTGGCTGACAAAAAGTAGGAGTAACCATTAATACGCCCCCTAGTGGCTGTTCCAGGCTACGAAGCTCAGCTAGAGAAAGAGACTGCGCACTGCACACATGTGCAGTTCGAACAGGCTGAAAGGGACAGTAGGGGGCACATTATTGTGATATTCAGCCTGTCCTGCAGGCGGCAGGATGAAGGGGAATAGGAGGGGGGGAGGGGGCAGTGTTTTTTTTAAGACAGGCCCTCCAATAACTGCATCTGTAATGGGAGGACCTTCGCTATTTACAACAGGAGGCGCTCTGGTATATACTAATCCATTGACTAGGGAGTTGCATAGGGGGAATTTTGCTCAATCTTCATGAGGATGAACTTGCACTTTAAAGTCTTCAACAAAGCTGCTTGAATTTAGCAGAAAGCTTTACAAATGTTTTGCAAATTTTGTAGGGTGCTGGTTCACCTTTTTTTCATTTTTTTCTGAAAAGGCGAACTTGCACTCTAATTTAAATGTATTCCTGAAAATGTAGTCCAAGGTAGAGTAACGCTTTAGTATTTTATTTTCTATCATACAGAACTACAAGTCGGTCCAGGAAGTCCTGGTGTCTTTTGGGAGACGAGTGTTATGCTATCCGCTCTATAGGAACTTCCGCCTGGTGACCAAGGCTATCCAGGATCTCATTTCCTTGATCAGATTGGGTATGATTTCTTTTTAATTTCTACAAGTTTGCTTGATCAGTTGAACATATAAAGCGGTATTATACCCAAAACTAAATATGTATTATTATTATAAAGGATTTATATAGCGCCAACTGTTTGCACAGCGCCTTACGGGGGACAGTACAATTACAATACAACTCAATACAGAAGGCACAGGAGGGCACTGCTCGTTGAGCTTACAATCATTAGATGTGATGGCTGCATTAGTTTTCTTTTCTTTGGCTTTTTTCCCCCTCTGTTTTCACGGGTGATCTGGCCAGTAACACTCCTCCTGTATTAATGAGACACAACTCTTGAGGAATGAGCAAAGGAGGCACAGCAGACAGCAGCACTGTCTGGGAGGAGTTTTAGATGGACTAGCAGCTTTAAACACACTAACAAATTGAAGCCAAACTCCAGCTCACATTTTCTAATCTGTTACAGCAAACATTTTTTTTTCCTTTTGGCATAAAGGTTTTACATAAATAAAAGCTGATCATGGTACCCCTGCCAATGTTAAATAGCTTGTCTCATCTCTGCAAACTGATACATTCAGCTGGAGTGCTCGTGCTGTGAAAAACAACAGACTTGCTGGCTGGATTACCAGGTGAAAATTGAAGAATGAAAGCCTAAAAAAGCTTAATAATATACAACCATCACATCTAAAGAATTTGTAAGCTGCAAAAAAACAAATAAATTATGTATATATATCAGAGAGGTGTCATTGTGTCAACTCCTCGCCGCCTGTTTTAAATGCTGGACTACTGCACTGCAACCATGCTCATTGTGCGTGGCTGTGGCATGGTTGCAGTGTGGCACCATCCAATTGAATGGCTTGTGCGCGGTGGGCAGTACACCTGCCAAATGTGTCAGGGGGGTGTATAATTTCTGCCTGTACACCCCCAGCCTCTGCAGCTAAAGGGGGAGCAGTTGAGGGGTGGTAAAAAACACAGGTCAGCCGCTGGGTTTTACCAGTCCCCACCTGCAAGTGTAAACAAGCCCTAAGTGCACATTTATGACAATAGGGGTCTATTAACCCCTTGATGCCAGCTGCACACATATATGCAGCCCTGTGTAAACCACTTACTGTGCTGAGAGCGCACTCCCAGCACAGTAGCCGGTGGGTACCGGAAAGCTCCCGATGCATACTAGCAATCGGGAGCTTTCCAATCATGTGACCACTGTGACAGCCAATCACAGCAATCACGTGACCTGAATGCATGGGGCTTTTAGAACCCTTAAAGGGCCGGGCTAATACAACAAGGCGATTTGAGCAAGTTTGAAAATGTAAAAGTTAATATACTCCCTCTGTCCCACAAAGTTCTCATAGAATCATAAATGGCTTTACCAGGATATTTAAAGACATTTAACCACTTCAGCCCCGGAAGGTTTTACCCCCTTAATGACCAGGCCATTTTTTGCGATACAGCACTGTGTTACATTAACTGACAATTGTGCGGTCGTGCGACGTTGTACCCAAATAAAATTGATGTTCCTTTTTTTCCCACACAAATAAAGCTTTTTTTTGGTGGTATTTGATCACCTCTGCGATTTTTATTTTTTTTGCGCTGTAAACAATTTTGAAAAAAAAAAACAATATTTTTTAGTTTCTGCTATAAAACACATCCATTAAATAAATAAAAAAAAATCTAATTTCTTCATCAATTTAGGCCAATATGTATTCTGCTACATATTTTTGGTAAAAAAAAAAATCCCAATAAGCATGTATTGATTGGTTTGCAAAAAAGTTATAGGGTCTACAAACTATGATGTATATTTATGGCATTTTTATATATTTTTATTTTTTTTTACTAGTAACGGCAATTTTTTTTTTTTTATTGCGGGACTGCGACAAATCGGACACTTAACTGGCACTTTTTTGGAACCAGTGACGTTATTACAGTGACCAGTGCTAAAAATTTGCACCATCATTTACTGACACTGGCAGGGAAGGGGTTAACACCATGGGCAAACAAAGGATTAAGTGTGTCCCTAGGGCAGGAATATGCAATTAGCGGACCTCCAGCTGTTGCAAACCTACAAGTCCCATCATGTCTCTGCCTCTGGGTGTCATGCTTGTGGCTGCCAGAGTCTTGCTATGCCTCATGGGACTTGTAGTTCTGCAACAGCTGGAGGTCCCCTAATTGCATATCACTGCTCTAGGGGGGTGCTTGCTAACTGTGTGGGGGATGGACTCGCTGGATGAACACAGAGATCCGTGTTCCTGCTTAGCATGAACACAAGATTACTGTGTTCTTCTCTGTCAGAACGGGGATCTGCCTTGTGTACATAGGAAGATCGCCGTTCTGCCTCTCTGTGGAGTGATTGGGGGTGGCCGGCGGACATTGCGTCTGCCGGACCCGCTGATTGGCTCCCCCTCTGGCCAATCAGCGCACGCGCCCCCGCTGTCTATTACACAGAATGATAAACAGGTACGTCGTTTCGGGCAATAGAGCCGACCTCCTGCAGTACATGTACTACGACCGGTTGGCAAGTGGTTAGGGAAAAATTGCAGCGGCGAGAAATAGTCCTCAAACCGGCTGACGCGTTTCATCAACAGTAGTCTGGGGGGTGTATTAGTTATGAAACAGAATGTTTTGTTAGAAAGTCTTTCCAGTAGACGTACTTGGAACGGAAAACATCTCTGCTTGGAATAATCCTCTTGTAAGTAGACCGTCCGCCAGCGTCTGCCAGCATTCGACGGTGTGGTTTCCATGTTAATGTTTTCCCGTCCAATAGCGTCTGGCCTCTCGGCCTGTTGTGCAGATGGACCCGGCTTGGAGTAAGTTCCTGGGTGGGGAAGCGCCATCAACCACAACAAGCTCTGTGAATTTGTGAGCGTCGATCTGTTCGTGCCGCTGCGGGGAGGCTGTGGGCTTCACGTTAGACTGAAAAATGTGTCTTTTATTTATTACAATCTGGAGAGCATTTTAGCCCAGAGTGTTGTCTGCCAAGAGAAGGGTGCGAAAATATTAGAACGCGGAGGAACGCCAAGAAGACATTTGAGTTTAGATAATATCTGTTATTTTTATCTCCCGCGAGTAACCGAGCCAGGAATTCACAGCCATGGGGAGCACTGGAGCCATTTAAAGGGAAACTCCACTTTTAACCCATGTTTTCATAATCCATTCCCCAAACACACTCATGTGTTTTGCCAAAGGCCCCGCTACTTCTACCTTGCCCGACATACTGAAGGTCAACATTTAAAGAGAACCAGTCACATAAAAAGAAAAGTAAGACCAGCTAAAAAATAAATTCTTTCACAGTCTCAGCTGTGATTGGTGTTCTTTTAACCACTTGCCTACTGGGCACAATCACCCCCTTCCTGCCCAGGCCAATTTTTAGCTTTCAACGCTGTCGCACTTTGAATGACAATTACGCAGTCATACAACACTATACCTAAAACACATTTTTATAATTTTTTTCACACAAATAGAGCTTTCTTTTGGTGGTATTTAATCACCACTGGGTTTTTTATTTTTTGCTAAATAAACGAAAAAAGACCAAAAATTTTGAAAAAAACAAAACAAAAAACTTTTTCATAGTTTGTTATAAAATTTTGCAAACGGATAATTTTTTTTCTCTTCCCCCTAATGTGGACTGATGAGGCAGCACTTGTGGGCACTGATGAGGCAGCACTTGTGGGCATTGATGAAGAGGCACTGATAAGTGGCACTGATGGGCACTGATAGACGGCACTGACTGACTGGGGGCATTGATAGGCAGCACTGGTAGGCAGCACTGATAGGGGACACCGATGAGGAGGCACTGGTGGGCACACATTGAAAGCACTGGTGGGCACACATTGGAAGCACTGGTGGGCACACATTGGAAGCACTGGTAGGCACACATTGGAAGCACTGGTGGGCACACATTGGAAGCACTGGTGAGCACACATTGGAAGCACTGGTGAGCACACATGGAAGCACTGGTGGGACTGCACTGATAATCAGTGCCCTGGTTAGAAGTGTAGATGTCCCTTTTAGAAATGCCGGTTTTTGGCTCTCTTCTCCTCTCCTCACGCTGCCAGCATGAGGGAAAGGAATGCCGATAATCGGCATCTGTTTACCTCCTTGATCAGCTGTGATTGGACACAGCTGATCATGTGGTAAAGAGCCGCTGATTGGCTCTTTACCTCAGTTTGTGATCAGCAGTGTCCAGTGGGGGTGGGCAGCGGGCGTGATCACAGGACGCCGTCATATGACAGCATCCCAAAACTAGATGACCGGCACTGCCAGGGAGGATGGTGTCCTAACAGATAAGCATATCAAACGGGAGCCTCCGTTCTCCTCCTCTGCCCCCTCCGTTCTGCTGACCCCCTCCGTTCTCCTCCTCTGCCCCCTCCGTTCTGCTGTCCCTCTCCGTTCTCCTCCTCTGCCCCCTCCGTTCTGCTGTCCCTCTCCGTTCTCCTCCTCTGCCCCCTCCGTGCTGCTGTCCCTCTCCGTTCTCCTCCTCTGCCCCCTCCGTGCTGCTGTCCCCCTCTGTTCTCCTCCTCTGCCCCCTCTGTTCTCCTCCTCTGCCCCCTCCGTTCTGCTGTCCCCCTCCGTTCTCCTCCTCTGCCCCCTCCGTTCTGCTGTCCCTCTCCGTTCTCCTCCTCTGCCCCCTCCGTGCTGCTGTCCCCCTCTGTTCTCCTCCTCTTCCCCACTCCGTTCTCCTCCTCTGCCCCCTCCGTTCTGCTGTCCCCCTCCGTTCTCCTCCTCTGCCCCCTCCGTTCTGCTGTCCCCCTCCGTTCTCCTCCTCTGCCCCCTCCGTTCTGCTGTCCCCCTCCGTTCTCCTCCTCTGCCCCCTCCGTTCTGCTGTCCCCCTCCGTTCTCCTCCTCTGCCCCCTCCGTTCTGCTGTCCCCCTCCGTTCTCCTCCTCTGCCCCCTCCGTTCTCCTCCTCTGCCCCCTCCGTTCTGCTGTCCCCCTCCGTTCTCCTCCTCTGCCCCCTCCGTGCTGCTGTCCCCCTCTGTTCTCCTCCTCTGCCCCCTCTGTTCTCCTCCTCTGCCCCCTCTGTTCTCCTCCTCTGCCCCCTCTGTTCTCCTCCTCTGCCCCCTCTGTTCTCCTCCTCTGCCCCCTCCGTTCTCCTCTTCTCCCCACTCGATTTTTCAGGATGGAGAGTGGAGGTAGGAGCCAGTAACTGACACTGTCCACTCCCCCCCCCCCCCCCTCTTTAAAAAAAAAAGAAAGCATTGTAAAAAAAACATAAAAAAATACATTGTAAAAATAATAAAAAAAATTAATTGTAAAAAATAAAATTGTAAAAACAAAAAACTGCTGACACACATGCCACTGTCATGTGACATTAAAAAAAAGTATCGGTAATTGGTATCGGCGAGTACTTGAAAAAAGTATCGGTACTTGTACTCGGTCTTAAAAAAGTGGTTTGGTGCAACCCTAGTAGCCATCATTCAACAAGTTGTTAAAGTGGTTGTAAACCTTCACATATACCCAGTGAAGTGACTGGCGTCAGGTTATACGTAGTAATGAAACAAATCCTCCTACATAAGTTGTACCTGTCTATCTACAGTCTTCTCTTCTCTACAACTGTTCAAAATTTATAAAGCTTATCTGAGCTGTCAGAAAATGGGGTGGGGAAGTTATGCTCTGCAGAACTCAGTGAGGAGTGCTCTGAGAGCTGATTGGAGGGAAGTGACACCCCTCCTTTTACACAGGAACAGTAGTTAGGCTGTCAGTCGCAGGCTGCGTGTTGGAGCTCCCCTGTCACCTTTTTTCTCTTGGTGTCAGGAAAACTTGTCAGAAGTCACTCATGCTGATAGCAGAGCAAAGAGGCAGCAGACAGAAATTACACTTAGTGCTCTGGACTGAGACAAGTACACACTATAGAGCAGTGATGGTGAACCTTGCCACCCCAGATGTTTTGGAACTACATTTCCCATGATGCTCACCTACACTGCAGAGTGCATGAGCATCATGGGAAATGTAGTTCCAAAACATCTGGGGTGCCAATGTTCACCATCACTACTATAGAGGTATATGCTTTCTTCCTATTTCATGCCTGAGGTTTACAACCACTTTAAAGCCCAGCTCTAGGAAACATAAAAATGATCCCTTGCAGTGGGGCTGTGCCTGAACTGCAAGGGTTAACTGCTCATTTCAATTAGGGGAGTTTTGCATTTTACCTGACCCAATCCTCACCTCCCCCTGCAGGCGGTAAGGAGATTTTCTTTTTTATGTCCACTAAACCTAAGTAACCTTTGCAGTGTGGGCATAGCTATACAGTCTGATGCTATACAGCACAGATGGACCAATCTTCCATTGTGGCTATTGCATTATGACAGCGGGCACCAGCTGTTTTCAGAATACCCAAACAGCGGCTGCATCTGATTGGTTGCAGATGCTGATCTTTTACAGCTGAACACTGGGAAAGGCAAACATTGTCTAAGTACAAAAGTCTGGACTTGCTTTGTGTATTTCTTCCAGATCTGTTCAATAATTCAGTGTAAAACTTTGGCTTCCTGTAATAAAGACCGGTCACTGCTGCACTCTCTCCTTGTGCAGGGTGACTGGTCTTGTCTCCGCCCCTTCTGTAGTTTTCTGCAGCAGCCTGCAGTGGGTGGAGCCTCCTGGGTCCCTCCCGCAGCTCTGCTCTCTGCACAGGCTATTTACATCACAGTGATGATGTCGCTTCTACTTTTTATATGTTAATATCTGGGTTTGCAAAAGGGTTTGGTGCACACAAAGTGGCTTTATATCCTCTGTGACTACAACTTCAGAATCTATATCTTCAGAATAGCAAAAGGTAGGAATCTGAAACAAAGTTTGTTAAAATCCCTGCAATGTACATAGATCACCAAGAGGGGAATTTTTTTGTTGTTTTTCTCAACAAAAGTGGAGTTGCTCTTTAACCACCTCCCGTCTGCGCTATAACCAAAAGACGGCTACAGCTCGGACCTAATTTGCCAGGAACGCGTCCATAGACGTCCTCCCGTGCTCGAGCTGCCTGCGCGCCCCCTGCAGGGCGCGTGCTGCGCGCTCTGTGATCAGTGAGTCTATGAGACTCGGCTGATCACAGATCAGAGTAAGATCACGACCCCTTACCATGTGATCAGCTGTCAGCCAATGACAGCTGATCATGTGATGTAAACAGAGCCAGTAATCGGTAGCGTGAGGAGAGAAGAAAAATATAGCCGATCACCGGCGGCTGTGAGAGAGACAACAGTCCTGATCGTGGAGAGCCACTGCAGAGGCTTCTGTGCCCACCTGTGCCCACCAGAGCCACCTACCAGTGCCCATAGTACCACCTATCAGTGCCCACAGTGTCACCTATAAAATGTCACCAATTAATGCCTCATCACCAGTGCTGCCTATCAGTGCCACCTACCAGTGCCCATCAGTCACATCTATCAGTGCCACCCATCAGTGCCATCTTATCAGTGCCTAGCAGTGTCGCCTTATCTGTGCCTATCAGTGCAGCCTCATCAGCGAATATCAATGAAGGAGAAAAATTACCCGTTTGCAAAATTTTATAACAAACTATGAAACATTTTTTTTTGTTTTGTGTTTTTTTTCAAAAATTTCTGTCTTTGTTTAGCAAAAAATAAAAGTGGTGATTAAATCCCACCAAAAGAAAGCTCAATTTGTGTGAAAAAATTGATAAAAATTTGATTTGAGTACAGTGTAGCATGACCGCGCAATTGTCATTCAAAGAGTGACATCGCTGAAAGCTGAAAATTGGTCTGGGCAGGAGGGGGGTTTAAGTGCCCGGTAAGCAAGAGGTTAAAGCTGTTGCTAAAATAAATACCGTATTTATCGGCGTATAACACGCACATTCATTTTAAGAGGGAAGTTTCAGGAAAAAAACTTAAATTTTAAATAAGGAACTTTGAAGCAAAATAAGGGTCAGTGCCCATCTGCAGCCTCACTATTGCCATCAATGCAGCCTGATCAATGCCCATCTGCAGCCTCACAAGTGCCCTCAATGCAGCCTCATCAGTCCACATCAATGCAGCCTCACCATTGCCATCAATGCAGCAGCCTCACCATTACCATCAGTGCAGCCTGATCGATGCCCATCTGCAGCCCAGAGGGGACAGGGAGGGGGGCGGGACGAGCGCCGACAGATTACATACAGTGAGAATCTCCTATGATAGACAGAACAGTGGTCCAATGGCGGCCCAGGAGACGGGACTTCCTATTACAGAGGCCGCCAAGTAAACAGGAGATTTTCACTGTATGTAATCTGATGGTGCTTGTCCTGCCCCCCTCCTGTCCCCACCGAGGCAGCTAAAATTAAAGTATTGGCGTATAACACGCACCCACTATTTGCACCTGATTTTCATGGTGAAAAAGTGAGTGTTATACGCCAATAAATACAGTATATGAACAAAACGTATCCCCTACAAAGGACAGTGTTAGTGCTTACTGCCCGTGCTGCCAGTCTTTTTCCGGGGGGGGTCCGCTGTTTTCTTTGCAGTGATCACTGCATTTTTATTTTAGCACGGTGTTGGTTTAAGGCAACCCTGAGTTCTGTGCTTTTTGGGATGTGATGGTAAAGATCGGCATTCTCCTTCCTTGTATTTATCTGTAAATATTCCTATAAATGGGGATGGCGCTGATTTGTCTGTGGTGATTTTTGGCTATGCTGCAGGATCAATTTAACACACAAGATCAATTAAAACTCTTAAAACGTCTTACAGTTGGTTGGGTGACTTGTATAACTTCTTCTGTTATTTCCAAACTTCTAGGCAAGGCTGCGGTACTCAAGTGCTTGTTGGATATCCACTCAATCTTTCAAGAAAACGACCCTGCGTACATTCTCAATGATCTGTATATTACAGACTACTGTATCTGGATTCAAAAAGTCAAGTAAGTTGTGTTGGCAGAATGATCATCATACTGTTTAGTGTAATAGCTTTAGCCATGGTGTTTGATGCACAGGAAAGGGAGAGGTTTACATTCACTGACTTTCCTCAGGAAAGGTGTGTGTGTGTTTGTATGTCAGTAATCATAGATTGTATTTACTGTTCACTTCTAGTCCAGAAACACCATCATCACACAGCGGGTCTCGCAAAAAACATCGGGAACCAATCAGCTTGGTGAAAGAATCATGTGATCATTGTGCCACCATCCAGTCATGGTGAGCTTTGTTTACAAACAAACCATCTGGCTGCAGCTGTCACTGTCTGGCATAAGGAGATGCATGGTGACAGCTGAAGATATCAGACTACAGTTGTCACTGTGGATACCTGTGGTAGAAACTCAGAACTACAAAAAAAAAGGTGAATTAACCACTTGCCGACCAGCCGCCATCATTATACTGCGGCAGTTTGGCTCATTCCCATGAATCGCTGTAGCTGTATGTCGGTTCATTTTTACAGCTATATCAGGCGCGCGCACGAGGGAGTATGATGGGCGTGGTCAACGGCCACAATGTCCACCGGCCACCTGCAGTTGCTCCACAGAGAGCTAGAACGGGGATCTGTCAATGTAAAACAAAATAAGATGTTCTGACAGGGGAGGAAAGAGAGATCTGCTGTTCCTAGTGATCAGGAACAGCGATCTCTCTCCTCCTCCAGTCAGTCCCTTCCCCCCACAGTTAGAAACACCTCCCAGGGAACACATTTAACCCCTTGATCACCACTATTAACTCCTTCCCTGCCAGTGTCATTTTATACAGTAATCGGTGTATTTTTATAGCACTGATCGCTGTGTAAATGTCACTGGTCCCAAAAAAGTGTCCGATCTGTCCGCCGCAATGTCGCAGTCCGGCTAAAAATCGCTGATCACCACCATTACTAGTAAAAAAATTAATTAATAATAAAAATGCCATAAATCTATCCCCTATTTTGTAGACGCTATAACTTTTGCGCAAACCAATCAATATACGCGTATTGCAATTTTTTTAACCAAAAATATGTAGGAGAATACATATTGGCCTAAACTGATCAAAAAATTGTTTTAAAAATTTTTTTTTTTTTTTTTCTTTTTTAAATAAAAAAAATTTTTTTTTTTTTCTTTCCAAACATGTCGGTGTTTTTTTGTTTATAGCGCAAAAAATAAAAACCGCAGAGGTGATCAAATACCACCAAAAGAAAGCTCTATTTGTGGGAAAAAAGGACGTAAATTTTGTTTGGGTACAGAGTCGCACGACCGCACAATTGTCAGTTAAAGCGAAACAGTGCCATATCGCAAAAAATGGCCTGGTCGTTAAGGGGGAAAATCTTCCGGTCCTTAAGCGGTTAATACCGCACACTCAAACCCCAAATCTCCTCTGTACTTACTTCCGGCAATGCTGAGCTGTCAGTGCCCATGCAACCAGTCCAGCGGTCCGCGAATTTGACATCTCCCACTTTTCTGTACTGCGCTTCTGGGATGGACCGGAGCGATTCTCTGTGCAGGCACTGACCAATCAGTATCGGTCTGGTCCGTCCCGGAGCACTGCACAGAGAAGAGGAAGAAGAGCGGGAATGTGAAATCCCTGGACTGCTGGACTGGCTGCCTGGGCACTGACAGCTCATCACCCATGGAGGTACAGTAAGTACAGCGGCGATCAGGGGGTGGGGAGGGCGTATGGTGTTAAGACAGCCATAGATGGTTCGCATCTGAACCAGCCGAGTTTTGAAACATGTATGGGCAGGCTAAATGTACCCAAGTTGATCGATCAATCAACTTGGGTACAACCAGCCTGCTGGATTTTGCATGCAATTATTGCTAGCGGCTGTTATAGCTGCTAGCAAAGACCACGATCTTCTCTTGGGAATGGCTTACCCTGCCCCCCCCCCCACAATGCAATGTTTCCGAGCCTTTCCGAGTGCATCCGAGCCATCTCTAAGCATTTCCGAGTCTCTCCGGCGCCCCCCCCCACCTCTGGCCACAGTATTGCATGTAATAGAAGTCAATGTGGAACAAATGATGTTAATATTTACTTCTGTGGGGAAACTCGCTTTGAAATGCGTGTGCTTTGGATTACAAGCATTTTCCTGGAACAGATTATGCTCGTAATCGAAGGTTCCACTGTATTTAAAAAAAAAAAAAAAGCCTTTTTCTTGATTTTATTTCTTTCAGCAGTGCAGTGTTAATTTTGACGTCAAATTTCAATTTAGTCATAGTCTTTTGACTAAAATGCCATTTTAGTTTTAGTTGTATTTTAGTCATCTGAATTGTTTTCATTTTAGTCTACGAATTTTACACTGCTTGGGAGCAGAGCGCACTTTTGGCAGAGTCTCTAAAGCAGGGGGGGTAGGCAGCCTGGGGCCCTCCAGCTGTTGCAGAACTACAAGTCCCATCATGCCTCTGGGAGTATTTGTAACTGCCAGCCTTGCAATGCCTCGTGGGAAATGTAGTGCCACAACAGCTGGAGGGCCTCAGGTAGTAAGCCTCTGCTCTAACGGAATGAAATATGATGAAATGTGCATGTATTGCAGAGAGATGCTGCAATTTAAAGGGATTTTTTTTTACTATATGTGCTGTACTTCAATACAATCAGTTTAATAGAAGTAATTTTATCAGCATGTGTCAATGTTTTAAAAACTTTATGCTTGTAATTATAGTTGGTAGGGAAGATGATATGTTGCTGGTCCCCTTAACCTGTGCTGTACCAGACGGCAGTCAGTAGAGGGCGTTGCAGTGCAGTGGGGGAGGTTCCCTGTTCGGAGATCAGAGGCAATATTTGCATATTGATCGTCCCAGGCTGGAAGGATCCCAGCCAAGAGGGGGAAAGATACCTCCAGGCAACCCAGCTGGCCATACACATGGAAATTTGATAGAGCAATCAAGATTCGATTCAGTGTTTTGTCAAAATCTCTAAACAATCCAAGACATAAAATGATGGTTTTGATTAACCACAAGGAAATTGGATCCAAATTGACCTTGAAAAATCCTAGAACCTTTCACTAAGTTGCCATAGGTTTCTACCATTTCTTATACCATTTCAGTTTGTTCTGTAATGAAGCTGTCAATTTAGTGTCCAGATTTTGTAGCCTGGAATTCATGACTGTGACGTTGGGTTTCTATTAGTGTGTAGGTAAAGGCCAACGGCTAAATGCACAACTTACGTTAAAGGGGAACTGCAGTCTGCTCACATAATTTGTAATAAAAACATCTTTGCCATTCTGAAGCTTCCCTCCAACCCCTTTGCATATTATTTTATATATACTGTGATTCTGTACTTGCCAAATATGCTGCAGAAATCTCCTTCCACTGAGTCTGGCTGCATTCATTTTAACTGTGGGCAGCTGAAGCTGGTACCTGTTCACTTCCTGGATTTATACAGACACACAGAGGCACACCTCCAGCCCTGCAGCTCTCATTGGCCCTTTTATTACTCACCCCCCCCCCCCCCCCTTTCCTGGTAAACTCTCATGAGAGTGAGAGAGCTGTGCATGATGTCATAATTGGAAGGATAAAATTTAGAGCAAGATTAGCGCAGGTCCACAATATACTAAGGCATAGAATATAGTCCTCTGCAGCTCTCATTGGCCCTCTTATGACTCATCCCCCGCTCCCTTCATGGCAAACTATCGGGAGAGAGAGTTGTGCATGTTGTCATAAGCCTAGACTTTTTACCAGACAGGAAACAGGAAGTGGGCTGTAGAAGGTATCTACTGGCAGAAAAAAAATGTTTTACTATCCAAAGTTAAAACAAGGGCAGAGGATTTACTAGATGAAAAAATGACCGAAGTTCTGCTTTTAATGTCTGACTTGTCTAAAGCTGGCCATACATTATACAATTTTCTTATTCCATGTCCTTTAGATTTACCTTTAAAGTGACATTAAAGGTTTGATTTTTATCTTTTAAAAATAACAAACATGTCATACTTACTTCCACTGTGAAGCTTGTTTTGCACAGAGTGGCCCCAAATGGCGTTTTCTGGGGTCCCCCGGCGGCTCTCCTAACTCCACCCCGTCTCAGATAACCCCCTGGGAGAAGCGATCTCCCAGAGGGTTACCTCCCGAGTCCTGCGTTCGGCGTCCATAGCCGCTGAGTGCAGGACTTGGCCCTGCCCCCCGGCGCCCGTGTCATTGGATTTGATTGACAGCAGCACGAGCCAACGGCTGCGCTGCTATCAATCTATCCAATGAAGAGCCAAGAAGACCGGGCCGAAATCCAGCGCGTTCACGACGTGGGACTTTCGAGGGCTCAGGTAAGTAAACGGGGAGGCCAGTAAACATCAGATTTTTTTTCACCTTAATGCATAGGATGCATTAAGGTGAAAAAACGTGAACCTTTACAACCATTTTAACTATATAGTGCAAGAGCCTGTCTGATTGAAAACAAATTGAAAGCGTTTAGCTTTGTCCTCATATTATATTATATTATAAAAGCCTCGTACACACGATCCAATTTTTGTCCGGGAATTGTGTGATGATTTGCTTAAAATCCGACTGTTCGTACGCTCCATCAGACAATTGTCCAACTTTCCGCCAACAAATGTTGGATGGCAGGCTAGTAAATTTTTGGCGGACAACGGTCTGTTGTCAGATTTTTGTCTCGTCTGTACACAAGTCCGTCACACAAAAGTCCAAAGTACAAACACGCATGCTCGGAATCAATGCTTACCAAACTCAAGAGCTGAAATTCAACGTAGTACGTCACTATGTTCGTGTTTGTTGGCCGACAATTGTGTCCTGTTAGTATGCAAGACAAGATCCTGGCACATGCCCATCGGACAAAAGTCTGCCGCTCTTTTGGCCAACAATCCGATCGTGTGTACGGGGCTTAAGGCTGGTCATAGATTTTTTTTTTTTTTTTTCGAACAGCCAGAGGAAAAAAACAAAAACAAAAAAACAAGCTGATTCCCCCCCAACTACGCAAGCGAGGAGGATGGAGGAATCTTCCCGCCGTGCCAATGTATTGTAACAGTGGGGTCTCTTCTGCTGTTAGAATACACTGATCAGTGTTGCAGCCAATTGACTGCAGCTGCTGATCAAAGGAAAATTTTCCAACAAACTCGTTCGAAAAGTTGATTTTAGATTTCCTCTCCCAGTCTGAGCACCGCTGTGCAGGACTTAAGCAATCTTTTAAAAAACCTATTCAAGTATTTTTTATTTACAAAGTAAAAGATTAAAGAAGAATTCCAGGTATGGATATTTTATACATAGCTACATTGGACCGGCTTGGACCAATGTAACTATAGATATACCATACCTGGCCGATGCCCATGGAAGCTGGACGTTACTTAAGTAGACACCGCTTCTCCAGGGATCTCCCCTTCCGGGTCCCATGCCAAGTGGCCACCCTGCTAAATTCTGAACACAGAATGGTTGGCTGCTAGACATGGACGCCATTATGAAAATGCTTTGCATTTTTTTTTTTTTTTTCCGAATAAATGCAAAGAGTTCTCTGGATGAGGTGGAAAGCATGACATCAGCATCCCGCCTCTTCACCTCTTCCAATCCGAGAATGCTTTGCAGTCATTTAGAAAATGCAAAGCATTTTATGAATAGCACTGGTGATGAGCGGTCAATCTCCACTGTACCTCCAAAGGTACAATGGAGTGGATGGGCGTTGACACCCTGCGACAGGCACTTTGTTATTGGCAGGATCACCAGGTGAAAATAAGGGGTATAAAAGCCTGAAAATGGAAAACTAAGGCAGCCACCCCCTTTAAGGACTAAAAAGCTGCAGTATATTACATTTTTGTTGTTGGGTTTAGATTTGGTTTAAGCTGACCGCACACAGCTAGAATTTCAGTAGATTCATTCCTGCGGAATCTACAGAAAATTGAGCCAAGCAAGGCACTCCTCTATTGTCAGGATTCACTGATCAACGCTGCTGAATAAAAGGAAAGTTTTCCAACATTCCCATTCTACAAAAGTTGATTGTTATATTCAGGGATGGTGCAGGAATTTTTTACATCCTAGGCGAAACCTCATTTTGCCGCCCCCCTTGCTCCACCTCTGACTCCACCCCCTTTGCCCTGCCCATGTATACCCCTCCTTTTTAATGAGCATCAAATGCCGCCTCACCAGCGCCCATCAAATGCCGCCTCACCAGCGCCCATCAAATGCCGCCTCACCAGCGCCCATCAAATGCCGCCTCACCAGCGCCCATCAATGCAGCCTCACCAGTGCCCATCAAATGCCGCCTCACCAGCGCCCATCAATAAATGTTTGCTTGCTTTCATTTATTCGGGAGTCGGAACACAGACACAGTCCTCTGCCGCCGATGCGCCTCTGACACTATGTGCGAACAGGGCGGCGGCTGCCTGCTGATTCTGAAACTTAGTTGGTTGCTGCAGAGAGAAGAAATTAGGAACACCAGTGGCCAGGCGCCCTAGGCAGCAGTGCGCCGTAGGTGGCTGCCTAGTTTGCCTAGTGGTAGCACCGGCCCTGGTTGTATTGATTTCTTTTTTGTATGGTTAGCCTTCTGTATAGGTGTGTATATACAGTATGTATGGCTGGCTTTAAGCCAGCCATAGACGGTTCAAATCTTGGCTGGTTCAACAGGGACCGGCCAAGATTCGAACCATGCATTAGCAGGCTGAATGCACCCAAGTTGAATGATTTGATAAACTTGGGTACAACCAGCCTGTCGGATTCTACATGCGGTTATTGCTAGCAGCTATTGTAGAATAGAAAAAAAAATATAGAAAAACGCTCCGTCTATGGCTGGCATTGCACTCTAACCAGGTTATTAGTTTACTATCCCCTTTCAATATATGTGCAAATCTCTACAGGTACTGTATAGCCTTTTTCAAAAGCTAGCCACAGAAAGCGGATGACCTTATCTTTACAGACATTCAGAGACCCCCAAACCTTTGATATCACAATCCACATAGATCTTTATTGTAACCTTGTCTTCCCCCATCCTATCCCTCTGTGAAGGGTTGGCGTGGGTTAACGCTCTAATACTGACTGTCTGGCATCTTGGCACTAGCCATCTGCACAGCACACCGCGCGAAGTGCCGGATAGACCCGGGGAGTTCATGGCACATAGCTGACGTCCCCTGGAGAGACGCATGGCAGATTGCTCAAACTTTCTTGGCTGTTACTGTGACAAGAGCGAGCCGGGCTCATTGTGTGAGGGGGGGACGCAGGAGAGATGAAAAATAAAAATGTTTCCAGCTGAACAAGCTGCCAGTAACAGAGAATATAACTTCGATGTCTCTCTCCAGGACATCGATAGCGGGCTCTGCCTGGCAGATAACAAGGGGCAGAGGGAGCGGGGGAATCGGGAACGCTGCGACAGCGGGAGCGCTACTGAAGTTCAGCCAGTCACATCGCTGAGCAGAAATGAGCATTGGGGGAGTGTAAAGAGTTGTTCTACCCATAGGAGTTCTACAATGGGATGCAATTTCCATTCCAAAACAGTTTCAAGGGAGCACTTGCAGGATGCAGAATAGTTTTAATCTAAGGTCGATTTATAAGGCTGTATTTTAGCTTTAGGAAGATGCTGGTTACCTAAATTATCCAGCAGGGCAATAGGGAGGAATAAAAAGAAATGTTCTGATTTTTTTTTTTTTTTTATTTTCCTTGGTCTTCCCCTAATTTTTTTACCTGTTGATCCTGCCAGTAGCTGTAAATGTTCTACTTTTTTTTAAAGCAGAATTCGCACTGATGTTTTTTTTTCTCAGTGTTCTGTACATGTAGCATTTTCTGCCTTAATATTACATGCTTTGTAAACTTACCTACATAGTTACACAAGCCGTCCTTCTCCCACAGCGGCAAGAGGAATGCAGAGGGATAGAAGGCTAACCCCCATCCCCTGCATCCCTCTTGCCATCGCTCATCTTGGGCATGTGTTTGGAGCTGAGACAAATGTTGGTTATCAAGCAGCAGTCTCCTTACTAGCTACGAGGTTGAACAGGACACCCTCTCCCCTAGCATAGCTAGCAAGGAGAGGGCAACTCCTGGTCACTGCACCTTTTTAGGAAGAAAAATTGCAGCTCAAAAGCTCCAGACCTGTTGAAGACACCCGCCCTATATGATCTTGCGGGTGCTGGCTCTGCTTAAACTAGGAAGGAATGAAAAATCCTGGATGGCCGCACAGCGCTGAAGGCATCTTTATTGAAAGAATACAATCCAAAAACAGTCATATCTTAAGCATAGAAGACAGGGAAGAATGGCTAACGCGTTTCAAATTACAAACAGATGCTTAGTCAACCTATGGCTAAGCGTCTGTTTGTGATGTGAAACGCGTTAGATGTTCTTCCCTGTCTTCTATGCTTAAGATATGACTGTTTTTGGATTTTAATCTTTTAATAAAGATGCCTTCATCGGTGTGCGCCCGTCCAGGATTTTTCCTTCCTCGCTGCACCTTTTACACAGATGGGCGCATGGCCATAGAGATGAGTTGTTGGGTGGGTGGAGCCCGATGGGGAACTTTCAGACTAGTTCACCATCAGGTCTGCCTGCCTTGTGATTAAAGCCGGTCATATATGAACCAGCCACAATTCGATCCACTCATGAGCAGGCTGATTGTACTCAAATCGATCCATTGATTGACTTGGGTACAACCAGCCTGTTGGATTTTTTTTTTTTACATGCAATTTCTGCTGGCGGCTATATTGTGTTCTGCTGGCCGGGAAGGCTCCTCCCCCCCCCCACGCTTACAACCCCCATCTTGTCAGCAGAACATAATAGGGCTGCGGGAGGTATTCCCTCGTCAACACTGACTGTGGATGGGGAAATCAAGTGATTTTCTTTCCTTCCACCCTTAGAAAAGAAAATCAAATTATCTATGGGCTGCCTTACATCGGAAGGTGGGTGGATTCGAAAGCCGCTATTGGCATGAATATGGATTGGCAATGGAATCTGCCCACTGCTATCAATCACAAATTAGGTAGACCTGATAGGGAACTAGTCTCCCAGAGTTCACCATCAGGCTCCACCCACTGCCAGTGTGGCCCTGCGTCATTGGTTGCTAGCGGTCTGCTTCCTAGCAACCGATGGAAGTAAATACAAAACACACTGATCACATTAAATGCACAACACCTCCCAATAACTGAGGCTTGTCTGTACGCCAACTTTGAGTTGGGGTTAATTCATCCCCCGTTTATATGACCTAGAGATGATTCCTTTCAAATTGTATTGGATCTTTTACCAAAACTGTCACAATGCCTTCATTTATTTAAAGAGTCAGTACTGCCAGAAAAGTGTTGTAATTGCTTTATTGAATTCCTCACTATAATGTTCTGGGGGTTTAAAAGAGAAGTACAGCCAAAGCTCGTTTGGCTGTACTTCTCCTTTTGATCACAATTCGTTCTGCACTCCCGTGACCTGTTTTCAGCAGACAGCGGGCTGAAGTCCGCTGTCTGCTGATATCACAGAGACGGTCCAGGCTTAGGCAAGATCATGACAATGGAGTCAGGATCCGTACACATGACTGGACCGGCACTCAGCCTCTCAGCGGCAGAGCAGAGAGCTGTGAGAACCGAGCGATCTGCAGTGTTTGATTGTTCGGTTCTTAGTCTTAGAGGCACCAGGGGACAGATGCAGCATCCACCTGGGTAAGAAGGTTTAAAAAAAAAAAAAAAAAAGGAAATTCCCATGCATCTCTTTTAACCACTTGCCGACCAGCCGCCGTCATTCTACTGCAGCAGGTCGGCACTATGCTGTGAACCATCGTAGCTATACGTCGATCCATTAAAGCGGGATAGCAGGCCAGAGGCCGCCGGAGGGGATGCACAGCGGGGGGGTTTGCTCGTGACCGGCAGTCGCGATGACCGCCAGCCACGGGCGAGCACGAGAGGCAGAACAGGGACGTGTATGTGTGTAAACACACACATTCCAGTTCTGTGAGGAGAGGAAAGAGTGATTGTGAGTTCCTACAAGCTGGGAACCACGATCTCTCATCTCCTATAGTCAGTCCCCTCCCCCACAGTTACAACACACACTTAGGGAACACAGTTAACCCCTTGATCGCCCCCTAGTGTTAACCCCTTCCCTGCCAGTGACATAAAGTAATCAGTGCATTTTTATAGCACTGATCGCTGTGTAATTGTCAATCGACCCAAAAATGTGTCAAAAGTGCCCAATGTGTCCGCCGTAATGTTGCATTCTCGATAAAAATCGCAGATCGCCTCCATTACTAGTAAAAAAAGAAAATTTATAAAAATGCCATAAATCTATCCCCTATTTTGTAGACGCTATAACTTTTGCACAAACCAATCAATATACGCTTTTTTGCGATTTTTACTACCAAAAATCTTTAGAAGAATATATATCGGCCTAAACTGAGGAAAAAAATTTGCTTTTTAAAAAAAAATTAATTGGGGCTATTTATTACAGCAAAAAGTACAAAATATTGTGTTTTTTTTTTTCAAAATTGTCCTTTTGTTTATAGCGCAAAAAATAGAAACCTCAGAGATAATCAAATACCACCAAAATAAAGCTCTATTTGTGGGGGAAAAAAAGGGGCGTCAATTTTGTTTGGGTACAATGTCGCACGACCATGCAATTGTCAGTTAAAGCGACGCAGTGCCGTATCGCAAAAAAATGGCCTGGTCATTGAGCAGCCAATTCTTCCGGGGCTGAAGTGGAAGATCTATCATTACAGTTTTTGTTTTACAGTTCTGCCTGCTGTGGGAAAAAACCACATGAAGTACCGTATTTATCGGCGTATAACACGCGCCCCAAGTTTAGGAGGGAATTTTAAGGAAAAAAACTTTTAGGAGGGAAGTTTAAGGAAAAAAACTTACATTTAAATGCCCATCAATGCAGCCTTGTCAGTGTCCACCTGCAGCCTTATCCATCATTGCAAACTTGCCCAGTGTCCATCTGCAGCCTTGCCCAGTGTCCATCTGCAGCCTTGCCCAGTGTCCATCTGCATCATTGCCCAGTGTCCATCTGCATCATTGCCCAGTGTCTTTGCAGCATTGCCCAGTGTCTTTGCATCATTGCCCAGTGTCTTTGCAGCATTGCGCATCCTCGTTGCAGGCTGATTATTTAGCGCCGATCTCCACTGACTGTGAGCGGAGCGAGCGCCGCCGACATACACAAAGCCGAGTATACTCGGCTTCTCTCGGCTCCTCTCACAGTCCCGCCCCTATGATGGACATAACACAGGTCCAATGGCGGGACTGGGCGGGACTGAGCGGAGCCAAGAGGAGCCGAGTACACTCGACTATGTGTAAGCTGGCGGCGCCCGCTCCGCTCACAATCAGCGGAGATCAGCAGGGATCAGCGTATAACACGCACCCACGATGCGTGTTATATGCCGATAAATACGGTACTTTGTCCCATATTTCTGAGTGCTTTCTGAGGTCTGAGCTGTCGCCCCCCCCCTTCTGATGTGGCCAGTCAGACAGGAAGGAAGTAGCTGATTCGTTGATGCATCTTGTCTCAGCTGTGCTTTCCTAGGACAAGCAATGGCAAAAGGAATGCAAGGGGACATATCAGCCTTTGTATTTCTCTTGCCATTGCTTGTCTCAGGAAAGTGCTCATAGCTGAGACAAGATGCATCTGTGAATCGGCCGTCTCCTTCAAAGTTGTTGTCAGATCAGCCTTGGCAGGAGGGAAGAGTGGGCGGGGCATGTCATACCCCATAAATAGGGTTAGAAAGCACTTAGAACTGTAGAACAAAGTATTATGTGTACTATGTCCCATGGGGAACAGAACTGTGACATATAAAAAATATAATTGATCTTCTTTAAGTACAGGTTTACTTGAAGGATTGTTACATACTGTTTCCAGTGTGAAAGTACACAGATTTTAATTGTAGTGCTGACAGTTACTTTTAGATCATCATGTTGGGCTGAAGCTTACCAAAGCCTACCCATGCCTGCTCAGGGGCATTGCTAGTTGGCAAAAAAAAAAAAACAGGGGCTTCAGCCTGAAGTCCAATCCCAGCACCGGGGGGGGGTAGTACCTACCTAACACGCGCTGACCTACACTGACCTACCTGACACACGCTGACCTACCTGACACACGCTGACCTACCTGACACACGCTGACCTACCTGACACACGCTGGCATACAGTGACCTACCTGACATACACTGACCTAAATGACATACACTGACCTACCTGACCAGACTTCAGGTGTCCTCCTGCAGCTCAACGGCGCGCCCATCACACAGAGTAGAGTAGACTCTAGGCAGCCAGAGCCATGATGAGGAGAGGAGAGCCGCCTGCCCGAGCGCCGAGTGGGGTCGGGATCTTCTGACAGAGGCGCGACGGGCCGTCACATGTCCCGGCATTGGACCAGTGGGACGTCCATCAGTGCTGCAGGCTCCAGAAGGCGGGACCTGCTATTACACTCGGCGGCACTCGGCCGCGCTCAGGATCAGATTGGTCCCCGCTCGGCGGCGGCGCTCCAGGGCTAATAATAGAACCGTTCCCACACAAGACCCGGGGCATTTTGGGAACCCACTCGGGGCTTCAGCCACTGTCAGCCCCCCCCCCTCCCCCCTGCCGACACCACTGTGCCTGCTAGCAGCTTATTTAAAGTTCTCGAATTAAGGTAAATTGTGTATCTGGCCTATACAAGTTCATCATGAAACTGTGGAGCAGGAAGAAAAAAAAAAAGTGCTTTCAATCAACATTATAATAAGTGCTCAGGGTGTGTATTGTGCTGACAATACACCATTACCTGTAATAGGTCCCACCAGTTTTCATAGTTGTTTAGCCACTAGGTGGCACTACCCCACATTACTAGAAATTGGCCTTTCATTCCAACACTGGAAGCTCCATCAAGGGTGACTGAAGGGCAAATAGATGATAACGACTTGTCGCTTTGCATTTACACGCTGGGTGGCCTCATTTGAAGGTTAAAGCAGTTAATGAGGAGCATCTTGAAGTGGACGATTAGGAAGACAATTGGCTGTGGTATTTGAAGTGACCATCCTAAGCCCCTGACATCCAATGGGTTAAGTCTCTTCCACCGGGTGGAAATGTCTTTCTTTATTGGTGAAGAGATTCCCTGCCACTCTCGAGTGATCTCAGTGTGTCTCTGTATTGTCAGCTAATGTTTTCAGCGTTGATTAGACCCATTGCTTGGCAGGCTTTGTGCAAGCATGTGCAAAACTGCATCTTTTCACTCTTGCACTCTCCGGGGAGAAGCTTTGTTCAGGCCGATTGTACACAGACAGACGCACTCCGTTATATTTTATGCGGTGTGAGGGGAGCAGCTGTTTCCAAATTGAGATTTTTCTTTTTTTTTTTTTTTTTTATTGCTAAAATCTCTCTCTTATCCATAGACGTCTGAACGGCCTGGCTTAGACCGCTCATTTTTTATTTCCTTGGATCTTTTTGTGTTTAATTTGAACCGTGCAAGCAATTTAAAGAGAACCTAACTTTTTTTTTAATTTTTCATTTATGTTGAATTCTACAGAGTGTAGGCTGAGCCTGATCATCCACAATACCCCCCCCAGACAAGAACCTAGGGCCTGGTGGATGTCCAGGGGGCCCAGCTATACAACTCCTATGGTACTATAGTAAACCTGGGGGATGCAGTTGGTCAAGGCTGTGTACCCGCCAGGAAAGGGGACATGGCAGTACATAACATGGAATTTGGGGGACTTCTTTGCGCCTATTGCAATCCTTTCAATGTAGTGGGGGGAGCTGCTATTTTACCTACTTCTGTTTCCGAGTGTATCCATTATAATAATCTGATGTGTTTAGGTGATCTCTGCCATGTTGAAAACCACTATCTGGATCAAGACCTAGGGGTGCCTAGGCACAATCACATGCCAGGAAGTACAATGCTATTTTTCTAGAGGGATTCAAGGTAAAAGCTACTCTTTTCAGGGCACAGTGTTTAAAGTGTTACTAAACCTACAACAGTAAAAACAGCCTGTATATGCAGTAAAGCATGCTTGTTATATTCACAATGGAACATAAGGGGTTAATCCTTTTCATTGAGTAAAAAAGCTATTTGATCCTATCTTCTCTGATCCTTCCCTTCTTTCACTGTCCCCAATCCATCTCCTGATAATACAGAGCCCTAGGAGGCACTCTGCACATGCTCAGTTTGATGTGTATTGCTAGAGAGTTTTTTTTCTTGGGAGGGTCCATGTGATCAGCACAGGGCCAATCGGCCCTATCTAGACAGAGGGTCAGGGTTCCTGCAGCCTCATAGGACAGTCAGAGAAGAATAATAACTTCTTCAAGCTTTAACCAGACACTGATAGAAGTCACAATACTGCTATATACTGCTGATGAGAAAAGTTATTCAGCAGTGTATATTTACTAAAATAATGACATTTCCATGTTCTGTGTACTGTGGGAGACCAGATGTAGTGAATGCAGAGTCCTGGGTTTAATAACACTTTAAAGCTGAGCTCCAAGCAAACTGCTAAATACACAGACAAAAAAAACATACTGCATATGAGAGCTGTTTCATCTGCCAAAGGATTATTATCTTTATCCAGTTTTAAGATTTACACAGCTCTGCCACACAGCAGAGCCATGTTTGCTGGGACAGGGGACCTAAGTTTTCTCTGCTGCAGTTCAGTAACACTTACAGGTCTTCTCCCCACCCCCAGCCTGTGACTGGACAGAGAAAGAAGGAGCAGCAGAAGGATGAAGTCATCCCTCTGCTCTCTTCTCCTATCAGCATGTTACTTGTTCTTCAGTACACCTAACTGTGCTGCTTCTCCCTCTCCCAGTTCTGTTGTACAGGGGTCTGCAAGGTGCCCCTACCAAGTCATACTCAGGTACTTTACTGCTTGCATTAAAAAATACATGTACTGATGTATTATACAGCTGCATTGCTTTACAGTATGTGTTTTATATATGTCTGGAGTTTAGTTTTAAACTAGTTGTTAAAGGCAGAAGGTTTTTTATCTTAATGCATTCTATGCATTAAGATAAAAACTTCTCTGTGTAGCAGCACCCCCCAAATTACTTACCCGAGCCCCATCTCCAGGGCCGGACTTACTATTGGGCTTGACTGGGCTCAAGCCCATGGGCCCCGCCCAATGGGGGGCCTGCGGCGCCTGCGCTATAGCCGAAAGACGGCTACAGCGCAGACGCCAATTGCCGGGAGGGCGTCCCTGGACGTCCTCATGTTTACTTCCCCTCTGCGCGCCGCCGCGGGCGCGCATCAGGGAAGTTCTGTGTTGGCCGTGTCCCTTGGATACAGCCAATCACAGATCGTGCTAAATGGTCAATCACAGCGGCCATTTAGCACTCGATCGGAGTGTCCATAGAGGGGTGATCTCATATGTAAACATATGAGATCATCTCTCATCACCGGCTCTCCTTCCTCACACAGAGACTGCGTGTGAGGAGGGAGAGCTTTCGTGCTGCAGCGGTGAGTGAACAATCACACTAGTTACACTACACAACATAGTGCCATCTGTCCCCAGTGCCACCTATTAGTGCCAAATGTCCCCATCGCCATCTGTCCCCAGTGCCACCTATCAGTGCCACCTGTCCCTAGTCCCACCTGTCAGTGTCCCGTGCCATCTGTTATCAGTGTCACGTGTCATCAGTGCCACGTATTAGTGCCATCTGTCATCAGTGCCACGTATTGGTGCCATCTGTCATCACTACCACGTATTAATGCCATCTGTCATCAGTGCCACGTATTGGTGCCATCTGTCATCAGTGCCACGTATTGGTGCCATCTGTCATCAGTGCCACGTATTGGTGCCATCTGTCATCGGTGCCACTTGTCATCAGTGTCACATATTAGTGCCATCTGTCATCAGTGCCACATATTAGTGTCATCTGTCATCAGTGTCATGTTTTTCAAGCTTCAATCAGTGGTCATATAAATAGATTATTACGTTATTTTTTTAACATGTAACACTGTCTACGGTACCAGTCAACATTTTGTTCTATTTAAAGTAATGTATAGAAGGTAGGACCCGAAAGTGACTCAAGCCCAGGGGCCCCCACCACCCTAAGTCCTGCCCTGCCCATCTCTCTCCAGCGATGTCCACGAATGTCTAAGCCGTCAGGGACACTCCTCCTGATTGGCTGAGACACAGCAGCGGCGCCATTGGCTCCCGCGACTGTCAATCAAAGTCAGTCGGCCAATCAGGGGAGAGAGGGGGCGGGGCTGGGCCAGGGCCCCATGTCTGAATGGACACACACGGAGCTGTGACTCTGCTCCAGTGCCCCCATAGGAAGCTGCTCAATGAGGGGGAGGGGCCAGGAGCAGCAAACCAGGACCCAAGAAGAGGAGGATCCGGGCTGCTCTGTGCAAAACCAACTGCATAGAGGAGGTAAGTATAACATGGTTGTGGTTGCGTTTTTTTTTTTTTTTTTTTTAAACAAGACTTTACAATCACTTTAACATTTTGAGATGTTCTCTATAGGGTCCTCACTTTTCTAACAAACATTGTTGCAGTGGCAGGAAGTGATGGGAAATGTCCAGTGGGGGGGACATAGGCAATATCAAAAGGCTAATGAAGGTGTTCACTTATGATCTTTTTATAATGGAGCCTTCAGAGGTGAGATTTCTTTCTCACAGTGGAGTCCTCAGCTGGCCTTGCTCCTGTAGAATTCATTTTTGTTAAAGAATATTGTTTCTAGAATTCTCATCCAAATATCTAAGGCCTCTTTCACACAGGCTTCAGCTTGTATAAGAGCTGCCAATAGCAAACTTTGACAAAGCATCTGCAGAGCTTTCAGCAAGCTTTGTTGAAAGTGCCACTCAGCTCCAGTTTGTAAATGTTGAACACAGATCCTAATGGAAGTGCTGATTGCCACTTTAAACAAGCTGCTAGCAAGGCTTCAGTATTTCTTTAACCACTTGCCGACCAGCTGCCGCAGTTTAACTGCGACAGAATGGCACGGCTTGGCGAAACAACATTATGTAACGTTGCTTCGCCCTGTGGCCACTAGGGGGCAGAGCCGATGCGAGTGCCCGGCGATCGCTCGTAACACACCGAGAACCGGGATCTGTGTGTGTAAACACACAGATCCCAGTTCTCTGAGGGGAGAAGAGACAGATCGTGTGTTTATACAAAGTATGAACAGCGATCTGTCATCTCCCCTACATAGTACCCTACCCACTTCAGTTAGCACACAGTTAACCCCTTGATCGCCCCCTAGTGTTAACCCCTTCCCTGCCAGTGACATTTTTACAGTAATCAGTGCATTTTTATAGCACTGATCGCTGTATGAATGCCAATGGTCCCAAAAATGTGTCAAAAGTGTCCGATGTGTCCGCCATAATGTCGCTGTCCTGATAAAAATTGCAGATCGCCACCATTACAAGTAAAAAAAATAATAATAATAATGAAAATGCTATAAATATATCCCCTATTTTGTAGACGCTATAACTTTTGCGCAAACCAATCAATATACGCTTATTGAGATTTTTATTACCAAAAATATGTAGAAGAATACATATCGGCCTAAACTGAGGAAAAAAATAGCTTTTTTTTTTTTAAAAAATGGGGATATTTATTATAGCAAAAAGTACAAAATATTGTGTTTTCTGTCAAAATTGTCGCTCTTTTTTTTTGTTTATAGCGCAAAAAATAAACGCAGAGATGATCCAATACCCCCAAAATAAAGCTCTATTTGTGGGAAAAAAAGGACGTAAATTTTGTTTGGGTGCAGAGTCGCACGACCGCGCAATTGTCAGTTAAAACGACTCAGTGCCGAATCGCAAAAAATTGCCTGGTCATTCAGCAGCCAGATCTTCCGGGGCTGAAGCGGTTAGGCTTGTTAAAAATCTGCTAGCAGCTGAAATTTTTGTCCTCCCTGTTGGATTTTCAAATCACGCTGCAGGCTATAGCCTGCAATGCTGATCAGAGTATTCTGGCGGTGGGGAAGTGTTCCCGCTGTCAGAATACAATAGCTCAGCAGGGAAGATTCCCCCATCCACCTCGAATGTGTGGATGGGGTGTCCGGTTTATTTTTTTTCTTTTTAAAACTTGCTGGCTAAAGAAGGCCAGCATTAATTACTCTGTCAGATACAAAATAATCACAGGATTTTCCGCTCTTTCTGCTGTGTTCTCTACCTTATTCAGATGATAAAAAGAAATAATAATAAGCTATGCACAGAACAACAACGTGTGAAAAATTAAAATGTGAAAATCAAGCAAAATAGAATAATAGTCTGTATGTCTATGTGAAATCTTGAATAATAAATAAATCCACCCATGTGTAGCAGTCAGATTTAATGATTACTCAAGATTTCACAAAGAGATACAGACAATTGTTTGTTGTTTTATTTTGCTTGGTGTACAAATTTTATTTTTACACATTTATTATGTGTGCTGCTTATTATTCTTTTGTCATTTGAAAACCTTATGTTAAAGTGATCGTAAGCAATCGACCTATTGAGTTTAAAATAGAAATGAAAGGCAAAACATTTTGTGTACAGATATAAAAGAAAATGATAAATACCTTTTTATTTCCTTTTTTTTTTTTTTTTATAAGTGATCACATTCCCTCTGTTCTCAGCTGCATAAGAGCTGGGGGAGGAGAAACGGCAGCACACTGATATTCTCAGTGATAGGCTGTGCGGGGGGGGTCATGTCAGGACATATCTGATCATTGGAGGAGTGTAGGCATTGCTAGAGAACTGACCACGCTGTGATTTCCTGCTTGTGTGTGGTCAGTTTTTAATAGTAAGGCCCCTTTCACACGATCGGACCGTTCAGGTCCGCCTGTCAGTTTTGACGGCGGACCTGAACGGGCGCTCCATGTTAGCCTATGGAGCGACGGATGTCAGCGGAGACATGTCCTCTGACATCCGACCCGGTCCGATCCGCTAAAAGCAGACGGACGCCTCTACGCTTGGATCCATCGCTATCGGATCGGGTGAGATCTGATGAAAACGGTGCTGTCCGTTTTCATCCGATCTCTCCATAGGCGGCAGCGGCGCCTGACAAGCCCCTCCCCGTGTGAAAGGGGCCGAAGGCAGAGGGACTACAGGAACACCAGGGATTTCACACAAAGGAAACAATACAAAGAGAACAAGATACTTTGTCAAACAAATACATGGTACAGCAGGCATATACACTATATTACAAAAAGTATTGGGACGCTTGCCTTTACACGTACATGAACTTTAATGGCATCCTAGTCAAATGCCCCGTACACACGGTCGGATTTTCCGATGGAAAATGTCCGATCGGAGCGTGTTGTCGGAAATTCCGACCGTGTGTGGGCTTCATCGGACATTTTCCATCGGATTTTCCGACACACAAAGTTGGAGAGCAGGAGATAAAATTTTCCGACAACAAAATCCGTTGTCGGAAATTCCGATCGTGTGTACACAAATCCGAAGGACAAAGTGCCACGCATGCTCAGAATAAATAAAGAGATGAAAGCTATTGGCCACTGCCCCGTTTATAGTCCCGACGTACGTGTTTTACGTCACCGCGTTCAGAACGATCGGATTTTCCGACAACTTTGTGTGACCGTGTGTATGCAAGACAAGTCTGAGCCAACATCTGTCGGAAAAAATACTAGGATTTTATTGTCGGAATGTCCGAACAAAGTCCGACCGTGTGTACGGGGCATTAGTCTGTAGGGTCCAATATTGAGTTGGCCCACTCTTTGCAGCTACATCAGCTTCAACTCTTCTGGGAAGGCCGTCCACAAGGAATGTGTTTATGGAAATATTTGACCATTCTTCCAGAAGTGCATTTGTGAGGTCAGGCACTGATGTGGATGAGAAGGCCTGGCTCGCAGTCTCCACTCTAATTCATCCCAATGGTGTTCTATCGGGTTGAGGTCAGGACTCTGTGCAGGTCAGCCAAGTTCCTCCACCCCAAGCTCGCTCATCCATGTCTTTATGGACCTTGCTTTGTGCACTGGTCCAAATCATTTGGTGAAGGGGGGATTATGGTGTGGGGTTGTTTTTCAGGGGTTGGGCTTGGCCCCTTAGTTCTAGTGAAGGGAACTCTTAAGGCATCAGCATACTAAGACATTTTGGACAATTTCATGCTCCCAACTTTGTGGGAACGGTTTGGGGATGGCCTCTTCCTGTTCCAACATGACTGCACACCATTGGACAAAGCAAGGTCCATAAACACATGGATAAGTGAGTTTGGGGTGGAGGAACTTGACTGGCCTGCAACCCGATAGAACACTTTTGGGATGAATTACAGTGGAGACTGCGAGCCAGGCCTTCTCGTCCACATCTGTACCTGACCTGACAAATGCACTTCTAGAAGAATGGTCAAAATTCCCATAGACACACTCCTAAACCTTGTGGACAGCCTTCCCAGAAGAGTTGAAGCTTGCACAGTAAGATAGGTTAGACTGGAGACCAATTGCAGCAGAAGATCAGAATCAGCCTTCCCCTGAAACTTAGCATCTATAGGGAAAGTGTTGGATTTGGCCCAGTTGACCGATCCAGGATCCCAAAAAACCGAGGGACTAGAGTCCCGCAGAAAAAAAGGGGAAATCGTCTATAAATAAGGCCTGGCACTCTCGGATACCCCCTGCTTCCAGGGCCCACCTTTTACACATTTTGAAAGAGGAATTTAACTTATTGAAAACATTTCTAGTATCACATACTAGCACATTATGACAGATTTACCTGTCAAAGCGCTGTGCTGTCACTGCTCAGATGCTTCCATCTTCTACCTGTCATTCTTCCAGATTCGCTGTGTTTGTTCACGTGAATGGCCAGGGCGTGATGACGTCACTCCCACACATACGCATGGGAGTCACCTAATCAAGACCATTAGGGATTCTTTTGTTTATTACCGCTTTAAGATATTTATGTACACTAAACAGTTACTAAGTAGCGCAGTGTTACTAAACAGTCAGTTTTATTCTCCATAATGTAAAAAAAAAAAGAAAAACCCAACAGGGAGAAGGGATCCTGAGAGGGAGCTGAACTGCCAAGAGATACTTAAAGTAGTCGTAAAGTAGTCGTAAACCTCAGACATGAAATACTAACAAAGCATATCCCTCTATAGTGTGTACTTATCTCACTTAAAGGTGGCAGTAAACTGCTGAGGGGCTTCGGTTTAAGGTAAGTTTTTTCATAAAGTGCTAGTATGCAATGCATGCAGGGGGAAACCCCCCCCCCCCCAGAGATTTTACTACTGCTTAAAGAGCACTAAGGGGGTTATTTACTAAAGGCAAATCCACTTTGCACTATAAGTGCAAAGTGCACTTGAAATTGCACTGAAAGTGCACTTGGAAGTGCAGACACTGTAGATCCGAGGGGGACATGCAAGGAAAATAAAAAACAGCATTTTAGCTTGCACATGATTGGATAAAAAAAATCAGCAGAGCTTCCCCTCATTTCAGATCTGCCCCTCAGATTTACAGCACTTCCATGTGCACATTCAGTGCAATTTCAAGTGCACTTTGCACTTGTAGTGCAAAGTGGATTTGCCTTTCGTAAATAAACCCCTTAAGTGTAATTTCTGTCTGCTGCTTCGTTCCTCTGCTAATAGCATGAATCACTTCTAACAAGTTTTCCTGACACCAAGAGAAAATGGTGACAGGGAAGGGCACAGACTTATTGACAGCCTCAGCTTTGTTCCTGTGTGCTTTGTGAATGGGGTGTACCCCTTCGCTCCAATCAGCTCTCAGAGTTCTCTTCAACTTCAGCTCTCCACCCCCTGATTTTCAGAGCTGAGAGATCCCTGGATTCTGAATGACTTTGCCCTGGCACTGCTTGCACTAGTCAGGTGTCCCCATGTGCTGACAAGGAGCATGCGGAAAGGAGGAGAGAGCAATGAGATGGCCTCATCTGTTTGTTATTGCTTTTTCACTGAATAACAGGGGGGGGCAGGGGTTGATGGGTTGACATAGCTCCTTCACTTTCCAATAACAAGCTGGGGATAAGAAGGGGATCTAGTTGTGTTCACTATCCAATCACAGGCTGGGGGTGGAAAGCTGACCTAGTTGTGTTGCTTAACAGCAGTAAAAAAAAAAAAACTGTGTAAATCTCAGAACTTGGACAGAAATACAAATCATTTGACAGAAGAGGCAGCTCCTTTATTTGTCTTTTTAAAGTTTTATGGAGCCCTTTAGCAATGTACAAATACCATGACAATAAGCCAACGATTTTGCATAAATTGACATGAAACTTCCAAATAAGGGTCATGAAGACAAAGTAACAATACCCTACAGTAATTCCCAGAGGCACTGTAGCCTGCCTCTCTGTCTACTTCACAAAATATTACATGAAATATGAATACATTCAGTCCATGGAATCCTCCGTAGCTTGTAGAGGAGAATGAAAGCCACCACTTTTATATGGACCTTGACGACCTCTGTCATTCGCTGAGGTGGTAGTTTTCAGGAAGAAGCTGAGCGTCATCCATGGGTCCAGAGGCGGATGAAGACACCAATTGGAGGTCCTGTAAAGTGGATGAATACGTTAAAAATGACTAAAAGAGACAGAGTACTGAAGATTGATATCAGGCTAAAATACAGGGGTAACGGGATGTTATGTACCAAACATAAGGTCAACCGACGTTCCATCGTATGAAGGCACTCCAAATTACTTTTTTATTTTAGTTTGTGTAGAACGTGTTAGGAGACGGGAAAGATGGTCTGGGAACAGAAAAAAGAGGGTGGGAGTTTAGGGGGGGGTAAGAATACTGTATTAACTAAAACACTAACTGGCAGAGTGTGCCTATAAGGCCATAAGATGCCTGTTATGGAGAAGATTGGGTCTCCAGAGTTATGACCAAGGAGCTGTATTCTTGATAGAACTGGAAATGGTGCCAAGAGTGCCAGGATTTTCAAAAGCATTCCTCCTTACGTTGCAAAGCAGCGGTCAGGCTTTCCATATCAATTAGTTAGTTTACCACATATATTTACTAACCAACAGTCAGAGTATCAGTACATCTCCACTTTTGTGGAATACATACCTGTGCGGTGCTGATGAGGTGGATCAGATGTAAAAGACACGCTTTTGGGCAGTCTTTTAAATCGGTAGTAATCCATCCCCCAAAAAATAAAATATTGGGCCCCCTGCAGCGTTATGCCATAATGTGCTAGTATGCACTGCATACTGGCACACATTTTAAGACTTACCTGCACATGGAGCCCTCCAGTGCAGCACTGTCATGGCTCCCCTGACGCTTCCATCTTCATCTGGTCTTCTTTCTGGGTTAACGGCTCCAGCTGTATGAATGTGTGGGGCTGTGATGACGTCACTCCTGTGCATGCAAGTAGGAGCTCCAGCCCCAGCACAGATCTGCAAAGGTACGGCACGAGTATGCAGCCCCTTCAGAGTGCATGCGCCAGTGACGTCACCAGGTGCATCACGTGTGAATGTCTCCTAAAAAGTCCAAGTTCAGCAGATATTCACTGTACCTACAGGTAAGCCTTATTATAGGCTTACCTGTAGGTACAAGTTAAAAAGTGGACTTTACTTCCACTTTAAGGAGATATTGTTTGGCTTAAAAATTAAATGTTGGCTTTCTCGCCAAAATGGGCGTATAAGGGGGCAGGTCCAGAATATACAGGATACACCAATTCGTAGCTAAGGACTTTCAAGGACAGAGTCATCTTGGCACCACATGTATAAAACAGTCAAAGTTTTTATTTTACAAAAATTAAAAACACACAAGACCACATCCATATACTTCAACAGAAGGTTCAGATATATTCCACACTGGAGTTGGTAACGCCGCTGGCAATAATCTCTGTATTCTCCCAGCCGGGATGGCTCCCACCGCTGGGAGAACATAATAGCTCAGTCGGTGGGATTCCTCCATCAAGACTGACTGTATTGATGGGGGAATCTAGCGATTTTCTTTCCTGCAACCCGTGTGTGATGGACCTCCTTGGCACCCCCCTTGGGTGCTTCCATCCGTATACAGCTTCCTCCATTCTGGAACCATGTATTATACTGTATTTATTGGCATATAACACTCACTTTTTCACCATGAAAATCGGGTGCAAATAGCGTGTGCGTGTTATACGCCAATACTTCAATTTTAGCTGCCTCGGAGGGGACAGGGAGGGGGGCGGGACAAGCGCCATCAGATTACATACAGTGAGAAAATCCTGTTTACTTGGCGACCTCTGTAATAGGAAGTCCCGTCTCTTGGGCCGCCATTGGACCACTGTTCTGTCTATCATAGGAGATTCTCCCTGTATGTAATCTGTCGGCGCTCGTCCCGCCCCCTCCCTGTCCCATCTAGGCTGCAGATGGGCATCGATCAGGCTGCACTGATGGCAATGGTGAGGCTGCTGCATTGATGGCAATGGTGAGGCTGCAGATGGGCATTGATCAGGCTGCATTGATGGCAATGGTGAGGCTGCAGATGGGCATTGATCAGGCTGCATTGATGGCAATGGTGAGGCTGCAGATGGGCGCTGACCCTTATTTTGCTTCAAAGTTCCTTATTTAAAATTTAATTTTTTTCCTGAAACTTCCCTCTTAAAATGAATGTGTGTGTTATACGCCGATTAAATACGGTAGTTGAATTTTGCACCCCAGAACTAGAGGACACAAGCTAAGGCACAAACAGGAACTCACTATTTGAAAACTCACACAGAATATATATATACCACACAAAATCAGATAAGAGCTTGATCATGTTATGCAAACAGTAAGATGATTAAAGCGTTTGATAACCTAAAAAAAAAATTGGATCCTGCTCCTTTAAAGCATTTTATACAGCACAGTGCTTGTGCTGTGTAATTTGGCCCCCTGTATCAGCTGAAATACCTGGTTGATCCTGACAGTTTCTGCCCTCCCCTGTGCAAACTGACCACGGTGTATTATGGCTGCTGAGCCCTGACACTGAGGTCATTTTACGTGCATCCGTCATCTACAGCCTGCTTTCCTGTGTCTGTGTGCTCCTCCCCTCCCTGCCTGTCAGCTCCCCCATCCTCCCCTCCTGCTCTAAAAATAACAGTGTTTACCTATTCTAGTTCCATCTGTTATAGATCAGTAAGCTCTGTAGTGGTTGTCATTTATAAATATTTGCTGTATAATAGCTTATTTCAGACCGCCGTTCGGCGCTCACGTGACTGTCTCCTCCTCTCCTGTCCTCTCCTTAGCTGATGTCAGCGGGGGTTTCCCAGCACCACCCCCTGCAGCTATCTCATCGGGAGAGACCAACAGGCAGTCACCTTAGCATCGAACGGCAGTCAGAAATAAGGTATTTATAAAACATGTTTTTTTAAATGACATCTACTGCGAAGCTTACTGTTTAAATAACAGAGGGAACTATAGAATGACAAATATTGACTTAACAAACACTTTAACATAGCTAAGAAGCAGCCAACATAAACAGTAACCTAATTACACAGTAAGCTAACTAGTCACCTAGACGAGCCTAGGTGACTCAGTGCCCACCCAGACAATTCAGCACCAGTTTCCCAGTAGGAAGACATAGGGCTGTCCAAATCTCTAAAGGATTAGCAGACAGACAGAAACAATAGGTGACTCAATTAACAATGGGAATTCACACCTAGGAGGCAAACAATGGGGAAATTATACCATGGGAGAAAGACACCTTCATAAACAGATCATAGCAGTAGACCCCAGCATCATGTTGTTTTGAGCTGATTAAATGAACATCTGCCCTGGGTCTCACAGTCGAAAGCAGTCATTGCTGGTTTGGGCACAAAGGCCCCAAATCTTTTTTTCCAGGTCCTAGCTTCCCAAAGTCTGTGTGTTTTGGGGAGACATGGACCCGAATCTGAAACAAGACCACTCCAAGAGTCCCCCAGGCACATACCTCCCAAGAATAGATCCCCCTAAAAATCCAGGGCCAATAGTCAGTAGGCAAGAGGCCACTCTGCAGTCCCCTCCAAAAGCCCCTGTCCTGTTTGGGTCTGTCACACCGTGGTTGGAGGAGAGAAAATCTCACCATCTATGGCGGGCTTAAGCAGTATGTCTCAAATGGGGTACAGGACATACAGTTGGATTGCGGATAAAAAATTACGTATTTGCATAACCTGGCAATGGTGGAAAGATCATGTTCTGAATCCCTTTTATTTGTATTCTATTTTTAAGTTTGGAGTTCAGCTTTATGAAACTGACCTATGAAGAATTAATCTATCGATTTTGGGTGGACTATCCATTTTGAATCAAAATCCCTGAAGGAGAGTCACCCTGGCAGACTCCACTCAGAACTGAAATATTGGTATTGTGGGCTATGCTTTAGAGATCGGAATTGGCATACAAAGTGATAGCCATCTCTCTGCTTTGACACTTGTTTTTTTTTTTTTTTTTTTTTTTCAACATGCCGCTGTTATAAATATGTATATTCGCCTTTCATATCCTGTAGACCTGGCATCGCTATACCCACAGCACGTCCGCCGAATGCGGAATGTGATTGTAACGCGAACAAATTAGAGGATTTGTCGGAGGGGAGATTTGAGCCGGAACAACACCTTCCGCAGCGCTTTCATTGTCAGCTGATTTTTCACAACCTCCGGCGCTGAACAGCAGGTGGTGGCAGGCTGCGGGCCCCAGCCAAGTTTCGCCAGATGGAAAATTACATCTTTAACCCCCGAGGTCACGCCAGGATGTCATCAAGTTGTTCCATCCCCCTGCTAAGTGAGCTTATCAAACGGGCCGCTGCCTCCTCCGCTTGCATTAAGATAATACAATTACGGGGCCGCAGTCTGTTCAGTTCCTTTTGAAGTTCGTGATCTGCCTATTGCAAGCTTTGACGAGTGTCATGCACATCAGCTGGCAGCTGTGCGGGTTTTCTACACCCATCTATTCGGTCATCCTGGTCAGCCTTAAAATGGGTTAAATAGAACTACAGGCAACCAATGTAACCAATCTTTGGACCATTGATAAGTCGGCCATACACGATTCTGTATTCGGCTGAAATTTGAGCTGTGGGCGGCCCCATTGGCACCACCTGGCTCGACAAAAATCAGCAGAGCTGGGTGGAAAATTATAAACCAGTGACTGCATCCTATCAGATGCAGTCACTGTTTGGATATTAGGCAGCCGCAGGTACTGGCAGCAGAGGAGTGTTAGCAGGTTAATGGTTAAAGGGAAATGGGTTGGTTTCCTCTCATTTGACCGTTCTCATTCAGAAAACGAAACATGGGTATGGCTAGCTATAGTAACCAGAAACCATTGCAACCATGCTAAAATCTGAGAATTTTTTTTTTAATTATTAAATTTATTTTATTTATACATTTTAAAATTTTTTTCATGCAATTTTTGACTACCCACAAAATTACAGATTTCTCTTTTCTGCGCTATAGTAAGCTCCTAATTTGTAAATGGAAAACACCGTTACCCATGTGTCACCCATCACCATTTTGTGGTCCTGCACTACACTACAGCCCTCAGGGGCGGGCCAAAAATCAGTTCCCTCCTCTTTGCAGTAGGAAGTGGGCAAAACGGTGACTTTAGTGGTTAGCACTTCTGCCTTGCAGCACTGGGATCCTTAGCTTAATTCCCAGTCAGGCCACTATCTGCATTGAGTTTGCATATTCTCCCTGTGCTTGCATGCACTGCTTTTTCCTCTGCATGCAAAACTTTATTGTGCAAGCTGCACAGATACGCCTGTCGCCTAATGCATATCACATTGTGGGACCTTTGTGTGAAGCAGGCAGTGCAGGAGAGGAAACTGTGCCACACTGAAAGTAAGGCTGAAGTCTAGACCCAGCATGTCCTGGTCAATGACGTCACAAGTGTGGGGGCCACCTGGTGACATCACTGGGGGGCTCTGCGGGAGGAGCAGGAGCTGTCAGGCGGCGGGAGCCAGCATCGGGTATAGAGCACTTTTATTTGCTTTTTTTGGGGGGGTCGGCTGTGGTGGCATTCATCGTGATTGGCACTGGATTTACTTTGAATAGGGGTGCAATGTACCCCAAAGGCAGGCGGGATCTGCGGGCCTCCTTGTTAAGGGGGGCTTCGAGGTTCCGATAAGCCCCCCGCTCGCAGACCCCCACAACCACCGCCCAGGGTTGTGGGGAAGAGGCCCTTGTCCCTATCAACGTGGGGACAAGGTGCTTTGAGGGGGGGTTGGTGGAGCCCCCCTACCCGAAAGCACCCCTCCATGTTGAGGGCATGTGGCCTTGTTTGGTTCAGGAGGGGGGCTGCTTGCTAATCCACCCCCCCCCCCTCTTTACCAGGCCTGAAGGGCATAGTGTGGAGTGGGGGAGGACCCCCACGCGTTTTTTTTTTTTTCTTTTTCAAATTTTATTGCCGCCAATTCTTTGGTTTACTTTCAGCTGTCAGTGGGCAACCCGCTGACAGCTAATGAATCAGTTTTTAAGGACGCTCCTAGAATTCGCATCAGAATGGTATCTAAATCACAGCTAAACAGCTACTTTGGAAAATGGCAGTAAAAAAGGACCTGAAATTCGCACTGCACATGTGTTAAACCAGCCTAAGGGGTATTTAAAAAAATGGTGTGGAGGGGGGGGTCTTTTTTTAAGCCAAACTTCTTTAAACAACCTATTTCTCATCCAGGCATCAGATCAAGAGTGAGAATAGGTCATAATGACAATGAGTGGTCTTCACACCAAAAACTGCACCTAGAAGCCCCCATATGACAATTTGCTAAGGTCTTGTGTAAAGCACTTTGATTTAATGATACAAGGCTAATCTTTTAACCATCGGCAACCATCTAAATTTAATAGAACAACGAGCTGGCTTTTACAGCCGGATGCGTTTTTGGAATGGCAGACTAGCCTCTGGATTTTTAGCATGCACGGTGGGAAAAGGCAGACTTATTTCACTTGGCACACAGACAAGAGCTGGTGTAAGGAAGATGAAACTGGCAGCGGGAGCTGACCTGCGATGGGACTTCTGTTACAACTTTGTTCGTCTGACACGCTGAATGTTTAATGTATGTGAGCACTTTTCTGAGGTCCTGCGGAATCTGGGCTTACATCTGATCTCAGTGGGTGGTTGCTTAGATGAATATACATTACTCGCTTCAAGTGCGGAGCTTTCTGATCATCGATGCCAGGGCTGAGAGAGGGAACGTTCCTTGTAGGATTTTGTGAAAACTGAGCACTTGAGGGTTCATTTAAAGAGAAACTTCAGGTGGATGTAAAAATACTGTATCCATTATATCACCAAAAAGCACGCATGGCATGTTTCCAAACTTGGTTATGTGTAGTTACCTGTAGTCATTTATAATAAATATACATCCCCAGTTCAAATTGAAATAGGATTTTACAGGAATATAAGGAGCACAGGTGGGATGCTGAGTAGGTTAGTTTTTTTTGCTCAGGCATTACTGTACTGTTCACGGCCCTCTATTTGACTGTAATCTGGCAGTTCTGAGACACACCGGCTGGTGATCCTGAGACACACCGGCTGGTGATCCTGAGACACACCGGCTGGGGATCCCTGAGACACACCGGCTGGTGATCCTGAGACACACCGGCTGGTGATCCTGAGACACACCGGCTGGTGATCCTGAGACACACCGGCTGGTGATCCTGAGACACACCGGCTGGTGATCCTGAGACACACCGGCTGGTGATCCTGAGACACACCGGCTGGTGATCCTGAGACACACCGGCTGGTGATCCTGAGACACACCGGCTGGTGATCCTGAGACACACCGGCTGGTGATCCTGAGACACACCGGCTGGTGATCCTGAGACACACCGGCTGGTGATCCTGAGTCACACCGGCTGGTGATCCTGAGACATTGATATTTGTACACAACTGTTGGTGACCCCTGAGACACATGGCCTGGTGGTCCTGAGACACATTGAATGGTGATCCTGGGACACACCGGCTGGTGATGCTGAGACACACTGGCTGGTGATGCTGAGACACACCGGCTGGTGATGCTGAGACACACCGGCTGGTGATGCTGAGACACACCGGCTGGTGATGCTGAGACACACCGGCTGGTGATGCTGAGACACACCGGCTGGTGATCTTGGAACCAACCTGCTAATGATCCTGGGACCCCCCCCAACCCCCCCCCCCCCCCCCCCCGGTCTGTCTGGAACCAACCTGCTGGCGATGCTTTGACATGCCTGCTGGTGATCCAGGAACCCACCTGCTGGCAATCCTGAGACATACCTACTGACCATCTTTAAATGCATCTTCTGGCCATGCTGGAACGCACCTGCTGGCAATGCTTAAACATCCCACTTGCTATCCCTGTTATGAAAATTATGGATATTTATATCCGGGATAGCAAGCAGCAAAAAAGTTTCAGAGCCACCAATCAGTCACACTGTCTTGGAAGCTTGAAAATGGTAATGCAGGAAGCAAAGGGATACAACACTACAAAGCACGGGCTTTGGGAATTAAACTCTTACTGCCCTCTATGGAGCTGTGTGATCTTATCCTGCAGGTGATAACACAGATTTCAGATTAACCCCTTACCAACTGCTCCTGACAGCCCTTATAAGAAGTTTTTTTATGCTAGTAGGTGGGAACAAAATAGTATGATCACTTTAATTGGCTGTCACTGTGATCACATCATTGGAGCCTGACCTATCAGCTCCAGTAAATTTTGACGGCTCGGTCACATCGCTGGGGACACCTAACAGCAGTACAAGCTGTACACATATATGTGGCAGCATGGTGATAATGCCCACTGCCATACTGCCACATATACTGTATGCATGTGGCTGGTGGCAACAGATTAAGGTAAACTGATCCTTTCTGATTTTAGCACAGTTGCTTTACTGAGGAGGATCAACACTAAAAGCGGCTGTAAACCTCAGACATGGAATATAAACTAAACATATTTCTCTATAGTGTGTACTTGTCTCAATTAAGAGCACTGAGTGTCATTTCTGTCTGCTGCTTCATTCCTCTGCTATGAGCATCAATCACTTCTGACAAGTTTTCCTGACACCAAGAGAAAAATGGTGACAGCGGAGGGACCTCCAACAGATTGATGGTCTCAGCTCTGTTACTGTATGCTGTGTGAAGGGGGGGGGGTGTCCCTTCCCTTCCCTTCCCTCCAATCAGCTCTCAGAATTCTCACTGAGCTCTGCAGAGTGTAACGTCGGCTCTCTATCCACTTTTTCAGAACTCTGACAAGCTGTAAATTTAGCAATTTGAATGGATGTAGAGAAGAGAAGACTGCAGATAAATGGGCACATCTTATGTAGGAGGATTTGTTTCATCTCTGTGTATCACCTGAAGCCAGTCACTTCCCTGGATATTTGTAAGGGTTTACAACCACTTTAATGCTTCCACTTCTGCCTGTCATCACCTTTTAAATACACCAGCTGAAATGATAAATTAGTCTGACGTTTGATTGCCTTCCTGGCCTGGTTGCTGCAGTCTGATGATGGGGGAGAGGAGACTGAAAAAATGCTTCCTCCTGCCTGCAGCAGACTGATAAAGCTCTAGGACTGCTCTTTTTAATGATGAAAAGTACAGATTTTTTTTAACAATTATGTTTTTGTGTGTGACTTGTCCGGAATGAATTTATACAGTCTTGATACTGAAAGATCCACTTTGAGAGAAAAATCTATGATGTTATACTTGATAATACTTGTAATTTAAGTAGGGAGGTTTTTTAAAAAACATTGATATCTAATTTTGCTATCAAAGGGAAATTCCATACCTAAGATAGTGTTTAGTATAAGGTGACATGGTACAGTACTTGGACAACAGACATAAATAGTTTGATAAATTTGGACTTCTGGGGGATTTCTGGAAATGAATAGCAGTTACTGACTGGGACAAGTTTTATGAAATCAAGATTGAAGAGAGTTACAGTTATATGTGGCCATTTTTTATTGCTGAAAGTAACCCCGTGGAAGGTGTCTTCAGCTTAATGCAGACCTATAAAGCAGATCATCAGTACAGCATAATAACAATGCGTGTATCTAAAATGTATTTATCTATATGTGAGCTGCAGCACTGTCCATACGATGAAGGTTTCAAATCCTTTCATATCAGACAGTTGGTGGTGGAGGATTCATTATCTCAAAATGCGTTGTGGTTAATGGCTACTATGTTCAGTACCCACAGAAACAGGAAAGCATTTGAGGAAGGCTTCCTTTCCTGCTGGTTATCTTTACTGAAACCTTTGTGCTTAAGTTGTAATGGCTTATAGGAATCATAAAAACTGGTGTCTCACATATCTTTTGCCTGTATAAATGCATTGGGCACGTTGGCTGTGTGCTTGGGACTGTGTTTGATTTGGTTGGCCTTGAGGGACATCATTTCTTTGGACCTGCTCTTGACCATGATATTACCATTGCCACGAGGGGCTGGGGTATGCTTCTGCCTCAACACACGAGGTTTGTGAAACAGGCCTAAGCTTCCCGCCTTGCTCCTTTATTATACATAGGCATCAGAGGGTCAATTTTCTGGACTCTTTCAGTTTCAAACCCTTTGGACGGGCCTGTTTCCTGTAACCTTGGATGAAGCTTCTCAGAGGGTTACTCCTGATGACTGTGATTCGCTGTTTGGCGAGGTTACTCATCACAAAAACTAACTTCTGTGAAGCATTAATCCCTTTCTTACCTGTCAGCAATGCTATTTTTCTACGTTCTCCTTTTGTGGCTTAATGGGTGCCAAGGGAATACTCATCCAATGAAGTCTCCTCCTTTTTCATTGACTCTCGGTCCTTTTCAGTTTCCTCTTCTATGTCTGGGAGGCTGGACTCGGGGCAACATATCCAGCTGGTTTCTTAAGAGTAGACCAAGAAGCTCCTGGCATTATCTTGTCAGTTTTTTGTTCTGTATGGTTCCCATATAAAATAGGTGAGTTGGAAGCTCTGGTGCACAAGGAGAAGTATGATCGAATTGATATTGCTAAATCTTGGCTTCATTCTTCTCATGACTGGGCTATTAATATTCCTGGCTATGTTTTCTTTTGGAAAGACAGGGTAAAACGGAGGGGTGGTGGTGTCTGTGGTCTATGAGAGAAGTGATCTCAAAGCAAGTGTGAAAGAGGACCTAGTTGATGGAGAGTGTGATGAGACTGAAGCATTATGGGTGGACTTGTACATGGGTGTGCGTTGAAAAGCTAATTTGTAAGTTCTGTATATAATTGTATTCTGTTTTATATGAATTGCACACTGTGCACACGGCACTAATAATGTTTTCAGTACATGTTTGCATTGTTTTGAGTTCTGATTAGATTTGGTCTGCCTATGTTACGCCCCTTATTACCATAGAAGTACAATTGTAATATTAATGTGATACCTACGTAATCATGTGTATGAAAACCTTCAATTGCATCATAATAAAGCAGAACAGTTATTTGGAAAGATGCTGAGTGTATCTTTCGTGTCTGTTCCCTACTGCAATAATTATTATTAATTTGGAACCACTAATCAATAGGAGGATAGGAGTTGCCTATCTATAAATTTCCATGTCAGCGTACTACAAAGGTTATCATTGGAGTTTGTTACAGACCACCTATTGTTAATGAGGAGGTGGAGACTCAGCTCCTTGCACAGATGGAAAGGGCTGCAAAGGCTGGGACAGTGATAATAATGGGGGATTGTAACTACCTGGAAATTGACTGACGCAATGGCACTGCTGGGACAGTTAAAGGGCAAAAATGTATAAATCAATTACAAGACAATTTTATGGTCCAGTTTATTGGGGCCCTGACTAGGAATGACACTCTGCTGGACCTGGTAATCTCAAACCATGCAGAGCTTATTACTAGGGCTGAAACAACTAATCGATTAATCGACAACTAATCGATTATGAAAATAATCGATTACTATTTTCATAATCGATTAATCGGCCAGTAACATAATGGGGTTAAAAAAATTAAATTGAGCCTTTTATAGTACAAAAAAGAGCAAATCGCTACTGTAAATGTTACTATCACCGTTCTACAGTAAAAAAAATTAACCCCTTACAATAGAGATTATTTGCTTTTTTTGTACTATAAAGGGCTAATTTTAGGGGTTTTTTTAACCCCATTATGTTACTAAACGTCTTAGACCTGGTTCACATCTATGTGTTTTTTGGTGCTTTTTGCAGAAACGGACTGCAGTTCATTTACATGGTTTCCTATGGGACACATTCACATCTATGCTTTTTTTCAGCCGCTGCGTATTTGGAAAGGGTCAGGGACTTTTTTTTATGCAAAACTGCTTTTTTTGGTTCAATACACTTCAATGGAAAAGCTGCAGAAAAGCATGTAATGCGTTTTTGTAGCAATTTGTGTTTTTTAATCTGCCCAACAACAAATTGGCCATAAAATGCAAAAAAATTGCAAATTGCAGCAAAATCACGTGAGCAAAAATCAAAATGCACAGCAAAAAGCACTACAGAAACATATCAAAAGCAAACTGCATAGGTGTGTAGCGAGCCTTATGCTGGCCACAGGGATCAATTTTCAGACAAGAATATTCAGACGAAAAATCTTTGTACATTCGCTGAATGAAAGAATGTTTGAAATTTTTACTTGTTTTTAACATTGTTTTTAAAATGAACGAAAACCACATACACCGTCTGAAAATTCCTTTGACCAAGAAGTTTTCTAACATTTCCAAATTGTCACTGTGGTTGAAAATGAACGTCAATTTGACCCCACTAACGATTAGAAAATCGAACAAACGTTCTTAAAATGCCATTTTTTTTTTTTGAAGGAAGACATTGTTTAAAAAAAAAAAATAAAAAAAAATTGATCTCTGAGTCTGATGATATTTACCAGATTCACCCCTTTTTTAATAGTATATATCCTCTAATAGCATATACAGTATATCTCTCCTCTAATAGTATATACAGTATATCTCTTCTGTCTGTTATTCTCAGAGTGGATTAGATATGTTGCTCCCTAACCATATAGTTATTTATATTTACCACTGCAAAGAGATATTTAAGAATACATTGCCTTTTTTTTTAAAACTTTACAAATTAACTAAATTATGCACAACACTTTTTTTTTAAGCTTATCAACCGATTAATCGATTAATCGAAACAATAATCGGCCAACTAATCGATTATGAAAATAATCGTTAGTTGCAGCCCTACTTATTACTAATATTCATATAAAAGAACATCTAGGTAGCAGTGACTATACAAACACATACGAGAAAGATAAAGCACTAACTTTTAAGAGAGCTAATTTTCCAAGGATGAGGGCTGCTCTCCAGGACTTAGACTGGGAGGGAATATTGGCATCAATGGACACAGAACAGGAATGGGAATTTTTAAAAAAGTCTGAATGCAAACTCACTGCAAAGTATATTCCCATGGGGAATAAGTTTAAAAGGCTAAAAATAAAACCTATGTGGCTCACGGCCCAAGTTAAAATGGCTATAAAAAATAAAAAAAAGAGTTTTTTAAAAATTAAGGAACACTACCATTATTTAAATGCTACAAAGAATATAACAGATTATGTAAAAAGGAAATCAAGGACACAAAAAATCAAAACGAACGAAAGATTGCAAAAAATAGGACAAACCCCAAAAAATTCTTCAAATATATAATAGCAAAAAGGTCAGGTCTGAGCATGTAGTCCCTTTATAAAATAATCTAGAGTGGGTGACTGGGGACAAAGAGAAGGCAAATGTATTAAATACTTTCTTCAGCTCTGTGTATACAAAGGAGCATGGGGGAGCTCATGTCCATAATGGGGGTGGTAGTGACACAGCCCCAAATGATCCACATTGACTGAAAAGTGATATGGTCCAGAAATATTTAAACAGAATGGCCAATGTGGTGCCCATATTTAAAAAGGGAACAAAGTCTTTACCAAGTAACTATAGACCTGTTAGTTTAAGTCAGGAAGATACTGGAGAGTTTAATAAAAGACCACATAGACGAGTTCTTGCTGTAAAAAAATATTTTAAGCAACAGACAGCATGGATTCATGAAAGACAGAAGTTGTCAGACAAACCTGATTTCTTTTTATGAGGAGGTAAGTAAAACCTTTTGACACAGGGGTGGCTGTGGACGTGGTATACTTGGATTTTGCAAAAGAGTTTGACAGTTCCCCACACACGGCTCATGTGTAAGGTAAAGTCTACAGACTTGGAAAGATCAGTATGTAAATGGATAGAAAACTGGCTAAAAGACCGAATTCAGAGAGTAGTGGTTAATGATTCTTACTCTGAATGGTCTAAGGCAGTGGTTCTCAACTCCAGTCCTCGGGACCCACCAACAGGCCAGATTTTAAGTATTACCTTGGGGAGTTGCAGACTAGAATACTGCAATCACTGAGCAGCAAGTGATATCACCTGTGATGTTTTTCAGCTATCTTGCAAACCTGGCCTGTTGGTGGGTCCTGAGGACTGGAGTTGAGAACCACTGGTCTAAGGTTATCAGTGGTGTACCCCAAGGTTCAGTGCTGGGACCCTTACTTTTTAATATCTTTATAAATTATATAGGGTTTGGGATTAAAAGTAAAATTTCTGTCTTTGCCGATGACACCAAGCTATGCAGTGGAACATAGCTTACAGGATGTCTCCAATTTACAAGCTGACCTTAATGCTCTGTCTAATTGGGCAGCTAAGTGGTAAATGAGGTTTAATGTTGATAAATGTAAAGTTATGTACTTGGGGGACTAAGAATATGCATGCATCTTACATACTAGGGGAATCAATGGTGGAGAAGGATCTGGGGATTTTGTTAGATCATAAGCTCAATAATAGCCTGCAATGCCAAACTGCAGTTTCCAAATCAAGCAGAGTCCTTTCTTGTATTAAGAGAGGTATAGACTCCAGAGAGCGAGATATTTTGCCCCTGTACAAATCATTATTAAGACCTCATCTGGAATATGCAGTTCAGTTTTGGGCACCAGTTCTCAAAAGGGATATCGGGGAACTGGAGAAAGTGCAGAGAAGGGCAACCAAACTGATAAGAGGCATGGAGGAGCTCATCTATGAGGAAAGATTAGAGGAACTGAATCTATTAAGTGGGGATATGATCAACATGTACAAATACATAAGTGGTCCATATAGTGAACTTTGTGTTGAGGTATTCACTTTAAGGGCATCACAGAAGACAAGGGGGCACTCTTTACGTCTAGAGGAGGAAAGATTTCATCTCCAGATACGGAAGACAAGGGGGCACTCTGGAGTTTCTTCACAGTAAGAGCTGTGAAAATGTGGAATAGACTCCCTCAGAGGTAGTTCTGGCCAGCTCAGTAGATTGCTTTTAAAAAGACCTGGATTCTTTCCTAAATGTACATAATATAACTGGGTACTGACAATCATAGGAAAATCTGATTGCCTCGCTGGGGATCAGGAAGGAATTTTTTTCCCCTGCTGTAGCAAATTTGAGCATGCTTTGCTGGGGTTTTTCGCCTTCCTCTGGATCAACTGTGGGTGAAGGATTGTGTATATGGGAATGTATGATTTTTTTTTTATTTTTTTTTTAACTAGATGGACTTGTGTCTTTTTTCAACCTGACTAACTATGTAACTATGTAATGGGTCTGTTGGTGTCTTTTGCCCACTCACTTGGATGGCTTTTGGAGATCTGATTTTTGTTTCTGAATTTCTGTGTCCCTAAATGAATGATGTGTTTGTTGCTCTTGCCCTTGGTAGAAAAAAGGGTTTTACAGGGGCTAGCGCATGATTTTTCCTGTTTGCTAGTGTCCCAACCTCCTGTAGGCAGTAGTATAACCCAACTGTTTATGAATTCCTTTTTCCTCAATATACTCCAAGAAAAAAGAATTAACAGTAAGTAAAGTTTGGTCATCTTTTTGCCTATCCCTCTGACCTAAAGTAACTCCCTTCCCACGAGAAAGGGGATAGTCCATTAGAAGTTAGTGCAGGTAGAATTTGCAGGAAGATTTTGTTTGGAGGCTCTGAGGGGCCATTTACACTCCAGAGTTGCAGTAACATGCATTATAATTCTATTCATTTTAAATTGCATCCCAGTGCACTAAGCTAATGCATCTGTGTTGTTGTACACTGCAATGCAAGGTCGCTAGTTATTTTAGGGTGTTTTGGCTTCCCATTAATTTTAAATGGGCTACATTAATGCAATGCACGTTAACATACCTCAAAAATGAAAATGGATCATGAAGGTTTCTTCAGGCTGCAGCCATCTATTTCAAGTAAATATGCATCTCTGGTGGGGATAGGGGTTAGCTTAGAAAAAACAACTATATTTCTCAAAAATACACAGTATTTATCTTTTAATGGGGTTACAGGAAACTGTATTAAAATACATTGAATGCTTTGTTTTCATTTTTTTTTTTGAAGTTCATCTTGCAGTCTCTTTGTGGGTAGTTGCTCTCATGTGCAACCTTTACATTCATTATCGCACCAGCTGGTGTCACTTCAGGCAGTAGTTCATGGTCTAGATCAGTGGTCTCCAACAAGGATCGCAGGCCAGATGCAGCCCTTTGCTTACTTTTATCCGGCCCACGGAGCACTGTTCCTCCCACTGACACCAAGGATGATGCACCATTCCTTCCACTGACACCAAAAGTAAGGCAGTATTACTTCCACTGACACCAACAATGGAGCATTATTCCTTCGATTGACACCGGTGATGGGGCATTAATTCCATCCACTGACACCAATGATGGGGCATAATTCCTCCCACTGATATAAATGATTGTGCACTTTTTTCCACTCACTGACAATGATGGGGAACTATTCCTCCCACTGGAACCAACAGTAGGGCAGTTTTCCTCCCAATGGCACCAACAATGGAGCATTATTTCTTCCTCTGATGCCAACAATGGGGCATCTCCCACCAACACTGACAATGGGGCACTTTTCCTCCTGCCAGTATAAATGATTGGGCACTATTCCTTCTAATGAAAACAATGGGATACTATTTATCCCACTATTACCAATGATGGGCCACTATTCCTCCTCCTAATGATAATAGACACCATGTTAATGTTTTCCTCCCACTGAAGCAAGGAAATTTCCCCTCCCACTTGCGACAGTCTGGCCCTCCTAAAGTCTTAAGGACAATAACTTTAGAAAGTTTGGAGACCCCTGGTCTAGCTCACTGGTGCCTGACCTTTGGCCCAGGGGCCGCATGTTGCACTTTTGTGTGGCCCTCTGGTCCCCTGCAGACACTAATCTGTGTTTCCTGAAAATCTCTGAAAATCTCCTGCAGTATGTTGCAGTCCCTGACCATCTCTTGTATCATGTCCACATTCTCTGACCAGCTCAGGTATCATGTCTACAGTCTGAGACCATCTCTTGTACTATGTCTGCAGTCTCTGACTATCTTTTGTATGATGTCCGCAATCTGACTATTTCAAGTATCATGTCTACAGTCTCTGACCATCTCAAGTATCATGTCTGCAGTCTCTGACCATCTCCTGTATCATCTCTGCAGACTCTTGACTGTTTTTTTTTTTTTTTTTTCCATGTCTGCAGTCTCTGAACGTTTCTTGTACCATGCCTGCAGTTCGACTATATCATGTATCATATCCACAGTCTTTTACCATCTCTTGTATCCTTTCTGCAGTTTTTGACCATCTTCCATATTATGTCCACAGTCTCTGACCATCTCTTGTATCATGCCATTAGTCTTTTACTATATCCTGTTGTATGTGTTCGGGATTTGACACTGAATACTCACTGAATTTTATCTGTGGCCCTTTGGTGAAGTTGAGGGCCGCACTTGAAGGCCACCATATCAAGAAAGTTGGCCACCACTGGTCTAGATAATATGTAGGAGCCCCCGTTTTTCTACAAGTAGGAGCCACAAACATGGTTGGGTAGAATGATAGTCTCCAAAATGTAGTGAATGGTTTGTTTAGCCAACACTTGCCAGAAGGATTTCCTCTTGAACCCCATACTCAGATAAGTAAGTGCTTTTTAAATGGTATAGGACTAAATAAATTAAGCTACATTAGAAAACTAACCGCTGGATTCTAGTTGCTAGGAACAATACCTTCAGTCTCCCTATGTGTCTTCCAGAGCAGTAATGTAGCTCGTAGCCCTCAGTTTCCTTTAGCAGCAGGTTAATCCCTAAATGTGTTTTTTCCGGCCTCGCTAAAAGGTACCATTGAGAATGCTAAATTGGTTACATCTGTACCCCGCGCTGTCCTCGCCTCACCTCTTTATATCCAAGCCGGATCTCCAGACGGCAGCTGCAAACTGCAAATGATAATTGCCAGCAATCATCGGAGAGCCGTGCCGCTGTGAAGTCAAATTTTCTTATGGAATTGTGAAGGTTTTCACACAGGGCGATAGACTGTCACATGAAATGAAGGATTTTTGCCTAGGCATACCATTGACAGATATCCTCTTAAATCCTTTGGGCAGGAAAATAATGCGCCTGGGACACGCGGCAGCCCTCACACCACGCGTACAGTGGAATAGGCGCTATTCTTTACATCCTTCGCTATTCAACATCAGAAGAGTGCTGGAGGATCTCCCTTTGTAATAACAAGCTCCTGCCACTGCCTGAAGCACTCATTATTGCCCTCACGCAGTTTGGAGACGACCTGATATTTGGGAGCATGGCTTGTAATTAGAGGGCCGTCAGTGATTGGCCTTAATTAGACATCAGTCCCACAGTGTGTAGGGTTGGTATAAGCAGCTCAGACCAGTGATGAAGCCTCTTCAAAGGGACACCTGTCATAAGAGAAACCTAGGGGGAGATTTACTAAAACTGGTGCACACAGAATCTGTGTCTAGTAACCAATCGGCATCTAACTTCAGCTTCTTCAATTAAACTTTGACATTCAAACCTGAAAGTGATTGGTTATTGTGAACCAGTAAATCTCCACCCTAGAGACTGCTCTATAAAATGCTGGCTGCCTGATGGTCATGCTGAACCTGTGCCTTCCGTATGAAGTATGCAGATAAGGACTTCAGACCTTTTCCTACGTTTCTGATCTGCAGACTTATGCCAGGTTAGTGCCTCTCAGATAAGTTCCCACTGACACCATTCTTCTTTTTCAGCTAGCTGTAAGGGGGTAATTCTTCCTGTGACAGACCCAACCAGGACAGGGGCTTTTGGAGGGGACTGCAGGTTGGGGTAACCAGAAATTCTGCGCGGCCAATAAAAGAGAATAACAATAAGCAGCTAACACAACCAAATAAATATACGCATATAACAAAAAATAAAAAGTTGGCCTATTGCCTACTGACTACGAACCCTGGATGGAACACTAGTCTTTGGGAGGTGTGTGCTTGGGGGACCCTTGGAGTGGTCTTGTTTCTGATTCAAGTCCATGTCTCTCCAAAACACACAGACTCTGGGAACTGGAGGACCCAGATACATATTTAGGGGCCTCTATGCCCAAAACTAGCAATGATTGCTTTAGATTGTGATGCTGTTTGTTTATGATTTTTTTTTTTTTTTTTTTTTTTTTTCCAGAGACCCCTTCAGTGGGTTGGTATATCTTTGTATCTTTGTATATATATATATATATATATATATATATATATATATATATATATATATATATATATATATATATATATATATATATATATATATTTTTTTTTTTTTTTTTTTTTTTTTTTATTGGCACCCATTGGATGAGATTAATGCTTGTCTTTTCTTTTTTTCTCCCCTTTTTTTTTTTTTTTTTTTTTTTTATGTAAATTAAAAAAAAAAAATTTCAATAAAAACAGAATGCTGTAAAAAGATTGTGATGCTCGAAGCAGATGTTAATATCATCAGCTCAAACCAACCTGATATTGGGGTCTCCTGATATGATTTGTTTAAGGTGTTATGTGTTAAGTGTTTTTCTCCCTTTGTGTGCCTCCTAGGCGTGCATTCAGTCACCTATTGTTTCCGTCTGTTCATCTCTTGGAGATTTGATTATTACTTTGTCCACTTTACCTTGTTTCGGAACCATTGTGGGATGTGTATGCTTACAGTGGGGCAAAAAAGTATTTAGTCAGCCACCAATTGTGCAAGTTCTCCCACTTAAAAGATGAGAGAGGCCTGTAATTGTCATCATAGGTATACCTCAACTATGAGAGACAAAATGTGAAAACAAATCAGACAATCACATTGTCTGATTTTTGAAAGAATTTATTTGCAAATTATAGTGGAAAATAAGTATTTGGTCACCTACAAACAAGCAAGATTTCTGGCTCTCACAGACCTGTATCTTCTTCAAGAGGCTCCTCTGTCTCTGTTTGAACGTGTTATCAATATAAAAGACACCTTTCCACAACCTCAAACAGTCACACTCCAAACTCCACTATGGTGAAGACCAAAGAGCTGTCGAAGGGCACCAGAAACAAAATTGTAGACCTGCACCAGGCTGGGAAGACTGAATCTGCAATAGGCAAGCAGCATGGTGTGAAGAAATCAACTGTGGGAGTAATTAGAAAATGGAAGACATACAAGACCACTGATTATCTCCCTCGATCTGGGGCTCCACGCATTTGGATGATCCAGAAGAGGATTGGGAGAATGTCATATGGTCAGATGAAACCAAAGTAGAACTGTTTGGTAGAAACACAACTCGTCGTGTTTGGAGGAGAGAGAATGCTGAGTTGCAACCAAAGAACACCATACCTACTGTGAAGCATGGGGGTGGCAACATCATGCTTTGGGGCTGTTTCTCTGCAAAGGGAACAGGATGACTGATCCGTGTACATGAAAGAATGAATTGGGCCATGCATCGTGAGATTTTGAGTGCAAACCTCCTCCCATCAGCAAGGGCATTGAAGATGAAACGTGGCTGGGTCTTTCAGCATGACAATGATCCCAAACACACTGCCCGGGCAACGAATGAGTGGCTTCGTAAGAAGCATTTCAAGGTCCTGGAGTGGCCTAGCCAGTCTCCAGTACTCAACCCCATAGAAAACCTTTGGAGGGAGTTGAAAGTCCGTGTTGCCCAGCGAGAGCCCCAAAACATCACTGCTCTAGAGGAGATCTGCATGGAGGAATGGGCCAACATACCAGCAACAGTGTGTGACAACCTTGTGAAGACTTACAGAAAACATTTGACCTCTGTCATTGCCAACAAAGGATATATAACAAAGTATTGAGATGAACTTTTGATATTGACAAAATACTTATTTTCCACCATAATTTGCAAATAAATTCTTTCAAAAATCAGACAATGTGTCTGAAATTGTTTCCACATTTTGTCTCTCATAGTTGAGGTATACCTGTGATGACAATTACAGGCCTCTCTCATCTTTTTAAGTGGGAGAACTTGCACAATTGGTGGCTGACTAAATACTTTTTTGCCCCACTGTATAATAATGTGTAATGTACTTTGTATCCAGGGTTGTGGGCTGGGTGCCGGACAGTCTGGTCACCTAGGCACGTTTAAGTGGCTAGTTGTTAATTCGTTCATGAAATTGTTAGTGCAGCGGCTCCGACCTGAGCTGGTTTTTTGTTTTTTTTTGTTTTTTTTTTTTTTTGTTTTTTTTTTTTTGTTCAACCCGCTGGGGTGTGTGTACCAGGCTTTAGTCCACGTTCACATCTGTACAATTTTGTTGCGTGACAGTTTCTTTTTTTGGCCCCATTGATTTCAATAGCAGTGCTTGAAAAATGCAACAAAAATATAACAAAAAGATGATAATGCAGATGCACAGGCAAGAATAAAACAAATCAGTGCTTTGCCCATGACTTTATACTTCCCCATCACCCATCCCAACCATCATGTACTTACCTTTCGCTTACTCCCCCTGACAACTTCATTCTTCCTACTTTTGGGAATGGAAGATCTTGTGACAGCACTGGGCCAATCAGCGATGTGTGAGTTGCGACTTAGGCAAATTGTAGCTATAGATTTAAAGGGTTAAAATGGGCGTCTAGGTGGTGACATATCGCCTCCCAGCTGCCTATCGGCTTCCTTCCGAAAAGTGTTCCACTGCACATTGCTTTTCAGTGGGGCGTCAATCACTGCCACATGTGTAAACAAGACCTTTGGGACCACACTTATCACAGGGGCCTTGACATGGCGGTGTGGCTTGCACATATATTTTCTCATGTGTTGAGATGGATCAGTTTTTTTTCTGCTAGCTAGCTTAAAAGTATGCTGGGGACCCCTTCTGTGCTGTAAAACATATGGAAAAAGCCTAAAATAAAAAGAGAAAAACGAATGTAGCCGCCAAATGTACAGCCGTGGCCATAAGTTTTGAGAATGACACAAATAATATTTTTCACAAAGTCTGCTGCCTCCATTTTTATGATTGCAATTATGAAGAGTGATCAGATGAATTGCAAAGTCCCTCTTTGCCATAAAAATGAACTTAATCCCTTAAAAAACATTTCCACTGAATTTGTGAAGGCTTCAGGGCACCCAAGAATGTCCAGCAAGTGCCAGGACCGTTTCCTACAGTTGATTCAGCTGAGGGATCGGGGCACCACCAGTGCAGAGCTTGCTTAGGAATGCCAGCAGGCAGGTGTGAGTACTATCCGCACGCACATTGAGGAGACTTTTGGAGGATGGCCTGGTGTCAAGAAGGGCAGCAAAGAAGTCACTTCTCTCCAGGAAAAACATCAGGGACAGACTGATATTCTGCAAAAGGTACAGGGATTGGAGTGCTGAGGACTGGGTTAAAGTCATTTTCTCTGATGAATCCCCTTTCCGATTGTTTGGGGCATCTGGAAGAAAAGGTGAGAGCTACCAAAAGTCCCGTGTCATGCCAACAGTAAAGCATCCGAAGACCATTCATGGGTGGGGTTGCTTCTCAGCCAAGAGAGTGGGCTCATTCACAATTTTGCCTAAGAACACAGCCATGAATAAAGAATGGTACAAAAACATCCTCCGAGAGCAACTTCTCCCAACCATCCAAGAACAGTTTGGTGAGGAACAATGGCTTTTCCAGCATGATGGAGCACCTTGCCATATAGCAAAAGTAATAAATAAGTGGCTTGAGGAACAAAACATCAAACTTTTTGGTCCATGGCCAGGAAACTCCTCAGGCCTTAATCCCATTGAGAACTTGTGGTCAATCCTCAAGAGGCGGGTGAACAAAAAAAAAAACCCCACAAATTCTGGCAAACTCCAAGCATTGATTATGCAAGAATGGGCTGCTATCAGGATGTGACAGCATGCCAGGGAGAATTGCAGAGGTCTTGAAAAAGAATGGTCAACACTGCAAATATTGACTATTTGCATAAGCTTAATGTAATTGTCGATAAAAAGCCTTTGATACTTATGAAATGCTTGTAATTATACTTCAGTATACCATAGTAACGTCTGACAAAAAGATCTAAAAACACTGAAGCAGCAGACTTTGTGAAAATTAATATTTGTGTCATTCTCAAAGCTTTTGCCCACAGCTGTAAAGACTGGTAATATATTACATTTTTTTTTTTAGGTTTCAGTGCACGTTAAAGCGATATTAACCACTTGCCTACCGGGCACTTTTACCCCCTTCCTGCTCAGGACAATTTTCCGCTTTCAGCGCTCTCACACTTTGAATGACTATTGCGCGGTCGTGCAACACTGTGTCCATATTACGTTTTTTTTTATAATTTTTTTCACACAAATGGAGCTTTCTTTTGGTAGTATTTAATTTTGTGCTAAATACACAAAAAAAAAAAAATTGCAAAATTTTATAAGAAACTATGAAAAACATTTTTTTTTTCCAAAATTTTCAAACGGGTCATTTTTTTCCTTCACTGATGTGCGTCAATGAGACTGCACTGATGGGCACTGAAAGGCACTGATAGGCGGCACTGATGGCAGGGTGGATTTGATTTAAATCACTTGTAAAAAGGCTTGATTTAAATCATAATTTTTAAAGAGCCACTGTCATCTCTGTCCCACAGCAGCTCCTCCTCTGACCCGCTGTTGACTCACCGACAGTCCCATTCACTTTAATGGGACGGCTGGTGATGGGGCAGTCAGACAACAAAGTGAGGGACGTGGCGACAGCAGGTGAGTGGACGCCCGCTAACAGGCGCTACCATGATGATCTGAAATGACAGGTGCTCTTTAAATGTAAGGACTTGTTCTTGCTGGTAGTTTAAATCTTTAATATTTGCAAACAAAATGAAGGTTTCCTATTTAGAATAATAAGTTGTCAAGTTAGTAAAACAGTGATATGAGAACCGATCATCATACAGTTTGTAGTGTACATAGATTTGCAAAACAATGGGATAAAGGAATATTCCTGAACCTTGTTTTAACTCATGGTTACTGTGCCATTGTGTGAATGCATCAATGCAGTGCATGATATCTTAGCTTGCAGAGATTGGATTCATTGAATTAGTTTACCAAAAATGTATATATTGCAGAATATACAGCCTCATGCTACATAACTACGCTCCATTTCATGCTGAATAAACAAAATTATTAATATATCTTAAATAGAAAACTATCTTTAGATAGATTTCTACTCAAAGCATTTTATTAAAATGAATTTGAAAAAAAAAAAATGCGATTTAACCAGTTGCCGACCGCCCGCCGTTGATTGACGGCGGCAGAATGGCACTCCTGTACGAATCGCCATAGCTGTAGGCCCGCCGCGTGACATAGGAGCCCGTGCGCGTGGCCGCGATGCCCATTGACTACCCGCGTCTGCTCCTGGGAAAGAGAGAACGGAGATCTGTCAATGTAAACAGACATATCACTGTTCTGTCAGGGGTGAGGAGAGCGATCTACTGCTTAGGAACAACAATCAGTCTCCTCCCCCAGGCAGTCCCATCCCCCCAAAGTTGGAATCGCTCCCTAGGACACACAATTAACCCCTTGATCGCCCCCTAGTGTTAACCCCTTACCTGCCAGTGACATTTATACAGTAATCAGTGGCTATTTATAGCTCTGATCCCTGTATAAATGTCAATGGTCCCAAAATAGTGTGAAAAGTGTCCGATCTGTCCGCCGCAATGTCGCAGTCCCAATAAAAATTGCAGATTGCCGCCATTACTGGTAAAAAAAAATAATAAAAATGCTATAAATCTATCTTCTATTTTGTAGACGCTATAACTTTTGCGCAAACCAATAAATATACGCTTATTGCGATTTTTTTTATTTTTTTACCAAAAATATGTAGAATACATATTGGCCTAAACTGATGAAATTCGTTTTTATATATAATTTTTGGGGATATTTATTATAGCAAAAAGTCAAAAATATTGCTTTTTTTTTCAAAATTATTGCTTTTTTTTTTTTTTTTTTTCAAAATTGTCGCTCTTTTTTTGTTTATAGTGCAAAAAATTAAAACCGCAGAGGTGATCAAATACCACCAAAAGAAAGCTCTATTTGTGGGGAAAAAAAGAACGTGAATTTTGTTTTGGTACAGAGTTGCTAGACCGCACAATTGTCAGTTAAAGCGGCGCAGTGCGGTTTCGCAAAAAATGGCCCGGTCAGGAAGGGGGTAAATTCTTCCGGGGCTCAAGTGGTTAAATTAAAAAAAAATCCGATTTTTTTTTTTTCTTCTTCTTTAAAATCATTGATTTTTATCCACCCTGACTGATGGGCACTGATAGGCAGCACTGATAGGCGACACTGATTGGCAGTACTGGTGGGCACTGTTGGGACTGCAGTGATAATCAGGACACTGATAATCACTGCCCTGATTATCGAAGTGGATGTCCCTTTTACACAAGCCAGTTATTGGCTCTCCTTTCCTCTCCGCTATCAGTGTAAGGAAAGGAAAGCCGATAACCAGCTTATGTTTACATTGTGATCAGCTGTGATTGGACACAGCTGATCACGTGGTAAAAAAAACCGCTGATTTGCTTTTTACTCTGATCTGTGATCATCTGTGTCCGGAGGACACAATGATCACAGAGTGAGCCACAGCGGGCGCGATCACGCTCACGGGAGGACGTCATATGATGCCCTCCCAGAACTGGCCAGCTGTGCTGTAGCCGTCATTCTGCTATAGTGCGGTCAGCAAGTGGTTAAAATGGTATTAATAATAATAATATTATAAACTCAAAACCAAAAATGTATTATATTGCAGCTCACCAATCATTAGGTGTGGTGGCTGCATCTGTTTTTTTCTTTTGACTTTTTTCCCTCTGTTTTCACCAGGTGATCTGGCCAGTAACATCCCCTGTATGTGTCAGACACAACTCTGGAGGAATGAGAACTGGAGACACAGCAGCATTGTCGGGGGGTAGTATAGTTAAATGTATTAGCAGATTTAGATAGAATAACAAATTGAAGCCAAACTCCGACTCACACAATATATAATTAGTTACAGCAAACAGATTTTTTCCCCTTTGGGATAAAGGTTTTACATGAATAAATAAAAACTGATCATTGTAAGCTCATCTATGTCTCATCTATGTAAACTGATAGATTCTGCTGGAGAGCTTTTAAAAAAACATCAGGCTTGCTGGCTGGATTACTAAATGAAAATAGAAGAAAGAAAGCTTAAAAAAGAAAACTAGTGCAGTCATCACATCTAAGAATTTGTAAGCTGCAATAAAATAAATGGTTGCTTTTGGGTTTTTTACCGCTTTCAAGAGTTCTTAACTTTAGATACACTTTAATGGCCACTTTGATTTATTGGCATAATGGGTGACTGACGATCTCCTCTGGCCATGGACCTTTGTTGACCTCTACAGATCGGACACAGAGGAACTGGCCTCGTGTGCCGCGAGACGCTGCCGCCTCCTAAAGCGGCGAGGAGATTGTAGCGGGAAATAAAATCCTATTAGAGGATAGACGGCAAAGTTTTGTGACAAGTTAAATGATTATCCTCCCGGGAGAGGGAATATGAAGCTCTTAAAAGCCATTCAGCCGAGAGAATGAGCACCTCAGCCTTTCCTCGGGGGACTTGTGTATTACATTATGGGCTGATTGCTGTGATGGCGGTGCAGCGTGCCTCGAAGGTTAGCGGGGAGCCGTGCAGCGGAAATGAAACTGGGCCTTTCTAGGAGATTTATAAGCACTGGCTTGTTGCAGAATGTTGTGTTTTCAGTGGTGGCGGCGGCACAGAAAAATGCTGTACACAAACCAGTGCATGGGGGACTAAGGAAGAACTCTGGACAGAGGTAATATCTTCCATTTAGTTCCTTTAGTGAAAAATACCTAGTCTTGTTATTAAAGTGAAACTCCACGTTAAGAGCTCTTTCAGACGCGTGGCCAGTGGAGATAATGGGCAGTTGAGCCATGGTTTTACCGCCCCCAACTGCCAAGCTAAATTCTACTAATGCCATCAGACTGACTTGCAGAGTTTGATGGGTGACACCTTCAAACGTGCCCATTAAGGTCAATGAGAGCGCTGTAACCGCAAGGCCTGTTTTACACGAGCTTCAGCTTTTAAAAGAGCAGTGTGTACAGCAAGCTTTGACAAAGTATTTGCGGAGCTTTCGGCAAGCTTTGTTGAAGCTTTTAGAGTTTCATTTGGTTCCAGTTTGTAAATGTTGATGGCAGGAGCATGTAAACGCTCCTGTTTTTTGACAGCTGCTGGTCTCATTCTCTCTGCCTGTCCACCTGCAAGGTGAATAATGTGGCCAGTCCCTGGGTGGAGACCAAACCTGATTTAATCCAGCCAAGCCTGCAGTCTCATGCTTTTGATAGCATGTGTAATATGTGCAATCTCTCTCTGTCTGTCTGTCCTGCCTTGCTGTTTGGATTCTCCTATTTATGACTACGGATCGGATATTGACTACTCTGAACTCTTCCTGCCTTTTGACTATGGATTTACCCCGACTATTCTGAACCTTGCCTGCCTCCAGGGACTGTCATTGAACCACTCTGCCTGTCTGCCAACTGCACATAACCGTTTGCTTTGCTCAGTTCGTGGAGGCCAGGCACTATAGAATTGTGTATAAGTCCTGGGGGCAACAGAGTACTGGTAGGCCTGCTTGCCTTATGGGAAAGGGGGCTGCTATAGGTGAAGAACTCAGAAGCCAGCTATAGTGCCTGACCCCCAGCGTTGGGGGGTAAGCGTGACAGTTGAACACAGGTCCTAATGGGAATGCCGATTGCCACTTTAAACAAGCTGCTAGCAGGCTTCAGCACTACTTGAAGCTTGTTTCATACCTGCTGAAGCCCACTAGCAGCTTGTTTAAAGTGATAATCAGCACTCCCATTATGATCTGTGTATAACATTTCCTAACAGGAGTTAAAGGGTGGTTTAAATGCTTAGAGAAAGCTGCTCAAAGCTTACCAAAAGCATTGCAAAAGCTTACTGAAAGTTTCATAAAGGCTTACCATTCACACTGCTTTTATACTTCAGAGTGCTGACCTCAACCCGATAGAACACCTTTGGGGATGTATTAGAGTGGAGACTGTGAGCCAGGCCTTCTCGTCCAACATCAGTGCCTGACCTCACAAATGCTCTTCTGGAAGAATAGTCAAACATTCCCATAGACACACTCCTAAACCTTGTGGACAGTCTTTCCAGAAGAGAGGTGAAGCTGTTATAGTTGCAAAGGGTGGGCCTAAGACTGGGATGCCATTAAAGTACATGTGCGTGTAATGGCAGGCGTAACAATACTTTTGGCAATATAGTGTGTGTAGCAAATCTCGAGGGCCCACATCACAGCGCACTTAATTTAGAGGATGGCCAGATATTGTAATGACCTTTTGACCAACCAAGTTGCAGCTCTGCTGGAAGACGACAGTCCAGACATAATTATTGTAGGAACAGTGAAATTTATACAGAGCAGATAGAACACTCTTCATTAATAAAATAAAGATACATTGTACTCACAAAGGAGCGACTTGATCAGAGCATAGAAGCAGGTAATTCAACTCCCATCGGAGTTGGGGGTCACAGTACACAGGCAAAGACTATCACTCCTGAAGAGCTGGCACTATTCAGAGCGCTCCGGGCTGAGGCTGTGGATAAACAGATCCCTCCTGCCTGGCTATTGCATTCTGACAGCTGGCACCACTGGCTGTCTGAATACCCAAACAGCAGCTGCGTCCGTGTAATCAATGTTCGGCTGAATGTTTTCCAACAGGCTCCTTCGACAAAATTCTGTTGAACAATTGACTTTTGGTGAGCAGAGCAGTTTCAGCAGGCCCACACGTTGCTTGCATTTTAGTTGAACCAGCAGGAATCGGCAATAATTTGAGCAGTGTATGACCACCCTCACCTTTTACTCCAAATTTTATATATGCCTTTGGATATACATGGAGCCTGCAAGGATGAAGAGCCGAGGCAGGAGTGTGCCTAGGTCTGCTATTCACAACCGGGGTTCCTCTAGAGGTTGCTAGGGTTTTATTGAGCTATGGCTGATTGACGTCCCATCTGATGGTGCCTGCATAGTTCTAGGGCCAATGCCACTTAGCAGAGCCAGGTACATGAACCCAAAACGGTCTGTACGGGTGGCATTGGGACCATCATTACAACAGGAGCATTCTTCCCATTGGTCCCCAGTGAAGTGTTTTTTTTTTTTTTTGTAAGGATTCCTCAAAATCTGAAAATTATTTCAAGGGTTCCTCTGCAGGAAAAAGACTGAGAAAGGCTGGTCTAGGTTAATAGGTGCTTTAGGTAAATTGCCATCTTAGGTGCCTTAGGTTAAATGCCACCCCCTCCATTTGCTGTCCTATATTTAATGGCTGTCTCTGTGGTTGCAAGGACACTGGCACAGCAAACAAAGATGCCGTGGCCCATCTGCCAGCTTCTTGGCAACTAATGAAGGTGTTTGGTGGTGGGTCATTGGTTGCTTGGATGCAGACAGCAGAGCTGCACAGCATCATTGGCTGTTATGCTGCACTGTAACAACCAATGATGCTGTGCGGCCTAGCCTCCTGTGTTCTAGCAACCAGCTTAGTAACCCTGTCCTTTGTATATAAGAAAATGGCACTGAGCTCCAGTGAGGACGGAGTGTTCAGTTATGGACACTTCGGCCCCTGGGCAACCCCACACCAAGTGCCACACTTTGCTTCATTGGTGGCACTACTTAAGCCTAGGCACCGGTGAAAATCCTGCTGCTGATCTGTATAAACTATATTGCCAAAAGTATTGGGACGCCTGCCTTTAAACGCACATGAACTTTAATGGCATCTCAGTCTTGGTCCGTAGGGTTCAATATTGAGTTTGCCCACCCTTTGCAGCTATAACAGCTTCAACTCTTCTGGGAAGGCTGTCCACAAGGTTTAGGAGTGTGTCTTTGAGAAAGTTTGACCATTCTTCCAAAAGCGCATTTGTGAGGTCAGGCACTGATGTTGGACAAGAAGGCCTGGACAGGTCCAAATCATTTGGTGGAGGGGAGATTATGGTGTGGGGTTGTTTTTCAGGGGTTGGGCTTGGCCGTTTAGTTCCAGTAAAGGAATCTTTTAAGGTGGCAGCATACCAAGACATTTTGGACAATTTCATGCTCCTAACTTTGTGGGAACAGTTTGGGGATGGCCCCTTCCTGTTCCAACATGACTGCAAACCAGTGCACAAAGCAAGGTCTGTAAAAACATGGATGAGTGAGTTTGGGGTGGAGGAACTTGACTGGCCTGCACAGAGTCCTAACCTCAACCAGATAGAACACCTTTGGGATGAATTAGAGCAGAGACTGCAGACCAGGTCTTCTTCTCCAACATCAGTGCCTGACCTCACATATGCGCTTCTGGAAGAATGGTCAAACATTCCCATAGACACACTCCTAAACCTTGTGGACAGCCTTCCCAGAAGAGTTGAAGCTGTTATAGCTGCAAAGGGTGGACCAACTCAATATTGAACCCTACAGACTAAGACTGGGGTGCCATTAAAGTTCATGTACGTGTAAAGACAGTGTCAATATAATGTATATATAATATAATGTATATCAGCAAAATTATTATTTTTTTCTTTTAGAACCCTGGGACTTGTAGTGTCTCTGGTGCCAAAGGCCGCCCAAACCCCTTGTTCACATGTTCATTTTAGGTCAGGGTTGGAGCTGCTTAATCTTCTGCTGGTTGCTTGTCTTTCTTCTATTTCCAGTCCGGTAATGTCACAGGAATGGAATGAGAGGAAACCGGGATTAAACTTTGTTATTCTCAGTCTCCCCCTGGAAAGGGCCACTTGTGATCTATCCAGCTGCTTATAACTGCTAACAGATCCTTGTGTTCATCTCAGGCAGAACACGACGCTTAGAATATAAAGTATCCGCGTGCCGGGAGGCCAGGACAAGGCACAGAGCAGAACGCGGGACTCAGAAGTGAGCTGGCTGTGTAGATCAGTGTGAAAAGTACGAAAGCTGCAAATGATGCGTCTATATTACCCAGCATTGCTGTAGTACACTGGTACCTTTGCCAGATTTCATTTGTGAGCCGTGTCCCCAGCGGGGTGATTTCCCTTCACTTCCCATCAGGACACAGGCTGCAATAACACACTTCAAAGAAGAAATATATTTGCTGCTCACAAGACCATTTTACTGGGTCACTTTCTTGGCTGAGTGGTTGCAAGAAAACAGATGCTCATCCTATGTCCCAACCACCAATACACCCAAAGCATTAAGGGAGCATTCACACTAGATGCAGTGGGATGCATTAATGACTGCATTCAACCTGCATGGACATCAAAATCCAGGTTATTCTATAGGCCAGTGATGGCAAACCTTGGCACCCCAGATGTTTTGGAACTACATTTCCCATGATGCTCATGCAATGTAGGTGATCATCATGGGAAATGTAGTTCCAAAACATCTGGGGTGCCAAGGTTCTCGATCACTGCTATAGGCATAGTTTACATCATTGTAGTGCAGTGAAAAATAGTACAGCATGATGCATTTTTCTGCACTGCCAAAACGCATGTAAATGCAACGCATCTCAGTGCACAATAATTTAAAGTAAATCACTCATGTGCCACATCCATAGAATTCAGTGGAAAAGAAAAAAAGAAACCCTCTAGGTCGGACTTTGGAAGCAGTATGTTTCTATTGGGCAGAAGCATGATGGGACTTGTAGTTTTGCAACAGCTGGAGGTCCGCTAATTGCATATCCCTGTATTAAGGCATTTTGATATTTGCATAACTCCTCCCAAGAGCCAACCCACTGCTAGCATTGGTAGGAGCACAAAGCAGGCTGCCGGCATGTTTTCTTTCACAATATTTTTATTTAATTAAGACAAACTCAGGCCGCATTAACACCTGAGCGTAGCGTCTTTAAGCGTTTTTCCGCGTGTTTTTATGCTCGATCTTGGTGCGCTTTTATGCATGACTTGCGCACGTTTTTGACCTTTGCCGTTTTTTTTTATTAGCCAATAGAGAAAACTGTGATCTGTTGCATCATTTGTTGCTAGGTATTTCAGCTTTTTTAGCTTTTCCGTTAGCTTTTATCTCCTTTTTAATTAATATTATTCATTTATTTTTTTCTCCGTTCACCTTTCAGGGCAGCACCTTGAAGAGAGCGTAGCTCCACCTCTTAACAGGAAACAGCTGCTTCCACCATGCCATCAGTTTTCTCCGCCATGGTGGAAGCACTGCTGGGGAACCAGAGGAGCTGCGCTCTCTCCAAGGAGGGGGTTTGGCAGTACCCCTTTTCTGTTCATCAGAATGAAAACTGAAAGGTTTTATTTAAACCACTTAAGGACCGAGCCACTTTTTGAGATGTGTTGTTTACAAGTTAAAAATAGTTTTTTTTTTCTAGAAAATTACTTAGAGCCCCCAAACATTATACATTTTTTTTCTAACACCCTAGAGAATAAAATGGCGGTCGTTGCAATACTTTCTGTCACACCGTATTTGCCAAGCAGTCTTACAAGCGCACTTTTTTTTTTAAAAATACACTTTTTGAAATAAAAAATAAGACAACAGTAAAGTTAGCCCAATTTTTTTTTTATATTGTGAAAGATAATGTTACGCCGAGTAAATTGATACCCAACATGTCATGCTTCAAAATTGTGCCCGCACGTAGAATGGCGACAAACTTTTACCCTTAAAAATCTGCATAGGCGACGTTTAAAAAATTCTACAGGTTGCATGTTTTGAGTTACAAAGGAGGTCTAGGGCTGGAATTATTGCTCTCACACTACCGATCGCGGCGATACCTCACATGCATGGTTTGAACACCGTTTTCATGTGCGGGCGCTACTCACGTATGCGTTCGCTTCTGCACGAGAGCTCGGCAGGACAGGGCGCATTTTAAAGAAAAAAAATTCTTATTTATTTTACCTTTTTTTTTTTTTTTTTTTTTTTTTTTTTTTTTTTTAATTGTGTCGCTTTTATTTCTGTTACAGGGAATGTAAACATCCCTTGTAATAGAAAAAAAGCATAACAGGACCTCTTAAATATGAGATCTGGGGTCAAAAAAGACCTCACATCTCATATTTATGCTAAAATGCAATATAAAAAAAAATTTGTCATTTAAAAAAAAAAAAAATGTCCCTTTTAAGAGCTATGGGCAGAAGTGACGTTTTGACATCCCTTCTGCCCTGCAAGGTTATGGAGACGGGTGGGGGCCATCTTCCCCTCACTCGTCTCCATACCCAGCAAGGGGTAACATCCGATCGCCTCCACCGCTGCCGACGGCTCCGGTAACCGGTGGAGGGCACCGAAGTGCGGCGGGAGTGGGGTGGCCCTCTCCCACCGCCGATAAAAGTGATCTTGCGCTGAATCCACCGCAGAGACCACTCTTATCGGAAAGCGGACCACCGGCAGAAGAAGCGGATACCAGGGTTATGGCAGTTAGCTGCTGCCATAACAACGATATTCCTCTTCAAATTTAGGACGTATATTGGCGTGCGGTGGTCCGTAAGTGGTTAAAATGTTATTTAAGAGGGGGAAAGGAGGAAGGCAGAATATAGACAGATTAAAGTGACTCAGGGCTGTTGGAGGGCAGGTAGTCTTACAGAGAAGTATCACTTCTATATGGTTAGACTAAACAGCAAAACACTTCACTAATCACAATGTTATCTCTCACACACCAGTAATAAATCTGTGCGGCTGCTCTGTTGACTGACAATTTTATAGCTTTAAACAGGTTAATCACAAGAACAGAATGAACAGATTCAAGAGAATAACAAATGAGCCTGTTCTCTATGGCTGGCCATCAATGGTACAGCTTGTACATCCACCCAATGAAGACTTGACTAGGCAAGATGTAACAATGTAAATGTAAACAGTCACTATTCAAAGAGCAATGAATTTCCTGGGAATGGTGTGTTCTTCCAATAGATGTGATGTAGCAGATTGTACACAGATGTCTGCTCCATTGCACTGCCCAGCACTCTCTGAGATTGTACACAATAATAACATCTGAATCCAAACCCAAGAACAAAAATCTAATATATTGCAGCTTGCCAGTCCTTAGATGCGGTCGCTGCATTAAATTTAATTTTTTCCTCTATTTTCTCCAAGTGACCTAGAGTGACAACGCTCACTTACTGCACTGTATCTATGGAGGAGCAGTGCTGTCACCCTAGGCAGTTTTCCTGATTTTGACTACATACATCTTGCCCTGTCTCCTCTTCTTCGTAAGGCTTGGTGCACACCTATGCACTTTGCTTTTGATCTGTTTCTGCACACATTTTTCACGCATTTTTTTATTTGCATTTTCTATGCTTTTTTTTTATCTTTTTTTTTTGTGGCCAGTTTGTTGTTGGGTGGATTAAAGCGGAGTTCCACCCTAAAGTGGAACTTCCGCTCATCGGATTCCTCCCCTCCTCTGATGCCACAATTGGCACCTTTCAGGGGTTGTGCAGATACCTGTCTAATACAGGTATCTGCACCCACTTCCGGGCATAGATAACCGCCCGCCCCCTCCGTTGTGTTCTGGGAAACACACAGTTCCCAGAACACAACAGGGACCAGTGAAGACGCGCAGCGCGACTCGCGCATGCGCAATAGGGAACTGGGCAGTGAAGCCGCAACGCTTCACTTCCTGATTCCCTGACCAAGGATGGCGGCGGGAGCAGCTGAGAGACGAGCGATCGATCGGCTTCGGCTGCCGACATCGCTGGACCCTGGGACAGGTAAGTGTCCATTTATTAAACGTCAGCAGCTGCAGTATTTGTAGCTGCTGGCCTTTTGATAATTTTTTTTTAAGGTGGCGCTCCGCTTTAACGCCTCATGCACACAGGACATTTTTTACAGCTGCTCTTGGGGCGTCTTACGTTTTTTTTTTACGTTTTTTGTTTTTTTTTTTTTTGCACTGCCTCTGAACGCCCCTCCATGTTAGTCTATGTGTCCATGCACACATAAACTTTCAGAGCCTTCGCTTCCAGGAGCAGAGGCTGTTGAGCTATAAAAACGCAAAAGGCTAAAAAAAAAAACCCAAAAAAAAACACTAATGTACCGTACACACGATCGGACGTTGATCGGGACATTCCGATAACAAAATCCATGAATTTTTTTCCGAGGGATGTTGGCTCAAACTTGTCTTGCACAGACACGGTCATTACAAAGTTGGTTGGAAATTCAAAACGTTGAGACCGTGGTGACGTACAACACGTAGGACGAGCCGAGAAAAATGAAGTTCAATAGCCAGTGCAGCTCTTCTGCTTGATTCCGAGCATTGCGTGGCACTTTGTACATCGGAATTGTCTACACACGATCGGAATTTAAGCGAACGGATTTTGTTGTCGGAAAATTTGAGAACCAGATCTCAAATTTTGTGCGACGGAAATTTCGATGGAAACTGTCCGATGGAGTCTACGCACGGTTGGAATTTCCGACAACAAGCTCCGATCACACTATTTTACGGCGGAAAGTCCGACCGTGTGGTACGAGGCATAACAAGCATTTAGCCGTGTTTGGCGGTTTTATGCGTTTTTACATAATGAGGAGTGTTTTTACTGCCAAAAACGCGAACGCGGAAAAACGCCCATGAACACTATTCAAAAACACGGCTAACAGCGCGTTTTTAATGTTGCTTTTTCTTGGTAGCAGCGCTGGCTTTTTTTAAACATCCTGTGTGAATGAGGCCTAAAAAAATGTGAATCGCAGTAAAATCATGGCAGAAATTCACTACATGCTTTTCTGCAGTTCCATTGAAGTCTATTGAACCAAAAACGCACTGTTTTGCTTTTAAAAAAGTCCCTGCCCCTTTTCCAAAATCACAGCAGCTGAACAAAGCATAGATGTGAATGTGTCCCATAGGAAGCCATGTTAAATGGACTGTAGTGCGTTTCTCTGCAAAAAGCATTAACAAACGCATAGGTGTGTAACCGAGACCTAACAAAGCCAAAGATAGCTGAGAACAATGTAGATGATCCACAGATTTTTTTGGGGGGGGGCATTTATCAACAGATATAACAAAAACATTTTTAATGGTATATTCAACAGGGCAAAAGTGAATTATTGGAAGTTCATTGTCATGGTTTGCATATACTTTAACTGCTTTCAACAGAGAATTGTTAAGGAATTGGTGCCATTGATATTTGGCATAAGGAAAGGTCCTAGGTGTTGCACATCCCAGCAGAACCCCAGGCGATTTCTGTAGTAAAAACAGACTCCGCCCAGGACTCTGTCCAGGCCAACGCCTCTGATGCACTTTCACCCTGCCCACGGGGCTTATGCTTGCATTTACTGGGCCAAGACCAGCGCTTTCCCTAGCATTTTTCAGTGGTGAGTGACCGGACCGGACCCGGACCCGGACAGACAGAATCCTGGAGCTGCACCCATTCATTTTTTGGTGTGGGTTTCACTTTGATAATTTGGCAGTTTTTTTTGTTATTTTTTTCACCGTACAAAAGAGAAATGAACAAGAGGTGCAGGGATTTGAATTGCTGACAATGTAGTTACAGAAAATAACAGGTGTACATTATATCACATTATAGGATCCTATAATACTCCTATAGGAGGAGAGATACCAAGTGAGTGTAGCCCTACGTCCAGACATGCAGGTCATGGTCTTGTATCATAACTCTGGGGGCTAATTCCTCAATTTTGCAGAGTTCAACAAATAAGTCACCCCCACAGCCCCTAGACTTCAGGACTTGATTGTAAAACATAAAGCGCAATTCCGGGGCAAATTTAAAAAAAAAAAAAAAGATCCCTTGCAGTGAGGCTTGTGCCCCCGCAGTGCATGGATTAATTAATTGCTAATTTATTCCTAGGGGAAAAATTTAAAGTGGAGGTCCACCCTGAAAAAAAAATTGCACCTAAAAAAAAAAAAAAAAAAAATACCTAAAAAAAATGGAGGAAAAGAAAAAAAAAAGTTTTTTTTTACTTACGTGAAATGGCTGTTGCTAGGCAGTCTTCCTAATCTGCCTCTTCCTACACCGCGGTGATCTTCAGTCTTCTGCTCCCCGCGTTTTTCTCCTGGGGAATGGGGCGCGGTGTGTGTTATGGGAACTGTGTGTGTCCCACAACACATTGCGTCCCATTCACAAAGCGCCGGGACGCTCACGCATGCGCAGTAGGAGAACTGGCAGTGAAGCCACAAGGCTCCACTGTCTGTTTCCCTTACCTAGGATGGCGGTGCCGAGAGCCGAGGGGACGGGTCGGCCTCGGTGCGGCCGACATTGCGGGCACCCAGGACAGGTAAGTACTTATTTAAAGTCAGTAGCTACAGTGTTTGTAGCTGCTGACGTTTTAAATTTTTTTTTTTTCAGGGACGGATCTGCTTCCTGAATTCGCCACCCCTCCCCCAGTCCTTTCAGGGTCTGCACCCCCCCCCCCCCCCCCCATGCTTCACCTGTCTAGGTCCTGATGTCATTAAGACCAAAGAATGACCCATAGCCCTGCACTGGACGTGAGGATGCCGATGGAACAGTCCACCAATGGGATTGTGGGTGGGGTGTAGCCCAGTTGGCAAGGGTTTGTTTTTTATTTGCCTAGAGTTGGACTTTAAAGTCTAAGTGCAGTCGAACTAAAAAACTGAAAAATCAGTACAAGGGACATAACTTACAGACAGTCAGAATGTGCTAATGCCTCTATCTGCCATGGTCTATGAATGGAGGACATACAGATGGTTGATAACTCCTCCCCCCCTCCATTCATAGAAGGTGTTTCATTCATAAAAGCTGTAGAATGGTGGATCTGTGTGGAAAGGGTGGGCATAGTCGGGATTTCTTGAGGAGAGCCTGTGACAGTCCCTTAGTTGTATTAACCCCAGCTGCACTGGAACATAACGTGATGTGGGTGGGAACATGTACAGAGGGGGCATCAGCATATGGGGACACATCCTACTGACTGTAAGTTTGTCCCTTTTGCTGACTCCTATTTTTTGCACTTAGGCTTTAATTTGGATGCGATCACAATGTTGTAAGTCATAGTAGTTTGTATCAGTGTTCCAGCTACACATGTTCTCTTCCTTTTTTCTTAATCCATATGGTCTGCGTTCCACTTACAATTGTTCCTTACCTACTTTTGATCCGCTTCCAACTCATATAAAGGCCTGCTTATCACCGTGAGTCGGTAAGCACATTCTACAGCCACGGTGGTGGGGTTTTTTCACTTCCCTCCCCTCCTTTTTTTGGGTGTTGTTATGTGCACACCAGGGTGTTTGGCAGTTTTCTTTGTTTGTTCTTCTTTCTCCTGCATCCATTGAGGGGTTTTTAATTTGAAGACGGACGCTGCTTGACTGGTCCACCACTCTAAAGGCCCTGGCAGGGTTTTTGCCATCCGCTCATATTACTAATACTTCTGGTAAGAGCAATCATAGCTCATTTGGATTATTACTCACATTCAAATTGAACATCCTACCATTTTGAAGAGTTGGACTTTTATATCATTATTTTTTAATATTTTCAAATATATTTGCCTGATGTTAGGTTATACTACCATCTCACTTTATTTTTAGGATTTTGTTTTAGCGCAGTTTATAATTGTCTTTTTTTTTTTTTTTGTACCTATGCAGTGAAAATATATCCGTTAAGCCACGATTTACCTTTATTTGTTAAGATACAATTATTTTTGCAATGATGTCTAATGTGGAGCATGCATCTAATTGCAAGGCCCACTTATCCTTTAAACCAGAAGTCTCCAAACTGCGGCCCAGGGCCCAGTAGTGGGCCCTTTGCCTGCTTTTTCTGGCCCCTTGGGGCATTATTCCTCCACTGTCAGCAACAGTGGGGCATAGTCCCTGCTGCTGACACCAACGAAGGGACACTATTCTTCCATCTGACACCAATGACTTGGCACTATTCCTCCCACTGACACCAATGATAGGGCACTACTCTTCCCACTAATACCAACGATAGGGCACCATTCCACTGACAAGCAATGATGGGGCACTATTCCTCCCACTGATACCAATGATGGAGCACTATTCCTAGCCCCTAATATCAACGATGGGTCAATGTTTACTGCCACTGACATCGGGGCATTTTCTACTCCCACTGGCCACAGTCTGGCCCCGTAACATATGAAGGACAATAAAGTGGCCCTTTTGTTAAGAAAGTTTGGAGACCCCTGCTTTAAACCATGGATCTCCAAATTACGGACCCACAGGCCATTAATGGTCCGCCAAAGGATTGCTTCTGGCTCTCAGCCAAGGTTAAGTTCCCACCCGCTGCACTGTCCTTCTGCAGGCCAATTGGTTGCTAGGACCACCAGCAACTGATGAGCTTGCTTCAGCAGGAGGACAGAACATCCTCCATTCATACTTGCTCTGTCTCCCAGATACACTGACTACAGCCATTCTGTAAGGCCCCCTTTCACACTGGGGCGATTTGCAGGCGCTATTGCGCTTAAAAAATAGCACCTGCAAACCGACCTGAAACTGCCGCTGCTGTCTTTCACACTGGAGAGGTGCGCTGGCAGGAGAGAAAAAAAACCTCCTGCAAACAGCATCTTTGGAGCAGTGTATTCACCGCTCCTGCCCATTGAAATGAATGGGGCAGCGCGGCTATACTGCCGCTGTAGCAGCGCTTTGCGGGTGGTTTTAACCCTTTTTCGGCTGCTAGCGGGGGGTTAAAACTGCCCCCACTAGCAGTCGAATACTGCAGCTAAAACGACGGTAAAAGCGGCGCTAAAATAGCGCCGTTTTACCGCCGACGCCCCCAAGTGGGAAAGGGGCCTAAGCAAGGTAATGTTGAACCACTGATAAGGAATTGTAATGTGATGGTGGCCTCCTAAAATGAGCTCTGATGGGGACACTGATGGGAACCATGATATGATGTAAGGAGGGGCTTTAATGGGGGACCCTCATGTAAAGGGGGACTCTTATGGGGACCCTCATATAAGAAGGGACTCTGATGTAAAGGGGACCCTGATGTAATCTCAAACTCCTAAGTGGGGCTTTGATGGGGACCTTGATGTAAGGGGGTCTCTGATATATTGGGAGACTTTGCTTTGTGTTTACTGAAGTTCTTTTCTCTCTTTTTTGTTCTGAATCCTATTATGCAGATTCCAAAAAACATCCAAGTAAAACATATTTATTCATTTATTTTTCATTGATCTATAAAACTCAAACCGAAAAATTTGGAGACCCCTGATTAAGAACCCCTCCTGTAAAAATGTTAATCTTACACTCTGGCTTTTGCCTGCAGTGCCTAGGTAAGGATAAATACACACAGGTTGCCAGGGGAGGTAAAAACAGCTGGTTGATCCATAATCCCCCCCCCCCCCCCCCCAAACCTGACCACCCACCTAAAAAATATACAGTGCCTTGAAAAAGTATTCATACTCCTTGAAATTTTCCACATTTTGTCATGTTACAACCAACCAAAAATGTAAATGTGTTTTATTGGGATTTTATGTGATAGACCAACACAAAGTAGCACATAATTATGAAGTGGAAGGAAATGATAAATGGTTTTCAAAATGTGTTACAAATAAATATCTGAAAGGTGTGGCGTGGATTTGTATTCAACCCCCTTTACTCTGATACCCCTAACTAAAATCTTGTGGAACCAATTGCCTTCAGAAGTCACCTAATTAGTAAATAAAGTCCACCTGTGTATAATTTAATCTCAGTATAAAGACAGCTGTTTCTGTGAAGCCCTCACAGGTTTGATAGAGAACCTTACTGAAGAAACAGCATCACGAAGGCCAAGGCCAAGGAACACACCAGACAGGTCAGGGATAAAGTTGTGGAGAAGTTTAAAGCAGGGTTAGGTTATAAAAAAAAATATCCCACAGCTTTGAACATATCACAGAGCACTGTTCAATCCATCATCTGAAAATGTAAAGAGTATGGCACAACTGCAAACCTACCAAGACATGGCCGTCCACCTAAACTGACTGGCCGGGCAAGGAGATCATTCATCAGAGAAGCATCCAAGAGGCCCATGGTAATTCTGGAGGAGCTGCAGAGATCCACAGCTCAGGTGGGAGAATCTGTCCACAGGACAATTTAGTCATGCACTCCACAAATCTGGCCTCTGGCCACTTTGTGTTGGTCTATCACATAAAATCCCAATAAAATAAATTTACATTTTTTGGATGTAACATGACAAAATGTGGACAATTTTAAGGCACTGTACGGTGGCTGCTTGGGCCTATTTTCATTTGGCCCAGAGCTTTGCTTCATGGTGTGGTCACTTTAATTTGGAATTTTGAGTTTGACAGGAGGCACCACATGTCAAACTCACCCGTTAAAGTCAATGGCTGTAAAACAGCTCCAAACCTCCTCTGAGGAGGTCATGTGCCTCTTCTCGAGAGATTTGGGACCCTCCGCTTCCTCAGGATCTCACTGGAATGCCCATGACCTCACTTTTCTGTACTACACTTGAAGCAATAAAGCTTGGTCAAGGGTCCCCATAGGCTGTAATTGGATACTGAAGGAGTTCAGCACACTGATGCTCTCAGCCCTCCTGTCGTTTAGCTCCCTGTGTGCTGTGCAGTGTAGGAATGATCCTGTGCAGGTATGTACAAGAAGCTAATATAAAGACAGATGAAAGTTCTCTTTCAATATGCATTAAAGATTTTTTTTTTTAAATGCAATAAATAACTTGCTTAAATGTGTGTATTTTTTATCTGCCTACCCATTGGCACTAATAGTTTTTTTTTCTTCCTTCCCATTCTTCGATTAGGTCCAAGAAATTGGCAGGTCTTGCAGACTTGCTGCAGGCTGCCAGCCTCTCCAAAGCAGACCTGGGCTTCGAGCTGGAAGAGTTAGAGGAAGCTGCCAGTCTGGTACAAGAGGAAGAGAAATTGCTGGAGACTGCAGGCGGCGTTCCCAGGCAGCCCGCAGCCCTCATTACGTCTGAAACTTCCAGCAGTTCCTCATCTGAATACACTTCGTCTGATGAGGACGAGAGCGGCAGCAGCTCAGAGGAATCAGAAACACAAGACTTGCATGAGACGGCGCTCATACAGGCTGTGGAGATAACACCCAGCCAACCTTCCACAGCTGCAAATGCAGATCCTTCCCCGACCCTCGCAACTGTTCTTGTACAAGACATGACAGCCCATGTGGCAGTTAACGCCCCAGAGGTCCCCCATGGGCATGATGCCGCTGACAGCTCTCTAGTTGTGAAGGGGGCAGACAGTGCCAGTCGACATCCAGGAGGCACCAAGCCAGAGGGACCCGTCAGCAATTTCTTAGAGGTGACCCCTTGCAAGAATCCTCTCCTTATAATACAGCATTCCGAAGACAGCGATGCTCCATTACCTATTGACTAATCCTTCCCATCGTTCTCATTAAAGATGGTGTGACCCACAACAAGAGCTCTGGATGGGTTTTCATTAGGAATAAATGATAGTCATGTATGGTGGATACCTTATTAATGTATGAGATGTGTTCCTGGGCATTCAATCCATCTCCTAAGTGAAGCCGAACAACTTTAAAAGCCTGGCAGAGTGTGAACCGTCACACATCAGAGTGTAAATAACTGCTATTTTGTTTACTGATGTGGTCTTCAGGGAATTTTTCGTTACTAAAGAAGCTTGCGTTCTTGATATTCATTGGCGAAATGTGTTTTTAATTACCCGTCGCTGTTTTGTCTCTCGGGGTTATCTATCACTGTGTGATTTATGTCAGCATGTTTAGAAGTTTAAATTGATCCACAGATAATAGAAGCCTGTTTACTGATACTGGAATTTCATCAGTACCAGACTACAGTTGGGTTGTGTGGAGGGTACAGCAGACCAAGGTGGATTGTTTTGGCTGGCTCGCCAAAAGCAGTTAATGCCGCACGCTTTGAGCATCACTTGTGATTCTTGGGCCAGTTCTGAAATGCATCTTGTGTTAACAACTAGAGATGAGCTTGGACATCCTTCAAATTTATCTCTAACTTAAAATTCAGTGAGCTGCGAACTGGGTCATTTCACACGGGATGGACCCTCTGATTGGCTTGCAGAGAGATCTGACTGCTAAAAGCCTGTATTAAAATCCCTCGTCCTCTAGAACTCCAGGTTCTGACCAAAGGGAGCCCAACACTCTATGAATTCAATAGGAAAGCAGGAAGTTGCACGCCGATGATGTCCAGTCACATCCAGCTTTATTAAACCCACTGTTGCCCCGCCTAGGACCTTGCCTCTCGCACATTAGAGAGGAACGGTCCTAGACCGGGCTTAAGTGTGCTATGTCTAAATGTAATAAATTTGGACACGGTCTAACATAATTGATGTGCATCTTGCTACTTTCTTGTTGAGTTCATAGAGTGTTTGGCACCCAGATTTCAACGGCAGCCAGGGATTTTCTTACAGACTTGGAGCAGTGAGATCTCTCTACAAGCCCATCAGAGGGGCTCATTAGTGCATGGGAAGGAACCCTTGCTAGACAGCACAACCTGGTCCCAGACTTCAGTGCATTTAGGCCGTATAGCCTGTTTAAGGGCCAGTCCCCAACCTGCTGATTGGATAGTGAAGGAGCAGTAGTGCACTGATCTGTTCATCCCCTTGCTTTCTTCTTTTGTAAGCAGGCTCACAGTATCAGTGGCAGCACTGTGCAAAGCAGTAATGCCTTGATTGGTGCAGATTGCAGCCCCTGCTACAAGGGACTACAGGATGTTAAAATAAAGACTGAATGCAGGTACTTAGGCTATCTGTATGCAAAAGTGTGTGTTTTTTTATTCTAGCATAAACAATGTACTGTGGATTTACAATTTGCCTTTATTACCTATGCCACCTATTGACCATGTTCAACCATTAGGGTCCTGCTTCCACATAGCCTTTGTTTTGTGAGGTATGGCCTGGTCTATCCATTGTACAGGTCAAATGGCTCAACTGTCCTCATCTATCCATTGTACAGGTCCAACTGCTCAACTGTCCTCATCCATCCATTGTACAGGTCCAACTGCTCAACTGTTCTCATCCATCCATTGTACAGGTCAAATGGCTCAACTGTCCTGAAACTTGCACACCAGACACTGACTGTCATAGCTTTTAAAGACAATTAGGATATATTTAGAGTAATCCCTAAGGCCCCTTTCACACTGGAGCGGTTTTCAGGCGGTATTGCGCTAAAAATACCGCCTGAAAACCGCCCCTAAACAGCCTCTGCTGTTTGTTCAGTGTGAAAGCCCGAGGGCTTTCACACTGAAGCGGTGCGCTCGCAGAACGGTAAAAAAAGTCCTGCGAGCCGCTTCTTTGAAATCAATGGGACAGCGCGGCTATACCGCGGTAATACCGCGGCTATAGCCGCGCTGTACGAGCAGATTTAAACCCTTTTTCGGCCGCCAGCGGGGGTTAAAACCAAACCGCTAGCGGCCGAATACCGCTGCAAGAACGACGGTACAGCAGCGCTAAAAAATAGCGCTGTTGTACCGCCGACGCCCCCCACCGCCCCAGTGTGAAAGGGGGTCATAACGGAATAACATTTAGTTTGTTAAAGCACTGCATGTTATAATAAATTCCCAATATTTTTTTCTTTTTCATTTTTTTTTTTTCATCCCTCTTAAATTAGAACTGCTGACCCCCTACAACAAGGGTAGGCAACCTCGACCCTCCAGCCGTGGTGAAACTACAAATCCCATCACGTCCCTGCCTCTAGGAGACATGCCTGTGATTGTCAGGGTCTTTGCAATGTCTCATGGGACTTGTAGTTTCAAAACAGCTGGAGGGCCGAGGTTGCCTACCCCTGCCTTACAGTTTTATTACAGCCCCTTCCTATCTGCAGGCACTCTAGCAATGGCTGCATGGAATTTCTCAGGGCAGGTTTCTCAAAGGTGGTAAGAGCTTAAGTGGTTGTATAAGCGCCCCCTACATACCTGAGTTTGATTGCGATCCAGCGATGTGCATGAGATCTCTCTCTCTCTCTCTCTCTCTCTCTCTCTCTCTTCTCTCTCTCTCTCTCTCTCTCTCTCTCTCTCTCTCTCTCTCTCTCTCTCTCTCTCTCTCTCTCTCTCTCTCTCTCTCTCTCTCTCTCTCTCTCTCTCTCTCTCTCTCTCTCTCTCTCTCTCTCTCTCTCTCTCTCTCTCTCTCTCTCTCTCTCTCTCTCTCTCTCTCTCTCTCTCTCTCTCTCTCTCTCTCCAGCAGGAGCCATTGTATCTCACTGCTGTCAATCAGAGACAGGGAGTGAGGCTTGGGTGCAAGCATGAGTGAAGCCATAGCAAGCGTCTTGAATTGGGGGCACTCAGAGGGGGAAGGGGGTCAGGATCAGTGCTGATCTGTGCAAATCTATTGCACAGAGCAGGTAAGTATAACATGTTTGTTATTTTAATGAAAAAAAAAAAAATCTTTACAATCACTTTATGACAGGCAGGGACCAGAGTGTTGTCCCCCTTATGACAGGAAGTACCCGATCAAGAACCTTCATGGCAGAATCATCTGGTATTAGTTTAATGAAAGCTGCAATATTTTTTTTTTATTATTATTATTACATCAACATTAAAGGCCTATTCACACTTTTCCATTTTTGATGCAGCAAAGCTCTTACATTGTGCTGCATGAAAATGCATGTCAAGTAGAAATCCCATTTCTTCCTTTTTCACATCTGTTCACTGCAATTTAGTGTGGAAGACAAAAGGAAACTGTATAGGCTCATTCACCTACACCTGTGTGTTACCATGCACGCCGCATGCACACATAACAGTGTAAATCCAGCCAAAAGATTATATGATATATTTGTAATTGCGTTTATGTCTACTTATCTTGGTAATCTGTTCCTTTGAAAAGCAAGTTTGGGAAAGGATTTGCTGTTCCGTGCCTCTGTTGATACAGTTCTACATATGTGTTCATTATTATACAGGATTTAATATAGAATTAAAGTGACCCCTGCAATTCACTATATCTGGTCTCCCACAGTACACTGAACATGAAAATGCAATTATTTTAGTAAACATAAACTGCTAAATACCTTTTGTCATCAGCAGCAGTACTTCTATCAGTGTCCAGTCGAGCACTGGTTAAAGCTTGTAGGAGGATCAAACAGCCTTTTTACACAATGCGGAGGATTAACTCTTTAGATTCCACAGTGAGTATAACAAGCATGCGTTACTGCATATACACACTGATTTTACTGTTGTGGGTTTAGTAACACTATAATAGCTTGCGCAGTAATTTACAATAAAAAGGAAGACAGAAATATTACAATACAATTCAAGAGTTTTAAGCTGGCCCTATAGAATTTTTGGTTTTTTGAACATTTGTTTGATTTTATAATCGTTAGTGAAAAGGAGCAGGATAGAAAACTTTTCCCAACTAAACACAATTCTAACTGTGAAAGTGATTTTCATTCTTGAAAAGTCGTACTTATTGTACTGGGGGGGTTATGCAAACTGTTGTACACTCCACAATCCGACAGTTGTCTCTCTTAGGAAAGTGACCTGGCGGCTGTACAGTCATCTGAACGCTTTCTGTGCCCTTTGGAACTGTGCTCCCCCCCACCCATCATGCTTCCCAGGCTCATCTGTCCCACCTGCAGGCCCCGGACCCACATGGCAGGTAGCTTTGGGTGTAGGGGGAGGGAGAGACCAGCGAACATTCATTCACTGATCTCCCCTAGCTGCAAAGAACCCAGAAGCATTATGTATACTTCCAGTTTCAGGTGTCATTTTCATTGGTCGCTGCGGACAGGTAAGAAGCTAATATAGTACGAACTGTGCTCTGTTATCTTCAATGGAGGGCAGGTGAGACATCAGGCGTCTAAACGATCCCTAATGTCTCATTGAAGTGGTTGTAAACCCGAGGAAAAAAAAAAACCTGCAAGACAAAAGCACAATGAGCTAGTATGCATAGAACACTAGCTCATAGTGAAATACTTACCTTAGATCAAAGCTGTTGCAGTGGTCCCGTCACCGGCGACATGTCTCCCAGAGTTATTTCCAGGTTGATGTCACTCCTGCGCATGCGATCGAGCCGTTTCTTCAGTGCGCATGTGCCGATGACGTCGGGACATGCTGATACAGGGAATATCTCCTAAACAGTGCAGGTTTAGAAGATATTTACAGTACCTACAGGTAAACCTTTACCTGTAGGAAAAAGTGGTGTATAAAGCCTCGTACACACGGTATGATTGTTGGCAAGGGATTGTCTGTTGACAGACTGTTGTCCTAAAATCTTACCGTTAGTACGGGCTGCCACTGCCTTTATTGAAGAGGGGCAAGAAGAAAGCCATAAGAAGTCTCATTTGCAGTTTGCAAGAAGCCATGTGGGGGACACAGCAAACATGTGGAAGAAGGTGCTCTGGTCAGATGAGACCAAAATTTTACTTTTTGACCTAAAAGCAAAACGTTATGTGTGGCGGAAAATTAACACTGCACATCACCCTGGACACACCAACCCCACTGTGAAACATGGTGGTGGCAGCATCATGTTGTGGGGATGCTTTTCTTCAGCAGGGACAGGGAAGCTGGTCAGAGTTGATGGGAAGATGGATGGAGCCAAATACGGGGCAATCTTAGAAGAAAACCTATTCATGTGTTAAAATATCCCAGTCAAAGTCCAGACCTAAATCCAATTGAGAATCTGTGGCAAGACTTCAAAATTGCTGTTCACAGACGTTCTCCGTCCAATCTGACAGAGCTTGAGCTATTCTGCAAAGGAGAATGGGCAAAAATGTCACTCTGTAGATGTGCAAAGCTGGTAGAGACATCCCCAAAAAGACTTGCAGCTATAATTGCAGTGAAAGGCGGTTCTACAAAGTATTGACTCAGGGGGGCTGAATACAAATGTACCCCACACTTTTCACATATCTATTTGTAAAAAATTTGGAAAATCATATATCATTTTCCTTCCACTTCGCAATTATGTGCCACTTTGTGTTGGTCTATCACATAAAATCCCAATAAAATACATTTATGTTTTTGGTTGTAACAAAATGTGGAAAATTTCAAGGGGTATGAATACTTTTTGAAGGCACTGTAGGTGCATATTTGACAGAAGCTCTTCTGTTAGCTCTGCTTGGGTTCCATGCAGAAAATACGCATATGCCTGTGTGAATGAGCCGCCTAAATCAAACCTATTCAGGTTGCAGTTGATGCATTTTTTCCAGTGTGGTTTTGAGGTGTTTTTGGGAGGTGTCTGTTGCCGTGCCGCAGAAACGCATCAAAAGCACAAGCACTGTGTTTTTGATGCGTTTCTGCTGCTTTTCCATTAAAGTCTATGGTACCAAAAATGCAACCTGCTGTGGGGGAAAAAAAAGTCCTTGACGCTGGATTCACACTATTGCCGCATGCGGCTCCCAGCAGGGGTCCGGTGCGCCACTGTTCACCGTTTTAGGCCTGATTTCAACCTGAATTTTTTGGCTGAATTCAGACTTGAAACGGACCAAAAGACGCACAAGGACCCCTGTGCAAATTCACACCGGAGCCGCAGCGGAGATATCTGAACCGGCTCTATAGAGAGCTGATTATAATCTCCTACCGTGCGAATTGGATTGCGGGGAAACCTGGATCCAATTCGCATAGGTGTGAACCTAACCTTACCCTTTCCAAAAAACACACCCGTGGAAAACACAGAGTTGTGAATGTGACCCATAGGAAACCATGTTAAATGGACTGTAGTGCATTTCTGAAAAACAGAAAACGCACTGAAAAATGCATAGGTGTGAATGAGGCCTTAGAAGGATCCTGCTCATGGGGGCTTACAATCTAAAAGGATGGGTTTCTATTTTTCAGGCCATTGATCTTCCAAGGTCATCCCCATACCTTCAGACATAATTGACGTCAATCCGCATGACTTGGAATTCTGGGAGATTTAATTCCCGGGAATATTAAAAAATACTTTGAAAACCGCGCCAGTATTATCGACTCGTTTCGTATTCCCTTTGATAGCGGGAGAAGCCGACGTTGTTGACATGGATGCAGGAACAGCGGGATTAAGAGACAAAGCCTCTCGCCGGCCATGTATCTTTCCTGCTTTCCTGAAGTTTATTTCTTTTCCTGAAGATTTCTGTCACTGTCAACACCAGATAGGCATTGATTAGGCCTGGATTTATTACGCCGCGTGATAAACGCATCTCTGAAATTGATTAATGCCACAGAAGAGCGCCCGAGGAGCCTGCCAGGCAAAGCCTTAAATAATGTTGGAAGATTGAGCCGATGTCTCAAGGCTGCAGAAAACAAACAGGGACACGCATGTCAGAGAGATAAATACTCGCGCTGTTTGAGTTGTGTGCGCAGGCCATTTGTCTGGGAGATAAGGAACGGCACTGCTGCCGGAGATAAGCTGGAGGGGGGTAGGGGGTGGCGAGAGCTCCTGGCAATTAGGATCCAGGGAATGGAGCGCCGACTCCTCTGCAGCGGTTAGATTCACCGCGACCAATCTACGCCGCTCTGCTCAGCCGTTTACTTGTTTCCTGCCGCTGGCGAATCCTGCAAATTATTTATCTTGTTTTATGTATAGCTGCATTTCTTATGCATGCCTGGAGAGAGAAAACTGTTGATTGTGAATGTAATGCTCACCTAAACTCAGATTTTATATTTTGCCAATCTCCACCCTTGTGTGTTGCTGTAATGCGTGGCAAAATGTGTTCCCGTAACTGATATGAGCAAACTCATTTTCATTGCAGGCCGCATTAGCATTATGGTTGCCCTCAAAGTATTGGTTCTATCGTTACCCCCTCCACATCAAAAGTCAAGAGTCCCCCACATTTCCTCACCTCACAGTGCCCCCCCCCCCCCCACCTTGTGCTGCCACCGAGAAGCTGGGGTCTGGAGGAGGACCAGAGGAGGACTGGAGTCAGCAGTGGAGGCTGAGGTGGCGGGGGGGGGGGGGCTGCATCTGAACAGAGAGGTGCAGGACTTGTAGGAGAAGTTGTGTCCTCTCTTCTGCTGACTGCTGAGATGTGAGGGGGGGTTGAGACGAGCCTCTCTGCAGAAGTGCAGGATCTTGAGGAGTTCTGTTTTCTGTTGTCCTCTCTGTTGCCGACTGCTGAGACAAGGTGGGGGTGGAGATTAGAGATGTGCAGCAGCCGCAGGAAAGGTGCGAGGGCCACATGAAATGTCCTGGAGGGCCGGATTCAGCCTGCGGGCCTTGTGTTTGACACATGTGGGCTAGAGGAATTGTGGGCCAGTAGACAGTCTGCACAGTTTGTGTGAGCCCTAAAAAGTTCAAGGTACAGAGGCTAACGAGCCGCCTGGTATTCACCAACGCAACCCTCATGGGGTGATGGACTTTGCTGCGGGACAGCTCCAAGGTTGCGACCCTCAAACATACCCAAGCAGATGGCAGAAAGAACCAGAATGAACTACCAAATCAACAAGCAATCTCATAAATCGGGACAGACCAAAGGTCAGGGCAGGCGGCAGATAAATGTCTTCAGGTACAGGACCAAGGCTGATCACCGAACAGACAAGGAATCGGAGACGCCGAAACTCGAGGACACTGGTCTTTAAGACAATGGGGAAGACGAGTCATCAGAGTCACAGAGAGCAGGAGTTATTGGATAAAGTGGAGTCACAGGAGTATACAGAGGTGTATGGGGGTGCTAAGATGCTAGGATGACAAAGACATAGACCAACAGGTCAGGGCAAGCAGCAGACAACTCGGGGATGCTGGTATTGAAGACATAGAGGAAACCCGGAGTCACTAGAGCCACGGAGTGTAGGGGTTACTGGAGAAAAGAGTGTACAGTGGTCAATGAAAGTACTAAATTGCTAGGATCTCAGGGACACAGGTCAGGGCAGGCAGCAGACAAGCATGGTCAGATACAAGGCCAGGGCTGATAACCAAATGGACAAAAACACAAGAACTTGGGGACACAGACCTCAACAATACTGGACTTGAAGACAATGGGGGACACGGGTCATCGGAGCCACAGAGTGTTGGGTCATAGGAGTATATAGAGCTCAATGGGAGAATTAAGATGCTAGGATCACAAGGGCACAAGCCAACAGGTCAGGGCAAGCAGTGGACAAGGGTGGTCCGATACAGGGCCAAGGCTGATAACTGAAAAGAAATGAACAATGAAACTCGGGGACACTGGTCTTAAAGACAATGGGGGACAAAGGGGTCACCAGAGGCACAGAGTGCAGGGGTTACTTGATGCAGTGGGGTTACAGGAGGGTACAGAGGTCAATAGGGAGGACTAAGACGTTAGGATCTCAGAGATGCAGGTCAGGGCAGGTGTTCCGACAGATATGGTGACCCGTCAGAATTGGTAACGGAAGTGACATTCTGTCGTCACCGTCTTGCTACACCCCGCACTCCTCCACAGTAAGGATACACCGAGAAGGGGGCAAGCAGACATCTTGTTACACCCACTGGAGATTTGCCTTTCACAGATATTTTTAAGAGTAAATGGAGCTCATAAGATTAAATGCAGGATTTAGAAGTCCGACGGACTGTTTAGATGTTGATTTTCAGAAACAGCGGCAAAACTGCTGATCTCACAGGTTTACTAATGTGACAGAACACCTCTGCTTTTATAATTCAACATGTAAACAGTCCGATGGATTTCCAAATACTGTACTTCACCATATATGCTCCATTTCCTGTCAAAAATAACTAAAATGTAAAACTCCGGTGGGTATAACAAGATGCCCGCTTACCCCCTTCTCCGTGTATCGTTAGTGTGGAGGAGTGTGCGGTGTAGCAAGATGGCGGCGACTGAACGGCGCTTCCGCTATCAATTCTGACGGTAGGTCCAGGCTGTAGACATCATTCGGCTATAGCGCGGATGGGAACAGGTTAATAATGAATAGCTGCCGTAACGGTGATAAAGAACATAAAGTTAAAAAAGACCTCTTTCATGTTGGTGTAAAATACGTCCTCCGTGTAAGCATTGTGTCACAAATACAATGCTGCAGCATATTTGTATACACCCCATTGACATGGACATGAATCTGTCGCAAGTTCCGCCATTTGTTTCATTGCATCGCATGGCAATGTGCGTTCACCCCATGTGCCAGCACATAATAACGGGTTCGATGGGGTGTGAATGAGCCCCAAACAAAACGAATGGGCAGAATTCCGCAATCTTTTTCTCTCCAGGTTTATCTCTTATCTCGTTGCTACTAATTAGTCTGATAATCCTCAGTGATTATCATCTTCTTATCTCCCAGTCGTTTCCTCCTGTACTGTGTATCGTGTTCACACATCTCGCCATGAGCCCAGATAACGACCCGCGTTCTGCCACCCTGAGATCCACAGACATCTCTTCTACTACACTTCCCAGCTATGCATATATAATCCCCATACCTTTCCACAATGATATCCCTGACATCGGTGTTCATTTTGGCAGCAAATTTCAATTTAGTTTTAGTCCCATTTTAGTCTTCTGCAATTATTTTAGTTTTAGTCGTCTAAAATGGAATGGGTGTAATTAAATTGTAATGCATTAGTTAACAATTCTCTACTATTTCCAAACTCGTTATATACTGCTGGAGTGGAAAATCGAATATGTTATTATTTATGGCATTGCGGTATGAACATGCACTACAGACCAGTGTTCATTTTGAAGTCAAATTTCAATTTAATTTTAGTCTTAATGCCCTGTACACACGGTCGGACACTGATTGGACATTCCGACAACAAAATCCATGGATTTTTTCCAACGGATGTTGGCTCAAACTTGTCTTGCATACACACGGTCGCACAAAGTTGTCAGAAAATCCAATCGTTCTGAACGTGGTGGCGTAAAACACGTACGTCGGGTCTATAAACGGGGCAATAGCCAATAGCTTTCGTCTCTTAATTTATTCTGAGCATGCGTCGAACTTTGTGCGTCGGAATTGCCCACACACGGTCGGAATTTAAGCAAACGGATTTTGTTGTCGGAAAATTTTATAGCCTGCTCTTAAACTTTGTGTGTCGGAAATTCCGATGGAAAAAGTCCGATGGGGCCCACACATGGTCGGAATTTCCGACAACAAGCTCCGATCGCACATATTCCGTCGGAAAGTCCGACCGTGTGTACAGGGCATTAGTCTTTTGACTAAAATGGCATTTTAGTTTCAGTCTTATTTCAGTCATCTTAATTGTTTTAGTTTTAGTCGTATTTTAGTCGACAAAATGAACACTGCCTGACATTATCGCACTGTAAAGCCGGCCATAAAAAAGATCCAAATTTGGCTGGTTCATCAGGGACTGGCCGAATTCCGATCCATCTATGGGCAGGCTGGTTGTACAGAAGTTGATCTCTCAATCGACTTCTGTACAACCAGCCTGTGAAGTTTTCCTTTTTTCAATCAGTGCTGCCAGCTACAGCCGGAAACACTAATCACTGTATTCTGACAGAGGTAAATTCTCCCTGCTGTCAGAACACGAACACAATAGGTCCGCCGGAGGGATTCCCCTATCAACACACTCGCTGGCTGAACAAAAATAAAATGCATCATCTATGGCCTACCTTAGATGCCCCTTTAGGATAATGGTGGCCATACAAATGTTCAAAAGCAAAATGATGGACTCTGTAAACAATCAAATAGCCATAACCTAGTGTGGGTCGTCAGTGCCCAGGCCAAGGCAAGTAATTTGCGCCCCCTAACCCGTGGACTTTTACATACCCCCCACCCTGATCACACACCCCAGATACCCCCCCCACTCGGATCATAACCCCCCCTACCCTGATCACACTCCCCAGATACCCCTCACACTCTGATCATAACCCCCACCGTCCTGATCACACCCCCAAATAACCCTACCCTGATCACACCCCCAGATACCCCCCACTCTGATCATAAACCCCCCCCCTCCAATCTGATCACACTCCCCAGATACCCCCCTCCAATCTGATCATAAACCCCCCCGCCCTGATCACATCCCCAAATACCCCCACTCTAATCACCCCCCCCAGATCCCCCCCACTCTGATCACACCCCCAGATCCCCCACCAGATTCCTCCACTCTGATCACACCCCCAGATCTCCTCTCCCCAGATTCCTCCACTCTGATCACACCCCCCAGATCCCCCCTCCCCAGATTCCTCCACTCTGATCACACCCCCAGATCCCCCCATCCCCAGATTCCTCCACTCTGATCCCACCCTCATCCCTCCACTCTGATCACACACCACCAGATCCCCCCCTCCCCAGATTCCTCCACTCTGATCCCACCCCCATCCCTCCACTCTGATCACACCACCAGATCCCCCCTCCCCAGATTCCTCCACTCTGATCCCACCCCCATCCCTCCACTCTGATCACACCACCAGATCCCACCCCTCCCCAGATTCCTCCACTCTGATCCCCCCCCATCCCTCCACTCTGATCACACCACCAGATCCCACCCCTCCCCAGATTCCTCCACTCTGATCCCCCCCCATCCCTCCACTCTGATCACACCACCAGATCCCACCCCTCCCCAGATTCCTCCACTCTGATCCCCCCCCATCCCTCCACTCTGATCACACCACCAGATCCCACCCCTCCCCAGATTCCTCCACTCTGAAGCCACCCCCATCCCTCCACTCTGATCACACCCCCAGGTTCCTCTTCTTTTCGGGTCCCCCACTGGTGCTCCTGGCTCTCCCTGCTGTCCGAACACAATAGCCCCCATCAACACACTCGCTGGTTGAACAAAAATAAAATGCATCATCTATGGCCTACCTTAGATGCCCCTTTAGGATAATGGTGGCCATACACGCTTCAATTTATTTAAAAATGTGCAAGCAAAATGATGGACTCTGTAAACAATCAAATAGCCATAACCTAGTGTGGGTCGTCAGTGCCCGGGGCAAGGCAAGTAATTTGCGCCCCCTAACCCGTGGACTTTTACATATCTCCACCCTGATCACACCCCCAGATACACTCTGATGATAAACCTCCCCTCCAATCTGATCACACTCCCCAGATACCCCCCACACTCTGACCATAACCCCCCTCCGCCCTGATCACACCCCCAAATAACCCCCACCCTGATCACACCCCCAAATAACCCCACCCTGATCACACCCCCAGATACGCCCCACTCTGATGATAAACCTCCCCTCCAATCTGATCACACTCCCCAGATACCCCCCACACTCTGATCATAACCCCCCCCCCCCGCCCTGATCACATCCCCAAATACCCCCACTCTAATCACCCCCCCCCCAGATCCCCCCCACTCTGATCACACCCCCAGATCCCCCACCAGATTCCTCCACTCTGATCACACCCCCAGATTCTCCTCCATCCCTCCACTCTGATCACACCCCCAGATCCCCCCTCCCCAGATTCCCCCACTCTGATCCCACCCCCATCCCTCCACTCTGATCACACCCCCAGGTTCCTCTTCTTTTCGGGTCCCCCACTGGTGCTTCTGGCACCTTCCCCTTGACCAGTGCCCCCAGTAGCAAACGGCTTCCTATCGGGGTGCTGGTGAGTGCTCATTCCCGAACCCTGCTCTATGTCTCCATAAGACACATAGAGCCATGGCTCAGCTCCGCCCCCACTCTCTCCTCATTAGTCCACGGTCTATGATTGACAGAAGTGGGAGCCAATGGCTGCCGCTGCTGTCTCAGACAAGGAGGAGAGAGAAACCTGGGAGAGCCAAGGCTCCAGTGCATAGAGAGGGGGCTCAGGTGAGTATTAGGGGGAGCAGCACACAGGTTTTTTACCTTCATGCATAGAATGCACAAAGGTAAAAAAACCTTCAGGCCCGGTTCACGCTGATGCGATGCAAGACATCGCATGTAATTAGCACAGGAATCGTGGGGTGGGTGCGATTTGAGCAAAGGATTTGTATGGCTAAAATCATACTACATTCGTACCAAACTCATGCAGACCCTTTTTTTGTCCATACCAGAATCGGATCTAATTCTGCAAATCGCACTGTATTCTGCAAACCGATTTCGAGGTGCCATCAGCCCCGGAAGGATTTACCCAATTCCTGACCAGGCCATTTTTTGTGATACGGCACTGCGTCGCTTTAACTGACAATTGAACAGTCATGTGACATACCCAAACAAAAATGATGTCCTTTTTTTTCCCCACAAATAGAGCTTTCTTTTGGTGGTATTTGATCACCTCTGCGGTTTTTATTTTTTTGCACTATAAACAAAAAAAGCGTCAATTTTGAAAAAACTAATATTTTTTACTTTTTGCTAAAATAAATACCCAAAAAAAGTCTTCATCAGTTTAGGCCAATATATATTCTTCTACATATTTTTGGTAGAAAAAAATCGCAATAAGCGTTTATTGATTGGTTTACGCAAAAGTTTTAGCATCTACAAAATAGGGAATAGATTTATGGCATTTTTATTATTCATTTTTTGTTTTACTATTAATGACAGTGATCAGCGATTTTTAGTGGGACTGTGACATTGCGGCGGACAGATTGGCCACTTTTGACACTTCTTTGGGACCATTGACATTTATACAGCGATCAGAGCTAAAAATAGCCACTGATTACTGTATAAATGACACTGGCAGGGACAAGATTAATACTAGGGGGCGAGCAAGGGGTTAAATATGTTCCCTAGGGAGTGATTCTAACTGTGGGGGGAGTGTACTGACAGGGAGTAGTGAGAGATCGCTGTTCCTGATCACTAGGAATAGACGATCTCTCTCTCCTCCCCTGTCAGAACGGGGATCTGTCTGTTTACATTGACAGATCGCCTTTCTGGCTCTCTGAGAAGCGATCGTGGGTCGCCAGCGGCCACGTGCATCGGTTTTTGGCATCTCGCCAGTGCTCGCGCCCCCTATAGCTCTTAAAGCGGCCGCCATACACCACCTATGGCGGTTTGCACAGTCGTGCCAACCTGCCGCAGTATAATGACGATGGCCGGTCGGTAAGCAGTTACACAGATACACTCCACAATCGGTCCACACGCACGGGTTGCGATTTTGATGCAGTGCGGAATCTGCACTGAATTTGCTGTGTGAACCGGGCCTCAGCCTTTACAACCACTTTAAAGTACTGAAAGGCTGGGTGCTGGGATGTGTTCAGAAAGTTATGTACATCACCCTGCTGGCCCCTCCCACCAGCCATAATCTGCCTGCATTGCATAAAGAAGCACAGAGACCCAGTAAAGATGTCAATGGGTCTGAAATAAGGTACAATGTATCCGGAAAGTATTCACACCACTTCATTTTTCCACATTTTGTTATGTTACTTTTTCCAAAAGGGATTAAATTCATTATTCATTCATTATTTTCCTCAAAATTCTACAAACAATACCCCATAATGACAACATGAAAGAAGTTTGTTTAAAATCTTAGCAAATTTATTAAAAATAAAAAATGAAATAAATCTCATGTAGATAAGTATTCACAGCCTTTGCGCAACACTTTGTTGAAGCACCTTTGGCACCAACTACACCCTCAAGTCTTTTTGAGTATGATGCGACAAGCTTGGCACACCTATTTTTGGGCAGTTTCTCCCATTCTTCTTTGCAGGACCTCTCAAGCTCCATCAGATTGGATGGGGAGCGTCAGTGCACAGCTATTTTCAGATCTCTCCAGAGATGTTCAATTGGGTTCAAGTCTGGGCTCTGGCTGGGCCACTCAAGGACATTCACAGAGTTGTTCCGTAGACACTCCTTTGTTTTCTTGGCTGTGTGCTTAGGGTCGTTGTCCTGTTGGAAGATGAACCTTTGACCCAGTCTGAGGTTCAGAGCGCTCTGGAGCAGGTTTTCAACAAGGATGTCTCTGTACATTTCTGCATTCATCTTTCCCTCGATCCTGACTAGTCTCCCAGTTCCTGCCGCTGAAAAACATCCCCACAGCATAATGCTGCCACCACCATGCTTCAGTGTAGGGATGGTATTGGTCAGGTGATTAGGTCTGGTTTCCCTCAGACATGGCACTTGCCATTCAGGCCAAAGAGTTCAATCTTTGTTTTATCAGACCAGAGAATGTTGTTTCTCATGGTCAGAGTCCTTTTGGTGCCTTTTGGCAAACTCCAGACAGGCTGTCATGTGCCTTTTACTGAGGAGTGGCTTCCGTCTGTCCACTCTACCATACAGGCCTGATTGGTGGAGTGCTGCAGAGATGGTTGTTCTTCTGGAAGGTTCTCCTCTCACCACAGAGAAACGCTGGAGCTCTGTCAGAGTGACCATCAGGTTCTTGGTCACCACCCTGACTAAGGTCACTCTCCCCCGATCGCTCAGTTTGGCCGGGCAGCCCACTCTAGGAAGAGTCCTGATTTGTTCCAAACTTCTTCAATTTACAGATGATGGAGGCCACTGAGCTCATTGGGACCTTCAATGCTGCAGAAATGTTTCTGTACTCTTCCCCAGATTTGTGCCTCCATACAATCCTGTCTCGGAGGACTACAGACAATTCCTTGGACTTCATGGCTTGGTTTGTGCTCTGACATGCACTGTTACCTGTGGGACCTTCTATAGACAGGTGTGTGCCTTTCCAAATCATGTCCAATCAACTGAATTTACCACAGATGGACTCCAATCAAGTTGTAGAAACATCTCAAGGATGATCAGTGGAAACAGGATGTACCTGAGCTCAATTTTGAGTGTCATGGCAAAGGCTGTGAATACTTATGAACATGCGATTTTTTAATTTATTTATTTTTATAAATTTGCAAAGATTTCAAACAAACTTCTTTCACGTTGTCATTGTGGGGTATTGTTTGTAGGATTTTGAGGAAAATAATACATTTAATCAATTTTGGAATAAAGCTGTAACATAACAAAATGTGGAAAAAGTGAAGCGATGTCAATACTTTCTCGGATGCACTGTATGTAATTCAAATTGAAAGGTTTTTTTTTTTTAAATGTCTTTAGCATTTTGATGAGGGGTGAAGGGAGTAACCCAAGCAGACCCATTAGGGTCACCATACATTTCACAACGTAACCATACAGTCAATATTAAATTTACCAAAACAATAAAGACCTAGCTAAATGATTTAATCAATCTGTATCCAATCAGGCAGGCCCTTGCACTACATAGTTGATTTAAAGGAGATTGTACAATCAGGTTGTAACGTGTGTGGTGAGCTTAGAGCAGCTGTGTTGGCTATTTACAAGATTATCAGTGAACGAAATCCGGCATCAATCCAAGTACCATAATGAAGCGTTAAAAAAAAAAAAAAAAATCCCTGTACCCTATCATTTATATATTGGTCGTGTTCCAGTGGGCGTCCATAATAATCGGGACAAGACGGCGTTGGCGCGGGAAGATTCCTCGTCCTCCCAGGATCGGGGGGGGGGGGGGATGCCTCTCTGGAACGTGTTTGTCTTCTGGAGTGTGGAGAGGTCTCCCGCTGCGCCTGTAAATAGCCTGTTATTCTAACGCACAGCGGGAGGCTTATCCCAAAGCCAAGAACGACAAAGGACAATCGCTCACACCCAGCGCGGACAATTCCGGATAATCGAGCCCTGTTTATGCCGGTAAACGTTGCCAATACATAGAAGGCAGGATTGTGGAGCACAATGCACGGCTGGAGCTCTGCGAGTCGGGCCATAAACAGACAGATGTAGCCGGAGAATGGTGGGCGGCAAAACATCTGCTCACGCTCCAATGCATCGCCACGCCGTCCGCGACCGCAGAAGTCGTCCCCTTTGACTTCAGAGAAGCATAAGCTTTGCATAATTGGAGATGTGGGGGTGGGGGGGGGGACGCAACGCACATATGGTAAAATGCGTCCAGAATTAGGTGATTTCCCGGTGATCGGTGATTACTTCCATAAAGCTTCCTGTTGAGATGGAACATCTCTGCCGGTGTCTGAATTATTCATTATCTCCCCCCCCCCCCCCCCCCCAGGGAATCCCTACCCAGCCTCATCATTAATAAGAATCGCACTGTAAAGCTACGTTTAGACGTGCAGTTGAGGGCTGTTAAAAACAGGTGGTTGAGTCACATTTTTAGTGCCCCCTAAAAAAATGCCCCCCCCCCCCACTAAAGCTACAATGGCTTTGCTCTGAGGCAGCGCTGGGACAAGGTCATCTAGAGCCCCGGCGCAAACATGCCAAATTGCACCCCCCCTTCCCTATCCCCAAGATGTAAAAAACATTATACGTCAGCAAAAATCCCCCCCCCCCCCAAAAAAAAATTGAGCACTAATCTGCATGCTTACCCCTTTAGCACAAATTCCCCCTCCTTCTAGTACAAATCCACCCACCTACTGAAATCCCCCCCCCCCAGCACAAATCTTCGCCCCCCAGAGCCCAAGGGGGAACATGCCAAATTGCATCCCCAAGATGTATGAGCATTATGCATTAGCAAAAATCACCCCCTCCCCCCAAAAACAAAAATTGAGCACCGATCTGCATGCTTACCCCTTAAGCACAAATTCCCCCTCCTCCCAGTACATATCCAACCCCCGTACTGAAATCCCCTCTCCCAGCACAAATCTTTGCCCCCCAGAGCCCAGGGGGGAACATGCCAAATTGGGGCCCCCCCATACCCAAGATGTATAAGCATTATAAGTCAGCAAACCCCCCCCCCCCAAAAAAAAAAAATATTTGAGCACTTATCTGCATGCTTACCTCTTAAGCACAAATTCCCCGTCCTTCCAGTACAAGTCCACCCCCCTATTGAAGTCCCCCCTCCCACCACAAATCTTTGCCCATCCTATCTCCCAGAGCCCCAGGGCGAACATGCCAAATTGCGCCCCCCATCCCCAAGATGTATAAGCATTATACGTCAGCAAAAATCCCCCCCCCCCCCAAAAAAAAATTTGACCACTAATCTGCATGCTTACCCCTTAAGCACAATTTACCCTCCTCCCAATACAAATCCACCCCCCTACTGAAACCTCCCCTCCCAGCATGAATCTTTTCCCCCCAGAGTCCCGGGGCGAACATGCCAAATTGCGCCCCCCTATCCCCAAGATGTGTGAGCATTATGCTTCAGCCAAAATCCCCCCCCCCCCAGATATAAATTGAGCACCAACCTGCATGCTTACCCCCCTAAACACAAATTCTCACTCCTCCCAGTACAAATCCGCCCCCCTACTGAAATCCCCCCTCCCAGCACAAGTCTTTGCCCCCCTATCGCCCCAGCACAAATCCCAATATCACATCCTAGCACAATTCCCTCCTCCCAAATTTTTCCTCCTAGCACAACTACCCCCCAATCATCTCTACTAGCACAAATACCCCCACCCCTCTACCATATCACATTTCCTAGCACAAATACCCCCTCCTAGCACAAATTCTCATAAATCTCTTAAATCGGAGTTCTGACTTTTAATAATCAGACACTTACCTGTCCCACGGTCCAGTGATGCGGGAGTACGAAGCCCCGTGCCTCTCCCCCTCCTCTCCGAGGCATTCTTACTGTGGGCACCCGGCTGTGGCTTCACAGCCAGGCACGCACTGCGCATGCGCGAGCCATGCTGTGAATGGCCGGGCAATCATCTGGGACCTGTGACTTGTTCCAGAAGATTGCAGGGAGGGGGGAGAGGTGAACTTCCTTCCGGCGCCGCGGCGCCCGGGGAGGAAGTGGGAGCTGGATGCCCTTAAAAAGAGGGTACCCCCCCCCCAAAAATAAAATTGACATGCCAAATGTGGCATGTCAGGGGGTCACCATCACTTAAAGCAGAAGTTCCGTTTTTGGGTAGAACTCCGCTTTAATACAAATCACCCAAAATCACCACTCCTAGTACACCTCCCCAACTTTCCTCTCCTAGAACAGTTCTTACTCCCTGCCACCCCCAAATTCCCCCTCCAAAAACAACCCCCCCCCCCAATCACCTCATGGTGCCCCTACCTCACATACCACTGTGCCCCCCGGGGCAGCCACCCCTCCTTTTCTTTTTTTACATTTTACATTTTTTTGGGGATATTTATTATAGCAAAAAGTTCAAAATTGACACACTTTTTTTGTTTATAGCGCAAAAAAAAAAATATTGCAAAGGTGTTCAAATACCACCAAAAGAAAGCTCTATTTGTGGGGAAAAAAAGGATATAAGTTTTGTTTGTGTACAGCGTCACACGACAATTGTCTGTTTAAGCGGCGCAGTGCCGTATCACAAAAATGGCCTGGTCATTAAGGGGGAAAATCCTTCCGGGGCTGAAGTGGTTAAAAAAAAAAGAGAGAAATATGGTGGGGGGTACAACCAGGCTGCCGGATTCACTTGCGATTGTTGCTAGTGGCTGCTATAGCCGCTAGCGATAATCACGGTCTTCTCCCCGCGGTGTTTGGCTACCCGCATCAGACCGCTGGGAGCAGACAATAGCTCGAGGGATTCCCCTGTCAGCAATGTTGATATGAAAATCACTTTAAGCATGCAACGTGAAGATTTGAAGGTAGGACTATTTGTGGAGGGGGGACAGATGGCTCTATTGTAATGTGGGACTCGGATGTGTATTGACGTTATGCCCCTCGACCTTTTTTACTGCACCCCCAGATCAGATCAGTCTACATCCAGCCCTGGTGGAACATCAGATTGCAAATTGTTTAGCAGCTCTGATTAAGCGTAATACAATGGCTGATCGCATGAGATTTCTGTGGAGTGACTAAAGACCCTGCGTCCGGCTGTGTCGATGCGTCTGTGCCCACCATGCGTCTTTCATCCTGTCACCCCGCTGTGGCTTTGCTGCGCAGTTCTGCAGCATGCTGAGCCGTGTCGCTACCCAGAAGCAAATATTATGCTTTATATCCCCAACCGCCGCCCTGCAGCACCATTTTCCGATGATTCGTACCGTGTAACAGCAGCGCTCAATGATCTGCCTCATTTTCCATCGAATTCCCTAATTATGTGTATTACAAGTGTGCGGGAGAACTGGTTCTGAACACCGCCTGAGCGGCGGGAGACTAAAAGCAGCGGATGGGTTGCAGCTGTCAGGGAAAGTGAATACATTTACAGGGAGATCTATGGATGGGCGAGTGCAGTTTGCTCTCAGGTGCGTTCTGCCTGGATTTAAAGCCCAACTCCGGGGAAAGTAAAAACCTTCTCTTATGGTGAAGCTGCCTCCACACTGCAAGGGGTAAATACTTGTCTAGGGGATGGGAAAAACATTTTTACTTATCTGAATCCCCGCTCCCCCGGCGGCTGGCGTTCTCCTTTAGACCCCTTTCCCACTTGTGCGACTTGGAACTGCAAAGTTGCATAAGAAGGCATACCCCATGATTTCCAATGAGTACCGTTCATATCTGTGCGACTTCAAGTCGCAGCGACTTCAAAGTAGTCCTTGCACTACTTTGGTCCGACTTTGATGCAACTTGAGGTCCATAGACCTCAAGATTACACAGGCATTGCTTGTAGATGCGTGACTTTTAGGTTGCACAAGTGTGAAAGGGGCCTTACTCCCCTACGCTCCGACAGCGGACTGTCCCTTGGGGTCCTCATGCCCAATGCAGATCTATGAACTCTGCATCAGTCTTGATGATGTCAGAGGACCTGCAATTGCCAGAGCATAATGGAGAAGAGGACAGGGATCAGTCTAGCAGTGCAGAGAGAGCCTGCGGGATCGGAGGGCCAGGTAAGTCCAAATGCTTTTCCTGGGCCCCTAAACCTAAACAGGCATTTAAAGTGAAACTGAAGGCATTTTACAAAAAATTGTACACAGACAGGTTATTTAGTGCAGGAGAAATATGCCCTGCCTCTTCTGTATTACACCTACCTGCCTGCGCAGTGGCATCAGTGGTTTCACCTGGAGTGGTAAAAAATGGTGCCCCCCCCCCCCCGTTTCCAGTATAGTCCTAGTATATAGTGTAGTCCTGGTACCTAATGGGTAAGTACTCTAGCATAGTCCTTATCACTGATCAGTAAGTATTCCAGTATAGTTAAGTACTCCAGAATAGGCACTCTAGTATAGTCTTGGTGACTTACTGGGAAGTACTCTGGTATACTCTCGGTAAGTACTCCGGTATCATGCTCCATCTCTCAGTCCCGGACAGTCCCCTTGGAGTCTTGGAGTAATATGGGCAGGGCCGGTGCTACCACTAGGCAAACTAGGCAGCCACCTAGGGCGTACTGCTGCCTAGGGCGCCCAGCCACTGGTGTTTCTACTTTCTTATCTCTGCAGCAAGCAACTAAGCTTCAGAATCAGCAGGCAGCCGCCGCTCCGTTCGCACATAGTGTCAGAGGCGGCGGAGGACTGTGTTTGTATTCCGACTCCCGAATGAATGAAAGCAAGCAAACATTCATTGATGGGTGCTGGTAGGCTGCATTGATGGGCGCTGGTGAGGCTGCATTTGATGGGCGCTGGTGAGGCTGCATTTTAAGGGCGCTGGTAGGCTGCATTTGATGGGCGCTGGTGAGGCTGCATTTGATGGGCGCTGGTGAGGCTGTGTCGGGATGACTGACTCCTGTTACATCATTCTATGCCGGCCAATCAAGATGTTCGAAGACCGGCATCCGGGGGTTGCTGGCACCTGCAAGGGATAACGTTAGAGAGGAGGTACAGTAGGTGACCGCGATATTGTGTCAATCTCGCCGCTGTTATCGGCGAGATCTGACATCTGAGAGCCCCGTCACGGGAGCCAGCGCCGAGCTGGCTCATTCATCGGGAAAGGAAAACAGTTTTTTCCTTTTGCAATGAGCGACAGGCAGTGCTGACAGCTGTCTGGTATGAATCATGAGGGGGAACGCCGCGCCAAATTTTAAATAAAAAAATGGTGTGGGTTCCCACCCCAGGGGCATACCAGGCCCTTAGGTCTGGTATGGATTTTAAGGGGAACCCCCCACACTGAAAAATCAGCGTGGGGTTCCCCCCAAAATCCATACCAGACCCTTATCTGAGCATGCAGCCCGGCCGGTCAGGAAAGGGGGTGGGGACGAGCGAGCACCCCCCCTCCTGAACTGTACCAGGCCGCATGCCCTCAACATGGGGGGGTGGGTGCTTTGGGGCAGGAGGGCGCCCTGCCTCCCACCCCAAAGCACCTTGTCCCCATGTTGATGAGGGGGCGTTGGTTGTCGGGGTCTGCGGGCAGAGGGCTTATCGGAATCCGGGAGCCCCCTTTAATAAGGGGGCCCCCAGATTCCGACCCCCCAACCTATGTGAATGAGTATGGGGTACATCGTACCCCTACCCATTCACCTGGGGGAAAAAGCGTCAATAAAAAACACACTACACAGGTGTCTCCCGGTGCCCGGCCTCTATTATTATTATATTATTATAATATTATTAAAAATTACCTTTTCATTTTCAATCTGCAGCTCTGTAATTTTCTGTAAAATGGAATGCAATATGGCTACCTGGAGGTGTTCTGTATACAGATGGTGTACAGAACACCCACCCAGAAATGTCATTTCCTGCTGGTTTGATTGGCTTATTGATTTTGCCAGAAGTCTGCACTAAGATATAAATCAGATTTTGGGCATCCCCTTCAACACAAATGTCATTTTTGGTGAGATACTCCCAAAGGGAAATCACGTCTGAGAGATGCAGACCCTGCCACTTTCGCCATTATAACCCTGCAGGTGCAGCATTTCTGTGGTGTAAACCGGCCCTGAAACAGTGTCAATCATACACTCATACACATATGCAATAAAAAAAGGGAAGGTATTGAATAAAGTGCAACAAATAAAAACACCGTCCCAGAAAAAAATATAAGTGCTTAGGTGCTCCAAGAATAAAAGCCGGTGACGATATTGAGTCCAGCTGAGCGAAACAGTAATTGTAAATCTTCCTTCACCAGTGCACCGCTCACGCAGTGCTCAAATGATAAGAAAGCGCTTACCAGAGCGCCATGACCTCCAATTATAGGGTGGTCATGACAGGCGTGGATTATAAACTATCCTCTGCAGCTTCCTGTTCCTTCCAATATTAATGTACATCCAGATCACATTAACTGGCCCAATGTATGTCATAGGTAAAGCACTTTTTTAGATACCTGATCGTCCGCTCCCGCAGACTCCCTCCAGGCTGCTAAAGTAGTGTATGCAGGCTCTTCTCTCCTGCACTCTGGTGGTCTAAGGTTCCCTGACAGCATTAGGACCAATGCAGGGACTAAAGATGCAGAGGGACAGTCCACTGCTGGAGCATGGGGAAGCACCATGTGCAGGGGAAGCGGAGACTCGGTTGAGTAAAATAGTTTTTACCTCCTCCTGAGCAGTTAACCCTTGCAGTGTGGGAGGAGTTTTACTGGAGTTGGGCCCAACTCCAGCTTTCAGCCCCCCTAATCCATACGCCCGGCCCCTAATCTACATGCAGGGCGCTGGACGCATGGATTTCAGTGGGGGTTGTTTTTTTTGAAGCACATAATTAGAGCCGGAGGCTCTAATTTGCTTCAAAAAAGGGTGGGCACGGAGCACTGCACCTTGAGCCCACCCAGTTGTGTGACATTTGTGAATTATTATTCGCTAATGTCTTCATGCTTCTCCTCCCGGCCAAACAGGAAGCGGGTCCTGAGACCGGATTGGCCAGGGAGTCTTAGGACTCCTGGCCAATCCGGTCTCAGAACCCAATTCCTGTTCGGCCGGGAGGAGAAGCAACAGTCCCGGCTCTTCCCTCTGCAATCTGGTGCGAGGAGCAGCATTGGCCTCCTAAGGTAAGGCCACTGATCGCTGCTGTCCGTCTCCCGCTGGGGCGTCCACTGACCGTCATCGTTCATCTACTGTACGCGGGGGGGGGGGGGGGGGGGGTGGCGTTAGTGCAAGTGAGGGGGGCAGGTTGGTTTGTTTGCCGCTCCCCTCAAAATATTGCCGCCACTGAATAATACCTTAGTCCTCCCACCCATAGGCCCTCCAGTGGTGCAACCAGTCCCACAAAGCCTCCTCTCTAAGGCTCTTCCAGCCACGGTTGCACTCTTACCTTTTCCACATACAAAGGACGGCTAATAACCCTGAATTGTATATGGCGACTCTAAGGGGCCACCCACAGCCTGGAATGCTGAAGGTTGAGGAGGGGAGAGCTGGAGTAGGGATAAGGTAGGTGTTAAAGCTTTTTCATCTCTCCCCAAGACATAATGAACATAGAACCCTTGCAGTGTGGGGAAGTGGCCCATGCAGGGGTAGATTCTATCCAGTTTCTGGAGTTGGGCTTTAAAAATGTACTTTGCCTTTTGGTACCTTGGCAACCCATTCAAGAATGAAGGCCTGTGCTTGCAATCACACTGGAAAAAATAACATACAAAGGTCAAGTTCTCTCAAATTCCAACCAGTCCCAGAATCTATCACACTCCATGATCTGAGGAACGACATGATGGGAACCTCTTCACCTACCTAATACAACAGGTACAATGACCATTTGTAGGAGGACCATTCAATGTGTTTCTATTTTGATGTTTTTGACTATTACCCGTGAGTGTTCTTGCTGAAACTTTTCCTGAAATTACAGCAACTCACTGGGCTCTACAAAAGGGGATCCACCGAGAATCTGTATTCAAGGAGTACTAGATGGTTTTGGTTATGTTTTATGTGCAGCTTTTGTGTGTTTTGTATGCTTTTTGATATGTATACATGTGCAATTTTTATCATAAATAAATACTCTTTGATAGTTTTTACATAAATTGGGTCCCGTTATAGCCCTTATATTTAGTTTGTTAGGGTCCATTATTTTGTATATCACTTGATGTGCGTGGTCCTCTTTGTCTTCTCCAACATCAGCGTTGGCCAGCTGTCACTGCAAGATAGAACGATGCTTACATTGTAATGTGCAGGTGCCACTATTTGTACCATTCACTTGTGAGTCCAGGCTGTGCGATGTCACTGCAGACAAAACGAGCAACCTCCTGCGCTCAATATAAATGTTCCAAGAATGAACAGTCTTTGATTTTTCAACAACTCAAACTAGGGCAAGGATTTGCAGCTCCCTCAGGACTGGGGAAGTCCAAAAGGAACACTAGGAAAAGCAAAAACAGAAGTCTCGCCAGCCTTGGGCGTTACCTTTATAAATACTTTTATTGATGTGCTCTGACAAACAGCATGTGATATCAAGTTCATCGATAGCCACAATGTCCCGCATCGTCTGTCAACTGTGCGAGTCCCAGCATGGGGAAGACGCTCGGATTTGCTGATGGGTTTCAAGGGTACAGTAGATACGGACTATGCATTATTATGATTTGGCTCTGAGGAAGAGGCTACCCTTGAAACGCATCAGCCATTTGGAATGTCATCCCCCTGCTGGGACTCGCACAGTTGACAGACAATGTGGGACATCGATGAGCTTGATATCATATGCGGTTTGTGAGTACACATCTGTTTTATTTCTTCAATAAAAGTATTTATAAAGGTAATGCGCAAGGTTGTGTGATGTCACTAGCTGGGGATAAATGTGTACATGACAACCTGGGCTCACAGGAAGGTTGTTGAGTATCATGCAACCCCAGGGGAGTTGCTAGGTGGCAAAAAGACCAGGGGCTTCAGCCCGAAGTCCAAGGCCTGCACAGGGGAGGGGGGGGCATGCGTTAGTGGCGCGGGGGTTTTTGGCTGGGCGGTGTGGTTATGTGGTGGGGGGTAAGCGCACTTGCTGGATGCTGCCTGGCTTACCAGTGCCCTTACACACACTGACCTATCTGACATACACTGACCTACCTACCTGACATACACTGACCTACCTGACATGCACTGACATACACTGACCTACCTACCTGACACGCACTGACCTACTTATCTGACATACGCTGACCTATCTACCTGACACGCACTGATGTACCTGACACACTCACCTACCTACCTGACACACAATGACCTACCTACCTGACATACACACACTGACCTACCTGACCAGGAGACAGACTTCACGTGTCCTGCAGCAGCAGCTCAGCTCAGCTCAGCCGTGGTGTGCAAGGCAGCCAGAGGATAGGAGAGCCGCCCGAGCGCCAAGTGGGGATCGATGTGGCGCGGCGGCCGCATTGTAATTCCCGCCTTCTGGAGCCTGCAGCGCCTATGATAGACGTCACATGTTCCGTGGCCCGCCATTGGACCGGTGGGACATCCATCATAGGCGCTGCAGGCTCCAGAAGGTGGGACCTGCTATGTGACTCAGCCGCACTTGGCGGCGCTCGGGTTTAGATCGGTCCCCGGCGGGCGGCTGCGCTCGGGGCTAATAATAGAACAGTGCCCATTCGAAACCCAGGGGACCCACTCGGGGCTTCAGCCACTGTCAGCCCCCCCCCTCCCAACCGACGCCACTGTGCAACCCGTAAAGGCATGGCCACAACTGGGGGGAGCAAAGGGTCTTCAGGAGACAGAGCTGGGGAGAAAATGAGTATTGGCTCAAAAGCTGGTACAGTATATACAACTGGCAGGTACAGTTAGGTAGGCCACCACAGGTTGCAGGAAAGAAACTTGCACAATTCCCCCATCAACCCAGGCAGTGTTGACAGGGGAATCCCTCCTGCCAAGCCATTGTCTTCTTCCAGCGTGGGGGTGGGGGGGGTTTGGGGGGGGGGGGAGAGGGGAGAGACAGTGATTATTTCTAGTGGCTATAGCAGCTGCTAGTGATAATCGCAAAGAGAATCCAGCAGGCTGGTTGTACCCAAGTTGATTGATCGAACAACATGGTACATTCAGCCTGCCCATTAACGGTTTAAATCTCTTTGCCGATTCCTGCTGAACCAGCTGAAATTAGAACCGTGTACGGCCAACTTTAGTTTACAGTAATTCTAAAGATCACCAATGGTTTCCGGGGTCTGGAGTGGGCAGCACCACAACAAATTGACAAGCTGAGAAAATTAAAAATAAACTATGGCTGAAAAAAATTAGGAACATGAAATAATTATGTTATGGGTCAAAACGGTTTCTAAGGTCCTGTCATTTTTCTCTATCTCTGCCCCTTTAAAAAGAAGAGGGGCGGTCTGTCGGCTGGTGAGACACAGCTCTGTAGGGGTAACAGAGGGGCACGCATCTGCCATACGGAGCTCTTAGCTGCCCCTGGGGGCCAATTTAATGCGCTGAATCTATATCACACTGCTCTTTCAGCGGTCTGTTCAGCCCTCCCTCATAATCTCTCCGTAGTTCTCATTAACGAGCCGCACAACTTATGTTGCCTGAATTTCAGATCTTGGCTTAATTAACCCCATTGCTTCCTAAAGTGGATTCACTAAATAGCAATTAATTATGTCATTTCTCTGCTTGTCGTTAATGGAAAGGAACTAACAATGCAGGCACGTTGCTTCAATTTGTCGTGCAGCCTAGAGTCAGTAGGTAAGTGCCGAGTCTCTGGAATCTATTGGAACTACAATTCGCAGCATGCTCTTCTACTGGGTGGGCATTAGATTTAGAAATTGATGGTTTCTATGAACACCTGTGCGACAAATTCTTTTGTAGGACTCTGGAAGCAAGACTTTAAACACTCAATACCCCTCGAGAACTGGAACAAAGCCTGATCCTCCAATACCACTATACTTGAATCCACTTAAAAGGTTCTCTTGGTATTGGGTACAGGCACAGATGGTGAGAGCCCTCCCATCCTTTTGATGATAGATACTTTAAAGGCTTTGGTCAGAAAGGCAATGTCCCCATATCTGGTAGGCCTTCCCGGAAATGAACTCCTGGTCCAGAATTCTTAGCTGTATCCACACTCTGTTTTGCACTTCTATTCCAAAAGACCATGGGATGGCGTTTTTGCAACACCCAGTTACAGGACTTACCGTTGCTCAATAAAGCTTTTTTTTTTTTTTTTTATTGTGGTCAAATAGTCAATATTCAAAGCATGGAAGAAGCCCAGAATTGACCTAGCAGAAGTCAAAATGCTCATGAACACATTGCTTGTTAATGAAAGGCTTTCCAGCATTCTTACCGACTCCCATCCAAGATCTGTTAAAGTTTGAGAACCAATGGCTTTAAAACATGCTCCCAACTCTGAACCTATTTATTCTTAGTTTTTTATAATGGACATCCCTTCTTCATATTTATTCTGAACTTTCAGGGGGAACAGTCCCCTACTCCTTCCTGCAGAACTGGCAGATTAATATGACATTTTGTAAATGAATATTTTGTCAAGGGGGGTTGTGACCAATCCACACTTTTTTTGCAAAGGAGCACCAACATGCCTCCATCCCAATATATGCGAAAAAATAGGGGGGAAGAAGAGAAACGGGACTTTGTATGAGGCATGTGGGTGAGTATGTTGGGCATTATGGTAAATGTTGTTGTATAAATAATGAGATCAATGTGAGTTCCACAAATGGTAATATATCATAATCATGGTATAAAAGTTTTAATGGCATGGGAATGGGCCAAATACAATCAAAAGAGAACATATTTAAGACCATAGTAAAAGCGTGTTGACAACAATGTACAAACAGGCAGAATTCATAAATTGGTTATACAGTAACAACAACACATATACATAGTACAATAAATAAGTGCATCAATAGATCTAAACTCAACGCGTTTCTTGGCTTAAAACCAATCGTCAGGAGTCCGATGCCATGTAACTGTATCAAAAACAATAAAGTACCTATTAATGTATGAACAGATGTTTGTAAGGAAGATACACTAAAAGTGTGATTTTCCATGTACTCACAAGTTGTGCATTGATTAATGATGATAATGTGTTGCAATACGATAAAGGTCTGGGTCCATAGAGTCTCACCCGGGGTTGAGGCAGAGAGCACACCCCAATAGACCGCCGGCACGGCAGCCAAGATGACAGAAACACCCATGCAGACCGGCAGTCAGGGACGTCTGGCGGGGCCAAGGAGTGTGAGTAAGCTGGGGAAAAAATTGATGATGGTGAGGAAGGGTATATGAATGGTGAATGAGTGATAATGGGATGCCGGCGGTCTATTGGGGTGTGCTCTCTGCCTCAACCCCGGGTGAGACTCTATGGACCCAGACCTTTATCGTATTGCAACACATTATCATCATTAATCAATGCACAACTTGTGAGTACATGGAAAATCACACTTTTAGTGTATCTTCCTTACAAACATCTGTTCATACATTAATAGGTACTTTATTGTTTTTGATACAGTTACATGGCATCGGACTCCTGACGATTGGTTTTAAGCCAAGAAACGCGTTGAGTTTAGATCTATTGATGCACTTATTTATTGTACTATGTATATGTGTTGTTGTTACTGTATAACCAATTTATGAATTCTGCCTGTTTGTACATTGTTGTCAACACGCTTTTACTATGGTCTTAAATATGTTCTCTTTTGATTGTATTTGGCCCATTCCCATGCCATTAAAACTTTTATACCATGATTATGATATATTACCATTTGTGGAACTCACATTGATCTCATTATTTATACAACAACATTTACCATAATGCCCAACATACTCACCCACATGCCTCATACAAAGTCCCGTTTCTCTTCTTCCCCCCTATTTTTAAATGAATATTTTGTATCCTCCTCTAGAGAGCAAGTGCTCAATAGCTAAAGCTGAGATTTACACACAGAGGTGTATAACTAATCCTATATCCAATGCCATGGGTAAGGGGTTACCATCAGTCCTCCAATATGGAGCCCAGGCCTGCAGGGGAGCCCAAGCAGCTGGGTAGGGAGGGTGGTCAGCACAGCGGGGGGGGGGGGATTACTGGAACCGATCCCCTGTATGGCTCTCTCTGCAGCAGCTGAAAGCTGGCTTCTTCTCCTCTCCCTCCCACAGGGGATTGGTTCCAGTAATCCCCCTGCCACACCCTTCCTGTGCACCATACGTTTCCCCTGCAGCCCAGGCCCCCCTGTGTTCACCCCCACAGTGCTGCCGACTTCCTTCCTCTCCTTACCACCAGAAGCTGCAAGAACACAATAGGGTCCTTCAGGATGAAGAATGGGGGAATGGTCCAGTAAATATGTCACATTTACCAGCCCCTTTTATTTCCTAAATGAACACAGTGAGTGATCCTTACCAATCACTCACTGTGTTCATTCATAACTGAAGCATAGTAAACTGTATTTATTTGTAGGGGGGTTGGGGGCCTGTCAGGTTGGCTATATGGGGCCCCATGGTTTCTAACAGTAGTACTGCCTATATCATACATATCATGAATGAAAGGAGTAGGCTTCCATTGCTGATGATCTACTGAAAAGTGCTATCATGTCGATCCTCATGTTTTAGTACTCTGTGAGTCACTGCCCAGGAACAAATATGCCTATCTAAATACTTTTCCCGTAACTCCAGGGGCCTGAAGATCAGCATGACAGCTAGAAAAATAAAATTTTCAGAGACAGGTCAGCATTTGCAACCCCCAAAATTTTATCAACAAAGGTTTGCTTTAAAATAATATCTGAACTTCTCCTGGTCACAAGCAATGTTACATTTTTTTGAAAAACATAAAATACGCCACACTAAACAACTATATGATTTAGCGCAGCACATTTTATGTTGTGATTTTTGGTGTTGGTCGTTTTTAATCAGAGGTTTCTGCGAGATTTTTTTTTTTAAATATGATGTTACATTTTACTCTCCCACTTGCCAGTAGCTCAGTTGTAGCCAATCAAATTCCTGCTTTCTTTTTTTTTCTACTTTTTATAAAAATAAATCTGACATCTGATTGGTTAGTATGGATATGCCCTTTATATATCACAGGTCAATATCCGTGACCCTGTGTATTGTTTTTTTTAAGATGGTTTAAAGGGGAAACAACTGTGCAGCTGAGATGCCGTTATGGTAATAGGGTAATTAGGTTAATTACACACTTAATTACAGAATCCTCAAAACTGAGGTCTCTTGAGATCCTACCTTGATCGTTTTTTTTTTTTTTTTTACTGTCAGCTTGGAATTCTTACTTAGACACAGCCTGGTTTTAAAGGAAAGGGGCCAAAATGACATATCCGAGGACAGAACAACCGATGAAATCCTACAAGAATTATACATTTGCGGAACCCCATCAAGGATGAAAAGTCAGCATGGCCCTTTCTCTTAACTCTTCAGTTTTTCCTACCTTTGTGGTCTTTCTCTCCTCATTACCTCTTCTAATGCTCATTTACATGAGTGTAGAAGGACATGTTGCCTCGTGTTGTGTGCAAACATGCCATACGGTCTTTGTTTTACCAACCTTACTGGTAAAAATGGGACTGCTGGCAGTGTTGTTGATAGAAAACAGATATTAAAGTGGACCTAGACTTAAAAAGTGAACATTTGCTATTTTTCAGGGAGAGATGTTAAGGCCCAAATTCTGGATTGCCAATCCATGCCCCTCCCCAGTTTGCCCCCCTTGAGCACCCTGCAGCAGTAAAAAAAATCCATATACTATAGGTCATTCTTGAAATAGGAACACTTTTGACAGGTAAAGCCCAATGCCACATTTTTGAAAAAAAAAAAAAAATTACCCAGTAGGTTCCTTTTCCGTGAGCCCAGAGGGTCACAGACACACCCCCAGGGGTGCCAATCCACTTCCCGTGAGCTCAGGCCATCTTGCACATATCCCCTGGGGCATCGATCATCTTTATGTGAGACTAGACCATCATGGAAACACCACTGGGGGCACTAGTCCTGTTTCTGTGAGCCCAGGCCATCATGGACACACCACCAGGAGAGCTGATCCTCTACTTGTGAGCCCAGGACATCATGGGCACACCCTCATAGGCATCAATCCTCTTCTTGTGAGCCCAAACTGTCATGGACACACTCTAAGGGGTTCCAATCCTCTTAATGTGAGCCCAGGCCATCATGGACAAACGCTTAGGGATGTCACTCCTCTTCCTGTGAGCCTGGGCCATCATGGACATACCCCTGGGGACACTGATCCTCTTCATGTGAGCGCAGGCCACCATGAACACACCCTCAGGGGCGTCGACCCTCTTCTTGTGAACCCAGGCCATTAGGAACACACCTTGTGGGCACCAATCCTCTTTCTGTAAGCCCAGGTCCAGGTCTCATGGACACAACCCTGGGGGGCACCAATCCCCTTCCTATGAGCCCAGACCAACATGAACACACCCCTGAGGGCATCGATCCTCTTCCTGTGAGCCCAGGCCATCATAGACATACCCTCGGGTGCGTCGATCCTCTTCCTGTCAGCCCAGGCTGTCATGGACACGTCCACAGGGGCTCTATCATTACAGTGGGTTAGAGTTGGGCTTTGAATAGCAAATTTATGTATAGGGATCAATGTATCAGACCTAAAAGAGGGAAAATTGAGGAGGAAATAGGACAGAGGAACTTGGTGCCAAAAGGAGGTATCATCTCTCTGAGAGAGGTGCAGTTTTGAGCCATGAGAATTCTTGTCCATTGCCTGCGATCTCATAGCAATATAGAGAGTAGAGATGACAAAAAGGTCAAAAATGTCAAATTATATCTATTGAATTTTTATTACTGTTCTTATGCTGTTGATCAATAAAAGGAAAAACAAAACCTTTGTAATACATTGGCCAGTTCATCCTCACTGTGAACCTTTCTGACCCCGTCAATGGCAGTTGGATTAAGTCTCTGGATCAATCACACACTGATGGATTATACTAATTATAGCTAGGGATGGCAATTCTAGGAAGAAAGGCAGTCTAATCCACATTTAAATCCACTTACTTGTTGGACATCACCACTTCTATGAGCAGACATATTCAAAGCCTGGCCAAGTTACAGTGATGAGCTTCTTCCAATGTTGGTGACAACATGGTTCTGATTTCAGATTGAAATATAATTAGAATGGGAAAAATCTAGGGGCAATATCAGGTATCAGATTCTTTTGCTCCATTCAGTTGGAGCAATGTTGGTCCTAATTACTCCTGGTCAATAAAAACCACCATGTTTATGTCTTAGATTGTTTTGCAATAAAAATGTCAATCAGTTTTGCAAACCTACGAGTTTGAAATTTACTGACATGACACCCAAAATATACTGACACCGCCACATTTTTTTACTGGTGTTTCCAAAAGTTACGAAACTACAGTTTTAAGTGCAAATTTCTGAATTTCGGCTACAAACAAGTACAATATGCAATTAGCAATGTGATTTAAGGTAGATATTAAGGCAAATAACATATTTCTTATTTTATTTGCGATATACAGTAGTAAGTAAGTAGCTCAGGGACAGGACTCAGGAGGGCAAGAAATGGGTCAGGCACACACATGAAATGGACTCTCACAGTGACACTGACAGCACTGTGCAGTAGCACAGATAGGGTTCCACTTTTTATACAAGCCAAACCCAAACGCGGCGCACAGCAAATTTTTAAAATTTGTAATACACACTATAGGAATGTAACAGACCTGGAACATCTTTGGGCACTCCAAAGAGAATAGTAATGCGGCACACATAGTGCCCCCTCACCCTCCTGCCAGGCGCTGTTCTGAGCCACATTACTGTCTGAATATTGTGTCCGGGTTTCAGGTGGACTGAAACCCGGATACACGATTTAAAACCCGGACTGTCTGGGTGAATCCCGGACAGGTGGCAACCCTAAGCACAGATGATGAAGACACCTCACCGACACGACACGTCCCCTCCTGAGTTACAGTGACAGTCTCACTCCACACCAGGTGGTCCCTTCTCTCTGCTCCAGTCCAAACAGACAGTCCCGCTCCCGGCTTGCCTTGCTCCTGTCCCACAGACCCGCACAAGAGGCTCCAGCCGCTCCGCCCCCTTGCACCATGACATCACACGACGCGCTCAGGCACCGCCTCCGCCAGACCCGCACCCTGCCGGCGCTGCCCGAATACATTATAGTAGGCACTCAGATGGTCTCAGCATGTGCAGTTACGAGCTGAGCGTCACAGCCATATTCTTTACTGGCAACCTTTTCCATTTACTGGCAGGAGAAAAGTACTAATTTTTTACTGGCTGCCAGTAAAAATACTGACGGTTGGCAACACTGATGTCAATATGGATTTGAAGATTCAATTGCTCTGTCTGTGGGTAGGGCGCAGCATGTGCGGCAGCAATAATTCACACGTCAGGTGCAACGTAAAACTCATATTGAGATAATGTAGCAACAGTTTACAACAGACCCGGTGGAAAGGCTACCCAGCTGGGTGCACTCACGGTTTACAACAACGTGAAGGAGCAGATTACAGCAGGACTGAGAGCACATGTTGAGAGGGGGCAGAATGCGGCCTGGCCATCTCGTGCCCAATCGGGAAGGTGCCCAAAGCAGTTGTGACCCTATGCTTGCCCTCCTCATCAGGAACTTTTCCCTAGTGCTAGTACTGTTCCTCACAGGCAGGGTACCCTTTCCTACTCTACTAACTCGCCAAAAGTGTGCTAATCCTGGGAGCCAGGGCCTTAAAAAGACTCTCCCTAACCCAAGATGGTCGCCAGAGTCACATGGGGCAGCAGCATCCAATCGGATCGCTTTCCCAGTGACCCAAGAAACCATTGAGTAACTATGTTCCTCCTGACTTCCTCCCCAACTGCAGTGCCACTGTATTACCTGCAGTAGAGAAAGTAGACAACAGTTCCGTCATCCAACATTCCAATCAAATCTATGACAAGCTGGCCTGTTTGGAGCTCTTCTCGATTGCTCTAGGTCAATTATATTCAGGCTCATTTGAAAAGAGATGATTGCAGGTTGAAAATGTTCTCTTAGTTTTCCATGTGTTTATAAAGTGAAATTAAACCCAAACCTTGTACTTTCCCCCAAATTTCAAAAGAAAACTGCTATGCTGTCCTTGAAGGTCGGAGGCAATGTTAGGGAAGTTTGTGGAATGATTGTTCTTGCTTCTGGCTTCCTCAGGAGCAGGAAAAAATTACTGAAATTACAAAAAAAGAACAATAGGCATAATAATAATAATAATAATAATAATATTAATAATAATAATATAGCTAAATGCATACTTTGATATTAATCAAACAAATGAGCAGCTTGTGATTTTTTTTCAGGTGGCATGGTTGTACAGGGTTTTATCACTCTCTAAAGTGAACCTGTGCCCAGACTATGCACACCAAAATATTTACATATTCTGAACAAGCATTTTAAAACAAGCACTCATTCACCTCTGTAGCTATAGAAATTGTGGATGAATTGTTCTTCAAAGTTCAGGACAAAAGCGTTGAAATCTCAGCTTCTTTCCTATTACTTTCTCTGGCAGTAGAATCTGGGCAGCCTGCCAGTCTATTATTGGAAACGCACAGCACATGTTTTCTAAAGCTACTTTTACATGGGCCTTGCTGCTGACTCACATCCTATGGTTTATTGCTTTGCCAGGAGTGGCTGGCCCATTGTTAGCAGGTGATCGGGAGGATATATGCAGCCTCCTGCACACCTACACTATATTACCAAAAGTATTGGGACACCTGCATTTACACGCACACGAACTTTAATGGCATCCCAGTCTTATGCCCCGTACACACGGTCGGATTTTCCAACGGAAAATGTGCGATCGGATTGTGTTGTCGGAAATTCCGATCGTGTGTGGGCTCCATCGTACTTTTTCCGTCGGAATTTCCGACACACAAAGTTTGAGAGCAGGATATAAAATTTTCCGACAATAAAATCCGATCAGTTAAATTCCGATCGTGTGTACACAAATCTGACGCACAAAGTGCCACGCATGCTCAGAATAAATTAAGAGACGAAAGCTATTGGCTACTGCCCCGTTTATAGTCCCGACATACGTGTTTTACGTCACCGCGTTCAGAACGATCGGATTTTCCCACAACTTTGTGAGACCGTGTGTATGCAAGACAAGTTTGAGCCAACATCCGTCGGAAAAAATCCATAGATTTTGTTGTCGAAATGTCCGATTAATGTCCGACCGTGTGTACGGGGCATTAGTCTGTAGGGTTCAATATTGAGTTGGCCCACCCTTTGCAGCTATAACAGCTTCAACTCTTCTGGGAAGGTTGTCCACAAGGTTTAGGAGTGTGTCTATGGGAATGTTTGACCATTCTTCCAGAAGCGCATTTGTGAGGTCAGGCACTGATGTGGACGAGAAGGACTGACTCGCAGTCCCCATTCTAATTCATTCCAAAGGTGTTTTATCAGGTTGAATTCAGGACTCTGTGCAGGCCAGTCAAGTTCCTCCACCCCTAACTCGCTCATCCATGTCTTTATGGACCTTGCTTTGTCCACTGGTGCGCAGTCATGTTGGAACAGAAAGGGGCCATCCCCAAACTGTTCCCACAAAGTTGGGGGCATGAAATTGTCCAAAATGTCTTGGTATGTTTGCCTTAAGAGTTCCCTTCACTAGGACTAAGGGGCCAAGCCCAACCCCTGAAAAACAACCCCACACCATAATCCCCCCTCCACCAAATGATTTAGACAAGTGCACAAAGTAAGGTCCATAAAGACATGGATGAGCAAGTTTGGGATGGAGGAACTTGACTGGCCTGCACCTAGTCCTGACCTCAACCTGATAGAACACCTTTGGGATGAATTAGAGTGGAGACTGCGAGCCAGGCCTTCTCACCCAACATCAGTGCCTGACCTCACAAACGCGCTTCTGGAGGAATGGTCAAACATTTATATAGACACACTCCTAAATCTTGTGGACAACCTTCCTAGAAGAGTTGAAGCTGTTTTGGCTGCAAAGGGTGGGCCAACTCAATATTGAACCCTACGGACTAAGAATGGGATGCCATTAAAGTTCATGTGCATTTAAAGGCAGGTGTCCCAATACTTTTGGAAATATAGTGTATTTGAAGAGGGATTGCACACGGCCACTGTTTGGTTTTAATAATGCTCCTTAGAGGCCTCGTTTTGCCACCCATATGAAAGGAGCCTAACTTTAGAGTCTTCCTTGTGGTCTTTGAGGATGAATGACTTCACAGTACACGCAGCTAGAGGATGGCTTATATTAAATCTCTTTACCGCTTATTAAGAATATGTCAATACTTTATTGTCCATAGTCTGGGCCCAGGTGCACAGTTATTCTCACCTAGGTTTCCTTGGAATTTTAGGGTTCCTCCAGAGATTGTTAGGGGTTCCTTGAGCTGTGGCTGATTGACCTCCCATTTGATGGTGCCTCCATGATTCTGGGGCCAATGCCACTTATCAGAGCCAGCAGCAGGACACCAATGATATGTGTATCTGCCTGTAAGGGGAGCTTTTCTATCCCAAAGCCAACAAAATAAGGGGCATTTTTCCCATTGATCCCCAACAATTGGTTTTAATTGGGTACCTGAAAATTATTTCAAAGGTTCTTCTGGGGTGAAAACAATGTGAAAGGCTGGTGTTGTGTGTCGTATGTTTTTTTTTTTTTTTTTTTTTAATTATTTGTCCTTCCATTCTTCATATCTGACTGAATCTAAAGTCGAGTAAATAATAATGGAATAAGATCTTGAAAAGCGTTAATCAAATTTTTTTTCTATCATACGGGACAAAGACAGAGACAGAAGAAAGGTTCCCTCATATGAGCATTTCAATTGGGTTCAAAGATGCTAAAATGTAAGTTCCTGTTTGGCAAGCCCCCCCCCCCCCCCCCACTGTGCATTACCATGAGAGTAATCTGCAGGGTATAAATGGGGACAGGGTGTGACCCCCCCCCTACCCCAACACCTCCGGGGGGTCTTCCCCCTTTTCCCCCAGCCATTCTCTGTGTGGTCTGCAAGTCTCTGGTAACAAATTCAGTTCAGCTAAGATCAGTAAAATAAAATGCGATGTAACATTACAGGTGCTTATATTCTCCCCGCCGCAGCCACCAGTACATTCCAATTTCCCTAGAATCGATCAATTTCTTTCATTTGTTCACAGCGGTGTAGCAGGAAATTGCATTATACCCGGGGTGCCGTTATGGAAGTCTGTAACTGCTACACACAAAAAAAAAAAAAAAAAAGGAATATATATACGGTTCTAGTTTGTATTTTATCTTTCTAAAGGCAGGCTCTACCCAAAAGGGATATTTCAGTTTATCGCGGTGGCTGGCAATCGAATCGCAGGCAGGCATCTTCCTTCTTAATAATTACATGGGAATTTTTTGATGGACTGTTTACCCTCCTCCCCGGTTTTGTTTTGGTGATTTCTACCTTAGAAATTAATAATTTTTATGGGATCACTAATTCAATTTTTAAAGGGATTGGTTGCTCAGCGACCGAGAAACAGCAGCGTTTCGTGTTGGCGGCAAAATTGCCAGCCTTAATCGTTCTTCATTGACTTCTATAGATGAAGGAGAACAATTTAGAGGACAACCCAGTGCTGCGGCACTATCACTAGCGACTCGAGCAATATTGATCATTTGGGATCACAGCTGTGCCTTTTAAAGTATATGTGAACCCTTACCTTGTAAAACAACCCATTCAGTTGAAAAACGAAATGAAAAGCAAAACATGTGTGTTGTTATTATTATTATTATTATTATTATTATTATACAGGATTTATATAGCATCTTCCTGTATATATTAACCACTTCAGCCCCAGAAGGATTTACCGCCTTCCTGACCAGAGCACTTTTTGCGATACGGCACTGCGTCGCTTTAACTGACAAGTGCGACGTTGCACCCAAACGAAAATTAATTTTTTCCCACAAATAGAGCTTTTTTTTGGTGGTATTTGATCACCTCTGCGGTTTTAATTTTTTGCGCTATAAACAAAAAAAGAGCGACAATTTTGAAAAAAAAAGCAATATTTTTTACTTTTTGCAATAATAAATATCGCCAAAAAATATATAAAAAAAATAATTTTTTTCTCAGTTTAGGCCGATATGTATTCTTCTACATATTTTTGGTAAAAAAAAAAAAATCGCAATAAGCGTATATTGATTGGTTTGCGCAAAAGTTATAGCGTCTACAAAATAGCGGATAGATTTATAGCATTTTTATTATTAATTTTTTTTTATCTGTAATGGCGGAGATCTGCGATTTTTATCGTGACTGCGACATTATGGCGGACACATCGGACACTTTTGACACCATTTTGGGACCATTGGCATTTATACAGCGATCAGTGCTATAAAAATGCATTTATTACTGTGTAAATGACACTGGCAGGGAAGGGGTTAAAAACTAGGGGGTGATCAAGGGGTTAAGTGTGTCCTAGGGAGGTGTTCTAACCGTGGGGGGGATGGGCTTCCCCTGACTTGACAGCGATCACTGCTTCCGATGACAGGGAGCAGTGGATCTCTGTCATGTCACTAGGCAGAACAGGGAAATGCCTTGTTTACATAGGCATCTCCCCGTTCTACCTCTCCACACTGCAATCGCGGGCCGTCGGCGAACATCGCGTTCCCGGGACCCACGGGCACGCTCCCACGGTGTGATAGACGGCAAATTTAAAGTGACGTACAGGTACGCCCATTTGCCTGCCTGTGCCATTCTGCAGACGTACATCTGTGTGCGGCGGTCAGCAAGTGGTTAAAAAAACATTATGAATACCTTTTTTTTCCCTTTTTTTTCTTTTTTTTTACGGGTGATCACATAATCTCTGTTCTCAGCTGCATAAGGGGCTTAGGGAGCTAGGGAAGGTGGAATGGCAGTAGAATGATCTTCCCAGTGAATGGCTGTGCAGTGTGTGGGAATGTCAGCACTCGTCTGCCCATTGGAGGACAGGCAGGCTGTTCTTCAAGCACAGCCCGAAAACTGACCGCAGTGGGATGGACAAGCTTCCATGCTTCCAAATAGGAAAGCTGGGGGACTGGCAGGGTCACCAGGTACTTCACACAAAGGAAGCAATGCAAAGAGAACAGGAGACTTTTTAACACAAGTACATGGAACATCAGGCACATATCAGGAATATAAAATGCTGGGGTAACATATTCTTTAAGGTGGTTGTAACCCTCAGACATGAAATATGAAGAAAGCATATCCCTCTATGGTGTGTTCTTAGGATTAGGGTCTCAAGCCAGAGTACTAAGTGTCATTTCTCTCTGCTGCCCCATTCCTCTGCTATCTGCAAGAGTCACATTTGACAAGTTTTCCTGACACCAAGAGAAAAAAGGTAACAGGGGAGGGACCTCCAGCACACAGCCTGTGATTGACAGCCTCAGCTCTGTTTCTGTGTGAGGGGGGGGGGGGTCCCTTCTCTCCAGTCAGCTCCTAGAGCTCTCCTCACTGAGCTCTGCTAAGTGTAATTGCCCCCTGTTTACCGACAACTCAAAACAAGCTATAGCCCGGTTCACACTGTAAGCTGCATGTAAATAACACCAGAACTGCACCGCATTCCTGTACACTTCACATGTGATCCAGTGCAGTACAATTTGAGCCTATTCATTTTGAACGCGTTCATATTGCACCGCATTGCACCAAAGAAGTGCAGGCACTTTTTTCGGTGGTCATTTTGTACCATGCGATACAGTGCAGGCAAACCGCACTGCATTTGCAATGCGTTTTGGGTGTTGTTAGCTTTGTAATGACACCTGCAGTGGATCGTAAATACTGTGCGATTGTAATGCGGTGTGGGAAATGCAGCATCCCCTATGTGTATATATGTGTGAACCTAGGCTTATAAATTCTGGATTTTGAACAGATGTAAAGAAATGAAGACGGCAGACAAACTGGTACAACTGTTGTAGGAGGATTTATTTCATCTTTTGTGTATCACCTGCAGCCAATCACTTCACTGGGTACGGTATATGTAAGGGTTTATTTACCCTTTAACCACTTTAATCTTTCTGCCTTTAGAATCTATTCCCACCTATTCTTTGCGTTTGTTCATGCATCATTGCACATTCTGATGGACATTATTGATTGAATCATTTTTTTTTCTCAAAGGCACCCGAAGGCACATATACAGCAATGCACTGGCACTTTACTGCACTAGAACCCCGTGTGATTGCACTGTGCATTGTGTTGCATTGCTTAAAGTGTCATAATAGGGCGGCACAGTGGTGTGGTGGTAGCACTCTCGCCTAGCAGTAAGAAGGGTCGCTGGTTCGAATCCCAGCCACGACACTACCTGCCTGGAGTTTGCATGTTCTCCCTGTGCCTGCGTGGGTTTCCTCCGGGTACTCCGGTTTCCTCCCACACTCCAAAGACATGCTGGTAGGTTAATTGGATCCTGTCTAAATTGTCCCTAGTATGTATGAATGTGAGTTAGGGACCTTAGATTGTAAGCTCCTTGAGGGTAGGGACTGATGTGAATGTACAATGTATATGTAAAGCGCTGCGTAAATTGACGGCGCTATATAAGTACCTGAAATAAATAAAAAAAATAAATTAAACCCACATCAATAAAACTATCAATAAATGGTGTATTACATGCTGTTCATACTCACTCAGTCACTTTGAGATTTGTTTTCTGTATTCTGCAAGAAACCTGGTTGATCCCGCTGTTCTCTGTCTCCCCCTCCTGACCATGTCCCCACTGCAGTTCGGGATTTTGCACACCAGTGTTGGCAGCTCTGCACATGCTCAGTTTTCTGTGAGTTTCTAGGCTGAGCATTTCCTCCTATCACATCTGAGCAGCCCATGTGACTATAGAATCACACATGTGGGCGTATACACATTGGTAAATGACAATCACATGATGTGACTCCTGTGCACATGAGTGGGAGTGACATCATTGTGGACAGGCCTATCAAGAGGCCAAACATTCAAAACCAGAAGGAAGACCAGGAGAAGATGGAAGTGCCTGTGTGTAAGCAGGTTAGAATAGCCAGTTAGGCACTGTCCCGGCCGGGATGGTAGGAGTTAATGCCTTTCCTGGTTCTGTGGTCTTTTGGCAAGTTCTGAGTCCGGCCCACTAATCCTGTAATATATAAAGATAAGGCAGTGGTCCAGTACAATGTGAGGCCCCTGGAGAGAGATCCAGGGAAGAGGCTACAAGAGGTCCAGTGCCTGCATCAGGTCTGATGCCCGTAAGAGGGTGAGACGGAGAGCAACACTTGAGAAAAGCAGAAGGATGTCGCTTTTTACCTCCTGGATGTAAAGCCATCTGAACCTGGGGTTTGCCCCAAAGACACTGGAGAATGCCTCTGAAGGACTTGTGTCTACATGAGAATGCCTCTGAAGGACTTGTGTCTACATGAGAATGCCTCTGAAGGACTTGTGTCTACATGAGAATGCCTCTGAAGGACTTGTGTCTACATGAGAATACCTCTGAAGGACTTGTGTCTACATGAGAATGCCTCTGAAGGACTTGTGTCTACATGAGAATGCCTCTGAAGGACTTGTGTCTACATGAGAATGCCTCCGAAAGACTTATAATTCATTGGACTTTACCTTTGCAGGTATGCCAGGCCAGGACAAGCCTGTAGTTAGGAGTAGCGACATAGGAAAACTCCTATTCTTGTGTGTTGGACTTTGATATGTTCATTTTTGCACTTTTCCTAAGTAAAGTATTAAAAACGTTTTCCCTGCCTGGTCTGAGGTTACTGAAAGGAGTGTAATGAAAGTAGCCAGAACACATAGTTCACCGAGTGGTTCTTAAACACATTGGGGTATGAAGACATCGGTGTGGAGTGGAGAAGTGTGAAGACACAAGTGGTTACCTAGGGTAACAGAAGTCTAATAAGCAGCCTGTCTATAGCATGTGCCTGTTGCAGGTGGTATGGCCTCAAACAGCGAGGGAGGTATTGTCGGCACTCCTTCCACCAGTGGTCTGTCTCACATAGCAATGGAAGAAGAGGTTCCCATCCTGTACAGAGGTACAAAGGTCCAAGAGTTAAGTTGAGTGCACGTGTGGAGCCCATGCAAGGTGCACAGTGGGGCCCACTCCACTACTGGGCAATGGTAGTGGAAAACGCTTGACAGGTGGACGTGGACAAAGCTCAGCATGTCCCTCCTGAATGTAGACTACAGAAAAGGTGTACATTGTCACGGGGAACCAAGAGTTAACTGGAGAACTGTTGCAGTGCAAGTGTACACGTTGTACGTACATCTCTTATGCCCTGTACACATGACTGGTTTTGCCGGCGGAATAAACTCTGAAGGTTTTTCCGACAGAATTCCGCTCAAGCTGTCTTGCATACACACGGTCACACCAAATTCCGACCATCCAGAACGCGGTGATGTACAACACGTACGACGGGACTAGAAAACGGAAGTTCAATAGCCAGTAGCCAATAGATAGCTTCTGTCTCGTACTTGCTTCAGAGCAAAAATTTAGAACATGTTCCCTTTCTAGGTCCGTCAGAATTTTCGACGTAAAAAGACCGATGGGGCATACACACGATCAGAATATACGATGAAAAGATTCCGTCTGACTTTTTCTGACCGACCTTCCACTCGTGTGTACACGGCAAAAGAGTAGAGGTCCACCATCAGGTAGAGTATTCTCCCACGGCAGCCTCGGCCTTGCCTCAGGGCATTAATGAAAATGGCGCAAACTGAAGGTACTATGTTTGGTAAAGTGATCCTGTATAAGGTGCCTATAGCATAGCCCAGAAGAACCCATCCCGGGTAGGCCTCTCATGTGACCCTTGCTTGGCACCCAATGAGGATGGAATTATGAAGGATGTGACCACCACCCATGCAACCCTCTACCCCCTGCCTACATGTGACCAGCTGGAGTGCTGACAGCGCAGCACTGGAGGGCATCATTTGACAGGTACGTCTGCCATAATGTGCCAATATCTCAATTAAGGCTAACAGTTCCTGGGGGCCCATTAGAAAAAAAAGTTAAGGAGTTTGATTCCGCTTTAATGAAAGCCACAGATCGTAAAAGACCGAAAATGACTTTTGGAACAACGTGAACATGTGAAGGCTTATAAAATATTTTAGCGGTTGGGTTTACATCTACGCTAAGTGTTTGACTGACGTCTCCCGCTTCTTCACTTTGCTCCGGTTTAGACGCCGCGGAACAGATCTCTCCCTCTGCGTTTTGTCAGCCTTAACTCTCCTCCATTAAGCGAGGCTGCTAATTTGCACATAGAGGATACTGTGAATGTCTGTATTATATCTGCAAAGTGTCGGCGGCGGTGTGACAGAGCGCAGCCATAAACCCGCAGGTACGACACCATGACAAGTGTTTCACGTCAATCACTGTGATAAATACAAGACACCGATGATCACTCGCCTCCGGGGCTTCTCCAGATTAAAAACCAGCCGCGCTCTTCTTAACCCTTGAGGCACCTCTGTCATTTCACTTAAATTAAAGCTGAACTCCAGGCAGATAGAAAAGACACAAATGAATACAGCTCTGTCATCAGTAACATATCATTAAGGGCTCATTCACTTGTGATGGGGGGGGGGGGGGGGGGTAAAACCCTATGGTTCAGCCGCAACCCCCTTTAACTGGAGAGGCAGCAGCTGGTGGTGTATACATGTTGTGGCTGCGATGCTTTGCTTCGTGCCTGTGGCAGGAATCATACCCCTGTCGCTTTCGGAAGTATAGCGCCGGATGAACGCAATCCCATGGGACCGCTCTGCAAGCTCCCCGCATGCATTACTTGAACACATCACAACAAATTGCTTTAAGTGTATCTAAATCCAAAACTTTCTTTTTGTAGATTTTGGTTGCAGGGTTGGAATCCCTGTCAGGTTTTCATTGCTCTCTGTGCCACCCCCTGGGGAGGTAACCATTGTCAACTGAACTGAAAAATTAGGAAAAGCCAAAACTTTTGAGTTGTCACCAGAACAGGAAGGGAGGGGGCATAGGTGTGTGCACAGCCTTTGGCATTAGGGTGTGCACCCCAAAGCTCAAACGACACCATTGATCTGTGATCAATTAAACAGGTGATGTAGAAACTAAAACAAAATTCCATTGAAGAAAAAACAAGGAAAACTAAAGCAAAGTCCCATTGAGATTAAAGGCCATATATTGAACAATGAATGCCAATCCAAATGAGAGTGATAGTTTGCAGTGAAAAAATCCATAAAGAAATCCTTCATATAAGTGCTTCCAGCTCCACACCCAGGTGAGAAAATAATCTGCTTACCAGAACACCGTGATCACTAATCAGTGATCTCACCAAACAAAGGGAATGATTAGGTCTCCCCAAGACCTTTAAACTGGAACTGTAGCTGGTGCCGATGGTACTCAAAAAAACATAAAAAGAAAGGCTCCCATAGCATGATACTATATAAAATGGATCTAATAAAGCAAATATATTTGCACTTACAAGGCAGAAGCTATTTGAAAGCCATACAGCGTTTTTTGGTTAAAAGCGGAACCGCAACATCTCCAGAGACTTTTGTAGGCTCCTCCCTATGCGTTTCGTCACTAGCGGACATCAACTGGGGAATGGCCATATTTTCTCACCTAGATGTGGAGCTGGAAGCACTTATATGAAGAATTTCTTCACTGATTTTTTTTCACTGCAAACTATCACTCTCATTTGGATGGGTGTTCATTGTTCAATATATGGACTTTAACCCCAATCGGACTTTGCTTTAGTTTTCTTTTTTCACCTTGTTTTTCTTCAATGGAATTTTGTTTTAGTTTCTACATCACCTGTTTAATTGATCACTAAGTTTATCAGCGCTGCATTTACTTTGTATACCATACCTGTTTGAAGTTTTTTGTATTAGACTTTAAAGTGCTAGCAGCTGTATATTGTTTATTTCACATTCTATATCAATTTTCACATATTTTCTAGCGCTACGTTGTCCTTAGGGCCTCCTTTTTTCTACACATGATCTGTACTGATCACTCACTGTGTTCATTCAGAAAAGGAAGGGGCTGCTCTCCATCCTTAAATATCACCCTGTGTGTCTGCAGCAGAGGAGAGAAGTTGGCAGTGCTGTGGAAAGGGGGACACGGGGAGGCAGCAGGGGTAATCTGTACCGCATGGGGTGATTAGGGTGTGCCCAGGCACACCTAGCACACCCCCCTGTGCATGCCTATGAGAGGGGAAAATATCCCAATGGGGACACTTGTTCCAGTGACAACTGTCTAAGGCCTGGTTCACATCTATGCAGGTCAGGTTGCAGTTTGCATACTCCATGTGCATTTTGCGTTTTTCAATACATGTTTTTGATCCATTGAAGTCTATGGAGCCAGAAACCACCAAAAAGTCCCTGGCCCTTTCCATAAAATGCATACATGTAAACCTGACCCATAGGAAACCATGCTAAATGGACTGCGTGTTGCCCCTCTTAAAAAATAAATAGATTCGTTTTCAGAGGGAGGTTGGCAGGCGGCTGGAAGGCCACCGACTGTTTTAAGCCTGAAAATGCCGAAACCACTGCACCGCAACCGCATTGCGTGCTGTTGCAGGGTGGTGTAGAACAGCTCCATTGAATCGAACGGGTCGTATTTGGCAGCAGCACTGCCCACTGAACTCATAATGGTGTTTGATTTTCACAGCAGTTGTAAAGCAAAGCATCGCAGCTGCATTTTGTAAGCTCTAACGATCAGGGCCCCCTGATCCCTCCTGTATTGAATTGTATTGTAACTGTACTGTCTGCCCTCATGTTGTAAAGCGCTGTGCAAACATAAATCCTGAATAATAATAATAATTATGTGTACAGTCCTGAGCAGCTGCTTGTGTTTCTTTAGATGGGCAGGCGTGGTAAAAACCTGTCAAGGGGTGGTAAAAATCCCATGACCTCGTAGCCCCTCTTAATCTATTCCTAGCTTATCATTGCCAAAAGTATTGGAGCATCCAACACTGGGACCAGCACTGAAAACCCTCAACAAGCAGCATGGAAACCAACTGTGACATCATGATGACATCACCTGCTCCATGCTCCCCACGGTGGTGGCACAGAAAATGATGGATGAGCATCACAGACAGACTACTTTCTTTTTTTCAGATTAGGGTTAGCAATGGAAGAATGGAAGCATCCTTATTTTTCGTTCATAATTGGTTCCCTTTAACTCAAATCACTTTCAACTCCGCGCACTATATAAAACGCACGCCAAGTCGTATATGCTTCGTAAGTCATGCCAACACAATGTCTGCTCCTACGTCCGCCATGCCAGACTTCCGTACGGGAAAATGTGTCTGACCCCCCATTCTCTGCCGGAGAAAGCAGCAAATCATCTTCTCTGCAGACAACGAAGCCAACGCAGTGAAATCCGGCGCTTTCCCTCCGCATGCTGTCCTGTGGCTGGAACTGTTAATTAAAAACGTTCTCCTGAATCCTTTTGATTCATTTAGCGCTCGAAAGCTAATGAGATGTAAATCCTACAGACTGCTGTATCCTACCGCTGACACCGTAATTTATATCAATTGATACGATTAGTACTCGTCTTCAATCATTCTGTTCTGGCACGCCCCAGACTGTCACCGTCTTAATGGAAGAGAGCGGAGTTCGAGTATCTGCTGTAAATTCCTGGCAGCGAAGCGCGTGGTGTCCTGGCCCTTAAATGACTGAGGGATGCAGACCGGCCATTGGGGGATTGTAGGGCTGGATTCACACCTTTGCGTTGGTCAAGACTCATGTTGTAATGCAATTCTGAAACGCGTTGTGGTTTGCTGCTATTCACTGTTAACCATTTTCGCTCTTTTTAAAAGTTTCACAACGCAAACACAGAAGGGTTAGCGGAATGAGCTACATAGACATTCAAGATTATTACAGAGCATCGATATTAGACCAACTTAACCACTTGACCTCCTCCTTTATGACCAGGCCATTTTTTGCGATACGGCACTGCGTTACTTTAACTGACAATTGCACGGTCATGCGACGCTGTACCCAAATAAAATGTATGGTCTTTTTTGCCACCAATAGAGCTTTCTTTTGGTCATATTTGATCACCTCTATGTTTTTTTTACATTCCCAAACTATGGGATATTTTTTAAAATTTGTATTTATTAAAAAAAAAAATGTATACTAGTAGTGGCGGCGATCAGCGACTTATAGCAGGACTGCGATATTGGGGCGGACATTTGGACACTAACTGACACTTTTTTGGGACCAGTGACACTAATACAGTGATCAGTGTTAAAAATATGCACTGTCACTATACCAATGACACTGGCTGGGAAGGGGTTAACATCAGGGGCGATCAAAGGATTAACTGTGTGCCTAGCCAGTGTTTTATTACAGTGTGGGAAGCACTTTTACTAGGGGAAGACATGGATCATAGTCCCTGCTTTGCAGAGACACAAGATCCATGCCTTCCCTCCTGTCAGAACGGTGATCTGCCTTGGTTACATAGGCAGACCGCCTTTCTGCCTCTCTGCTGGATCATCGGCAGGTGGTGGCTGACATCGAGTCCTTGGTACCTGCCGCTAGGCTCCTGCTCTATGTGATCACAGTGGGAGCGAGCCGCCAGTGGCGCGCATGTGTGCCCCCTACCGGGAAGAGCCAGATCATGTGTGTATACGCGATCCAGCGCACAGGTGCCACCCTGTAGCAGTAAAACTGCTATGGGTGGACCTGAACTGGTTAAACAATGGTTTCCTCATCGCCGGATTTATTGTAGTGTGACATCGAAAAAACATCATTCCCACGTGATCTTTTAGCCAATGCCTGGCAGCGAATCCCAACCTGTTGACTAGTCCCAACAATCCAGGCATCCATAGAAGCTTGGAAGTATCTTTGCTCTCTAACATTGTGTAGCACTGTCCCCGTAGTGGACATAAGACATAGTGTTTCTTGGGTACACACTCGGCTGTTGCCGGTAGCAGCCACCAAACAAAACTGAATGACGGGGAAATGGCTGAACACCCCTAACTATGCTACACATAACATTTTTACATATGTACAAAATATATTATATATACAAATGGACTGAGGACAACCTCAGCAGAGGCATGAAGATTTCTTGCAGGCCTGCAAAGAAAAGAAACACAAGTATATAGCATCAAACATGAATGAATTCTGGACAGCCGCACTCATAGATAGCCTTGTTTATTTAGAAGGTGCACATCAAATACAAAAATCACAGCAGACAGGGAAGAGCTGACGTTTCGCATTAACGTTAGTGCTTACTCATAGTATATAGCATCACTCACCCTAGATCTGCACGATTCTGGGAAAAATGAGAATCACTATTTTTTTGCTTAGAATAAAGATCACGATTCTCGCGGTGTGACGTCATCTTTCACATTATACAAAAAAATGGGATAACTTTACTTTTTAGATTTTTGAAATTAATTAAAGTGTATTTTTTTTCCCAAAAAAATTGCATTTGAAAGGCCGCTGTGCAAATATAGTGTGACATAAAATATTGCAACAACCGCCATTTTATTCTCTTGGGTCTCTGCTAAAAAAATATATATAATGTTTGGGTTTTCTAAGTAGTTTTCCAGCAAAACATAATGATTTTAACGGGGAAATGGCTGAACGTTTCTTAAGTCCCTTTCATGACTAAGCCTATTTTTGAAATTTGGTGTTTACAAGTTAAAATCTGTATTTTTTGCTAGAAAATTACTTAGAGTTCCCAAACATTATATATATTTTTTTAGCAGAGAATCTAGAGAATAAAATGGAGATTGTTGCAATATTTTATATCACACGGTATTTGTGCAGTGGTGTTTTAAACGCAAATTTTTGGAAAAGGGATACTTTCATGAATTTTAAAAAATCCAACCAGTAAAGTTACCCCAATTTTTTTGTACAATGTGAAAGACAATGTTACGCCGAGTATATAGATACCAAACATGTCACCCTTTATAATTGCACGCACTCGTGGAATGGCGACAAACTATGGTACCAGGTTTGAGTTACAGAGGAGGTCTAGGGCTAGAATTATTGCTCTCGCTCTGATGATCGCGGCGATATCTCACATGTGTGATTTGAACACCGTTTACATATGCGGACACGACTTCCGTATGGGTTTTCTTCGCTGCGCGAGCTCGCAGGGACGGGGGCGCTTTAAAAAAAATTTTTTTTTAAATTTATTTTATTTATTTTTATACTTACAAATTGTGTTTAAAAAATGTTTTTGTTTTTTTTTTTACTTTTATTGCTGTCACAAGGAATGTAAACATCCCTTGTGACAGTAATAGGTGGTGGCAGGTACTCTTTATGGAGGGATCGGGGGTCCAAAAGACCCCCGATCCCTCCTTTGCACTTCACAGTATTCAGATCGCCGAAAACGGCGATTCTGTACACTGTATATTTTTTTAAAACTGGCGCCATTGGCAGCCGAGTAAACGGGAAGTGACGTCATGACGTCGCTTCTGCGTTTACATTGAGAAGGCTGGAACGAAGCCGCCCACAGCTTCGTTCCAGCCCACCCCCAGCCGCCGAAGGCAGCCGATTTGACACCGGGCCTCCCGATCGCACGGGAGGCCCAGTAAGAGCGGCGGGAGGCGGCGGGAGGGGGGGACGTCCCCTCCCACTCCTCTGGTATAACAGCCGAGTGGCTTTTAGCCGCATCGGTTGTTATACTCGGATAGCCGATCGCCCGCTGTAAACAACGGTACCGAGATGATGCCTGCAGCTGCAGGCATCATTCCGGTATAACCCCGGAAAGCCGAGTACGCAGATCTGCGTACGGTCGGCGAGAAGGGGTTAATCCTGTCCTCTGTTAACCATGCAGGTGCTTCCTGTGACGTGTCATGAAGATAAACACTGCAGTTTTGGTTACTGAAGCCCCCCGATTCCCTTGTGAAGACTGAGGAGAAGAATAAATTCAATACCTTCGCCATCTCCCCATCCTTTGTAACCAGATGTCCTTCCTCATTATTTATGGGGGCAATATGGTCTGTCCTCCCTTTTTTACTGTTTACATACTTAAAGAATTTCTTGGGATTTTTTTGCTCTCCTCTGCTATGTGTCTTTTGTGTTCTATCGTAGCCGCCCTAATTGCACCCGTACATTTCTTGTTGCATTCCTTTTAAAGTCTGAATGCTGGTGATGATCCCTCAACCTTGTATTTTTTGAAGGCCTTCTCCTTTGCTTTTATATGCATTTTTACATTGGAGTTAAGCCATCCAGGACTTTTGTTCGCTCTTTTAAATTTATTACCCAATGGGATACATTGGCTAATGCCCTTATTTAATATGCTCTTAAAGCGAACCCATCTCTCCTCCGTGTTCTTTGTTCCTAAGATTTTATCCCAATTTATGCCTTCTAACAAGGTTTGTAGTTTAGGGAAGTTGGCTCTTTTGAAATTCAGTGTCTTTGTATTGCCCTTATGTTTCCTATTTTTGTGATTTATACTAAAGCCAATTGACCTGTGATTGCTGTTTCCCTAATTGCCCTGTATTTCCACATCCGTGATCAGGTCTGTATTGTTGGTAATCAGTTGATCTAGTAACGCTTTAATCCCAGTTGGTGCCTCTACCGTCTGAACCATGAAATTATCCTGCAAGACATTTAGGAACCGGCGAGCCTTAGACGAATATGTGGTTCCCTCTGCCCAGTCTATGTCTGGATAATTAAAATCCCCCATTATGATAACACTTCACATCCGTGCTGCTAATCCAAATTGTGATAGGAGGTCCGTCTACCCCTCTTCACTCAGGTTAGGGGGCCTATAGCATACTCCCAGTATTATTTTCCTCTTAGCTTCATCCCTTTGGAGCTCTACCCATAAGGCTTCCACCTCCTCCCTAGCTCCCTTAGTGATGTCATCTCTCACATTCACTTTGTACATTATTCTTGATATATAGGCATACCTCTCCCCCTTTTTTACCCTCTCTAACCCTGCGATAAAGGGTATACCCTTGAATGGTTGCCAGCCAATCACGAGAGCTGAAATTTCCTAAAAATTTATCTGAAATTCTCACAAAATTCAAATCCTCATACAACAGTATCTCTAGTTCACCCATCTTGTCCTCCAGTCCTCAGATCAGCCCCAACTCATGCACCTTCACACCTCAGATCACTGCCCCCCCTGCAAATCTCTCCCACCACTGTACCCCCCTGCACATCTGCCCCACCACTGTAGCCCCCTGCACATCTGCCCCACCACTGTAACCCCCTGTACATCTGCCCCACCTCTGTACACCCCTGCTCATCTGTCCCACCACTGTAACTCCCTGTACATCTGCCCCACCACTGTAGCCCCCTGCACATCTGCCCCACCACTGTAACCCCCTGTACATCTGCCCCACCTCTGTACACCCCTGCTCATCTGTCCCACCACTGTAACTCCCTGTACATTTGCCCCACCACTGTACCACCCTGCTCATCTGCCCCACCAATGTTCCCCCTTTTTCATCTGCCCCACCAATGTTCCCCCCCTTGTCATCTGCCCCGCCACTGTATCTCTTTGCACATCTGCTCCACCGCCGTACCCCCATGCTCTTCTGTCTCACCGCTCAACCATCTTCTCATCTGTCCTAACACTGAACTTATCTGCTCATCTGCCTCACCACTGTAACCCCTTTTCTCATCTGCCCCACCACTGTACCTCCTGCACATCTGCCCCACCACTGTAACCCCCTGCTCATGTGTTGCGCTGATGTACCCCCTTTCTCCTCTGCTCCCCTCTGCCCCACCTCTGTACCCCCCTACTTCTCTGCCCCACTGCTGTAACCCCCTGCTCAACTGTCCCACCAATGTTCCTCCTTTCTCCTCTGCCCTGCCACTGATCCCCCCTGTACATCTGCCCCACCTCTGTACCCCCTGCTCTTCTGCCCAACCACTGTAACCCCCTGCTCATGTGTCCCACCAATGCACCTCCTTTCACATCTGACCAACCGCTGTACCCCCCTGCTTTTCTGTCCCACCGCTGAATCCCCTTCTCATCTGGCTCAACACTGAACCCCCCCCGCTCATCTGTCCCACAACTGTAACCCCCTGCTCATCTGCCGCATCACTGTACCCCCCTGCAATGTATCCCTTTTCTCATCTTCCCCACCACTGTACCTCATAGCACATCTGCTCCACTGCCGTACCCCCATGCTCTTCTGTCTCACTGCTGAACCACCTTCTCATCTGTCCTAACACTGAACCCATCTGCTCAGCTGCTCACCACTGTAACCTGCTTTCTCATCTGCCCCACCAATGTACCTCCTGCACATCTGTCTCCCTCTATACCTCCCTGCTCTTCTGCCCCACCTCTATTTCCCCTGCTCTCCTGCCCCACCACTGTAACCCCCTGCTCATCTGTCCCACCAATACACCTCCTTTCACATCTGCCTCACTGCTCTACACCCCCCCCTCCCCCCCCCGATTTTCTGTCCCACCACTGAACCCCCTTCTCATCTGTCCCACCACTGTAACCCCTTTCTCATCTGTCCCACCACTGTAACTCCCCTGCTCATCTGGCCCAACACTAAATGCCCCTGCTCTTCTGTCCCACTGCTGAACCCCCTTCTCATCTCTTCCACCCCTGTACCCTCTCTGCACATCTGCCCCACCTCTGTACCCTCCTGCTCATCTGCTCCACCGCTGTACCCACCTTTCCTCTATGATATGCAGAGTGGTGAAAGGAAGCAGAGATGAGACACATCATTCTGAGATTGGTAGTGGCAACCAAGCGAGTCATCTTCCTCCTCCAGATGGTGGGTGGGGCTAGCAGGACTGTGATTGGCTTTAGTAGTGGCCAATTACAGTCCTCCTCCTCATGGAAACAGGGACCACCCCCCCCCCCAAGCAGAACTGCACCCAATCTTTTCACCGTCACAAAAGCTGATGATCGCAGCCACAGCAAAGTTACAGAACCAATGTTTTCCATCTTTTACAGTGTGTGGGGGCACAGTGCCTCCCCCTCAGTGCAGGTGCAGTGTGGGGAAATCTGAAATTGGAATGCATTAGTGTCTCACTGACACTTCCCTGCGCTGCTCCACTGATGGGGAGGGAGTCGAGTGCCGGCAAAAGAGGCTTCGCATGCCAGGGGTTGCCTACCCCTGATCTAAACTAAAGAACAAAACGTTATAATATTTACAGTTAGCTCAGCAGTTGAGGAATGTTGTGAAACTTGGCAGCCTGTTTTTTTTTTTTTTGACAGTTGTCGGCTTGAGTAGAGAACTCTGCGTAGAATCTGGAAAATGTTTTGTTAAGATTGCGAGGGGGAAGAATCATGATCTTGATTCTTAACGATTAATCGTGGAGCTCTAACTCACCCTTTATACTTACAGTGAGACTGCACTCTTCTCAGAGACGACCTTCTCACTTTACCAATCCCTATCACTAATCATCACATAGAGATTGCAGATGTATCCAGCCCCCTAAGCGCAACTCTTACTCGTCGTCCTGCAGTATTCCCGTAATAGGTAAAACAGAACAACATCCTAGTCTGACTAACGGGAAACATTTCACATTTAAACCATATGACTAGCAATAGACTCAGTCCCGCTCAATTACCAAGGTACTGACTTTTGTCTTTCCTAGTCAGACCCAAAAGTTAGGATGAAGAGGTGCAGAGTCCATCTGACTGATGCCCGCAGTATCCCTTACTCTGCGGTACCAAGGCAACACAACTTCTCCTGGTGGCCTGCTGTTATTGCTAGAGCCTCAGCAATAGCTGGCCTACTTGTGAGTATTTGTAGAAATTCTTCAAGGGAGCCCTTTCTTTCTGGCACTCTCCTTCTCTGAAGAAACAATGAACCACTACCCCTTTCTTTTCACAGGGTAGCGACTCGCACACTTTACACTGGCCCACTGGCCCAAAGGAATCTTTGCAAAGTGTCCTTGTTGAATGAAGTATCTTCACAAAGTGTCCTTTCTCTTTCTTTTCCGAACAGCACTTGAGCAAACATAGGGGCCTTTTTGCCCAAAGATCTTCACAAAGTGTCTTTGTGAACTAGGGGTTTACTCCCTCCAGGTAGCAGCCCCTGGTTTTGGCAGAAGGAATCCTCTGTGGCAAAAGGATTTTTCTCCTAGATGATGAAACATTTGTAGCTTCAATAGTTCCCTCCTTCATTTGCAGGGATAGAAGGGAAGGGGAAACTCGGATGAATAGGGTCTTTAACCCCTTGAACAACAGGCCATCTGTGGCAACAGCCCCTTTACTGACAATCCTTAAATCTGGCTTGGACTTGTCATTTCTCAATAATAGTGGTCTGGATGAGGGATCTGCACTTCCTTGCCTTCCGGACATATGATACCGAGAGACCAAGCCTGGCCTCTCTTATCTGGGCGATTGATCTCTACTCGGTCAATGCGTATCAACCGACCCAGATTCCAATTCTCTTTGATGGAGAGGAAGGTGTCCTATAGAAGTGATCTGGACGGGGTCCGGTGTGGCTTGGGGACATATAGGAAGTCCCAAATGGCTTCATCCCACCAGGCATCCCTCTTACTCTTAATCTCTTCCATGGTCATCCTTGGGACATGTGGATAGTCATATCCATATTCCATGGCCACCTTCCTCTGAACAAGCCGTTGAAAACAGGAGAACCTGGGGAGTTTCTGCCTATCACCTCTCTCAAGTGGGGCATACAGGGTCTCCACTTTGGTGATCAGTTTTTCGTAGGCGTCATTCTGTGCTTGAGCCCGAACGTAGGTGGGGGGTGGGGATAGATCTGGGACCCTTGTGGCATAGGCCTTGCATAACCCAAGATTCCTTGCACACCTCATGCGAACAGTTGCCGCCTCTGTCTCTTCACTGAGGGAACTGGAGCTTGAAGGGCTTCTTCTTCCCTCTGGCCCCCAATCCCACTCAGTCTCGGCCTCTGATCTCCAATCACCGATTCTCTCTTCCAGGGACCCAAATCAGTGCTCAAATCAGGGTGACCCAACATCAATGATCCCTGCCTCCTCCTCACTGGACAAACTGGAGGACTTCCATATCTGGATCCATTGAAGCCCCTCTGCTTCTTTAAGAGCTGGACTGTTAGCTGCTGTGGCTGTTACTGAGGTGCCCTGTGGCCGCGACTCGGCCTTCTTGACCAGCAGATTTTGCACTTTGGACACATGGATCTCCCTGGTTTGAGAGATGGTAGTGCAGGTGTGCACCACTGGTCCCGGCCCCAGCAGTGTTTTTGGCACTCCCCGTCCTCTCCCAAATAGAACAGCCACTATAGGTGTCAGTGTCTCCGAAGTGGTTCCTACTTCTCAATTTACATACAGCCTTCTGGAGTTGCAATCACTCTGCTCCAGTTGCAGCAACAGGTCACCGCAGTGCCCACACTGGCTCCACGCTCGCAGCCTCACAGATACATTCAGGCACTTGTTACATACCAGCCCACGATGCTCCGTGTCTCCTTCACTGCACTGCGCCAGTCCTCCCTTGGGCATTAATCGAACCCCTGTATCCCACAGGGTTGGATTGTGTGACTCAGTCTGCTCTGCAAGCCCTCTGCCAACACATGCGATAGCATCCGCGCTCCGGCTCCCTCCGGTACCCGCCATCTTACTATTCCTCGCACCTGTCTTCTTTGCAGCTACACCCGAAGGCAGAAATGACATCGTAGCTCTCTTCCCCTCCTGTGATAGGCAGCCCGCAAATAGTGACTCCGCCCACAGACCCAGACTAACTGACTCTCTGGCGTTGGCTCCTCTTGCTAGGCAGATCTCTTTAGCGCGCTCTCTCCCGCACAGTACGATAACCCCTTCACTGCTGCTCTAACGCTGCTCAGCTTCCATCAATGGTACTGTAATGCAGACTGTGTTCCCTGCCAAGGACACAAACTCATCTGCCGATACTTGAGTCCTGGCCACATTTTCTTATTCACATGCCAGCCTGACTCTCTCACTGCTGCTGGAAACTGTCCCGCTGTTGCTAGCTGCATGGCAGACATTTCCTCTCCCAGCACATGTATAGACACAGCCCCTGACATGCCGGTCACTGCTTTCTTAAACACAACTTAAAAGCACACTTTCACTGATTACTGTAAAGCAGACATCACTTTCCTCTGCAGTGCAACACATCCTTCTTTCGCTGACACTCCAGCACTTTACTTTAGAAGACATAGTGTTCCTTGTGTACACACTCGGCCGTTGCCGGTAGCAACCACTGCTGTAACTCAGAAAGAAATCCCGGACGAGCCCCCAAATGTGGCACTGTCCCCGTAGGGCTTGCTGAGTGTTGACTTCATAGGCCTCTCTCTGGTTACCTGCAGCTGGTTGCTAATAGTTCCCACTTAGCTACTGAGGGTTTCCTACTTTGTTGCTAGGGGTCTCCGCTTGGTTGCTAGGGGTCCCCGCTTGGTTGCTAGGAGTTCCCGTTTGGTTGCTAGGGGTTCCCGCTTGGTTGCTAGGGGTTCCCGCTTGGTTGCTAGGAGTTCCCGCTTGTCCCACCCTTACTCCCGCTTGCTCGTTACTCAATAACCAGTCCAGGGTATTTGTGTTTTTGTATTTTATTTTGGAATTTGGACGGGAGAAGGGATGAGTGGAATACTCCAACTGAAACCTTTCACAAAGGATAAGGACAACTCTCACTTGGCCTCACCGGATTGGTAGCAGAAGCAGTCACACTGCTTTGTCCATACAGCCACATGTATGGAAGGGTTAAGTCTTCTTGCTCTCACTAGCAGCAGTCTTGTAGCTAAAGGGGCGGCCCTCACTTGACAGGCCCCAAAGACACAGATCTGTACTCACAGTAGGCAGAATCAGATCCTTCCTGGTGTCTCCCTTCTAGTTAGCTCTGCAGGAACTCTGGGTTCAGCTTCTCTCTCTCTCTAGGCCCCTGGCTCAACCACCTAAGGCCGCCTGGCCTGCTCCGCGGAGGAGAGGGCAGCTGCCCCTCTCCCTCCTAGGCTGTGTTCACCGGCTCACCTCACCCTGAGCACATGTGCTCTGGCTTTTTATACAGTATCTCAACATGCAATGCAGCTCTTTCTCTCTGCTAATTGCCAGGACTGTAACAAAGCCTGTGCACTTACTTGTCAGGTCCCCTCCCACTGTCCATTATGCCACCCTATTGGACCAGTGAGGGACAGTCAGAACAAGCTGAGCTGCACCTGAGCACAATGAGCAGACCTAACCAATAGATCCTGCTCCCTGTTAGGCAGAGAGCACTCTAAGTTTTCCATGGCCATCTTCCTGGTAAGCAGAAAGACCAAAAACTATACTCTCTTCTAGCACCTACCTAGGAGGGTGCTACATCTGGAAGATTCTCAGAACTCATTCCTTCTGTATGCCTATAACAGCCATACTGGCTTTAATACCTATTATTCCCATAACTGCTTGGAAACAGAACGGTATTACCACAATACAACACCTTTATAATAATGACAATATTAAACAATTTGATGAACTCATGCGTGAGTTTCATCTTCCTCCCGTTGAACAACATACTTACGCATTTATCATTTTTTATCTAAACACCTGGCCAAATTGATAACTATACCCAATGCATTTTTAAAATTATATATTACATCCACTTCTAAATGGCCGTGCACTTGGGCCGAATATCGGAAAGGCATTTCACCTGTGTGTACGGCAGCCAGGCAGCTTCTGTTGAAGGGGCATGACCAAAAAATCTCTGCCGATTGGCATCCGATCAGCAATCTCAGCCAATGGCTGAGAGCGCGACTGGAGTGTTCTGCGGGAGGGGTCAGAACACAACAGCTCAGAAGGGGAGATCACTGTACTAACATTGCATATTTAGTACTTCGGCTCCTTACGAACTCTCCAGTTTTTTTTTGTTCAGCCCACTGGGTTGAATGAAAAAAACCCTAATGCCGCGTACACACAAGTGGACTTTTCATCCTTACTGGTCCGACGGACTATCTGACAGACTTTCAATGGACCTCCATCAGACTTTCCGAATGAACGGACTTGCCTACACACGATCACAACAAAGTCCGACGGATTTGTACGTGATGACGTACGACCGGACTAAAATAAGGAAGTTGATAGCCAGTAGCCAGTAGCTGCCCTAGCGTCGGTTTTCGTCCGTCGGACTAGCATACAGACGAGCGGACTTTTCTATAGGAACTGAGTCCGGCGGAGTTCCGGCGTAAAGATTTGAAACCTGTTCCAAATCTAAAGTCCGTCAGATTTTCGACCGAAAAAGTCCGCTGCAGGTCTGATGAAGCCCACACACGGTTGGATTGTCCGCCGGACTCGGTCCGTTGGACCAGTCAGGTCAAAAAGTCAGCTCGTGCTTACGTGGCATAATAGTGTGCACTACTTATAAATGGCATGGTATAACCCTGTTTTACAATCTTTTTCAAAACAAATGACTATTTACTAAATCCACTCCCCTTGCAAAATGCGAAACGGACCTAGAAAAAAAAAGTAACGCCCAAATATTGGATAAATGCTTTTCAATTTGTATTTGCAGCTACCCGTTGTGTCAACCAATGGGAACTAACACAAAAGTTTTCATTAAGATGGTCTTTAACTCCATACAGAATCACTAAATCCTCCCCGAATCAAAGTCCCTTATGCTGGAGAGGCTGTGGCCAAACAAATACTTTACTACATGTACTATGGACATGTAAAAACATGCATAGTTTTTGCTGCAAAACCTTTAAAATGATTCCTGAAATGACAGGGATACTAACTCCACCCCTAGCTATCCATAAATCTTAACATAGATACTTTTCCGACCTATTATCGTGTGGTTGTAACACATATTTTACTAGCTTTTTAAGGCACACCATAGCTAGGCATTGAAAAAAAGACCTAGCCCCCAATATATCGGAAGTTACTGATATTGTCCAAACCCATTACACAAAAAAATGTTAGCTTATTATAGCAACAAATATATTCTCTTTGATAACCTTTGGAAACCATGGTTACACTCAATTCCCTTAGGGTTAGCAGTAATGTCGCTGTCACTACTCCTGTCAGCCTTGTAACAGAAGCAACTGGCACAGGGTGCCCCCATCCCTGCAATAAACCATTGTGCCCAGGGCAGCTGACCCTCCTGCCCACCCCTTGTCCCGGCCCTGGTTACACTGGCTTGATACTCATAAACCACGATAATATTAGCAATTTCCACAAGACTTAAGCTGGCCATACACCTATAGATTATCTGCAGATTTTCTATGGTTAGATGGAAAAAGTGGGAGATTCCTCCATCCACACAGTTTAGCGAACATGGAGAGATCTGTTGCACTTTTTCTATCTAACCATAGAAAATCTGCAGATAATCTATAGGTGTATGGCCAGCTTTAGACTTATATTTGAAACAGCTTGATATGTACATTACTGTGCAGACTTTTGTTATATAATTCACCCGTTTACCTTTCAACCCCTCGTATTGACCATATACTGGTCCCCCAGCATCAAGTGCACATTATTATATGTTACATAATTTGATTGTTAGAAATACTAACTACACTGTAACTGTTGTCTGTGCAACTTACTCCTATATAATGTAACTTCCATTTATACAGGTAACTACTCCTATTTGTAAATTGGGATACAATTCATTATTGTACTGTTTTTTTTTTTTCTTTCTTTCATTTTGTATTGTACAATTTGATAAAACAAAATAAAAATTATTGTTAAAAAAAGAAAAAAAATTAGTAACGCCAAAGGCTATCCTGGCCATGTGATCACTGTGATCATAATCATAAAAAATGACCAGGGGTCCCGAGCGGTGCTTTCAGGGGGGACGGCAAACTGCCGCCCAGCCCAAGAGCAGTGGCAGAACTGCCACCCACCAGCCAGCCCATTCCGTCCGCTGCTTATCCCACTGTGAGGGAGCCCGGCGCCGCTGCTGTTAGTGGTGACAGGAGCAGGCGGTCAGAACACTCGTTGCCCGGGGGGGAGCAGTCAGCGTGTAAGTGGGTGGGCGTGTCGTGGGTGGGCGAGTGAGACATCATCTATCACTGCCCGCCCTGAATCACTACAGTTCCGCCCTCACTGTGCAGCCGCGGGCAGCAGAGAGATTACATCATCTCTCTGCTGCCTGCCTTCATTCTGGGACACAGCAAGTGACAATCCACACCTTAACAGGCAATTGACAATCCGCAAAGTGTGGCAGGTGACGTGGCAAGTGACAATCCGCAACGTGTGGCAGGTGACGTGGCAAGTGACAATCCGCAACGTGTGGCAGGTGACGTGGCAAGCGACGATCTGCAATGTGTGGCAAGTGACAATCCGCACCTGGTGGCAGGTGATGTGGCAAATGACAATCCGCGTCTGGTGGTGGAGTCCAAATCAAAACTGTAAGTACAAACACACATCACAAGTTGTATGAGACATGAGAGCCTGAGAGGGACTTGCCTTGCCCAGCCCTGATTAACCACTTACAGACCGGAAGGATTTGCCCCCTTAATGACCAGGCCATTTTTGCGATACGGCACTGCGTCAACTTAACTGACAATTGCGCGGTCGTGCGCCGTTGTACACAAATAAAATTTACGTCCTTTTTTTTACACAAATAGAGCTTTCTTTTGGTGGTATTTGATCACCTCTGCAGTTTTATCTTTTGAGCTATAAACAAAAGAAGAGCGACAAAAAAACAATATTTTTTACTTTTTGCTATAGTAAATATATATATAAAAAAAAAAAAAAAAAAAAAAAATGTCTTCATCAAATTAGGCCAATATGTATTCTTCTACATATTTTTGGTAAAAAAAATGGAATTAGTGTACATTGATTCGTTTGCACAAAAGTTATAGCCTCTACAAAATAGGGGATAGATTTATGGCATTTTTATTTTATTTTTTTTACTAGTAATGGCAGCGATCTGCGATTTTTAGCGGGACTGTGACATTGCGGTGGGCAGATCGGACACTTTTGACACATTTTTGGGACCATTGACATTTATACAGCGATCTGTGCTATAAAATGCACTGATTACTGTTTAAATGTCACTGGCAGGGAAGGGGTTAATACTAGGGGGGGATCAAGGGGTTAAATGTGTTCCCTGGGAGGTGTTTCTAACTGTGGGGGGATGGGACTGACTAGAGGAGGAGAGAGATCGCTGTTCCTAATCACTAGGAACAGCAGATCTGTCTCTCCTCCCCTGTCAGAATGGGGATCTATCTGTTTACATTGACAGATCCCCGTTCTGGCTCTCTGTGGAGCGATTGTGGGTGGCCAGCGGACATCGCGGCCGCCGGCCACGCACAGGTCCTTTTATACTCCTATATAAATGTATAACGCCATGACGGGTCCTTTTTATATTCCTTTACATGTATAGAGCCATGACAGGTTCTCTTTCTACCTCACATTTATATATGTATAGTGCCATGACTGGCCCTCTTTATACTCCTTTATACATGTATAGTGCCATGACACGTCCTCTTTATACTCCTTTATACATGTATAGAGCCATGACAGGTCCTCTTTATTCTCCTATATACATGTATAGAGCCATGACTGGTCCTCTTTATACTCCTATGCATGTAAACAACCAAGACAGGACCTTTTTATTCTCCTATATATATGTATAGAGCCATGACGGGTCCTCTTTATACTCCTATACGTGTAGACTGCCATGACGGGTCCCCTTTAGTTATCATGACATAAAATAATGAATGTGGGGGCCTTATGGTGGGCATGATTTTTTTTTGTAGGGGGGGCAGCATTTCATTCTTGGTCCCAGGCAGAACAATGTCTTGGGCCGGCCCTGGGTGCAGGCTGTACAGATATATGTGGCATCTTGTTAAAACCCACTGCCATACTGCCACATATACTGTATATGGCTGGCATTAAAGTGGTTGTAAACCTCTGACATGAAAAATGAACAAAGCATATCCTTCTATAGTGTGTACTTGTCTCAGTTCAAAGCACAGCTATCTGCATGAGTAATTTCTGACAGGTTGTTCTCACTCCCAGGGATGGAGGGGGACTAGGGTGACCACATTTCCAAACTGCCATTCAGGGACACCCCCACCCCCTTCCCAAAAAAAGCTGATTTTAAAACCCTCGCCGACGATGGAAGCGGTCACTCCTTTCCATCCTGCGCGACTATCATAGAGCGCTAGGAGGAAGTGATGTCACTTAGCATGGGGGACCGGTTTCGTGGAAGAAAATTTAGACAGGGACCGGGGGGCGGGGTTGGGGGTTCTGGGGCTAATGTAGTCTCGGGGTTGACAAGGAATTTGGGTGTGGGTGATATGTCGGGCGAATGGCTGGTGTTAGCAATTAAATCATCCTGGCATCATGCTTGATATGGTGTCAGGATGATGAAATCACATTATTTATATGACTACATTGTAATATATAATGAAATTGTTCAACTCACCTTAATGCAGCATCAGTGGGAACCCTGAGCTTGTCACTTGCTTACCCAGCCCTTAAGGTATAATTCCAGCCACTGACACCAACAATGGGGCACTATTCCTTCAACTGACACCCACAATGGGGGCGTAATTCCTTCCACTGACAACAAAAATGGGGCAGTATTCCTCCCACTGACACCAACTATTTCTCCTCCTGATACCAAAGACCGGGCATTGTTTACTGCCACTGGACACAGTCCGGCCCCCCTAAAGTCTGAAGGACAGTAAACTAGCCCTTTCTTTAGAAAGTTTGGAGACCCCTGGTTTAGGAACTCGGGTCTCAGATTACACTCAGCTCTCCTCTCTGAGCTGTGTAGTCTTTGACATCAGATTCACTCCCCTTACCTTCTGGAGCTCAGAAAAACTGTGTAAATTCTGGACTTTAATAGGCTGTAGATAAGAAAGGGCTGTATGACAATATAAACTAGTACTAAATCTAGTTACTGATGCACAAGTGTCATAAAGTACACAAAAAAAATTCTTTACATTCCTTTACTGAGCCAAATCCTCCTTCATTTGTGTCTCCTACGCTCTCCCTTCCAGACCCTGCAGCTCACAGTGGGAGGGTTTCAGCAAATGAAGCAGTGCTGCTGCCAATCCAGAAAGCATTGGGCGGGGCTAGGTGTGGCCAGGTGCTGACTGACAAGCTATGAGCCTGTGAATCAGCAATGACAATTCTGATAGCCACACCCCTTGCAACATTTTCTCTCCCACTGTAGTTCAAGCAAGCACCGCCTACATTAGAGTGGCAACTCTGCTTTGAGTTCAGGAGCAGTGCAGCATCGTCACCTCCTCAACAGATATTTGTGGAACATTGCAGGGGAGCCAAGTGAAAAATGTAAATGTAGGTATTATTAAGTACCGCAGTAAATATTTTTTAACGGGAGGGCCGCAGTTTTTCTACTTTAACCGCTTAAGGACCGCCCTGTGTACACATACTGCAGCAGGGCGGCGCTTTAGCACAAAATCATGTACCTGTACGCAATTGTTTTCTTTGACCATTGGAGCCCCGCTGCCGCTGTGAGTAGACACAGCGGGAGCCAATCGGCGGGTCCAGCGGATCGGTCTGCTGGAAACGCGGCGATCGTTCCAAGAGAATGGCGTTCTGCTAGTAAGGAAGACAGAGATCTTGTGTTTCTGCTAAGCAGTAAAACCATCCCCCACACAGTTAGGCTCGGTTCACACGGGGGCGACTTGTCAGGCGACCTAGCCGCCTGACAAGTCGCCTCCCGTTCTGTACAATGGAACCGTTCTAATCGGAGCGATCCGACTTAGAAGAAAGGTTCCTGTACTACTTTGGGGGCGACTTGCATAGACTTCTATACAGAAGTCGTCTTGCAAGTCGCCCCGGCAGTCGTGTGCAGGTCGCCTCGGTGAGGCGACCTGCAAGTCGTGCCGCGTCTAGTGTGAACCGGCACTTAGGAAGCACTCCCAGGGAACACAGGTAACCCTTTGTTTTCCCCTGATGTTAAACCCTTCCCTGTCAGTGTCATTAGTACAGTGACAGTGCATATTTTTAGCACTGATCACTGTATTAGTGTCACTGGTTCCCAAAAAGCGTCAAAAGTGTCAGTTAGGTGTCTGATTTGTCTGCCGCAATGTCGCAGTCCCGCTAAAAAATGCTGCTCGCCGCCATTTCTTGTAAAAAAAATCCATAAATCTATCCCATAGTTTGTAGACACTATAACTTTTGCATAAACCAATCAATATACGCTTATTGGCATTTTTTTAACCAAAAATATGTAGGAGAATACATATTGGTCTAAACTGATGAAGAATTTAGATTTTTTACATTTTTTTATTGGATGTGTTTTATAGCAGAAAGAACAAAATGTTGTTTTTTTTTTTTTCAAAATTGTCGCTCTTTTTTTGTTTATAGCACAAAAAATAAAAACCGCAGAGGTGATCAAATACCACCAAAAGAAAGCTCTATTTGTGGGGAAAAGGGACATCAATTTTATTTGGGTACAGCGTCGCACGACCGCGCAATTGTCAGTTAAATCAGCGCAATAATGCATTAGTGCAAAAAAATGGCCTGGTCATAAAGGGGGGGTAAAACCTTCCGGAGATGAAGTGGTTAATATGCGGGAACATCCAAACAGCAACAAGGGAAAATCTTCCAATGGGGACACTTTCCCTGGTGACAACCAAAGGAGCATTTCCCTCACTTTGATTTTCTCTCCCTTTCTGTTGGGACAGGACATGAAGGGAAATCCCTGGTAATAAAAATCATTGACAGGGGTTTAAGGCTGATCTCCGACTTTTTCTTCAGTCTTGCGCAGTTGTACAGATTCCTCCCCTGTACTGATATTGCGCATTCTGATTTCACTGCACAATGTGAGATCCTCACAGTATGCATTAGAAGCTGCTGCAAGTCAGATAGGGTCCACCTCACCTCCTGGCTGGTGAGCATCCAGCATCATCTAGCCCTCCCCCCCCCCCCCCAGCTGGACTGTCCCTCAACCCACAACTTTATTCATTGGATTTCAGTTCTTTCAAACATAGAGGTTCAGCATCACACATGAATGTTTCCTAGGGCAGTCGGTATGCAAATACAACCTGCCTAGGAACACCCACTCCTCCAGGCTGACATCCACCCCGTCAAGGCATTTTCAAATTTGCATGACTCCTCCCAAGAGCCATCCCACTGCTTACATCAGGGCTGGGGGTGTAACGACATATTCGGCGACCCATCGCAGTTTGCTACGGAAGTAACGTTCCGTCGCCGCCATCTTGCTACACCCCACACTCGTCCACAGTAAGGATACACTAAGAAGGGGGAAAGCAGACATGTTGGTATACCCACCAGAGTTTTGCATTTTACACATATTTATAACAGTAAAGTGAGTTTCTATAGTAAAATACAGTACTTACAACTCCGTCTGACTGCTTAGATGTGGAATTTTAAAAGCAGCGAACTTCTGTCAGATTAGCAAACCTGTGAGATGAGCAGGGTTGCCGCTGCTTTTAAAATTCAAGATCTAAGTAGTCAGACGGAGTTGTAAGTACTGTATTTCACTATATAAACTGACTTTACTGTTATAAATACATGTAAAATGCAAAACTCCGGTGGGTGTAACATGTCTGCTTTCCCCTTCCTTAGTGTATCCTTACTGTGGACGAGTGTGGGGTGTAGCAAGATGGCGGCAACAGAACGTCACTTCCGTAGCAAACTGCGATGGGTTGCCGAATGTGTCGTTACAGGGGCTCTTGAGACGTGTAATGAGGCGGGGTGCTGTGATGTTTTTAGGATGCTATGTACAACACCCCGCCGGCCCCTCCCACCAGCCATGATGTGACTGTACAGTGTATATGTAAAGCGCTGCGTAAATTGACGGCACTATATAAGTACCTGAAATGTATTAAATAAATAAAACTAAATCTGTCTGCATTGTATAGAATAGCACAGAGACCCAGTGATGGCATTACTGTGCCTACAATAAGGTATGTAAAAAAATAAAAAATAAAAATAAATGTATTATCATGTTGATTGGGTGGGGGAGGAGATAGAAACAGGGAATGCCATATTTGGGCGCATTAAACTTCTGCTTTTACTGCTGCTTGATCAAAATGAAAAAAAAAAACCCCACGTTTTGGCTTTAGATACAGTAAACTTTAATGCCAAAAAAAGCGCAGGTGTGTTTTTTCAGGCGTTAAAGGGCAAACACGTGCCTTTAATCCAGGCACGTTAATGCACGCAAAAGTATGAATGGGCCCTAAGTGTTTGCTGTCCCAGGATGAAATTAGCCCTCTGGGCCTCATTTGTTATGGTGTCTGAACTATAAACTGCCTTTGTAACCCTCAGCAATCAGTTAGCATCTCTGCTATACCCTTGCAGTGCATTATAGGACAATGAAAGATAGAATCCGATTGGTCAATATTAGCTCAGACTTTGTGCTAAATTTGTAACTTGAAACGGTCTGCAAATAGAAATATAAAAAAAAAAAATCTATTTCAGACAACCAGTTTTTATTTAAGTGCTTAAAGACATACAATGCCATTATTATCCGCTGGATTGGATGACGCCGTCTCAGCTACGAGGGTAACGGGCAGCCTAATCTCACTGCTGTTCATGAAACTGCTGAGCCAGCTCAGTTTTCAGATACACTTGTATATGGGATTTGATCCTTTCATTAATATAATTATTTCCTTTTGTTGGTTATAGAAGTGTACAGTTTTTCCGGGATTCGGTCTTTGCTGAAGACACTGAGAAAGCCAATTTGGCCAGGATAGGGTGCTGTGTACGCCTGACAAACTGGAGTAATCATGGTCAATTATGTTACTGTTGAGTAAAGCCTAGTATTTATTTCAGTTATACACACTAGTATCTTTTTGTTTAACCCAACTAACAATCCAATGTTAGTACAGTGATTTCCCCTGCTGAGCTATTGTGTTCTGACAGGGGGGCGGCCCCCACCAGAACATACCAGTCAGCGCTCTCAGCCATTGGTAGAGATTGCTGATCAGGTGCTGATCGGCAGACCTAATTTGGTCATGCCCGATCGACAGAAGTAGGCCGACTGTCTAGCGTCTGTTGGACCGGCTGCTCTGCACTTTCCGAACATCAATAGAAATGCCGCCTGATATTTGGTCCATGTGTACGGCCCTTAAGGATGTAAAGAAAAGCCCTGGTGCCATTGTAACAAAATTCTGAGATTAAAAAAATTAACGATTAGAACTCTGAGTTAAAAAATCAGAATTCTGAGAATATACATCCAGTAACCTCTATAAAGAGGATTGTGAGTTGTAAGGTTATAGGACCAACAAGCAACAATGTAGTACCTACGGAAGAGCCCTGGGGCCATCCTAAAATTTAATCAACAAAATTATGAGATTAAAAGTTAGAATTCTGAGATTAAAAGTTAGAATTCTGAGTTAAAAATCTGAATTCTGAGAATATACATGCAGTAACCTCTATCGGGAGGATTGTGATTTGTAAAGTTAAAGGATCACTGAGCAACGATGTAGTACCTACGAAAGAGCCCTGGGGCCATTCTAACATTTAACCAACAAAATTCTGGGATTAAATGTAGGAATTCTGAGATTAAAAGTCAGAATTCTGAGTTTAAAAAAGAATTTATCTGCAGTAGCCCCTATCAGAAGGGTTATGATTTGTAAAGTTATAGGACCAATGAGCATCAATGTAGTACCTATGGAAGAGCCCTGGGGCCATCCTAAACTTTAATCAGCAAAATTATGAGATTAAAAATCAGAATTCTGAGCTTCAAATGGCCCCAGGGCTCTTCTAAGAATAAACTTGGGTTTAATCCAAACCAAAAAGGAAGCTGTCATCTCCACCCACTGCCACCCAATCAACTGTGGCCAAAGCATGCACCTCCTAATAGGTCAATATCATGAGCGTTCCTGTTTAGGTACATGCAGGTGCGGGGCAGGAATGTTGTGACCATAGTTGGTTGGGTGGTAATGACAGTTCCCTCTGGGTTTGGTGAAAACCCAAGCTGGGACCAAACCCAAGCTCATCCCTACTGTTGAGAGAGTCCTTAATCGGGGAAGCAGATTGTAGGCAGGTGCAGTCTACTTTCTCCATTGGAGGTGATGCTATCCGCAGCGGCACTGCAGTTTGAAAGAAAGTCAGGAGGAACATGGTTCCTCTGTGGTTTCCTGGGTCACTAGGGAAGCGATCTAGTTGGATGCTGCCACCCCGTGTGACTCTGGCGACCATCTTGGGTCAGGCAGAGCCTATTTAAGGCCCTAGGTGCCTTAACTCCTGGGTGAGTAGCGCTTTATGCGAGTGGATTGTGCAGAGAAATTTACCCTGTCTGTGAGGGACAGGAGAAGCAGTAGTGAAAGATTCCTGACGAATCTTGGGGAAACCAGAGCATGTCCCTCTGTAGAGACACTGTTTGTTGGCAAATAAGCTTTACAAGTAAGACAAGTGCATGCCCTGTATGACATTACAAAAGTGCTGAAAAAGACAACCCGAGATCTTGCAAGATTTTGAGGGTGTCTTCCCCCCCTCCCCCCCCAGCCGTGTAATGTACATGACATCATTGGTGGGTGAGCAAAGGAGAAGGAAGAAGCCAGCCACCAATTAATTTTTTTTCTAAATAGCGACATGGGTTCCCAACCAGGGGGGACACGTAGGGGTTGATTTAGTAAAGGCAATTTAACTGCACACTCTGCAAGAGCAGTTGCTCCAGAGCTTAGTAAATGAGCAGAAGCTCTGCTGGCTTCCATCATCCAATCATATGCACGTAAAAATGCTGTTTTTTTTTTCCTTGCATGTGATTTGGGTATTCTTTGTAAAGTGAAGCTTTACCTAATTTACTAAGCTCTGGAGCAACTGCACTTTGCAAAGTGCGCAGTCTATTTGCCTTTAGTAAATCAATCTCATAGTTCTCAGACTGGGGAAGTACTTTATTTGTTTTATTTATTTATTATTTGTTTTATTTATTCATTTTATTTCATAGAATTGTATTAAGGATTGTATTTAGGTAGTCAGGCTCATTAAGATGGGAGTCCACTTTAATGTTTCGAAATGATGATTATTTAGCTGATGCTGGAAGTGTAGTAAAGCTGGACGTGGCCAATTGGATACCTACTTGCTGTGTGTAACCCTGTTGGAGACAGTCTACCTCCGAGATGGTGCTGTTGCTGCAGTAGGGTTAATTTACTAAAGGCAAATAGACTGTGCAGTTGCTCCAGAGCTTAATCTCCCTGGCAGTATGATTATGTCAGATTTTTTGAATCTCAAAGCGGTACATTGTTTTGCATTAAAATTTGGCATTTTATATTGTAGGCCTGTAATTCTTAGGAAAAACTCACTTAAATCTGTCCAAACAAGAGTCTGGTAGACATCCCGGGTTCAATAAAGTTTGAAACACAAAAGGGTTTGCTGGCCTCACATATCAAGGTGGGCTAAGTAAAAATGTACCATCATCCAAGTTTAGTTGAGACAGAAATTTCTGTCTCAAAGTTCGAAACCCGAAATCATAAATTATAATATAATAAATAACAATAAATAATTATAAAAAATAATAATAATAAAATGTATTCAACAATGCAATAAAATCAAAAACACTGAAATTTGCTCAGTCACAGAATTGTCGCTGTCGTCACTTTCAGTGTCAGATGACAACTTTCCCTACAAATCACTATCGCTCAATTCTGAAAGTGATTATAATTCACTATTGCTGTTTTCTAGCTGGTCTAAAACCGCTTTTGACGTAAAGGGACACTTTTTGGTTGCCATGGACATTCTCAAGTTTCCAGGCAGAAAGAACAGTATATATAATATAAAAGTGTATGCAGGGCACTGGACAAAGCACTAGGGACAAAAGGGAGGTGAAATTATTTGATACAGTAATGTAATCTGTAAGATTATAGTGTATTATGTGTGTTATGTATGGTGTACATTTTTGAATTTTCCGTCGGGCTCCGCCCCATGCGTTGTGACGCTCGCAGGGAACAGAGCCTGGCACACAGAGGCATTGGGCGGATGATCCAAGGGAGGATACAGGGGGGTGGACATCGCAGGATCCTGGGGAAAAGGTAAGTAAACTGTACCAGGATACTGAGATGCAATCCCAAGTGTGGCTCGGGGGTTACAGCTTTTGGTACTGAAAATTAACCCCGAACCACACTCTGGATTACCGCTAGGGAGGTTAATAAATGAGTAGAAGCTCTGCTGACTTCCACCATACAATTATGTGCAAGCAAAAATGCTGTTTTTTTTTTTTTTTCTTTTTTTTATCCTTGCAGGTGATTAGGTACTCTTTGCAAAGTGAAGCTTTACTTCATTTACTAAGCTCTGGAGCAACTGCTTTGCTTTGCAAAGTGCACTGTTTATTTGCCTTAGTAAATCAACCCCTAAATGTGCCTCAGTCCATCCCTAGGAGCCTAGGAGTGGTTATGCACATATTTCCCAAAATATCTGGCAGCATACTGGAAAATCTCTTCCTACAGACCCTCGGTTGGCATTGCCCATACAGCATAGAATAGATGCAAGGGACATCTGAAATGAGAACATAGCCTGTGATAACAACAGCAGCTGCAAACTGCCAATAAGCCCTTAAAGGGTCACAGGTATAAAATTCCTGCAGGACATGTGGACATTTGCACGTGTGATAACTGATATCCGGCTTAACAGACATAAAACATGAGAAAAATTCTCATTTCATTTAATGAGCCATTCCGAGGGCCGGGCAGCTTCTTTCATTCAGTCAGCGGGCAGTGCGACCTTTGGAAATGTGACACCACTTTGATTCACACCAGACAGACAAATTGAGGAGTAATGACTCCCCCCCCCCCCCTCACAGAGTTTACATAACAAAGTGAGCCCTTTGTTCACATCAGGTGGCTTGTGGTGTGGGAGCCGGGGGCCCCAGCCTTAGGTGTTAATTCTCTGAGAAATCCAATATACTTGACACCTGTAGTGGCTAAAGCTGCAGGCTAGTGAAAAAAAAAAAAAAAAAATCAGAGCTTCACAACTGGGAAGAATGGAAATGTACCCACAGAGGAGATCGGTCTGATCCAGCCATTTAGGCCTCAAGCACACTGGAGGTTTATCCTCGGTGCATGAGATTTGAATTTTGAATTGCTCTGAATTTTGGTGCGCATGGAAGGCGCAGGCGCACTGTACAGCCCCGCTGCCGGCATCTGCTGCGGCTGGATGGTGCACAAAGTGGTACTAGCATTTAGGGCAGTATGCCCCCCAGGGATGAACGCTTGGAACACAGACTGCTTGCATTCCATGCATTTGTCCTTGGGTGCCTACTGCCTTTACGGGTTCACCATCCAGCCCCATCTAGCTGCAGCAGCTTTCAGCCTCTTATGGAGTTTTACAGGCTGCCAGCAACCTTTGCATCCGCTTTCAAGAGATAATAGCAGTAGCAGTACCCCCGCAGGAGCCGCTTGGATATTTGTTTGCCCGGGCCTCCCACTGATTAATCCACAGCCAGTTTCAGGGTATTTTCACACACTCTTCCACTCGTTATCTTTAATGACCAGTCTAGGGGATTTGTTTTTGTTTTTTATTTGCAGAACTTGGATAGGAGAAGGGATTTAGTAGGATACTCCAAATGAAGTATTCACAGGTGAGGACAACTCTCTCAATAGAACTGTGTGGCAGATTATCTGTAGGACCACACAGCGCCTGTATGGAATGGACAAGTCCCTTTGTAGCAGAAGGAACTCCATGAACTTTGTCTCTTCAAGACACTAGCTAGTGTCCCCTTTAGCTCACACCTCAGCTGATCTGATCTCAGCTGACCACAGATCTACCAGCACCAGTCCCCAGGATCCCCTGTGGGGCTCTGTACTCACAAGGCTCTTGATGCACTCACGGCAGCCTTCCTCAGTAGCACCAGACAGGATCCACGGACATCCTCCCTCAGTCAGCTCTCACAGGAACCATGGGTTGTAGCCTCAAAGTTTCAGGCCCTCAGGTCAACCACCTGAGGCCGCATGGCAGCCTGCATGGAGGAGGGGCAACAGCCCCCTCCTTACCTGGACCTCTCTTGCTCTCTAGAACAGTGGTCATCAACCCTGTCCTCACTAACAGGCCAGGTTTTATGTATTACCTTGGGGAGATGCAGACTAGAATACTGCAATCACTGAGCAGCAAATGATATCACCTGGGATGTATTTCAGTTATCTTGCAAACCTGGCCTGTTAGTGGGCCCTGAGGACAGGGTTGATGACCTCTGCTCTAGAAGGCCCAGAGCCCATGTGCTCCTCAGATATAAATACAGTCACCCAGCATGCCTTGGGGCACATCCCCTTTTAATTGGCAAGGGCTGTACAGACATCCATGCTCTCATCTGCCAGGTTTCCTCCCACTGTCCAGTATACTCCATAGCTATTGGAACAGTGTGGAACTTTCAAGACACCATGAGCAGCACCAGAACACATTGAGCAGACTCTATCAAACAATCACAGCTCTCTGTTAGGCAGACAGCACATATATTTGCCTAGCTGTCTCCCCGTTAAGCAGAGAAACCAAAAACGATATACATTCACTCTAGCACCTACCTAGGAGGGCGCTACAACACACACTGTTATCTACTATATAGTCTCGAGTTTTAATTCAGGATGATCCTAAGGTACTGTGAAATTTGCAAACCCACATAGTCTTACGGGGTATAACCTGAGGCGTCAGAGGGGTTGAGGCCTTTTGCAGAGTCATATAAGAACAGAAGACCCGACATTATTAGCGGCTCCTGCGTGGGTAGCACTACACCATGTTAAGTTTTAGATGAGATTTTACTGATTGAGTTTGCTTCAGCTTTAATCTCACATACTGAAAACTACATGGGAAGCGGTGGATTGTGATCCAAATCATTCCATTGACCTGTAGATACCAAGAAGTGGAAACTGTCCCCCTTCCTGTCTGTATATACACCTAGCAGTCACTGTGCTGTTATTAGCCTGATGATATTAACACACGTTGTGTGCTTGTCACTGCCAAAATGTGATGACTTTCAGGTCCAGCAGCGCGTCCTCCAGAAAGGCAGCCGACAGCTCAGTCACTCAAGAATTTCCCATGTTACATTGCTAATCCGTGTTAAAGAAAGTTAAACCTGCAGGATTAAGGGATGGATTTGTTTTCAGGGCTTGTTCAGTTTTGGTTCACCTTCTCCCTCCCCTGTGCCTACACCTGGCGTTTAATGATGCCATATCACATAGAGTATCAATTATAACCGAGTTTTGAAGTATTTCAGAGAGTTTTTTACAATGGCGAACCGATGATTACTTATTTGTTGCATTTACCAGTTCAAATTGTTTGCAGTGTTCCCAAAGCATATTGTTATCCTAACACGGAAAAGAGCAAGGCAAACGGACGGATTGGGCACAGTAGGCCTGTGTCTAAATGCAGCAGAGGTAAAGAGGCAGCATTGTCCTGTAAAGTTCCTGGACATCATTTTTTTTTTGCCGTCATAAGCAAAAATAAATTTAGCAATTTACACATTGTCACAATATTTTATGCAAAGTGAGAACCATAAAGCAAAAAAAACGTAAAAGCCCTAGCAGAAGGTTGCTGCTTTAGGCACCAAAGGTTGCGTGCTGTTATGGATGACACCCCTGGCAGACGATTTGAGCTCACAGAAGGCACGGGGTGATGGGCCTCTAGTGGGCACCAGGCTTCTTTGTTGCAAGCTGAAATCAGGTTGTGGCCCTCAGGATTGCCCCACCAAGGAGTCACAGGAACAGGATGGCTATATGCTGTGGAGACAGTGTGTATAACAGGTTAGTTTGGAATGAGGTCAAGGCAGGCAAGAGAGTAGTCGGTATCCAGGCAGAGGCCAAGACAGTTGGCAGGCGAGAGAGTAGTTGGTATCCAGACAGAGGTCAGGGCAGGCAGCAGGCAAATGAGTACTCAGTATCCAGACAGAGGTCAGGGCAGGCAGCAGGCAAATGAGTACTCAGTATACAGACAGAGGTCAGGGCAGGCAGCAGGCAAATGAGTACACAGTATCCAGACAGAGGTCAGGGCAGGCAGCAGGCAAATGAGTACTCAGTATCCAGGCAGAGGTCAGGGCAGGCAGTAGGCAAGAGAATAGTCAGTATCTAGGCAGAGGTCAGGGCAGGCGGTAGACAAGGGAGTACTTGTTATCCAGGCAGAGGCAAGGACAGACAGCTGGCAAAAGAGTAATCAGTATCCAAGCAGGGGTCAGGACAGATGGCAGGAAAGACAGTAGTTGGTATCAAGACAGAGGTCAGGGCAGGGGGTAAGCTAGGAAATACTTGGTATCCAGGTATAGGTCAGGGCAGGCAGTAGACAATAGAGTAGTCGGTATCCAGGCAGAGGTCAGGGCATGCAGCAGACAAGGGAGTTGTTGTATCCAAGCAGAGGACAGGACAGGCAAGTAACCAGACAGAGGTCAGGGAAGGCAGCAGGCAAGGGATTACCGAGTATCCAGGCAGAGGTCAGGGCAGGCAACAGGCAAGAGAGAAGTCAGTGTCCATGCAGAGGTCAAGGCAGGCAAGAGATTACAGGAACAAGCAGAGCCAGTAACAGGGGCAGAAGACACGAGCAGAGTCAGGCCATCTGGGTTGACAACAGGAGAGTAGTCTGGCAAGAAGTCATAGCACTGACTACCATGAGGGAATGAGCTTCAATACCCTCTAAGCATGTGAGTGCTAGCAGCGTCTGGGATGCACGCCAATGTGCGCACGCTGGCGCACACTAACACATGCTTGTGCTTATGTGCAATTGGCCATAGATCCATCATGCATGACACTGCTGCAGGTGGACAGGATGGGCCTTGGCACTGGATGTACAGACACAGATCTTGGAGGTACTGTAACATGTGCCTTTAGGTTCCTGTGATGGGAATCCGAATCTGGTAGGTCAGTATCAAAAATGTCCATGAACCTGATATAATTAGATATCAAAGAAGCGTTGCTGAAACTCTCCACCTCCTTGTGATTCTCGTTTTTTTGGTTTTGGTCTGCACCAGTTTCATCTGTGACGGTTTTCCTGTTCTCCAACCATGAGAGATATCTGTACCTCTTTTCCTGGGAATCATTCAGCAGATAAGAAGATGAACATGACTGTGACAATTACCTCCAGGCTTCAGAGCTGAAAAAAGTCACATGAAGGGTTCCTGGCATACACTGGAACTCATGACATCCTATCTGTTCCATATCTTGGCAGAGCTTCTGCAGGCCACACTCCTTCTACATGTGATCGCTGAAAGTCTCTGCTAAGCACAATAGTCTCTAAAGGAAAAGCACAGATTTGCTTTAAAGTGTGCTAAAGCCTTAAGGCATGCTAAAGTGACCTCTCAGACAATAATATTGTATGTCATTTTGGCATGCTTGATGAATCAAGGTCAGCCTGTCCTATTAATCTACTTACATGCTATTGTCTACTTTGTATGTGACATTCGGCCATTGTTTTTTTACTCCCGTGTGTCGGTGACGGTGGTCTCTCATGATGTAATAAGCAGAGATGTCAGAGCAGACTGTCAGTTCAGATAATATAGCGCGTGTGTTTGGTAGGAGTTGGTGTGCACGAGCAACTAAGACTGCCAAGAGAGGTTCTGACCACAACATCTGCCTCCAAATCCTCTATAGATTTCCTCATAATAAATCATAACAATGAATTAAAGACGCTTCTCTCTCTCTCGCCTCTCTCTCGTTCTCTCTACTCAATCGCTGCCTCCGGCGGGGCCTATTCAGGCGGTTAATCTCTTTCGGAGATTTGCTGGGCTGCTCCTCGCTGGATAGATGGTGATACTATTTTCTCAGTGCTTTCGAGGAAAAGTATTAAATCTGTAATATTTCCCCATGGTGAGCTTCCTTATCCCCTACGGGAAGAGCCATCTGTGCTGTAACTGCCACATAAAAGACCTCATTTACTAACAGTCAAGGAAAAGAATCTATGTTGCCCATAGAAACTATATGGCACTGAGGGCTAACTGGTTGCAATGGGCAACTCAGTTGCTTTTCTTTTCAGGTCAATTGCCTCTACACTTCACTGACTGCATACCTGTTTTGAGTCAGTGGCTAAGTAGTAAAGCCAGGATAAAGATGACAACTCCAGGGCCTGTACCCTCAAGACAAGCCATGCATGGTCTGGCACCATTAAGACAAGCCATGAATTGTCTTGCACCATTAAGACGAGTGAGGAATGGCCCTGCACCATTAAGACAAGCCATGAATGGTCCGGCACCATCAAGACAAGTCAGAAATGGGCCTGCACCACAAAGACCAGTCAGGAATAGGCCAGCACCATCAAGACAAGTCAGAAATGGGCCTGCACCACAAAGACCAGTCAGGAATGGGCCTGCACCACAAAGACCAGTCAGGAATGGGCCCGCACCATCAAAACAAGCCATGAATGGTCCGACCTCATCAAAACAAGTGAAGAATGGTCTTGCACCATAAAGATAAGTCAGGGGTGGTCCTACACCATCAAGATGAGCCAGGAATGGTCCTCCACCATCAAGACAAATCAGTAATGGTCCTGCACCATAAAGATAAGCCAGGAGTGGTCCCACACCATCAATATGAGCTAGGAATGGTCCTGCACCATCAGGACAAGTAAGTAATGGGCCTGCACCATCAAGACAAGCCAGGAATGGTCCTGCACCATAAAGATAAGCCAGGAGTGGTCCTGCACCATAAAGATGAGCCAGGAATGGGCCTGCATTACCAAGACAAGTCAATAATGGGCTTGCACCATCAAGAAAAGTCAAGATTGGTCCTACCCTATAAAGATAAGCCAGAAATGGTCCTGCACCATCAAGATGAGCCAGGATCGGTCCTGCACCATCAAGAAAAGTCAGAAATGGTCCTACACCATCAGGAAAAGTCAGGAATAGTCCAGCACCATAAAGTCAAATTTGGAATGATCCTGTACGATCAAGATGAGCCAGGAATGGGCCTGCACCACCAAGACGACTTAGGAATGGACACCCTATCAAACACAAAGTCTGCAAGGGTGTCAGGTTCTAGATTTGTTTTTTAGTCACTTTCCCATTGCAGAGAAAGATAGTGAAAGCTTTAACTTGGTAAATTTAGTAACAGCAGCTTGTCTTGAAAACAATATAATTCTTATAACCAAATTCAGTTCTTTAGAAGTCCAGATTTTAGTTACATGCCTTAAAGCAGTTATTCTCAACAGGGTTGTGTGGAACCCTAGGGTTCCTCCAGAGGTTGCTAGGGGTTCCTTGAGTTGTGGTTGATTGACTTTTCATCCTTCATAGTTCCAGGGTCAACACGACTTATAAAATACCAATGTTCTCTTTAACTGTCTTGATTTTAGGCAATAGTAAGAACCAGACAACAGCATGTACTGTACATCCGTGAGTCTATTGCTTTCTAATTGATATTGGTTTCATTAAACTAAATATTGGTTTGCAAAAGAAAATGGCCTTTGTGTCATATTGCTGGGCTTATTTAAACACAGGAGGTAGGGGAAGCAGGGCCATGTTATATCTCCCTAGCACAGGGTTAGGCAACCCCCGCCACTGGTGCTGAAAGCCAGTGCCGGCACTCGACTCCCTCCTCAACAGCAGAGCAGTGCAGGGAAGTGTCAGTGAGATGATAATGCATTCCAATCTCAGAATTCCCCCACACCTTACCTGCACTGAGGGGGAGGCACTGTGCCCCCACACATTGTAAAAGATGGGAAACATTGTTTGGTCATCTAACTTTGCTTGTTCTGCTGGGGGGGGGCCTGTTTCCAGGAGGATGACTTTGGTTGGCCACTGCCAAAGCCAATCACAGTCCTGCTAGCGCTGCGCACCGTCTGGAGAAAGATGACTCGCTTGGTTGCCACTACCAATCTCAGAAAGAAGGGATTTCAGTGTGACTGAGAAAACCCCAATCAGGTGACAGTTTGTGTAATTATTGTCGAGCTTCTGGAAACTTTGTTAAAAAAATAACAAACAAAAATATATATATATATATATTTATTTATTTATTTATTTATTTATGGGTTTGTGTGTATGTGTCACTTACTACTGACCCCTCAGCTCTGCATCATCTACTACTACCAACCTCTACATCACCTACTCCCAACCCCTGAACTCTGTGCCACGTACACCTGACCCCTGAACTTTACATCACTTACTACTGAACCCTGCACTCTGTGTCCCTTTAAGCCACAGCCAGTATTCAGCACAATGAAAATCACACCTAATTTTGCTTCGGCGCTCGGCGTTGCACTTTTTCACAACTGCAGAGGCCCGATCTTGCACACAGGCCCACTGCTTTCAGAAAATGCCCCTGACCTGAGGTCATCATTGCGTATCCATTCCAGATGCTTGTATGTGACATCACATACATCACATACATCACATACAAGCACGTGGGATGGATGCGAGAGGTGGATCAGCGGGGATGAGTGTGCCAGGATAGGTAGATGTGTCTCATCTCTGCTTTCTTGCACCACTCTGAATATCGTGCATATCATAGATGAGAAGAGGGTACAGCAGTGGAGCAGATGGGTAGGAGGGTACAGCGGTGGGGAAGATGAGCAGGGGGGGTTAGCGGTGGGACAGAAGAGCAGGAGGGTACGATGGTGGGGCAGATGTGCAGGGGGTACAGTAGTGGAAGAGATGAGAAGGGGGTTCAGCGTTGGGACAGAAGAGCAAGGGGGTTACAGAGATGGGGGCAAATGAGCAGGGGGTTACAGTGGTAGGACAGAGGAGCAGGGAGGAGGGGGTTCAGTAATGGGCCAGATGAGAAGGGGGTTACACTGGTGGGGCAGAAGAGCAGGGGGGTACAGAGGTTGGGCAGTTGTGCAGGGGGGTACAGTGGCAGGGCAGAGGAGAAAGGAGTTACATTGGTGGGACAGATGAGCAGGGGGTTACAGTAGTGGGACAGAAGAGCAGGGGGTTACAGAGTAGAGACAGATGTGGAGGAGGTAAAGTGGTGGGGCAGATGAGAAAGGGGGTTACAGTGGTGGGGGCGATGAGAAGGGAGTTCAGCGGTGGGACAGACGAACGGGGGTACAGCAGTGGGGCAGATGTTCAGGGGGGTACAGTGGTTGGGCAGAAGTGCAGGAGGTACAGTGGTGGGAGAGATGGGAAGGGGGTTCAGCATTGAGAAAGAAGAGTACAGTGATAGGGCAGATGAGCAGAGGGTTACAGTGGTGGGACAGATGAGCAGGGGGGTTCAGTGTTGTGCCAGTTAAGAAGGGGGTTACAGTGGTGGAAAAGATAAGCAGGGGGATTTAGTTTTGTGGCAGATGTGAAAGGGAGGTGCATTAGTGGGACAGATGAGCAGGGGGTTACAGTGGTGGGGCAGAAGAGCAGGGGGTACAGAGGTGGGGCAAAAGTGCAGGGGGGTACAGAGGTGGGGCAGAAGAGCAGGGGGGTACAGAGGTTGGGAAGATGTGCAAAGGGTACAGTGGCGGCGAAGAGGAGAAAGGAGGTACTTTGGAAGAGCAGGGAGAACAGTGGTGGAGCAGATGCAAAAGGGGGTTACAGTGGTGGGGCAGATGAGCAGATGGGTTCAGTGTTAGGACAGATGAGAAGGTGGTTCAGTGGTGAGACAGAAGAGCATGGGGGTACAGTGGTGGGGCAGATGAGAAGGGGGTACAGTGGTGGGGCAGATGTGCAGGGGGTACAGTGATCTGAGGTGTAAAGGTGCATGATTTGGGGCTGATCTGAGAACTGGTGGTACATGAATTGGGGCTGATCTAAGGCATGAGAGTGTGGGATGTTAAATTAGTCGCTATTACTCAAGTAGTTTACAGCATTTACTTTATAAAAATTCCTTTTCGTGATTGAGAGTGTGAAGTTAACAATTTTTTGTTATAAAATCGTCCCGCTCAATTTCTTTGAAAACATTTTTCGGCACACTGTGCTCAAAAGGTTGCCTACCCCTGCCCTAGCATACATAAGTTGCTACATATAAATGTATCATCTTACAGAGTACCCAAACCAATCAAACAAAGTGAGCAAATAGAACTTCAGTTTCAATCCAGAGATTCCCCCAGAGTACTTTTTTTCTGCTACCGGGTATCCTCAGTCTGATATCCAGTATCATTCAACCCACTTCCCCTGAGCCCAGGTCATCCTGTACCCACCACCAGCCTGTGACTGGACACTGAAAGGAGAAGCAGCACAGTAATGAGCTCACTTCACTGTCACTCTGCTCTCTCCTCCTATCAGCATGCCTCTTGTCAGCACATGGACCATTCGGTGTGCTGCTGCTTCCGCTCTCTCTCCAGCCCTGCTGTATAGAGATTGGAAGTGGCTGATACCAGTTCATTTTCAGGTACTTTCACTGCTTGCATTTAAAAACGATGTGTTACTGAATACAGAGCTGCATTAATTTGTGTCTTTAATTCCTGCCTGGTGTTCAGTGTATTTGATATAGCAATGTGCACTGGAGACATCAATCACCCCTCTCCAAACCTGTCACAGGTATTAATACACCTCCCCAGCCCCCAGGAGGGTGGTCTATGTAAGACAATGATTATTTGTATTGACTCTGTTGGGTCATGTTCGCAAACACGTTCAGAAGCGGCTAAGGCCTCTTTATAACAGCTTGTGAAAGTCTCCCTACACAGAGGAGAGCAGCTGGGCCGGATAATTGAATCGCGGATCCCACCGTGTCGGACTCTGTGGGGGGGGTGGGGGCGCTCGCTAGAGGTGTGACACGTTTAGAGACCGTACCAGACGTGTGAATGATTGGCAGCCCTGGCGTTAAAAGGCCACACTCCATGTTCTCTGCAATTTCCTTCCTTCCACGTTTTCACTTTTTTTCTCTAAACACATCCACACACAAGCCAACTATAGCACAGAGGGGTCAATGTAAAAAAGATGTCAAGTGCTGGTAACTGGTGCATGTATGGTCGGTCCCTGAATGTATCACCAAGTGATTTCCCATGAGGATATCTTGCATCTTTGTGTGTAGGTGGCTGATCTGCAACTATGCATGTGCCCTGTTTAAGCAGCTTAGCAGAGCCATTAGATGGCTGAATCTGATGGATTTGGCAATATGTGTTTATGGCCAAATCTTTCAAGGATCTGTCTGCCAGAGATCAAAGGTTAAAGAAGGTCGAACATCAGGTATGGCCATCGTTTGTCTCCAATTATCCTCACCAAAACTAACCCTCTCTTTTTGTCTTTTTTCCCCTTGTATGATTTTCTCCCTTCCTCAGTCCTTCTCTTTCCCTATGTCATTTTATTTATTTTATTTTTCTTTCTTTTCGCTCAAGGTCCCCTTTTTTTTCCTATATAATCTCTCTCCCTCTTTTCTCTCATTTACTTTCTCCCTCTCCTCCTATTCTTTTTATTCATCCTCTCTCCCCCCTCTTCTTTCTCTCTGTCCTTTTCGTTCTTTCTTTCTTTCTTTCTTTCTTTCTTTCTTTCTTTCTTTCTTTCTTTCTTTCTTTCTTTCTTTCTTTCTTTTCTTTCTCCACTCTCTCCCTCTCTTTCCTTCCGCTTGCTCACTCTCCCTCCCTTCTTAATCTCTGTACCCCTCCTCTATCACCCCCTCTCCTCACTATATTCTCTCTTTTCAATCCTGTCCTTGCTTTCGTTCTTTCCTTCCTCTCACTAGTTCCCCTTTTTTTCTCTATATAACCTTTCTCTCCCTCTTTTCGTTCCCCTTTTATACCCCATTTACTTTCTCCCCCTTTTTTTTCTCCTTCCTCTCTCTCCCCTCTCCTTTCTTTCTATCCTCCTCCTCCCTCTCTCCCTTCTTCTTTCTTTCTTTTATTTCTCCTCTCTCTCTTTACCTCCTTCCACTCTCTCACCTAATCTCCCTTGTAATCCCTCTACCTCTCAATCGCCCCCTCTCTTCTCTATAATCTCTCTTTCTCTCCTCTCCATAACTTTCTTCTCTCCCTCCTTCCTCTTTTGTCACCCCCCCCCCCCCCCCCCCCAACACACACACTTTCTTTCTTCCTCTCACTAGCTCCCCTTTTTTACTCTACATCACCTCTCTCTCCTTCTTTTCTCTCCCCATTTATCCCCCATTTACTTTCTCACTCTCCTCCTATTTCTTTTTCTCCGTCCTCTCTCTAGATTCCTCTTCCCTCTCTCTTTTCTTTCTCTATCTTTCTTTCTCTTTTTCTCTCCCTCTCTTTTCCTCCTTCCACTCTCTCACTCACTCTCCCTTTTTATTCTCTCTCCTCTCTATCACCCTTCCCTATAAGGCTGGCTTCACACCATTGCCGCATGCAGCTCCCAGCAGGGGTCCGGTGCGTCCCCATTCACCGTTTCAGGTCCGATTTCAGCCCAAATTTTGGGCTGAATTCGGACCTGAAATGGACCAAAAGACGCACAGGGCTGCTGTGCAAATTTGCACCGGAGCCGCAGCAGAGATATGTGAACCAGCTCTATAGAGAGCCAGTCAAAATCTCCTGCTATTGCGTATTGGATGTGGGGAACCCGCATTTTTTCTTTATATCATCTCTCTCTCCCTCTTTTCTCTCCCCTTTTATACCCCATTTACTTTCACCCTCTACTCCTATTTCTTTTTCTCCTTCCTCTCTCTTCCATCTTATTTCTATTTATTCTCCTCCTCCCTCTCTCTTTTCTTTTTTCTTCTCTCTCTCTCTCTCTCTCTCTCTCTCTCTCTCACTCACCCTTTTTAATTTCTCTACCTCTCTTATCACCCCTCTCCTCTCTATAATCTCCCCCCACACACACACACACACACACTTTTTCTCCCTGCTTTCTATCTTCCTCTCTCTAGATCCCCTTTTTTACTCTATATTTCACCTCTCTCTCCCACTTTTCTCTCCCTTTTTATCCCCCATTTACTTTCTCCCTCTCCTCATATTTCTTTTTTTCGTTCCTCTCTCTAGCTTCCTCCTCCCTCTCTCCTTTCTTTCTCTTTCTATCTTTCTTTCTCTCCCTCTCTCTACCTCCTTCCACTCTCACTCACCCTCCCTCTTTAATCTCTCTCCTCTCTATCACCCTATAACTCTCTTCTCTCCCTCCATTTCTCTTTTGCTCTCCTTCCTCTCTTGTTAATCTCCATCACGCACACCCTTTCTCCCTGATTTCTTTCTTCTGTCTAATTCTCCTTTTTTTTCTCTATATCATCTCTCTCTCCCTCTTTTCTCTCCCCCTTTATTCCCCATTTACTTTCTCCCTCTCCTCCTATTTCTTTTTCTCCTTCCTCTCTTTCCCATCTTCTTTCTCTTTATTCTCCTCCTCCCTCTCTCCTTTTCTTATTTCTCCTCTTTCTCTCTCTCTCTCTATCTCCTTTCACTCTCCCTTTTTAATCTCTTTACCTCTCGCACACCCTCTCTCTCTAATATCTTTCTCTCCTATCTATAACTCTCATCTCTTCCCACATTTCTCTCTCTCCTTCCTCTCTTATCACTCTCCTTTTTCTTCCTCCCCCCTACCACTCTTTTTTCTTCTCCCTGCTTCCCTTTCTTCTGTGTCTCTCTCGCCCCTCTTACTATCTCTCCATCTCTCCTCTCTCGCTCTCTCTTTCTCAATAGTCCCTGATTTTTGAAAGGTATTTGGTGGCTGAAGTGCCTGGGGCATGCTTCCTAGCAGAGCCAAGAAGGGCGATCCCTTAATCCCTATTCTCCCGGCGGGGCTCTGACACATAGGAGATGTCAGTATCGGAATGATGAGAGATCCTCTCTCACAACGATCTGTTTTATGCACGTATCTGCATGTCACGCACATTGATAAACAATCCGGCTCTTTGTTCTGCAGTTCAGTTTAGGACACAAACTCACACTTTAGGCACCACTATTATAAAATATTATCCTTTAAATGTGTGTTTAATGATCATGATGAATGCAGTCCTCCAACATCTGTACACCCCCTCTGCTATCAGCAGCTGATCTATGGACGATGCGGGGACTGAAACATGTCACGCGATTTCTCATCAACGGCAACTTTTAGAAATGTGGAACACGCCTTTTAAAGGGAACTTTCTTTGTAACACTTTTTTTACTAAGAGATTTAGAAAGATTATAAAAGAAGATTCAATATAAGTTAAAGAAGAGCTCCAGACTCCTTCAGAAAAAATAAAAGTCAGCAGCTACAAATACTGTAGCTGCTGACTTTTATTATAAGGACACTTACCTGTCCAGGGATCCCGCAATGTCCTCACCCGAGCCGGTTCTTCATTTGGCTTCGGGTGCAGGCGCCGGTGTCTTGCCGAATAAGTTCCTTCGGCGGATAGGTTCCCCCCCTGTACTGCGCAGGCGCAGCGCCTGCGCAGTACGTACTACTGTCGACCGCCGGAGATAGCCGAAGCTCAAACGCTTCACTCAGCTGTACACGGCGCCTGCGCTCTGGGTCCAGGTTCCTTCCCCACCATCCAAGTGGACCTAGAGGGGGAATCTAAAAGTGCCGAGCGCAGCGAAGCCGTGCCCGAAGCGTGGCGAGCGAAGCGAGCCCGCGAGGGGCCCTCTTACAGGCGCCGTGTACAGCTGATTTTCAGCTGTTTCGCTTCGGCTATTTCCGCCGGCTTCTACTGCGCATGCGCAGTAGAGGGGGGAACTAATCCGCCGAGCGGAACTTTCTCGGCAGAACACCGGGATCTCTAGTAAGGGAAACAGAAAGTGAAGCCTTGCGGCTTCACAAGTTGTTTCCAACTGCACATGCGCTAAAAAGAGGATTTCACCATGTCAGACCAGTGTGTTGCTGCCATATCCCTAATTGTGTATCAAGAAAAGAAAATCCCCCTTCATTGGGACTTTGTAGGCAACAACCACACATATGTAAATGTGCGAGTCACACTGCACCTTGTGATTGGTCCTGTGGTCTTCTGGGACACATCAAAGGTCTGCGAAGGAAGGAGAGGCTGACCTTCCGGTTCAGTTCGCCAGGGAAATCTGAGCCCGAAGTGGGAGCGGGTACGTTGTCACAACCAGGTGCCCCCCCCCCCCAAAAAGTGCCAAATGTGGCAGTGGAGGGGGGGAGGGTGCAGACAAGCTGAGCTTCCCCTTTTGGGATGTAGACACTATTTATGCGTCTAAAATTTCTCATGTCAACAAGTAAAATGGAAACATATCCCATTGATCATAGTCAGTATTTAAAGAGCCAGTACTGGATCAATGCTGAACTAAAAGTCAGCAGCTTAATGCACAGATGAAATGGATATATGAAAATACAGGGGTTAGACAAAAATATGGAAACAGTACATGATTTGCAGGTGTGCAAGTGATGACGTGTTTGGTGTTGAAAGCGGAAGTGATGTAACATTCTTTTGCTCCCGCTGTGTGATGAGACACAGAGCCTCACTTTTATCATTCTCTGCGTGCGCTGCTAGTAATACTGGGTCATGTCAGAGCTTACTGAGTTTCAAAGAGGGCAAATCGTTGGTGCCCGCTAGGCTGGTGTCTCTGTGACTGAAGTTGCCAATTTATTTGTGGTGTCGCGGGTGTAGCACCCTCTAGTGTGTGCTACTAGAAGTGAGAGTAGGAAAAAGCATTTTCTGGCCCAGGCATAACCCTGAGTCACTGAATCTAGGTCACGGTTATTAGAGGCCAGGGCTGGATGACTCTCTGGTGCCTTCACCTGGTATCTGGAAAGTTGGAGAACATTCTGGAATTAGTGGGTGGAGGTGAGAAGGAGCTGCCTCGAATATTTATGGGCTCTCAGCCAATCTCAAGGAGTGGGCCTGGCAGGGAACTGGGATAACACATAAAGGGGGCCATGCCAGCTAGGGGAAGCAGGTGGAAGATGGAGAGGCAGTGCTGAGTAAGGCTGTCAGTTGCCCTTGAGGGACCCCCACTGGGGTGGGGGGGGGGGGGAATTTACTTTGGACTGGAGCTCTGGAGGCTGGCCTGGAAGGATCCCACCACAGGAGGCAGTTGGAGGGATTCAAGCTCGAAAGGCAGCAAAGAGAGCCACTGAGTAGATCAGCACAGTACTGGGACAAAACAAGGGGAGAAACTGCCAGCTTTTGCAGATCTCTCTTGAAGATAGTGGTGTGCCAAGTCTTCATCCAACCTTGCCCTGGGGAATCTCCATGTGTAGGTGTCATTTTAGCAGGACTGGGGCAGAGTGCCAGTCAGGAGGTCTGGGAAGAAAAACAGCCAAGACAGGTGGGCTAGCGTTCTGCAAGCAAGTGGAACTGGGATCGGTGGCCACAGGAAGGCAGAAGGAAGTGTGTTTTGCTATTCACTCCATTTGTGCTAGTGTGTGAAAGGGGCTACGAGTCCTTGCCTGTAATGGGCCTTTGCTAAACTAGCTAAAACTGTTTGTTCCCTCAGGAGTGTATCAGCAGGAGCTGTACATAAAGGAACCAAGAGTCTGCAGGGGGGCGTGAGAGGAGGAATCTATCCCTGAAGTTCTATTTGTTGTCACACTGGGCATCCCGAAATTCCCTACCCCATTTACTTCATCATCCCCTAATAAAAACAAAAAAAACAAGTCAATGACTGTTTTCTGTGTTGAGTGAATGAAGGAAATGCTTTGTGACTGGCTGTGCAGCAGTGGGGAACCATAGCTTAGCAATTCCTACGGGGGTAGTGCTACACGAGGTACAGTATCAAAGGTTATGATGACGTATACAGTTTCTGGGAAAACATCATCTGATAAGCATAAGTGCGGTCGTTATGGTCAACTAACCAAAAGAGACAAAAGGATATTGTGTAGGATTGTGACCCGAAATAAGAAAACAACTGCTGCAAAAGTTACTGCAGAGCTCAATCTCAGTCTAGCAAAGCCTGTGTCCACAAAAACTGTGCGGAGGGAACTCCATAAGCAAAACATTCATGGGTGAGCTCCAATTGCTAAACCATTAGTGACCGATATTAGTGCTCAGAAGAGGAGAGAGGGGTGCAACACCCATTAATCATGGACTATCGATCAATGTAAGACTGTAATATGGTCCGATTAATCAAACTTAATACTATTCCCAACCACTGGATGTGTTTCCGTGTGGCGAACACCGTCCCAAGCTTACAACCAGGACTGTCTTGTGCCAACAGTAAAGCATGGTGGCAGTGCAATCATGGTTTGGGCAGCCATATTTTGGTATTCTGCAGGCACCATCATCAACTTGAAAGGTAGAGTCACTGCCAGCGACTATGTACAAATTTTGGCCCCATGGTGCAGACATTGATGCCTGAAGACAAAGCCATTTACCAAGACCATAATGCTCCGATTCACACAGCTGGTGTTGTCAAATCTTTGTTTGTCGAGCATGCAGATGAAGTCTCGCACCTTCCCTGGGCGTCGCAGTGACCGGACTTCAACATCACAGAGACACTATGGTCCATTTTGGAAAGCAAGGTTCGTGGCTCGTTTTCCGCCTCCGGCATCTGAGCGAGAACTGGAATGATTTTTGCATGACAAATGGTATCAGATTCCATTATCCACCATCCAAGACTTATATTTGTCAATTCCCCTGAGAATTCAGGCCGTCTTGGATGTCAAAGGTGGTCCAACACCTTATTGGGTAGCGATTTTGTTCTTTTGCCTGATGTTTCCATGGATTTTGTTCAACACCTGTAGTTCATCTGCTGAAGGATTTGTAATTCTGTGCAGTCATTTTTGTGATCCATGCATCCTTGCCAGACACCACAGCCAGGTCCTCTAGCTCCATTGCAGCAACACACACCCCACCCCAGCCTGCTGATTGGCCAGTGAAGGAGCAGCGGCACAATTCTTCTGACTCTGTTCTCTGCTCTCCTCATGTGAGCATGTTCACTGTCTCTTGTTTTCTCCCTTCCTCAGTCCTTATCTCTTCTTATGTCCTCTAGCCCCATTGCAGCAGCACACACACCCCAGCCTACTGTTTGGCCAGTGAAGGAGGAGCGGCTCAATACTTTTCACTCTGTTACAGGGGCGGACTGACCATTGAGCGACTCGGGCACTGCCCGAGGGCCCTGGGCCACTAGGGGGCCCCATCAGGGTTGCCAGCCTCAGTAAAACCAGGGACAGTATGTATAAATCTGTGTTTTTTTTTTACATCTGTCTGTGTATATTGTGTGTACATGTATGTGTATACTGTGTGTGTGTATACTGTGTGGCCCCATAATCTCTGATTGCCTGGGGGCCCCATAATCTCCTATTGCCCAGGGCCCCATGAGTTATCAGTCCGCCTCTGCTCTGTTCTCTCCTAATGTGAACAGGTGCACTACAGTCTGATTGGCTCCTTTCAGTCCTAGTGAAGCTGTTGTGACGATGCCCCATCAGGGGCGGGCCCATGACACCCAGCATTTTCAGTGTTGTCCTTAGTCCCCTGCTGGGTGTCATTTACCTGGAAGACTGAGGACATCCTGTGGTGGAAAAGAAGTACTACAAGGAACAGCTCTGGATGGAAGGTGAGTATTAGACTGGCCATATGCTCATAGATATCTTTCGTTCGAACGTATAAATACCTAAACAGTGACTGCATCTAATTGGACACAATTTAGCACAATTTTCCTCCTGGCTCATTTGAAAAAAGTTGATTGAGCAAGCAATGTTTGTCAATGATAAGGGCCCGACAAGGGCCATAAACTGCTCATATTTCGGCTGGTTCAGCAGGAATTGACCAACATTTGAATATGGCAGCCTTTAAGCCCCTGTTCACATCAGTGCGATTTGACCTGCGATTTGACACGTCAAATCGCATGTCAAATCACAGCCTATTGCCGGCAATGGCGCCTTCCCAATCAGTGCGACGAAGTTGCATAATTTCAAAACCGTGTTCAGAGTAAACGAGGGCTTACTGCTTTTTTTGTTTTAAAACTGGCTGGAGATCATATAAGGGGGAAGAAAATAACACAAATATATTACATATTTATTTTATGCATCCAACAAGTGGCAATGTACCTGCTTTCAATAGCCTCAAGAAACTCCCAATGCTATGAAATACGGATGAATAGTATGAGAAATCAGATTACACGTGCTGCTAAATGACCCGGATGACAAAATACCCTTCCTCTCTCTCCGCAGAGGCAGACTCTGATTTGTACATCACACACAGGCTGCCAACATGCAATGAGGCAATGCTGGTGTCTCTTGGTAGATGGACCCTCTGTTCAATATTTGTACAATGAAAATAAAATATAAATAATTCATAATTCAAAGAAAATATATAAAAAATATATATATACACACTCACATACACAGAGTATATAAAATATACATTTACCGGCCACTTTATTAGGTACACCTGTTCAATTGCCTGGTAACACAAATTGCTAATCAGCCAATCACATGGCAGCAACTCAGTGCATTTAGACGTGGTCAAGACAACTTGCTGAAGTTCAAACCGAGCATCTGAATGGGGAAGAAAGGGGATTTAAGTGACTTTGAACGTGGCCTGGTTGTTGGTGCGAGACGGGCTGGTCTGAGTATTTCAAAAAATGCTGATCTACTGGGATTTTCACGCACAACCATCTGTAGAGTTTATAGAGAATGGTCAGAAATTTTTTTTAAAAATCCAGTGAGCGGAAGTTGTGTGGATGAAAATGCGTTGTTGATGTCAGAGGAGAATGGGCAGACTGGTTTGAGATGATAGAAAGGCAACAGTAACTCAAATAACCACTCGTTACAACCAAGGTATGCAGAATACCATCTCTGAATGCATAACACATCAAACCTTAAATCAGATGGGCTACAGTAGCAGCAGAAGACCACACCAGGTGCCACTCCTGTCAGCTAAGAACAGGAAACTGAGGCTACAATTTGCACAGGCTCACCAAAATTGGTTGAAAAAACGTTGCCTGGTCTGATGAGTCTCAATTTCAGCTGCGACATTCCGATGGTTGGGTCAGAATTTGGTGTAAACAATATAAAAAGCATGGATCCATCCTGCCTTGTATCAACGGTTCAGGCTGGTGGTGGTGTAATGTTGTGGGGGATATATTCTTGGCACACTTTGGGTCCCTCAGTACCGATTGAGCATTGGTTAAACGCCACGGCCTACCTGAGTATTGTTGCTGACCATGTCCATCCCTTTATGACTACAGTGTCCCCATCTTCTGATGGCTCCTTCCAGCAGGATAATGCACCATGTCACAAAGATCAGATCATCTCACCACTGGACAATGAGGTCCCTGTACTCCAATGGCCTCCACACTCACCAGATCTAAACCCAATAGAGTATCTTCGGGATGTGGTTGAAACGGGAGATTCGCATCATGGATGTGCAGCCAACAAATCTGCAGCAACTGAGTGATGTTATCATGTCACTATGGAGCAAAATCTCTGAGGAATGTTTCCAACACATTGTTGAATCTATGCCATGAAGAATGAAGGCAAAAGGGGGTCCAACCCGGTACTAGCAAGGCGTACCTAATAAAGTGACCAGTGAGTGTGTGTGTATATATATATATATATATATATATATATTAAAAAAAGAAAAATGTAAAAATCATGTGTAGTAATTTGTTAAAAAAAAGTATACTGTCCCTTTAAAGAAAATATTTTTGCTGAAGAAATAGTTAATTAGCTTCCAGCCTGAATACACACAAGCGTTCCTGCCAGGCTAGACAAACAAACCCAAGGTGTTTCAGTCTAGCTAATTTCCATGTAAACGCACAGCTGATCCCAATTATTGCCACGGTCAAGTGCCCTCTTATTTCCAGGATACCCCAAATAACTGCACTTAATTCCTAATGAAGATCTCATTCGGCAGATGGGGCCAGCAAGAAACGCAACGCTCAAATTGAGTTTTTATGCCGTTTTCCGAAATTGCAGAAACATCTCCGGCTTCTAATTACGGAGACTTGCAAGTGGTCTAATTGATTTGAAAGCCGTCTCACCCTCCAGTTTGTGTGCCAAGCTGATTTAGATCGAACTGACGTGTCTGAAATGAGCCTATAGACAATTAATGGTTAGACCCAGCCAGCCCCAGCGAGCTGGTGGGGTATTAGAGGACGCAAACTCAATCGCTAAAATCTCACTTAAGCTTTACCATATTAATGTTGTTTCAAAAGTCATGTTCAATATTTTTAAATCTTACAGATTTTATTTAAATAATACCTGTTCCTGTCTTATTCAAGAACGTCCTGTTATAGGGTGACAACGCTCTGGTCCCTATCACACTGAGGCGCTTTTTCTGCTGTAAAAACGCAAAAAAACCACAATACTAATATTTCCCTTTAAATCCTATGGAACTCTTCACATCAGTGCATAGCGGGTGCATTTTGAAAGGTCCTGTATGCTGCATCTTTGGTGTCCTGTTTCAAAAACGCACCAAAAATGCACCTCCCATTGATTTTCATTTGCAAAACACATACCATACCATGTTTTCAATCTCACCCGTGTAAAAGGGCCCTCGTCACTGTCTTCCAACAATCTTCCTGTGTTGTCACATAGACATCTAAATGAGACTAATATATCCTAGTATATTTATATATAGATATAGATAGATAGATAGATAGATAGATAGATAGATAGATAGATAGATAGATAGATAGATAGATAGATAGATAGATAGATAGATAGATAGATACTGTATCTATATCAATCATATTATCAATGGTCTTCAAACTCTGTCACTTTGCTTGCTTTTATCTGGTCATTGGAGACATAATTCCCCCCACTGACACCAATGAAGGGCCACAATTCCTCCCAATAGCACCAACAACGGGGCCCAATGACACTAACAAAGGGGCACAATTCCTCCTACAAATACATAATGGGGCACAATTTCTCCCAATGACACCAACAATGGGGCCCGATGACACCAATGAGGGGGCACAATTCCTCCTACTAATACCAATAATGGGGCACAATTTCTCCCAATGGCACCAACAACGGGGCCCAATGACACTAACAAAGGGGCACAATTCCTCCTACTAATACCAATAATGGGGCACAATTTCTCCCAATGGCACCAACAATGGGGCCCAATGACAACAATGTGGGGGCACGATTTTTCCCAGTGACACCAACAATGGACACCTATCATGAGACACAGTTACTCCCACTGAAACAAACGATTGGGGCATTATTTTTCCCTCACTGATGTCGGGACCTTCCAATGGCCCCCCTAAAGTCTGGAGGATAGTAAACTGGCCCTTTGTTTAGAAATTTTTTTAGACTCTTGGTATATATTATAGCATTCTCTATATATATAGGTTTTTTATAATAATAATAATATTGTATATATTATAGTATAGTTTATACAGTCAGATCCATAAATATTGGGACATCGACACAATTCTAATCTTTTTGGCTCTATACACCACCACAATGGATTTGAAATGAAATGAACAAGATGTGCTTTAACTGCAGACTTTCAGCTTTAATTTGAGGGGATTTACATCCAAATCAGGTGAACAGTGTAGGAATTACAACAGTTTGTATATGTGCCTCCCACTTTTTAAGGGACCAAAAGTAATGGGACAGATTAACAATCATCCATCAAACTTTCACATTTTAATACTTGGTTGCAAATCCTTTGCAGTCAATTACAGCCTGAAGTCTGGAACGCATAGACATCACCAGACGTTGGGTTTCATCCCTGGTGATGCTCTTCCAGGCCTCTACTGCAACTGTCTTCAGTTCCTGCTTGTTCTTGGGGCATTTTCCCTGCAGTTTTGTCTTCAGCAAGTGAAATACATGCTCAATCGGATTCAGGTCAGGTGATTGACTTGGCCATTGCATAACATTCCACTTCTTTCCCTAAAAAATCTCTTTGGTTGCTTTCGCAGTATGGTTCAGGTCATTGTCCTTCTGCACCGTGAAGCGCCGTCCAATGAGTTCTGAAGCATTTTGCTGAATATGAGCAGATAATATTGCCCAAAACACTTCAGAATTCATCCTGCTGCTTTTGTCAGCAGTCACATCATCAATAAATACAAGAGAACCAGTTCCATTGGCAGCCATACATGCCCACGCCATGACACTACCACCACCATGCTTCACTGATGAGGTGGTATGCTTTGGATCATGAGCAGTTCCTTTCCTTCTCCATACTCTTCTCTTCCCATCACTCTGGTACAAGTTAATCTTGGTCTCATCTGTCCATAGGATGTTGTTCCAGAACTGTGAAGGCTTTTTTAGATGTTGTTTGGCAAACTCTATTCTGACTTTCCTGTTTTTGAGGCTCACCAATGGTTTACATCTTGTGGTGAACCCTCTGTATTCACTCTGGTGAAGTCTTTTCTTGATTGTTGACTTTGACACACATACACCTACCTCCTGGAGAGTGTTCTTGATCTGCCAACTGTTGTGAAGGGTGTTTTCTTTACCAGGGAAAGAATTCTTCGGTCATCCACCACAGTTGTTTTCCGTGGTCTTCCGGGTCTTTTGGTGTTGCTGAGCTCACCGGTGCGTTCTTTCTTTTTAAGGATGTTCCAAACAGTTGATTTGGCCACACCTAATGTTTTTGCTATCTCTCTGATGAGTTTGTTTTGTTTTTTCAGCCTAACAATGGCTTGCTTCACTAAAAGTGACAGCTCTTTGGATCTCATATTGAGAGTTGGCAGCAACAGATTCCAAATGCAAATAGCACATTTGAAATGAACTCTGGACCTTTTATCTGCTCCTTGTAAATGGGATAATGAGGGAATAACACACACCTGGCCATGGAACAGGTGAGCAGCCAATTGTCCCATTACTTTTGGTCCCTTAAAAAGTGGGAGGCACATATACAAACTGTTGTAATTCCTACACCGTTCACCTGATTTGGATGTAAATACCCTCAAATTAATGCTGAAAGTCTGCAGTTTAAGCACATCTTGTTTGTTTCATTTCCAATTCATTGTGGTGGTGTATAGAGCCAAAAATATTAGAATTGTGTCGTTGTCCCAATATTTATGGACCTGATTGTATATTGTGCATATTCTAGAATTGTATTTTATATATTGTTTATATTATATATATTTTATATCTATTATAGTATTTTTTTTATATATTGTACATATTATAGTATATTTTATATGTTGTGCATATTACAGTATTTTTTATATTGTTTATATATATATATATATATATATATATATATATATATATATATATTGTATATATTATAGTATGTTTTTATATATTGTACATATTATAGTATATTTCATATATATTATAGTATATTTTTCGATTATTTTATATATTGTGCATTTTATAGTATTTCTTTTTTAATATATTGTATATCTTATATACTGTATATGTTATAGAGGTTTCCAGGCTCTGCAGACTATTCTCCTGCCTGTCTACATGTTGATTAGACAACAAGGTCATGAATAAGAGGATTCTATTGACTTCTGTGATGTCACAATTGCTCTCTCATCCAGTGGGATGGCAGGCTGGTGTCAAAGTCAACACATGTATCTGTCTGACAGGCCGCACAGAAATAAGACGTCCTCGTCAGCGGTAAGGTGTCGTTAGGTAAAGCAAACCTTTCACTTTTTTACATTTTTCCCATTGGCACAAGAACCTAACACCATGCACCAAGGTTGTCCACACATGTTCATTCTCCATCGTATGCCAAGCCCAGGGCACTCTGTATCTGATGAAAGCTTCAAGGTTCAAGGTTCAAGGTTCTAGCTTTGCCAGAACTCCTCACTCCCATTAGAGTGGCTAGTTGATTTTCTGCTGCAGTTTCACTTTCACTTACAGGTCTCTCTTTCTCACACCCACCCTGTGACCGCAGAGTAAGAGAAAGCATCACCTTGATGAGCTCACTCTTTTCTGTCCTCCTATCAGCATGCTCCTGGCACTGCAACACACCTGATTGGCTCCTTTTGCTGCTTCTCCCTCCCGCTCTCTGAGCTCACACAGAGCTCTCTCCCCCAGCCAGAGGCTAATACCGGGTCAAATTCAGGTACTTACACTGCTTTACATGTAATGATGTATTCATGATTACAAGGCGGTGTAAACTTGTGTCTTTATACATGTACAGTTCTAAAAGCAGCTCTGTGATAAGCAGGGTCTCCTTAGGTTTGGGGTACCAGCCAAACTATTTTTCTTTCCATTCAGTGCTGAGATTTACACAGCTCTGCCACATGGTGCAGACCTGCCTGGCGACGGAAGGGGGCTGCTGTTTTTCTGCTGCAGTTTCACTTTCACTTACTGTTTCTCACATGCACCCCATGACTGGAGATTGAAAGGAAAAGCAGCACTTTGATGAGCTGATTTCTTGGTCACTCCGCTCTCTCCTTCTATCAGTATGCTCCTTGCACTGCGACACACCTGGTTGTTTTCTTTGTGCTTCTTCTCCCTCCTCCTCTCTGAGCTCTGTTGTACGGGAAGACTGCAAGAGACTGATATCAAGTTAAATTCAAGTACTTACACTGCTTGCATTTTAAAAAAGTACATATAATGCTGTATCAATGATTAAAGAGCTGTGTTATTGTGTCTTTCTTTATTATTATTAATATTATAATACAGGATTTATATAGCACCAACAGTTTGCATAGCGCTTCACAACGTGAGGGCAGACAGTACAATTACAATACAATTCAATATAGAAGAAATCAGAGGGCCCTGCTCATTAGCGCTTACAAACTTTTTATAAGTATAGTTTTCTGCTGCAGTTTCACTTTCACTTACTCTTCCCCACATTCACCCCGTGACTGGAAATTGAAAAAAGACGCAGCACCTTGGTGAGCTGATTTCTTGGTCACTCTGCTCTCTCCTTGTATCAGCAAGCTCCTTGCACACTCCTGGTTGGCTCCTTGTGCTTCTTCTCCCTCCTCTTCCTCCTATCTGAGCTCTGCTGTACAGTAGACTGCAAGAGACTGATATCAAGTCAAATCCAGGTACTTGTACTGCTTGCACTAAAAAAAAATACATGTAATGATGATTACAGTGTTGCGTTAACGTTTGTCTATTTATCTGTAGGGTTTTCTGTTGCAGTTTCAATTTCAGTTTCAGTTAGTCCGGGTGCACACCTATGCATTTTTTAGTACATTTTCAGTTTTGCAGAAACACACTACAGTCCATTTAACATGGTTTCCTATGGATGTAGTTCACATCTGTGCATTTTATGGAAAGGGCCAGGGATTTTTTTCTGGTTTTTGGTTCCATAGACTTCAATGGATCAAAAATGTGTATTGAAAAATGCAAAATGCACCTGCAGTATGCAAACTGCAACCTGCATAGGTGTGAATCAGGCCTTAGGCTCCATTCACACTAGCGCGTTTTTTGATGCATTTTGCATTTTGCAGAAATGCATGGGAATTTTTTAACATGGGTTCCTATGGAACATGTTCACATCAATGCATTTTTGTACCTCTGCATTTTTGGAAAGGGTCAGGGACTTTTTTTCATGCAAAATGCAGCGTTTTGCATGTAATAGAATTCAATGGACCAGCATCAAAAACGCAAGTGCAGCATTTTTGCAGCGTTTTTGATGCGTTTTTGCCTTTTTTTTTTTTTTAATTTTTTTTTTGACTGTATAGTCAAAAAAAAACTGTAAAAAAAAAACAAAAAAACGTAAAACGCGGCAAAAACGCGGCAAAAACGCGGCAAAAACGCTACAAAAACGCTGCTCAAAAACGTGGCAAGCATGAAAAAAAAAACTCCAAAAACGCTCAAAAGCAACATGCATAGGTGTGAATCGAGTCTTAGACCCCTTTCACACTGGAGCGGTTTTCAGGCAGTATTGCGCTAAAAATACCGCCTGAAAACCGCCCCTAAACAGCCTCCGCTGTTTGTTCAGTGTGAAGGCCCGAGGGCTTTCACACTGAAGCGGTGCGCAGGCAGGGCGGTGAAAAAAGTCCTGCAAACCGCTTTTTTGGAGCGGGGAAGGAGCGGTGTATTCACCGCTCCTTCCCCGCTCCTGCCCATTGAAATCAATGGGACAGCACGGCTATACCGCGGCAATACCGCGCTGTACGAGGGATTTTAACCCTTTTTCGGCCGCCAGCGGGGGGTAAAACCGCACCGCTAGCGGCCGAATACCGCTGCAAGAACGACGGTACAGCAGCGCTAAAAATAGCGCTGTTGTACCGCCGACGCCCCCACCGCCCCAGTGTGAAAGGGGCCTTAGGCTCGATTCACATCTATGCATGTTGCTTTTGAGCGTTTCTGCAGTGATTTTTGCGGTGCTTGCCGCGTTTTTGAACATACGTTTTTGCCGCGTTTTGCGTTTTTCTTTTTTTTTTTTTTACAGTGTTTTTTTTTTATACTGTATACAGTGTAAAAAAAAAAAAGAAAGAAAAAAAAACGCAAAATGCGGCACAAATGCAGTAAAAAAACACAGTACTTGCGTTTTGGATGAATTGAATTGAATTCTATTACATGCAAAATGCTGTATTTTGCATGAAAAAAAAGTCCCCGACCCTTTCCAAAAACGCAGAGGCACAAAAATGCATTGATGTGAACATGTTCCATAGGAACCCATGTTAAAAAAATTCCCATGCATTTCTGCAAAATGCATCAAAAAACGCATTAGTGTGAAGAGAGCCTTACTCTTCCTCACACCTTCCCCATGACTGGAGAGTGAAAGGAGAAGTAGCACCTGGATGAGCTGATTTCTTAGTCACTTTGCTCTCTCCTTGCTGCTTGCACAGCAACACATCTGATTGGCTTCTTGTGCTGCTTCTGCTTCCCCTTCTTTGAGCTCTGCTGTACAGTAGACTGCAAGAGATTGATATCTAGTCAAAACCTTGGTTTGAGAGTTACTTGGTTTGAGAGCGTTTTGCAAGACGAGCAAAATTTTTTTAATAAATTTTGACTTGATATACAAGCGATATCTTGATATGTAAGTAGCGTCATATCACAACTGAGTATAAAAGAGAAGAGAGGCGCCTCTAAGTGTAGCAATATGGTTACATTTAGGGATGCACCCATACCATTTTTATGAGTATGAGTACCGATCCTTTTTTTTTTTTTAGTACTCGCCGATACCAATTACCGATACCTACCGCAACTGTTTTGTTTTCACTTCAGCTGTCAGCAATGGTACAAAGCATTGAAAAGTTATTTACAAATGAAATAAATAGATTTTTTTTTTTTAATTTAGTGCTTTTTCAATGTGAAATATGTAAATATACGTTAATTAATATGTGTAAAAATATTCACTAACAAACAAACAAAAAAAAAGTTTTAATTGTTTATCATTTATAAAATCGACGTGAACAAAAGAAAAAAAGCAGGAAAATAATAATTAAATGAAGGAGAATAGGGAGTTAATTAAGGCTGATTAGAGTAAATTAAGGGTTATTAAGGGGTTAAGCAGAGGAACATTTCTTCATTCCTTTGATCTGCAAATGAAGAAACAGAAATATACAAAAAGAAGCAATGGGGGTTATTTACGAAAGGCGAATCCACTTTGCACTGCAAGTGAACTTGGACGTGCAGTTCCTCTAAATCTAAGGGGTAGATCTAAAATGAGGGGAAGCTCTGCTGATTTTATCATCCAATCATGTGCAAGCTAAAATGCTGTTTTTTTATTTTCCTTGCATGTCCCCCTCGGATCTACAGCGACTTTACTTCTAAGTGCACTTTCAGTGCAAAGTGGATTTCCTTTAGTAAATAATGTTGTTAATAAACATTGCCGGCTACTTTTTTTTTTTTTTGACAGCTCCAATTACCGGACTTCTTTAACACTGGGGAGACCCACTGACAGCTCAAAGAGCCAAACCTGAAAGTATCGGTTTCAGGTATCGGTGCATTTGCACGACTACCGATACTTGTACAAATACTCGGTATTGGCACCGATGCCGATACTAGTATTGGTGCAACCCTAGTTATATTTAATGAAGGGAGAACATTTAGAAACTCGATGATTAAAACCAGCACATCTAAGTATGCAGGCATCCGGGGTAAAGCAGTCCACATAGACCGTCCTCCTCACCGCCATTGACATCATCACTTCCACGCTGCGCTTCACGAGCGGTTCAAGCCTCGCTTTCAGATCGCTCTACTGCAGGGTAGTCTTCCCGGTCACGATTGCAGACTGGCAGTGGTGAGAGCCGGCGGTGAGGAGGACGGTCTATGTGGACAGCTTTACCCTGGATGCCTTCATACTTAGATGTGCCTCATTAATCATCAACCATGAGCCCCGGTTCACACTGAGGCAGCGCGACTTGCAGCGCAACTGCCTCAGGCGACCTGGACACGACAGGGGCGGCGACTTGCAAAACGACTTCTATATAGAAGTCTATGCAAGTCGCCTCAAGTCGCCCCCAAAGTAGTACAGGAACCTTTTTCTAAGTCGGAGCGACTTGCGTCGCTCCGATTAGAATGGTTCCATTGTACAGAACGGGATGCTACTTGTCAGGCGGCTAGGTCGCCTGACAAGTCGTCCTAGTGTGAACCGACCCTGAGAGTTGCTAAATGTTGTACCTTCATTAAATGTAACCATATTGCTACACTTAGAGGCTCCTCTCTTCTCTTTTATACTCTGTATCTTCTGCTGGATTTTGCTTCTAATCCCCTTGTGGAGGTTTCCATCTGTGAATGGACATTTTACGGTTACACAACCTGATCACATTGCTATAATCTTTTTATATGGACTATAAACGGAAGGACTTATTAATAAATGGTTGTGAAACGAATCATTTGAGTTTCCATTATTTCTTATGGGGAAATTCACCTTGATATGCGAGTGCTTTGGATTTCAAGCATGTTTCTGGAACAAATTATGCTCGCAATCCAAGGTTTTACTGTATTTTCACTGCTTGCATGTAAAAAATGACATGTAATGATGTATTAATAAAAAAGAGAGAAAGGAGACCGCGCCACAGGGAATCTTTGGGAAATGGGACGGTTAAAAATGACAAAAAGTACCCAACAATATAAAATGTGCATAGAAAAATATATAAATGGTTCACAGCCAGTCCAATTTTGGTGAACCAAAAAGATATAAAAACAAAGAAAAAGCAGCGCTGGTCCAAAAAAAATCTGTGTCCAATCTCTAAATGTGTCTCCAATGAATAAACAATCAATATTATGTGTGTCAAACCCAACAATATCCCATAAATGTCAAAAATGTGATACAATATGTGTGCAAACAATCCAATATTATGATACACTGTTGTGCAAATATGCATCAAAAACAAAGTGCAAAGCGCTCAAAAGAAAAACAAATCCTACAGATTTTTTTTGCATTGATTTTCTTTAAATAATTATATAATTTTGCACTATGATATTGTTGGGTTTGACGCACATAATATTGATTGTTTATTAATTGGAGACCCATTTAGAGATTGGACACAGAGATTTTTGGAACTGCGCTGCTTTTTCTTTGTTTTCAATGATGTATTAATATTTATACAGCTGCGTTAACATGTGTCTTTTTATCCGTATGGTATTCTGCTGCAGTTTCACTTTCACTTACTCTTCCTCACACCCACCCTGTGACTGGAGAGTGAAAGGAGAAGTAGCACCTTGATGAGCTGATTTTTTTTTTTTTAGGCAGGCCATACATGGTGTGAATTTAAGGAAAGAAATTTGATCGAATTCCCCCATCAACACAAACAGTGCTGACAGCGATAATTGCAAGAGAATCCAGCAGGCTGATTGTACCCAAGTTGATCGATTGTGCAGGGGGGGCATCTATACTGATGGGGGGGGTCTGCACTGAGTGGAGGTGTCTATACTGCTGGGGGGTCTGTACTGCTGGGGGGGTCTGCACTGGGGGGGGTGTCTGCACTGAGGGGGGGTGTCTGTACTGCTGGGGGGGGTCTGCACTGAGGGGGGTGTCTGTACTGCTGGGGGGGTCTGCACTGGGGGGGGTGTCTGTACTGCTGGGGGGTCTGTACTTATGGGGGAGTCTGCACTGAGGGGGGTGTCTGTACTGATGGGGGGTTTGCACTGAGGGGGGTGTCTGTACTGCTGGGGGGGTGTCTGTACTGATGGGGGGTCTGCACTGTGGGGGGTGTCTATACTGCTGGGGGGGGTCTGCACTGATGGGGGGTGTCTGTACTGATGGGGGGGTCTGCACTGAGGTGGGGGTATCTGTACTGATGGAGGGGAGTCTGTACTGAAGGGGAGATCTATACTGACGGAGGCGGGTCTGTACTGACGGGGAGGTCTATATTGATGGAGGGGGTCTGTACTTAGTGGGGGTTCTATATTGATGGAGGGGGGTCTATACTGAGGGAGGGGGGTCTGTACTTAGTGAGGGGGGTCTGTACTGAGGGGGGGTGTCTATATTGATGGAGGGGGGTCTGTACTTAGTGGGGAGGGTCTATACTGAGGGAGGGGGTCTGTACTTAGTGTGGGGGTCTATACTGAAGGAGGTCTGTACTGAGGGAAGGGGGTCTATATTGATGGAGGGGGGTCTATACTTAGTGGGGGGTCTATACTGAGGGAGGGGGTCTGTACTTAGTGGGGGGGTCTATACTGAGGGAGGTCTGTACTGCAGGAGGGGGGTCTATATTGAGGGAGGGGGGTCTGTACTTAGTGGGGGGTCTATACTGAGGGAGCGGGGTCTACACTTAGTGGGGGGTTTATACTGAGGGAGGGGGATCTGTACTTAGTGAGGAGGGTCTATACTGAGGGAGGGGGGTCTGTACTTAGTGGGGGGTCTATACTGAGGAAGGTCTGTACTGAGGGAGGGGGTTCTATACTGCGGGAGGGGGGTCTGTAGTTAAGGAGGGGGGTCTGTACTGAGGGGGGACTATAGTTGTTGGAGGGGGGGTGACACCATTTTTTCCGCACTGGGTGACTCCAACCCTAGTGACGCCACTGATTCAGCCTAGGTTCACATATGTGTGATGTGGGAACTAGCGCAATTACAGTTCACACTGCGAACCACACATCGGGTGTCAATACATTGTTAATGACACCCCCAGATCGGTTCACAGATCGCAGTGCGTACTGTGAACTCGCACAGGAATCAGATCACCTAGGTGAGAACACCCATGCAATCCGATTCTAGTGCAGGGGAAAAAAAAAGTCCCTTCACTATTTTTGTGCAAATCCAATGCGGGTTCAGCCATATAACTATATGGCTAAACTCGCACTGCACAGACATCGCATGTGATCGGCACCTGTGGTGCGGGTGCAAATCACATGCGATGTCTGAGATCGCACAAGTGTGAACCTAGGCTCAGTCTGCCCATTAATGGTTCAAATCTTCAAATCTTCCTGCTAAACCAGCAGAGATATGAACTGTGTATGGCTGGCCTTAGTCACTCTGCTCTCTCCTTCTATCAGAATGCTCCTTACACCACGACACATCCGATTGGTTTCTTGTGCTGCTTCCACTTCTCTGAGCTCTGCTGTACAGTAGACTGAAAGAGACTGATACCAAGTCACATTCACTGCTTGCGTTAAAAGATTACACATAATGATCTATTAATGAATACAGAGCGGTATTAACTTGTGTCTTTTATATCTGGATGGAGTTTAGCGTTCAGCCTCCAGTTTGCTATGTCTGTAGGGCCACAATACAAATGGACCTTCACCGCGGCCCCTTTCCTGCTGGTTATTTGTTCATTTCTCTTGTAACTCCCAAAGCGTCTCACGCCGATGATGTAATTGTAAAGTGTAAACCAACCCAATTAGTCCGGTACTTTATCATATTCAATCCCCACAGGCTCCGCTCATTGCTTCCTCGCTGCCCTGATCTAACCTTCCCATTAGAAGATGATTGGACATCTTTATTTTGCTATGAGTGACAAGACCCAGGGGGGTGTTCCCACCCTCCCCCTTACACCCCGGAGGACGTCCTCCGCACGCCGAACATAATAGACTCCGGAGAATGGAGAAGTGTCACATTCTTCACACATCTGTGCTGTAAATTAATAATGAGCGGAGAAATCGCTGAGCGCAGAACAGACGGGGATGTGTGCAAGCCATCCCAACACGTGTTTCAGGATTTCTGTTCAAGGGACAGTCCACCTGTAACCAGTCCTCATCCTTCCTACCCCATCAGCATGCTAATCACATTTTTACATAAGGGCCGGTTCACACCACATGCAGTCCAGTGCGTTTTTTTTTCTGCATCAAAAACGCATGGAAAGTGGGTTATATGGTTTCCAATGGCATAGTTCACACCAGCGCGGTCAGTTTCACTGTGTTCCAGTTTCAGGAAAAAAAGTAGAACATGCACTGAACTGTACTGGAACGTGGTAAAAACTCATCAAAAACACACCTAAACGCACCGAAAATACACTGGAACACTTTATGGCCTCAAGAAATGAGATAGGCCGCCAGCACATCAGGATTGATCAATTTTCATATAAATACCACCGTTTGTGGACTTTATAATGTTCACACAGAATAGATAATATACACGGATTTGGGTTATTTTTACCAAAGGAATGGAGCAGAAAACCTTTTGGCGTAAATTTATGAAGAAAGATTATTTGTCAGAAAGAAAAACTGTTTATTTATTTATTTTTTTTTTATATTTTGTATCTTATTGTTTATATAGCAAACAATAAAAAGCCCAAATGGTGATCAAATAGCCCCAAAAGGAAAGCTCTATTTGTGTGAAAAATTATATAAATGTAAAAAAATAAAAAATAAAAAAAATAAAAAAAGGAAAAAAAATATTATATAAATTGAATTTGCAAACAGCGTTTCATGACCGAACAATTTCCAGTTGAAGTAGCGCAGCGCTGAATAGCAAAAAGTGTCCACGTCAAAGAGGGGGGCAAAACCTTTTAGGGGTCAAGTAATTAAGAATGAGGCTAGTGAGCTGAATTATTCAATGGATTGTCATTGGATTGTGAATTTTCCTCCATTGCCCTCCCGCAGTGGTGGAGTCTCACCCCTCTTGTTGCAGAAAGGGAAGTTTGAATGCTGCTACAATAATTTGCCCAATTAAATGTTAAAGTAGATGTTACCCCCAATCAGTAAAATCCTCATATAATAATTTAAAGTTTTTTTAAATCTGCAGGTTTCATTAAAATAATCCTTTTGTGATCTTCCCCGTCTTCCAATGGTGCTCCTGCGTTGTCAGCCTTCTAATGGACACTAGAAGTGTAGACATTTCAACGCACATTACCCAGGCAGGGGTAATTAAGGTGAAAAAACACCTTGCAGTCTCGGCCCCCCCCCCCCCCCCCCCCCGTTTTAATTACCTGAGCCCCGAATTTCTGACGGAGCGTCCCCGCCGTCCCTCACTCCACGGGACCCCGGCTCTTCTTGATTGGATAGATTTATAGCAGCGCAGCCATTGGCTCCCGCTGCTGTCAATCAAATCCAATGATTCGGGGGGCGGGGCCGAAGCCTGCATTGGGCCTCTATGGACGCCAAATGCTGGACTCGGGAGCGCACCCGCAAGGTAACCCCCTCGGGAGAGCGCTTCTCCAAGGGGGTTATCTGATGTGGGGAGGAGCCGCGTGAGCCGCCGAGGGACCCCAGAAATGGATGTTCGGGGCCACTCTCTGCAAAACGAGTCGCACAGTGGAGGTAAGTATGACATGTTTGTTATTTAAAAAAAAATAAAAAACGATCCTTTAGTATCACTTTAATGCATGCTAATGTGCATTATGTTAATACACCCCATTCATTTGAATTGGCAGCTGATGAAATCAGAACAGATCAGAAAATGGACATGTGCTATTTTTAGCAAAGCAGCGCACGGCGTCCTGTAGGAGTAAAAAAAAAAAAAATGACATATCAGCGATTCTCCTGATAACATTGTGCCGGCTCACCAGACTTGTGGTGGCTTCCTTGCTTCTACGGAGTATTATTATAAGAAGAATTGTAACTTGAAGATTATTTATTAGGTTTACTGAGAAATGTATATAGAGTACATAGGAGGGGGCGGCACTATGTATGTTTCCAGGTATGAGAAGTATGCATGTGTACTGTGTGCAAACATTGATCAGAGGGAGGGAACACACACTGTACATCGCACAACAGAACATTCCACAGGCGGATTCCTCAATTTATTTCTATTTTTTCCTCTATTTCATTTGCCTTACATTACATAATCTCCTCCAAGCTGATAAAAAAATAAATGCAGCTCTGCATTCATTAATAAACCATTAGGGCCCCATTCCAAAATTAGAGAATTTTAAAATGTGTTAAAAACATGGACGGTGTCAGTGGAGAGATGGGCAGTGTCAGTAGGGCAGAGATTGGTTGTCAGTAGGCAGTGTCATAGTAAACACAGTTTACTATGCTTCAGTTATGAATGAACATAGAGAGTGATCGGTACCTTCTTATAGCCTAGGCCAGTTATGATGAACCTTGGTACCCCAGATGTGTTGGAACTACATTTCACCTGATGCTCAACTACACTGCAGAGTGACTGAGCATCATGGGAAATGTAGTTCCAAAACATCTGGGATACCACGGTTCACCATCACTGGCCTCGGCCATCTTTATGTAGAGTAACAATTCTTTTTTTTCAGATCCTCAGGGAGTTCTTTGCCATGAGGTCCCATGTTGGACTTCCAGTGACCAGTATGAGAGAGTGAGAGCGATAACACCAAATTTAACACACCTGCTCTCCATTCACACCTGAGACCTTGTAACACTAACGAGTCACATGACACCGGGGAGGGAAAATGGCTAATTGGGCCCAATTTGGACATTTTCACTTAGGGGTGTACTCACTTTTGTTGCCAGCGGTTTAGACATTAATGGCTGTGTGTTGAGTTATTTTGAGGGGACAGCAAATTTACACTGTTATACAAGCTGTACACTCACTACTTTACATTGTAGCAAAGTGTCATTTCTTCAGTGTTGTCACATGAAAAGATATAATAAAATATTCACAAAAACGTGAGGGGTGTACTCACTTTTGTGAGATACTGTATATCAGTATTGGTGGCTAGATTCTTTTTATCTTTTCAGAATTTTTCCTTATTTTTACCTGGTGATCCTATCAGTAACACACGCCTGTCCTAGGGTGACAACACTCACCACACTGTATATATGGAGAAGCAGCATTGTCATCTTAGGACAAGAAGTGTGTTAAAGCCTACTGAACACCCCCCCAATGATGATCATACATTCCTTTTTTTTTTTTTTTACTTTCAAAACATGAATTAGAACAGCCCACAGAAATCAACATTCAACTTCCACTGATTTGACGTGGCGCCTTTCCTCTATATAGGAGTCCAAAAGGGCACGTAGGCCCATGGGAGAAGGTAATGAGGGGAGCCACATGGGAGTCTGGGATCAGGATGGAGAAGGACGCTGACCATCTGGACCTCTCTGAAGAAGGGAAGGGCAGTGGCTGACCCCAGTAGAGATGTGTACTGTTCCAGGGCTGTGTGATAGAATTGGCTCTAATGGAGCAGTACATGCCAAGATGTGGCAGAAGATGGGCCAGATGGGCAGCTGCCCAACCGATTCACCTTATCCACCATTTACAGCAGAATGGGTTGTTTCACATCAAGCAGATGTTTCTCAATCCCTTGAGGTACACACAAGTGAACTGGTACAGGGGATCTGAGGACCACCTAACAGTTTACTCCTGAGGTAGGAAAGCTGGCACCACAACCTGGTCAGCAAGTGAATGGGCCGGTGTGCCAGTGGGTGTTTGCCCAATTTTTGGAGATCTTTACATAATAGGCAGATGGCTAAGTGTCAGTACAGGACATGAACAGGAACCAATAAAGCAGAGGTAGGTAACTCTGGGGAGGTGGAGATCTACCTGAACAACAGGGAAGAGATCAAAGCTCACAAAGGTGTAGCATTCCTCTCTCCTTTTTTTTTTTTTTTTTTTTTTTTTTAGTTGTAAGGAGACAGCCTAGCACGGCCCCATTAAAGAGTAAAAACATTTAAACAGTTCAGGGGTCAGTAGTAAGTAACTCAGAGCGCAGAGCTCAGTAGAACAGAATACAGAGTGCAGGAGTCAAGAGTAACTAACGCAGAGTGCAGGGGTCAGTAGCATGAAGCAGAGTGCAGGGGTCAGTAGCATGTGATGCAGAGTGCAGGGGTCAGTAGCATGTGATGCAGAGTGCAGGGGTCAGTAGCATGTGAAGCAGAGTGCAGGGGTCAGTAGCATGTGATGCAGAGTGCAGGGGTCAGTAGCATGTGAAGCAGAGTGCAGAGGTCAGTAGCATGTGATGCAGACTGCAGGGGTCAGTAGCATGTGATGCAGAGTGCAGAGGTCAGTAGCATGTGATGCAGAGTGCAGGGGTCAGTAGCATGTGATGCAGAGTGCAGGGGTCAGTAGCATGTGATGCAGAGTGCAGGGGTCAGTAGCATGTGATGCAGAGTGCAGGGGTCAGTAGCATGTGATGCAGAGTGCAGGGGTCAGTAGCATGTGATGCAGAGTGCAGAGGTCAGTAGCATGTGATGCAGAGTGCAGGGGTCAGTAGCATGTGATGCAGCACGCAAAAGCCAAGAGTACCTGACACAGAGTACAGAGCTAACGCAAAGTGCAGGAGTTGAGTAACTAAGTATCAGGTGAAGCCGTAGCATGTGAAGTTGAGTGCATGGGTCAGGAGTAATCACTGCAAAGTGCAAGGGCCAGGAGTATGTAACACAAAGTGCTGGGGGTCAGTAGTATGTAAGGCAGAGTGCAATAGTCAAAAGTAACAAATGCAGAGCACAGAGGTCAGTAGAATGTGATGCAGAGTGCAAGGGTCAGGAGTAAGTAATGCAGAGTGCAGGGGTCAGTAGTATATAACAAAGAGTTCAGAGGTCAGGAGTAACTAATGCAGAGTGCATAGGTCAGTAGCATGTGATGCAGAGTGCAGAGGTCAGCAGTAATTAACTCAGCGTGCAGAGCTCAGTAGCATGTGAAGCAGTGTGCAGGTGTCAGGAGTAACTAATGCAGAGTGCAGGGGCCAGGAGTAAGTAAAACAAAGTGCTGGGGTCAGTAATATGTAAGGCAACATGCAGGAGCAAAAGGTAACTAATGCAGAGCTCAATGGTCAGCAGCATTTGACACAGAGTGCAGGGGTCAGTAGTATGCAAAACAGAGTACAGGAGCATGTAACACAGAGTGCAGGGATGTGCAGCATGTAATGCAGAGTTCAGAGGTCAATAGAATGTGATGCAGAGTACAAGGGTCAGGAGTAATGAATGCAGAGTGCAGGGGTCAGTAGTATGTAACAAACAGTTCAGTGGTCAGGAGTAACCAATACAGAGAGCATAGGTCAGTAGCATATGATGCAGAGGCCAGGAGTAATTAACTCAGAGTGAAGATCTCAGTAGCATGTGAAGCAGAGTGCAGGTGCCGGGAGTAACTAATGCAGAGTGCTGGGGTCAGTAGTATGTAAGACGGCATGCAGGAGCAAAGGGTAACTACAGTAATGTAGAGCTCAGTGGTCAGGAGTAACTAGTGCAGAGGTCAGTAGCATTTTGACACAGAGTGCAGGGGTCAGGAGAATGGAATGCAGGGGTCAGTAGTATGTAACACAGAGTACAGGAGCCAGGAGCATGTAACACATAGTGCAAGGGTCAGTGGAATGTAATGCAGAGTGCAGGGATAAGCAATATGTAAGGTAGAGTGCAGGGGTCAGTAGTATGTAACACAGAGTACAGGAGAATGTAACAGAGTGCAGGGGTCAGTGGTATGTAACGCAGAGTGCAGCAGGGATTAGCAGGGGGCAGGGGTCAGGTGTAAGTATTGAAACCTACACAGCTTAGTATTCTGTAACTCAAAGTTAACACAGTGGCCAGTTGTGTATATTACCGAGAGTAGACCTCTGTGTACACTGACATACCCCCTGTGCTCCTCTGCCAGTTTCACCCTGTATATCACACACCCCCTCTGCATTGGGTAGGTTCTGCTGCTGCCCCACAGGCCCCCCATCTTGACCCTACAGTAACTCCAGGCAGGCACAATGCCTGATGCCTGCCATCCCTGGTACACTACTGCCCATTACCTAACTTCTGCTCCTGAAATTCACAGTAGGTGCCACAGCTGGGTAAAGATAAGTGGGTCCGCCAGCATAGGCCTACATGGTGACTGGGGCAGTGTGTTACCAGGAACAATCTACCTGTCTTATGCCCACGATCCATGGGTATATTGCGTTTGGCAGGTTGCAGACCCCCACAATAAGGGTCCAAAAGCCAATGAAAAGATACCACTTCAATGGCGATGAGACTGCTGGTGCCCGGTGAGACAGACCACCGTAGACCCACATACTGACTTATTTGTTCCTATGTGTAATTCGTGAACTGCTGCATGTCCGAGCCCTCTTGTTTTGATTTCATTTAAATACATCCTTTCACATCTGGAGTGTATCTTTTAAGAATTCCACATCTCGCTGTTAACATCTAAACCGTCCGCATGACATCACCGCAAAGCAATGTCAGGAAAACAAAAACCTTTCTGTTTATGAACAGCTCACAGTTTTAGAAGTCATACACATGTGGAAGGAAAAAGATTCAGAGTGCGGGAAATAACGATCGCCTTTTGTGTGGTCGGCTTTGATTTAGTACCAAAAAAAACGGTTTTGTTGAACCATTTTGGAGGTTGTGCTTCATGAGTCAGACAGGAGGGCGCAAGAGTGAGCGAAGCACAGAGCGGCTCCCACTGACTCCTAGTGATCATAGAGCTCAGCTCCAGGTAGATAGAGAAGCATAGCTCCCAACTGTCCCTCATTTCGAGGGACTGTCCCTCATTTGGAGCAATATCCCTCTTTCCTCCTCTTTTGTCCCTCATTTTGGTCTGATCTATATAGTTGTATATAAAATGCACTTTTTTTATCTTTCATAAAGTGTTTTCCAGTGCTAAACCTTTCATCCAATTTCTAAATTGCTGCATTTGTAAATTTTAAGAGCTAATATAAAGGAATAGTAGTGGTAAAAAAAAAGCACTTGTGGATTTAATTAACTTTTTTCTGGTTAATTCTCCTTTAAGGGGGTGTGGCAGGAGGCGTGTCCTATGCCTACATACGTTTGCTAGTAGGTGTCCCTCATTCCCATCTCAAAATGTTGGGAGGTGTGATAGAAGGCATAGATTACTGCATGTTTTTAAGTGGTTGTAAACCCTTACAGACCACTTTTACCCACAGGTAAGCCTATAATAAGGCTTACCTGTAGGTACTGGAAATATCTCCTATACCTGCACAGTTTAGAAGATATTTACCAAATGCGATTGCGCCGACGTCGTCGCACATGCGCACTAAAGAAAGGGCACAATCATGCGTGGGAGTGACATCACGCAGCTTCGGCCAGTCAGAGAGCCGGAGTCCACGGCCCCGGAAGGAAGAGGAGTGAAGATGTATGCGGCCACCAGCGGGGACATCGCGGGCTTCGTTTGCAGGTAAGTGGCACATAATGGGCTAGTATGCATTATGCTTTTACTTTGCAGAGGACTAAAGAGGAAGTAAAACCCATCAGGGTTTACTTCCCCTTTAATACATACATCAAAATACACAATACAAAATATATCATTAAATGATTTTTTTTTTTTTTTTAGGCAAACAATGTAAATACCTGAATATAACTTAGTATCAGCCCTGTGGAATCTCCTGTACAGCACAGCTCAGACTAGTAGAAGGAGAAGCAGCACAAGGAGGTAGTCAGCTATGCTGCAGTGCTCATGAGCTAATAAGGAACATGCTGATAGGACAGAGCGAGGAGCTTATCAGTTTGCGGCTTCTCCTTTCACTGTCCAATTACAGGCTGGGGTAGGGACAAGTATTATACTCACAATTAGACATCAAAGAAATTCTGGACAGCCACACCCCAAAGATATGGCTTGATATTGCCTTTATTCAATAAAGTGTCATCCAAAATACAGGTCACAGCAAAGTGGAACAAAGCTTACGTGTTTCGCACTATAAGGCGCGCTTAGTCATAGAGCTAGGACTAAGCACTCCTTGTAGTGCGAAACGCGTAAGCTTTGTTCCACTTTGCTGTGACCTGTATTTTGGATGACACCTTATTGAATAAAGGCATATATCTTTGGAGTGCGGCTGTCCAGAATTTCTTTGATGTCTAACTGCCATAGCTTTGCCAGCACCTGGACTTCTAGACTGAAGGAGATGCCTTTTACCTTGATCTGACCCACCTGGAGCGGTGATATTCTCCCTATTATACTAACAAGATGACAAATATAACAAGCGTATCACATAGTACAGCGTCATTGAGTCCACACTGCATCATACCATGTGGTAGGAGAAGGTGAAGATCCAATAGGCTAACGCGTTTTGAGGACTAGCCTCTTCCTCAGAGCCAAACACATTTGCATATATGTACTATCTGAGCGAAAATTATTGTGGCCTGGCTTTAAATGACCTTTAATGCATGATGTTTGTGAGGGCTTAAAGGGTTTGTAAAGGTTCGGATTTTTTTTTACATAAATATAACAAACATGTTATACTTACCTGCTCTGTGCAAGGGTTTTGCATAGACCAGTCCTTCTCTTCTGGGGTGCCCCAGACACCGCTCCTGGCTCCTCCTCTTCATCAGGAGACCCCACGGAAAGCTGCTTACCCTGGGGGGCACCCGTGCAGATGCACTCCCGAGTCCTGCTGCGTCCATTGACAGAGACAGCAGGACTCGGCCTCGTGAAGACTAATATGTGCATAAGACAAATCCAATCCACATCGCTCAACCGTAACCAGTAAGGGAGAAGGACAAACCGGTGTCCAGGCTTCAGTGTCTCCACACCTTCACTGCTGCAACATGGATAATAGAATAACTGGCAACTTAGTGTACTCCAACATAGGGCAATTTTTATTAGCTACATCGTCAGTACAGGATAAAATGGGCTAACGCGTTTCAGCCGTTGTTCTATGACTAGGGCCGAAACGCGTTAGTTTATTTTATTCTGTACTAAAGATGTAGCTAACGCGTTTCAGCCCTCAGGCCCTAGTCATAGAACAAACGCTGAAACGCGTTAGCCCATTTTATCCTGTACTGATGTAGCTAATAAAAATTGCCCTATTTTGGAAGATGCCAAGTTGCCGGCTATTCTATTATACATGTTAAAATGTGCATGGGTCATGTTTAGCCTCAATAGCTCTGCATTAGATACAGCATGAAAAGGCTTTTTCTTTAGGGCCCCTTCACACTAAAGTGGTCCCTTGCAGTGCAATAACACGCATTTATATACAAGGCAATGTGCATTGCATTCAAGTGTTTGTTACCCCAACACTTCATATTCCTGACATGTGCCCTCTGTACCATGTACTTGTATGAGAAAGTCTCCTGTTCTCTTTGTATTGCTTCCTTTGTGTGAAATCCCTGGTGTTCCCGCCAGTCCCTCTCCTTTCCTAATAAAAACTGACCACACTAAGAAGGAGAGCACAGCGTGGTCAGCTCTCTAGCTATGCTGGGAACTCAACCTGCTCTCCTCCAAATGATCAGACTTGTCCTGACACATTCTCCCTGCACAGCCATTCGCTGGAAAGCTCAGTGTGCTGCTGCTTCTCCTCCCCCCAGCTCCTATGCAGCTGAGAACACAAGGAACAGAGGGAATGTGATCACTTATGAAAAAAAAGGAGACAAATGTATTTATTAGGCTCCATTTACACCTGATCGTGGGTGGAATCGCAGCAATTCCGCCCATGATTTCAAATCACTGCAAAAAAGCAGGATGCCTTAGCGAAGCCATTGCTTAATGGCAACGCGATTTTGCCGCGATCGTCACGCCGTTAATCGAGCTGCAATTGCAAATGCTTTTTGCTCAAATAGGAACATGAGATTGCGTTGCGATTTGCCGCGGTTGCAGCGCAATTTTCCGGCTCGACAATAGTGACAAAATCAAGGAGTGATTGGGGAGCGATAAAAGTAATGGCATCACAAACGCATCCAGCGTTTTGCAGCCATTTGGAATTGCGGCGATTCCGCCCGCGATCAGGTGTGAATGGAGCCTAATTTTTTTTATATCTATACAAAAATGTTTTGCCTTTCATTTTTATTTTAAACTAAATGGGTTGTTTTACAAGGTGATCGTTTACAATCCAGCCCGATCTTTATGAATAGGCTGCCAACCCATCACAACCAGCATGACCCTTTTTGCGCATGCTGCGCACCAGAACGCATTGAGCTTTACCATACGGTATGTTGGGGTGCCATTGGGATTAAATGGCACTGCAACGCACCACACATAGAGCAGGTGCCTTGGCATGCGTGGTGGCAATGTGCGTATTGCTGCAACACGCAAATGCAAAATGAGCCCCTTAGAGCAATGATCGTCTTTAAATGAGATCGATCTTCTTACCCGCTTTTGCTGTCTTCATTTTACAGCTGAGTGGAGCAGGATGGTGATGTCAGAATTTAGTATAATCGCTTGTTTAATTAAACTACATAAAGTTTTAAAGCCCGCACATGGCTGTCGAAAATCTGCAGAAAATGAAATATAACTGGATGTAAGCTCTGTTTATGACGATCGATCGGTGACATATCCAGCCTGGAGCTGGTGCAGGAGGGGAGGACACGGAAATTTACCTGTAAGGAAAAATAAATCCAGATTTACTGGAAGCAATCCAATTGGTGCAGAAACTGCTGACTCGGCAAAAGAGGGAAAGAAAACACATGGGTTTACAGGCCCAGTGGAGGTAATGATCGTTATAACTGTATAAAGGGAGCTTTCACAAAACAGAGATTGTTATAGGAAAGGAAAGACTGTGCGGTCCCACATTGGTGGGAGATTAATTCAAGGAGAACTCCAGGGTAGGGTGCCAAATAGAAATGCATTAGCAATAGGTGAAAGGCACATTTAGAAATACACTATATTACCAAAAGTATTGGGACAGCTGCCTTTACACGCACATGAACTTTAATGACATCCCAGTCTTAGTCCGTAGGGTTCAATATTGAGTTGGCCCACCCTTTGCAGCTATAACAGCTTCAACTCTTCTGGGAAGGCTGTCCATAAGATTTAGGAGTGTGTCTATGGGAATGTTTGACCATTCTTCCAGAAACGCATTTGTGAGGGAAGGCACTGATGTGGACAAGAAGGCCTGGCTCGTAGTCTCCGCTCTAATTCATCCCAAAGGTGTTCTGTCAGGTTGAGGTCAGGACTCTGTGCAGGCCAGTCAAGTTCCTCCACCCCACCCCTCATCAATGTCTTTATGGACCTTGCTTTGTGCTCTGGTGTGCAGCCATGTTGGAACAGGAAGGGGCCATCCCCAAACTGTTCCCACAAAGTTGGGGGCATGAATTTGTCCAAACTGCCTTGCCAGGGGCGTAACTAGAAATAGCAGGGCCCCATAGCAAAATGTTGTATGGGGCCCCCCTGCAAACAGCCCCCCCCCCCCAGCTGCCCTAGTGTCAATGCAGCGTGACCTGTGCCCAATACAGCGTGACCTGTGCCCAATACAGCGTGACCTGTGCCCCATACAGCGTGACCTGTGCCCCATACAGCGTGACCTGTGCCCCATACAGCGTGACCTGTGCCCCATACAGCGTGACCTGTGCCCCATACAGCGTGACCTGTGCCCCATACAGCCTGGTCTGCCTGTGCCCCATACAGCCTCACCTATGCAGAGGAAGAGGCAAGCCACCCGGATCAGCAGAGAGCGGGATTGCCCGCTGTAATAGCTTTCATTTGAATTTCCCGTTTTCCCGGGGCTCATCGTCACATAGCCCCACCTCTTGGCCCGACGTCTTTGATGACGTCACATGTCCCGCATTGGATCGTCGTTCTGTCTATCAAAGGCGCCGGGTCAAGAGGTGGAGCTATGTGACGTGAGCCCCGGGAACACTGGAAGTTCTAATGAAAGCTCTTACATCGGGCAATTCAGCTCTCTGCTGATACGGACAGCTCGCCTCTTCCTCTCCTCTCTCTTCCCCTGGCTGGGAGACTTGCCGGCGGTGCTCTCATCCTCACTGGGCCCCACTCGGCTGCGGGCCCCATAGCGCCCGCATGGGTCGCTATGGTGGTAGTTACGCCCCTGTGCCTTGCTATGCTGACACCTTAAGAGTTCCCTTCACTGGAACTAAGAGGCCAAGCCCAACCCCTGAAAAACAACTCCACACCATAATCCCCCCTCCACCAAATGATTTGAACCAGTGCACAAAGCAAGGCCCATAAAGACATGGATGAGCGAGTTTGGGGTGGAGGAACTTGACTGGCCTGCACAGAGTCCTGACCTCAAACGATAGAACACCTTTGGGATGAATTAGAGCAGAGACTTCCAGTCAGGCCTTCTCGTCCAACATCAGTGCCCGACCTCACAAATGTGCTTCTGGAACAAAAAAAGACTTCAGTGAACCAATGTGAAGCACATTTTTATCACAAATCCCAAATCAAGGGGTTCATTCCTCATTTTTGGGAAGAAAGTTCTACATTGTGAATCACTCTTTTAGGCTCTGAGGCCATCTGAACATCCAACTGTATAACAGAACTGCTGGTTTACAACACAGATACTCATATTATAGAGCCATATACCTTCCTTGTTGGCCATCATCAGTGTGATCGATGGAAACAACGACCAGCAAATTAGGGCTTTGAAGTGTAACAAGAAAGTCACATTTGATTACAAAGCCCTATTTTCAGTAGCCAATTCTCCACTATTCTAAAAAAAAAAAAACAAACAAAAAAACAAATTTTAGTTCATAGCTAATTACAGACTTCGTTATTTTAATTGGTTATCAGAGAATCTTTGACATGCTGTTATCATAGTTGAAATCCATTTTATTTACATAAAAGCAAGTAAATTGGTTTTCCTTGGGTTGCACTATCCTACAAGTTAAATGTAATGTTCAAAAACAGCCATAACAAAGGAGCTTTGGCTTCATGTACACTAGCAGCTCCTAAACTCAACTCCATGAAAGCCTATGTGTTCATGTACACATAGGCCTTTAATATTATTATTATTATTATTATAATACAAGATTTATATAACACCAACACTTTGCGCATCACTTTACAACATGAGGGCAGACAGTACAGTTACAATACAATTCAATACAGGAGGGATCAGAGGGCCCCGCTCGTTAGAGCTTACAATCTAGAAGGGGGGTCCAAGTGATACAAAAGGTAACCACTGTGGGGGATGAGCTGATGGAGAAAATGAAAATACAGTTGTTAGGTGTGGGTAGGGTAGGCTTCTCTGAAGAGGAGGGATTCAGGGATCGTCTAAAAGCAAACAGAGTAGGAGATAATCAGATTTGGGTAGGGAGTTCCATAGGATAGAAGAGGCTCTGGAAAAGTCTTGGAGGCGAGCATGGGAGGAGGTGACACGGGAGTTAGAGAGCAGGGGGTCTTGGGGGGGGACAAACAACGATTAGGTATTTTGAGACTAGATTAGTGATGTAGGTGGAGGCTGAGTTGTGGATGGCTTTGTTACATATACATAGTATACATAGTAAGTGAGGTCGAAAAAAGACACAAGTCCATCCAGTCCAACCTATGTGTGTGATTATATGTCAGTATTACATTGTATATCCCTGTATGTTGCGGTCGTTCAGGTGCTTATCTAATAGTTTCTTGAAACTATCGATGCTCCCCGCTGAGACCACCGCTTGTGGAAGGGAATTCCATATCCTTGCCGCTCTTATGCCCCGTACACACGGTCGGATTTTCCAACGGAAAATGTGTGATAGGACCTTGTTGTCGGAAATTCCGACCGTGTGTGGGCTCCATCAGACATTTTCCATCGGATTTTCCGACACACAAAGTTTGAGAGCAGGATATAAAATTTTCCGACAACAAAATCCGTTGTCGGAAATTCCGATCGTGTGTACACAAATCCAACGCACAAAGTGCCACGCATGCTCAGAATAAATAAAGAGATGAAAGCTATTGGCTGCTGCCCCGTTTATAGTCCCAACGTACGTGTTTTACGTCACCACGTTCAGAACGATCGGATTTTCTGACAACTTTGTGTGATCGTGTGTATGCAAGACAAGTTTGAGCCAACATCCGTCGGAAAAAATCCTAGGACTTTGTTGTCGGAATGTCCGATCAATGTCCGACCGTGTATACGGGGCATAACAGTAAAGAACCCTCTACGTAGTTTAGGGTTAAACCTCTTTTCTTCTAATTTTAATGAGTGGCCACGTGTCTTGTTAAACTCCCTTCCGCGAAAAAGTTTTGTAATTTGTTATCATTTTGAATTTAATTTGTTGGGTGAGTGGAAGTCAATGAAGGGATTGTTAGAGAAGAGCATCAGACACTGAGCAGTTGGTAAGGTGGAGGCAGGGCCGTCTTGAAAATTGATTGGACCCTGGACAAAACTTTTCTTGGGCCCCCCTCCCCCATGCAGTTTTGCTCTCCACCTGCTCTGAGACATACAATAAATATCAGCTAGACTCAAAATCAGTCTACTGAATCAGATCAGGAAGCAATTCAAGTTGGTTGCCAGAGGTTACAGTGTATCATGACCGCTCACTGACTGGTTGCTAGAGGTTACAGTACACATTATGGCTCACTGATTAGTTGCTAGAGGTTACAGCACATGATTTCTGCTTGTTGATTGGTTGCTAGAGATTACTGTGGATATGACCTCAGGGGGGCATGATATTTATTTTATTTATTTATTTCAGGTACTTATATAGCGCCGTCAATTTGCGCAGCGCTTTACATATACATTCACATCAGTCCCTACCCTCAAGGAGCTTACAATCTACGGTCCCTAACTCACATTCATACATACTAGGGACAATTTAGACAGGATCCAATTAACCTACCAGCATGTCTTTGGAGTGTGGAAGGAAACCGGAGTACCCGGAGGAAACCCACGCAGGCACAGGGAGAACATGCAAACTCCAGGCAGGTAGTGTCATGGGTGGGATATACATATCAATACCGCCGGCTGCCGCTATTTACATATGAATGCCGGTAATTTACATGTAAACACAGGGTCTGCAGGTGAGTCATCTGTACACAACAATAGGGCAGAGCTGGACAGCATTAGTAGCAGCATTTCACACTGAGATATTGGGACACAGCACAGGACTAAAACCTCAAGGGACAAGGGAATTTAAACCAGGATAGTTGGCAAGCATGAGGCAGCTGCTTTGGGCCCCACAACAATGACAGGGCCCCTTTTGCCCTGCCTTAAAAACAGACCTGGGTGGAGGAGTCTGGCAGCATTCATGATGGACTGAAGGAGGGATTGTAAAGGTAAGCCAATGAGGAGAGAGTTGCCAATGAGGAGGAGGTAGTCGAGAGATGACCAGGGAGTGGATTAGGAGCTTGGTGGTGTCATTGGTCAGAAAGGGGCGTATATTGGAGATGTTGCGGAGGTTGAGGTGGCAGGATTTGGACAGTGATTGGATGTTGGGCCTAAAGCATATATCAGAGTCCAGGATTACACCTAGAATCTTGGCATGCGGGGACGGGTTGATAGTTGTGCCATCGATCCTAAAAGAGAGATCAGAGGAAGGGGCATGTGGGGGGGGATATGAGCTCGGTTTTGGATAGATTGAGTTTGAGGAAGTGGTGTGACATCCAGACTGATATATCTGTTAGTAAATTAGAGATACGTGAGGAGACAGAGGGAGTGAGCTGATGAATTTGGGTGTCGTCGGCGTAGAGATGGTATAGGCTTTTAGCAGAGTTTAGGAGCTGCCGCATTTAGGTGAGCTTCAGCCTCCCTCTCCTGAATGTGGAAGAATCACGTTCAGGATAGGAAAGTTTTGACCTCCGGCTGTGGGAAAACGCAGACCGAGTGCCTGATTTTGCCGCATTTTGCGTTTTTCTGCGGCCGCATAAATGTAGGCCAAGCGTACATGAAACCTTAGAATTCTGGTCATCACCGTCATCACTCAGTGGCAGAACGCAACACACATGGAAACATGAGGGAGAAGGTGCTTAAAGTGACCCTTTCAAGCCTTTAGGTTGGGTTCACACTAGCTGCAGCCGCGGCTCGTAGTGGGGGTCCAGCGCGTCCTTGTTCTCCGTTTCAAGGGCAAATCAGGTCCAAATTTTTGCCTGAATCCGTACCTGAAAACAGAGCCAAAGACGTACAGGACCCTTTTCCAGTGTGGACCGCGGCCGCCCCAGAGGTGTGTGAACTGGCTTCATTGAGAACCGGTCACAGTCTTCTGTCATGTGAATTGGATGCATAAGATTTGCATATGTGTGAACCTGGCCTTAAGGCTCTATTCACACCTGAGCAATTTTCTGCTTGAAGCTCGTAGCTCTAAAACATTCAACAAGGCAAATCCCATTTATTTCAATGGCCCCTGTTTGCATCTGAGCGATCTGTCGCCTGTAGCAAAACACTTGTCACTCAAAAAAGTACATGAGCTTCTTTTTGTCAGATTGGCCCCCATAGACTTCAATGAGAATACCTGAAACATCATGATGTGAGCGTTTTGTTGCACATTTTATGTTCAAACAGCAGCTCTACTTCCCTAATCTCCTCCAACTCTCCTCCCCCTAGTGCTTTCTGTTGGCTAAACAAAAACACCTGAAGCTGTAAAACGCTTGTAATACGCTTCTATAGACACTCAAATAAAAGCGTCTGAAAATTGCTCCGCTCAGGTGTAAATAAAGCCTTAAATGAAAAAAAACATTAATGGATCCTTTTTTTTTTTTTTTTTTTTTAACCGCTTGCCGACCAGCGCACGCCGATGTACGTAGAATACGCAGAATGGCTCTGGTAGTCAAAAGGGCGTACAGGTACGTCACCTTTAAGAAGCGGTGTCGCGGTCTCCATGACCGCGGGTCTCGCGGACTCGATGTCCACCGGGTGCCCACGATCGTGTCACGGAGAGGAAGAACAGGGGGATGTAAACAAAGCATTTCCCTGTTCTGCCTAGTGACAGGACAGAGATCACTGCTCTCTGTCATTGAGAGCAGTGATCACTGTCCTGTGTGTTAAAGCCCATCCCCCTCCACAGTTAGAATCACTCCCTAGGACACACTTAACCCCTTCAATGCCCCCTAGTGTTAACCCCTTCCCTGCCAGTGTCATTTACACGGTAATCAATGCATTTTTATAGCATCGATCGCTGTATAAATGACAATGGTCCCAAAATAGTGTAAAAAATGTTGCAGTCCCGATAAAAATCGCAGATCGCCGCCCTTACTACTAAAAAAAAAGTAATAAAAAATAAAAATGCCATAAAACTATGCCCTATTTTGAAGATGCTATAAATTTTGCGTAAACCAATCAATATACACTTATTGCGTTTTTTTTAATATTACCAATAATATGTAGAAGAATACATATTGGCCTAAACTAAGGAAGAAAAATTGTTTTTGTATATATTTCTGGGGGATATTCATTATAGCAAAAAGTAAAAAATACTGCGTTTTTTTCAAAGTTGACGCTCTTTTTTTGATTAAAGCGCAAATAATAAAAACCGCAGAGGTGATCAAATACCACTAGAAGAAAGCTCTATTTGTGAGAAAAAAAGGACAACAATTTTGTTTGGGTACCACGTTGCACGACCGTGCAATTGTCAGTTTAAACGACGCAGTGACGAATCGCAAAAAGTGCTCTGGTCAGGAAGGGGGTAAAATCTTCCAGGGCTGAAGTGGTTAAACAACAAACATGTTATACTTACCTGCTCTGTGCAATGGTTTTGCACAGAGCAACCCCAATCCTTTTCTTCTGAGGTGCTCCTGGCTCATCCTCTTCTGCAAGTGCCCCCATAGGAAGCCACTTCCTATGGGGGCACTCTTGCGGGCTCACTTCTGAGCTGCCTTGTCTGTGTCCATTGACAGACAAGGCAGCTTCAGCCCTGCCCCCAACTCCATCATCACAGAATTTGTTAGACAGCATCGGGAGCCAATGGCTCCCTCTGCTATCAAATCTGTGCAATGAGGAGGGACAGAGCCAGGATAGTCGCTGCTCCCATGCATATCGCTGGATTGGGCTCAGGTAGGTATAAGGGGGTGAGGGTGGACACATGCAGCACATAAGGTTTTTTTACCTTAATGCATACAATGCATTAGCCCCGGTTCACACAGGGGCGGCACGACTGAAGCGACCTGCACATGACTTCCACGGCGACTTGCAAAACGACTTCTGTATAGAAGTCTATGCAAGTCGCCCCAAGTCGCCCCCAAAGTAGTACAGGAACCTTTTTCTAAGTGCGTCGCTCCTATTAGAACGGTTCCATTGTACAGAATGGGAGGCGACTTGTCAGGCGGCTAGGTCGCCTGACAAGTCGCCCCCGTGTGAACCGGCACTTAGGGTAAAAAACTTTAAGGCTTCACAACCATGTTAAAACCCCAAAGGGAGGTCCCTGCAATACCAGCTGTGCAGCCTCTGGCAAATCTCCAGCATTTGGTACTTTTGAGAGTAATGGATGCCTTGGTCCCCACCAAGCAGAGGTTCCATCTTTCAAACACCACAATTAGTTCCCACAGTGATGATGTAGGGGGTCGGAGGGTGGAACCACCTGGGAGTTTTTTTTAAAGGTTCTAGACTCATGAATGGTGGTAAAGTGGCAATATTGCTCACCTAATTCCCCGCTGATACCTCTGCATCACCCATGGCACCCAACAACGTGATGGGACATCGTTCATCAACATGGAGTCCCTTGCTAATCCTTATGGTCATGTGACATGTCCGTGCCATTTCTTGAAGTTCTTTTTTTAACCCATGTAATTGTTGGAATAAGGCATGCAAATGGTCACTTCCTAAACAGAGTGTTTTTCAATGCCCTCTCCTACTTGAGTTTAAATATAGTCCATTGGTCTAAACTTGCCACCAAAATGTAGTTCAGTGTGATCTCATTACTCCTCCAAAGAGAGGAACAAGGGGACGATAAAAGACTTAATGCACTCATTCATTCTTAGCTGGTTCTCCTGACTTCAAAGCCTTCCAGGATTTCTAAGCTTTGACTTTTGTCCTCAGCGGGAAGTATCGTAGAATAGATACAAAAAAAGCCCTAATTGATTGCAGATCCTGTGTGTGTGTGAGCCAGGGAATACTCTGAAAGGACACTTATTATTCACAGCCTTCAACAACAAGTTTATATTAAGCAGAATAATGTGTTTGTCTCCGGGTCATACAACTGAATCTCCAAAAAAAAAAAAGTGTGTGTATATGTATATATATATATATATATATATATATATATATATATATACACACATATATACACACATACATACATACATACATACATACATACATACACATACTATATTGTCAAAAGTATTGTGACACCTGCCTTTACACGCACATGAACTTTAATGGCATCCCAGTCTAATGCCCCGTACACACGGTCGGATTTTCCGCCGGAAAATGTGTGATAGGACCTTGTTGTCGGAAATTCCGACCGTGTGTGGGCTCCATCACACATTTTCCATCGGAATTTCCGATACACAAAGTTTGAGAGCAGGCTATAAAATTTTCCGACAACAAAATCCGTTGTCGGAAATTCCGATCGTGTGTACACAAATCCGACGCACAAAATGCCACACATGCTCAGAATAAATTAAGAGACAAAAGCTATTGGCTACTGCCCCGTTTATAATCCCGACGTACATGTTTTACGTCACCACGTTCAGAACGATCGGATCTTCCGACAACTTTGTGTGACCGTGTGTATGCAAGACAAGTCTGAGCCAACATCCGTCGGAAAAAATCCATGGATTTTGTTGTCGGTATGTCCGATCAATGTCCGACCGTGTGTACGGGGCATTAGTCCGTAGGATTCAATATTGAGTTGGCCCACCCTTTGCAACTATAACAGCTTCAACTCTTCTGGGAAGGTTGTCCACAAGGTTTAGGAGTGTGTCTATGGGAACGTTTGACCATTCTTCCAGAAGCGCATTTGTGAGGTCAGGCACTGATGTTGGACGAGAAGGCCTGGCTCGCAGTCTCCGCTCTAATTCATCACAAAGGTGTTCTTTCGGGTTGAGGCGCAGGCCAGTCAAGTTCCTCCACCCCAAACTTGCTCATCCATGTCTTTATGGACATTGCTTTGTGCACTGGTGCGCAGTCATGTTGGAACAGGAAGTGGTCATCCCCAAAATGTTCCCACAAAGTTGGGAGCATGAAAATGTCCAAAATGTCTTGGTATGCTGACGCCTTAAGAGTTCCCTTTACTGGAACTGAGGGGCCAAGCCCAACCCCTGAAAAACCCCACATCATAATCCCCCCTCCACCAAATGATTTGGACCAGTACACAAAGCAAGATCCATAAAAGACATAGATGAGCGAGTTTGGAGTATATATACCATATACCGCAAGGCCTGAGCTAAATATAATTGAGTAATGGTGGCCACACATGTATTGAAGAGTCCCTCCAATAAACCAAAGGCTCTTGATTGATTTTGCCTCCATGATGACCTTTGTGTGTGCTGGAGAATTGATTGTAATATAGATCGAATAAAGGATAATTTTTAATCAACTGGTCACATTAATAATGGCTGATCAATCACATTTTTGATCAATATTTTCAGTTGGTTGCAAAACACGGAAGCACGGAACTATATTGCTTGATATTTTAACCAATCATAAAGCACTGATTTCTAATCTCTCAAACCTAGATCAATCACAGTTTGCTAAATGCATGACCGCCTTAGGCCTCTTGCACACTGCAGCTTGAAAATGCTCAGTACAGCTTATTTTTTTACTAAGCTAAAATACAGCCCAATAATTGTAATGTGCCTATGCACTATGTATTCTTCAGTTAAAAAAAAAAAAAAAAATAGAAAAATCAGCATTTTTGGTCAGTAATTTACGCCTCATACGCAAATTTGTGCTCAATCGCCCATTAACATATTGTGAATGCGAGAATAAGTTTGCACGAACGCATGTGCGCGAAAATACGTGCAAATACATTCCAAAGAAAAAAAAAACTGCTGAAAAAATAGATGCTCAAACAGGAGTATCGTGTGCAAGAGGCCTTAAAATGTTTTAGCCTAACTTAATGTGACCATAGATGGCTAAAGGAGATTCAACAAATAATAATCTCTGAATACCTAAAGCAGAACTCCAGCCACCAATAATAATAATAATGATATAAAAAATGAATAGTCCATGAAAATAATAAATAAAAATGATTTGGCTGCCATACACACCTTCAATCTGGAGCTGAACCTGCAGTAATTAATTTCCAGCCACTAGATGTCCTCAGTCATCCAGGCGGAATGATGGCCTGTATCATTCAACCTACTGCCTCTGAGCCCAGGTTGTCCTGGACCCGCCCCAGCCTGTGACTGTACAGTGAAAAAAAACAGAGAGAAGGATGACCTCATTTCTCTGTCACTCTGCTTCCTCCTCTTATCAGCATGCCAACTGTCAGTACATGAACTGATGAGCGATTTGTGCTGTTTCTTCCGAACACACACTGAAATCCGCTGTACAGAGGTTGCTACCAAATCATGGTACTTACACTGCTTGCATTAAAAAAATAAAATAAGAGTGTATTAATAAATACTTTAACCACTTCCCGCTTGCAATGTACTGCGGGCGAGCGAGCAGGGTAGCTAAAGTGACGTACCCGTACGTCTCTGCCTAGGTTTAGGGCACGCACATGCATGCCCCCACTTATACACAGCGAGAGCTTGTCAGCAAGTCCCAGCCAATGAATCGCAGCTGGGACCTGCTGATCGGCTGTGTACAATCTCAGCCCAGAGCTCTGTGATGATAAACAACACAGAGCTCTGTACAGAGGGAGCGATCTGTCAGTTTCTCATCCCTGCAAAGCAAGGATGAGAAGAAGAGATCTAGTAGTAAAACAAGTACACTTTACACATAGTTAGGCACACAGTTAACCCCTTGATCGCCCTAGATGTTAACCCCTCCCCAGCCAGTGTCATTAGAACAGTGACAGTGTATAGTATTATCACTGATTACTGTATTAATGTCACTGATGATGTCAGTCCCCCCCCCCAGCATCAGTTAGTGTTAGTGCAGCAGGCAATCTATCGCAGTCCCATTATAAGTTGCTGATCACCACCATTAGTAGTATAAAAAAAAAAAAAAAACTAAAAATTCCAGTATATATATACACACACACACACACACTATAGATGTAGGTGCTATAACTTTTACACAAATCAATATACACTTGTTGGGATTTTTTTTTTTTTATCAAGAACATGTAGCAGAATACATTTTGGCCAAAATTTATGAAGAAATTTGATTTTTTAAATGTTTTGATTGGATGTGTTTTATAGCAGAAAGTAAAAACAGATTTATTTTAAAATTTTTAATTTTTTTATTAATATCACAAACAATAAAAAATCCAGTGGTGATCAAATTCCACCAAAAGAAAGCTCTATTTGTGTGAAAAAAAAATCTATAAATTGGGTTTGCGTACAGCGTCGCATAACTGCGCAATCACCAGTTATAGTAGCGCAGTGCTGTATAGCAAAAAAAGAGCCTGGTTATAAAGGGGATACAAAGGGGATATAAATCTTCCAGAGTTCAAGTGGTTGTTATGAGCTTAGTTTAGAAAGTACAAATGACTCCCCCAGGCAGACAACCCGACAGGTTTAGCTGGTGGGTAAACAAGGGATTATTCCAGATAGGCGACTACATCACAGAGGAATACGGTACGTCCTCCCTCATACTACACAGGCAGCTTGGAGATGCCTCTCGCAGAGAACTACCACCTACAACAAATCCAGCATTTTCTCCAATTTTTAAGAAAAAACGGGCGTGTCTGACCTGACAGTGCGCACCACCTTTGAGAATACGTGTACGCAGGATTCTGCTCTCCAGGGGGAGCATCACCACCCATCTCACCAGGCTCTCGCATCAGGTGGCATGGGAGAGGGATCTGGAAATGAGCCCTGAGGCAGAGGACTGGCGTGAATGGAGCATAAGAATCCACAAAGCGATCCTCAATGTAGCCCTGATTGAGGCGGGATATAAGGTACACGCCAGGTGGTACCTGGTACCAGAACGCAACGCTGTATCCTGGCCTAGGCCGACAAGGCCCAGGCCTAGGGCAGCACTTTGCAGGGGGGCAGCACAGAAAGAGTCCCGCCAGCTTGCGCTACACTGTAAGTGTAGCGCCAGTCTTATGGGGCGGACTGGGCTGAAAGGCAAATTAGTCTAGTGCCGCCGGCATTCTGCTACAGTGGGGGGGGTGGGGGGGGGCGCCGCTTCTAATTTTGACTGTCCTATCATCCTGGAACACAAACCTTCCTCACTGTGCTATATGTTTTCTGCTGCACCATTGGCATGGTTATATCTTCTTAGTCCTCTCCATAAAATTATCAGAAATTTGTGCTTAAAGTAGAACTATAGGCAACACTTTTTTTTTTTGCATTTTGAAAAGAATAAGGTAATTAAAAATAAGGAAAGTAATAAGGTAAAAAAGGGGTTAATAGCCACTGTCAGTTTATTTTTTAACATCTCTGTCCCATTGCAGAGGTTCCCCTTCACTTCCTGTCCCATAGCCAAACAGGAAGTGAGAGGAAATGTATGCAAATTAAGGGAATCCATTGCCCCCCCCCAGGCCCTCAGAAGTGTCCCCACTCGAAAATTTCAGGGCGGGTCTTAAACAGCAAAGGGTGTGGCCTTGACAGGAAGGGGTGGGTCATATTTAAATTAGGGGGTGCACGCATTTAGTCAGGCCTAGGGCAGCACAAAACCTAAATACACTACTGCCAGAATGCCTATCCGAAATGTATTCAGGAGCCTCGGCCTTCTGCTTCAGGGGTTGTGGACAGGTGGGTTCACCACTCCATGTATGGTGGACGTGCTCCAAGGTTCGTCACTTCTGGATCAGGGTTCACTCACTCATACTATCGATCACGATGGTTAATATCATTAAAGACGCCTCAATCGCCCTCCTAAACAAACCAGTGGACAATATCCCTAGACACACTCAGACCTTAATACACTACATATTCTTAGCGGTCAAAATAGCCATTGCATCAGCTTGGAAAAGCCTCATTGTAGATATAGCACTGATGAAAGCAAACTAAAATTGGATCATGTTAAACGAGAAAATAGTGACAAACAACCCCTATTTGAGAAAATATGGTCCCCCTGGTTTAATTACCCCCCGAGACATAAGGCTATCCACTCAGACAGCCACAGATTCCCGGATGGACCCACCCTCCCCTCTTCTTTCTCCTATTCTCGTCTACCATAGTTTTATCTCATGCTTACCTCTGGCATTACGCTTCCACGATCTTCTCACTTTCCTCCTCTTTGGTTAAAGTGGAGTTCCACCCCAAAAAAAAAAAAATCATTACTGTGCATGAAAAAAAAAATAAAAAAAACATTTGGAGAAAAATTTTTTTTTTACTCACCTCTTTATTGGCGGTTGCTAGGGGGTCCCTCGTAATCTGCCTCCTTCGGCGCCTGGGCTCCTGACATCACTTTCCTCGGGGCAAGAAGTGAGATCAGCTCTCCCCCCTCCCTCTAGACCACAGGTGTCAAACACAAGGCCCGCGGGCCAAATCTGGCCCTCCAGGCCATTTCATGTGGCCCTCGCACCTCTCCTGCAGGAGAGCTCCAGCCCTCCTCCTCTGGTCCTCCTCCAGACCCCTACTTTCTGCATTCAAGAAATGCATCCAGCTTCTTCCCAGCAGCAGCATAAGGAAAGGGGGTGCACGGTGATGTAAGGGAGAGTGATGGACTCAACTTCTGATGGTGGGGTGGCTCTTGACATCTAATGTAAGGGGAGGGGATGCGCTGGACATCTAATCTTATGGATACAACCGGGCCTTTTGAGGGCAATCATAATGCTTATGCGGCCCGTGATGAAATTGAGTTTGATACCCCTGCTCTAGGCAATCATCTGGGACACATGACAGGTCCCAGATGATTGCCTGACCAGTCAATATTCCAATATAGGAATATTGTTGAGTATAGGGTCCCCTATAGGGGACAGTTAGGTTAAACAATTGCTGAACGAATCTTACCAGCTACGGTATCAAGCCACCCGGACTATTTTGATGTGATTTTACTCTAGTTAGGATGTTTCAGAGAAGACCAAGTTGTCCTACATACACACCATGTATGGGGTGGCTGATGGAATGTCTGCACCGCAGAGTACAGTTAGATTCCGTGTTCTATTGGTATTCCAACGCTAGACACTGTCCTGCCTCCCATCTTAGTTCATTTATGTGGGGGGAGCCGCAATAAAAGGACCTAACCGGCAAGTCAGGTTTATATTTGTCTGTATTAAGCCTAGCATTCAATTGTTGAATTTGTATACTGTTTCCATGCTTGGATGTTTGCGTTCATGTTTAACCGTTACTTTTTTTTTGATACACGTGGAGCAAGCGAGGACTGCTGTTCGCTGCTCCACTGACGGTTCTTTAACAATTAATGTAAAAAATTAATAAAAACCATTGAAACAGAAATTACAAATGTTTAGCATGTAGGGCAGTTACAGTCTAAATGAGATCTGTTACTATTGAAATCACAAATATGGGATATTATGACTGATTACACAGTGACATCACTATAGGTGATGGGGCCCTATGGAAAAAAACTCTTACGGGCCCCCTTGTCTACCTAATTTCCCCATTGACAGCATTTCCAGAATACTAATTGTTTCCAAGCCAATTGTTGTAATGTAGTTACCAGGAACACGATGAAAAGAGGATCTACATCCCACATACAGTGGGGGCCATGTAGCCACTCTCAGATAGGAGGGAGTATGATCAGTGGATCTTTTGAATTTATATTTCACTATACAACAGGTATCAAGGTATTTCCAGCTATGAAAATGACATAACGGGGTATAGAATTTTAATTTTTTTTTTTTTTGGGATTGGGTATAGTGACACTTTAACCACTTGAATTCCAGAAGATTTACCCCCTTCATGACCAGGCCATTTTTTGCGATACGGCACTGCGCTACTTTGACAATTGCGTGGTCGTGTGACAGTGTACCAAAAAAATAAGTTTTGATCCTTTTTTTCCCCTACAAATAGAGCTTTCTTTTGGTGCAGTTTTTATTTTTTGCTGTATTAACGAAAAAGGACCAACAATGTTGAAAAAAAAATATATTTTTTACATTCTGCTATAAAACATATCCAATAAAAAAAAAAAAAGAAAAGAAAAAAAATCGAATTTCTTCATCAATTTAGGTCAATATGTATTCTGCTACATATTTGTAGCAACAAAAAAAAATCCCAATAAGTGTATATTGATTGGTTTGCGTAAAGGTTACAGTGTCTACAAACTATGGGATATTTTTTTTTGCTATTTTTTTTTACTAGTAATGGCGATTAGCGGGACTGCTAATTGGACAAATCGGTCACTAACTGACACTTTTTGGGGACCAGTGACACTAAGGCTCCATGCACACTGGACGTTAAAATAACGGTATAAAAACGCCAGTATCTTTGCAGTGAGTCTTTCAACGTTTAACATCTTTTCAGTAGCGTTTATTAGCGTTCTTTCCGCGTCAGCACTTTTTAGAAATCTTTATTTTTTTATTTTTTTTCAATGGATCAAAAACGTTAAAAAAAAAACGCTGGTGAGCCATGTTCTTGAGCGTTTATCGACGTTTATCAGCCTTTCGTGTTTTTTGTGGTCAGAAAAACGACTCCTGAACGCGATTTTATGGCGTTCAGAAAAACAGCCCATAAACTCCACTACTGATAAACATCCAAAAACGTCCATGTGTGCATGGACACAAAGGATAACATAGAAGGGAGTTTATGGGCTGTTAAAAAAAAAAAAACACCCAAACTCCCAAAAATGGCCGTTTATGAGCTTCAGTGTGCATGGAGCTTTATATGTGATCACTACTAAAAAAATATGCACTGTCACTGTACTAATGACACTGGCTGGGAAGGGGTTAACATCAGGGGCAATCAAAGGGTAACTGTGTGCCTAGCCTGTGTTTTCTGTGTGTGTGGGAGGTGCTTTGACTAAGGGAAGGCATTGATCCATGTTCCTGCTTTGCAGGAACACAGGATCAATACCTTCCCTTCTGACAGAATGGAAATCTGCCTGTGTACTGTCTAATCGGCGGGTGCCAGCGGACATCGAGTCCGTGGTACAGTACCCGCCGCTGGGCTCCCGCTGTGTGTAATCACAATGGGAGTGCTTCACCAGTGGCACGCTCCCCAAACTCGGAAGTGTCAGATCACGTACTAGGTATGTGATCTGGCACAGAGCGGCCGCCCTGTACAGTGGGAAGTCCGCAGGTGGTTAAATGGGTACTTCAAGGATACTGGTGTCACAGCATTGTGGTAGAGCACAGCAGAAGCTGTTTGCTTTCAGACTGTCTCTCTCTAATTAAAGCAGGTACATCACACCTCAGACTTATTCACCTGTGACTTGAGTTATTGGGCTCTGTAAATAAAAAAAAAAAATAAAAAAACTATTAAAAACAAGACGGAGTTAAGGCCATTCTAGTTTCCCAGCTACATGTACATCAAAAAAAGTATTTAAAAAAAAAAAAAGTAAATTCCCAATCAGTTTATAAAAAAAAAAAAAATCAGTTTCCCCTTGGTGGCTCTCGTATGAAAAGTGCTAACTGTATTTATTTTTTTCCCAGGTGGACATTGAATGCATTACCCACTTGCTAGATAATCAGCCGGAGAAACTGCTTTCCTCGGGCTAACAATAGTGACGAGTGCGTCATTTAGCTACGAAGTCTCTTGTTAAGTGTCTGTTTTCTGCTCCTTTGTTATTTTCTGAATAAACCAAAGCTCCTCTCAGCTGGAGATCTCTCCAGACCTTGTTCACAGCATTCAGCTGTGCTTAGGATGTACTGTGCCTGCTGGTTCCCTCTTCCCACCACAGAATATTCTGACCAAGCCCCCCCAAAGACCACCAAGTCTTTTACGTTGATTGGGCAGGGGTTAGGCAGTATGACATTAGAGGAAAGACATCTGTCAGTTAAATAAATGCATTGAGTCTCTCAATTTTGCATTTTTTTTATCGTAGTTCTTTTTTTAAGTTGAATGCCAACCAGACAGTAATAGTGATTCTAAAAGGCAGAAGGTTTTTTTTTTTTTTTACCTTGATGCATTCTCTGCATTAAGTTAAACCACCATCTGCATGCAGCTACCCCCCAGCCCCCCCTTATACTTTCCTGAGCACGATCTCAATCCAGCAATGTGCAAGCGAGCAGCAGCACTCTTGACTCTCTCCCTTCTCACTGGCTCAGAGACAGCAGTGGGAGCTACTGGCTCCCGCTACCATCAATCACAGCCAGTGAGGAGGGAGTGAAGGCGGGGCCAAGCAATGCTTTGGGTGTGTCAATGGGCACACAGAGCGAGGCTCGAGAGCGAGCATACACTAGTTCCCCCAGAGCAAGTGGCTTGCTATGGGGCACTCAGCGGGGTGGGGGTGGGTGGTTGGAGCCAGGAGCTCCGACGGGGGACTTGAGATGAGGAGGATCAGGGCTGCTCTGTGCAAAACTATTGCACAGAGCAGGTAAGTATAACATGTTTGTTATATTAATAGAAAAAAAAATGAGCATTTGCAATCAATTTAAATGGACAGCTGAAATATATGTATATAGCTCTGTTCAGCCAGTCTCATGATTAACACTTCTCTGTGAGCCTGTTGACTTCTCACAATGGGTCATCTTCTCACTTCTCTCCTGCTTATTGGATAGTTGGTGTGGTGCTCTTTGGGCTTTTTTCTCTCATGTAAGTCTGCATTAATAAATACCCCTTCAACTGCAAAAGTATGAAACATGTTAAGATTCAAAAGATGTAGTTGGAAGGTGTTGGTTCTGCTGTTAGTTTGATCAAACAGTAATGCCGTGTACACATGAGCGGACTTCTCGTCCGCCCGAACTCCGAAGGACTTTTTGACGGAGTTCCGACGGAGTTCCAACGAAACGGACTTGCCTACACACGATCACACCAAACTAGACTAGAATAAGGAAGTTCATAGCCAGTAGCCAATAGCTGCCCTTGCGTCCTTTTTTGTCCATCGGACTAGCATACAGACGAACAAATTTTTTGACCGGACTCGAGTCCATCGGAAAGATTTGAAACATGCTCTAAATCTAAAGTCCGTCTGATTTTTCAACAGCAAAGGTCAGATGAAGCCCACACATGGTCGAATTGTCCGACGTTTCATTCTGTCGGACCTTTGCTGTCGAAAAGTCCGGTCGTGTGTACACGGCATTAGAAGTCGAGATCAATAATTTGGTAGCTCTGGATATGTAGCTGTTAAACACACAAAGGCATTTGGAAAGCACCTTCTGTAGAAACCAGGAGTTTAAGAGGACACAAGAGTGCCACACCAATGAAGACAGCAGAAAGCCACACCAAAAAATGACAAAGAGTCCCACACTAATGAAAACACAAGAGTGCCACACCAGTGATGACAAAGAGTCCCACACCAGTGATGACAAAGAGTCCCACACCAGTGATGACAAAGAATGCCACACCCGTGATGACAAAGTGCCACACCAGTGATGACAAAAAGTGCCACACCAAAGATAACAGAAGAGTGCCACATGAAAGATAACAGAAGAGTGCCACACCAGTGATGACACAAGAGTACCACACCAAAGATGACATAGAGTGCCAAACCAATGAAAACAGAAGAGTGCCAGATCATAGAAGACACAAGAGTGCCAAACCAAAGATCATACAAGAGTGCCACGCCAATGATGACACAAGAGTGCCACACAAATGAAGACAGTGAAGACAGAAGAGTGCCACAATAAAGATGACACAAGAATGCCTGTGTCACATACCTGGTCCAGGCCGAGTTGACATGGGGGCTTCCCTTACATTACTTGTCTCGTTTTCCCTGGGGTTGAAGACAGGGTATAACAGGGTATAACTGCATGGAGCTAGAAGGATTCCCACTCCACCTCCCTTCCAAGTGGACGGAAGGGAGGTGGAGTGGGAATCCTTCTAGCTCCATGCAGCACCTATCAGGTTCTTCACCCACCTCCCTCTCTGATACTCTCCTCTTTTGAGGCACACTGCATTCGTCTTTTCTCTCCCATTTCTCTAAGAATTGCTGTCATCTACCGCCCCCCTGGACCGGTATCAGCCTTTCTTGATGACTTCTCTGCCTGGCTACCCTACTTTCTCTCTTCTGAAATCCCCACAATTATTCTTGGGGACTTCAACATCCCTGTCAACAATAACACTACTATTACTTCTAAACTTCTCAGTCTAACCTCATCGCTTGACCTGAAGCAATGGATACAGGCTCCTACCCACTCCAATGGCAACACCCTTGACCTTGCCTTCTCCTATCTGTGCACTCCGTGCAACCTTTCCAACAATCCACTCCCACTCTCTGATCACCACCTTATTAGTTTTGCTCTCTCCTTGTCTTCCACCTCTTCTCCCTCCAACCGCCTAACAGTTACACGCAGAAACCTTCGCCACCTCAACCCTTCTCTTCTCTACTCTGCTACTGATCACCTCTATGACAAAATCTCCCCCCTGTCTTGTCCCAACCTAGCTACTTTCGTTTACAACAGCTCACTGTCTTCCTCCCTAGACAAGCTGGCCCCCCTCACTACACGCAGAATTAGGCCCCGACTGCTACAACCCTGGCAAACAGATGACACCAGAAGTCTCAGAAAACGTAGCCGCGCTCTTGAGCGCCTGTGGCATAAGACTAAGACCCAGGAAGACTTCACACAATATAAATCTGCCCTCCTAAAATACTACTCCTGCCTTCACACTGCCAAACAGACCTACTTTATCACACTCATTAACACCTTCTCATCCAGTCCACGTCAACTCTTCTCTACCTTCAACACTCTACTCTGTCCTCCACTGCCTCCACCCACCAACTCACTCACTGCCCAGGAGATTGCCAATCACTTCAAAACTAAGATTGATACAATTCATGAGGAGATCGCCAATGCGCAAAAACCTCCCCCATGCAACACTCCATGTCCACAGATACAATCATTACTTCCCTCATTCAACCCTGCTACTACTACTGAGGTTGCTAAACTTTTATCTAGCACTCATCTAACCACTTGCCCCCTGGATCCTGTTCCCTCGCAAATGCTACGCTCACCCTCTGACTCGATTCTACGCTCTCTAACTCACATTTTCAACCTCTCCCTCTCTTGTGGCATCTTCCCAAACTCTCTAAAACATGCGCTAGTCACCCCCATACTAAAAAAGCCCTCACTGGATCCCACCAATCTCAACAACTTACGTCCCATCTCCTTACTCTCCTTCTCCTCCAAACTTCTTGAAAGACTGGTCTACAACCGATTAAGCGACCATCTGACCATGAATAAACTTCTTGATCCCCTTCAGTCCGGTTTTCGCCCTCAACACTCCACGGAAACTGCTCTCCTTAAACTCTCAAATGACCTACTAATGGCTAAAGCCAATGGACACTATTCTGTACTACTTCTCCTGGACCTCTCTGCTGCCTTTGACACAGTGGACCACCCCCTCCTCCTCAAAAAACTCCACTCCTTTGGTCTCCGTGACTGTACTCTTCGCTGGTTCTCATCCTACCTATCCCACCGCTCCTTCAGTGTCACTTACAACTCTACTTCCTCTTCTCCTCTTCCTTTTTCCGTCGGGGTCCCCCAAGGTTCTGTTCTCGGACCTCTCCTTTTCTCAATCTACACCACCTCCCTGGGTCAATTGATTGCCTCCCACGGCTTTAAATATCATCTCTACGCTGATGACACCCAAATCTATTTCTCCACCCCCCAGCTCTCTCCATCTGTCTCCTCACGCATTACCAACTTATTAGCAGACATATCAGCCTGGATGTCACATCACTTTCTCAAACTCAACCTATCCAAAACCGAGCTCATGATATTTCCTCCCTCAGGTGCCACTTCCCCTGATCTCCCTGTCAAGATCAACGGCTCAACTATCAACCCATCTCCCCACGCCAAGGTCCTAGGTGTAATCCTGGACTCTGAACTAACCTTTCGACCCCACATTCTATCACTATCCAAAGCTTGCCGCCTCTGTCTTCGCAACATCTCCAAGATACGCCCCTTCCTAACCAATGACACCACAAAGCTTCTAATCCACTCCCTGGTCATCTCCCGCCTTGACTACTGCAACTCCCTCCTCATTGGTTTACCTCTAAATAGGCTATCCCCACTTCAGTCCATCATGAACGCTGCGGCCAGGCTCATCCACCACACAAACCGCTCAGCGTCTGCTACACCCCTCTGCCAATCCCTCCATTGGCTGCCACTCAGTCACCGAATTAAATTCAAGATACTAACTATAACTTACAAAGCCATCCACAACCTGGCCCCTAGCTACATCTCTAACCTAGTCACAAAATACCAACCTAATCGTTCTCTTCGCTCCTCCCAAGACCTCCTGCTCTCAAACTCCCTTGTCACCTCATCCCATGCTCGCCTTCAGGACTTCTCCAGAGCCTCCCCCATCCTCTGGAATGCTCTTCCCCAATCCGTCCGATTTTCTCCTACCTTATCCACTTTCAGACGATCCCTGAAAACTCATCTCTTCAGAGAAGCCTATCTGGCCCCCACCTAACAACTGTACATTTATCTTCTCAATCAGCACATCACCCACAGCTATTACCTCTTGTATCTCTTAACCTTCCCTCTTAGATTGTAAGCTCTAAGTGAGCAGGGCCCTCTGATTCCTACTGTATCAAATTGTATTGTATTTGTACTGTCTACCCTCAAGTTGTAAAGCGCTACGTAAACTGTTGGCGCTATATAAATATTGTATTGTATTGTATTGTATAACAGAGCACAGAGTGGCATGGGTACCATCTGGAGATCTTATAACAGATGTGGAACTGAAAATGCAGCAGGCAAGCTAGCAGATACAGGATCTCAGATGCGGGGTCAGGCAGGTAGAAGTTGGCCACAGCTGAGGAGCAGAGGTAAGGAATAAGTAACCAGGAGCGGAGTCAGAGCCAGGCCAAGGTCAGTATCAGGTGAGAAGAAGAGGTACCGGAATGGCAGGAAGAGTGCCACATAAAATGAAGACACAAGAGTGCCACACAAATGAAGACACAAGAGTCCCACACTAAGGCTGGCCATACATTATACCATTTTGTGTACAATTTTCTTTTAGATTTACCAAAACCATATAATACTGTATGAGGTCATAGCCTGAACACTTTAAATTTGTATGCAATCAGGCAGGCTCTTGCACTACATTGAAGGTAAATGTAAAGGAAGTTGAATAAGAAAATTGCATCAATGATCACACAAGAGTGCCACACTAATGAAGACAAAAAGTGCCACACCTAAAATGACAGGAGTGCCACACCTAGGATGACAGGAGTGCCACACCAATGAAGACACAAGAATGCCATACCAATGATGACACAATAGTGTCACACCAATGATGACACAAAAGTGCCACACCAATGAAGACACGTGAATGCCACACCAATAAAGACACAAGAGTGCCACACCAATGAGTCCAAAAGCAATTCATTCCATCATAAATATCAGCCAATGCGTATCTGAAGTTTATAGTCACTATTTATAATGCCCCGTACACATGGTCGGACTTTGTTCGGACATTCCGACAACAAAATCCTAGGATTTTTTCCGACGGATGTTGGCTCAAACTTGTCTTGCATACACACGATCACACAAAGTTGTCGGAAAATCCGATCGTTCTAAACGCGGTGATGTAAAATACGTACGTCGGGACTATAAACGGGGCAGTGGCCAATAGCTTTCATCTCTTTATTTATTCTGAGCATGCGTGGCACTTTGTGCGTCGGATTTGTGTACACACGATCGGAATTTCCGACAATGGATTTTGTTGTCGGAAAATTTTATCTCCTGCTCTCCAACTTTGTGTGTCGGAAAATCCGATGGAAAATGTCCGATGGAGCCCACACATGGTCGGAATTTCCGACAACACGTTCCGATCGGACATTTTCCATCGGAAAATCCGACCGTGTGTACGGGGCATAAGGGTTTGACAAACTATACTGGGAAGAAAAGGGACTGTCTCTGGAAAGTTTTTGGAAGAAAACATGTTCCTTCTAACATTGATCACAAGTAGCAGTTTTGTTATTGTGTCCTCTAAGGCCCAATGTACACCGGGCGTTTGCCCATCTCTCCTAAACACCTTTCCTCCTGGCAGCAGCTCTTTGGCAGGAAAAGTGCTTGAAGTGTGTAATGGCATATAAACGTGTTTAGCTGTGTTTATTCGTCTCAAACGCTTGGGCGTTAATCCATTTTGTTGGCCAGAATGATCACTTATTCTGGCAATTGACATGAATTAACACTCAATCAGGGGCGGACTGACAACTCATGGGGCCCCCGGGCAATAGAAGATCATGGGGCCCCCTGTGTCTCCGCCCACATGCAAGCCGCACCTACACAAAGCCCCACTTACATGGGACACACAGTAAGGCACATCACATGGCACACAGCAGAGCACGGGGCACATCATGGGGCACAGGGCATGGGGCACACAGTAGGGCACATCACAGGACACCCAGCAGGGTTTATTATGCTGTACACATCAGGGCACATTATTGAGCACAGCATGGTGCATCACAGAGGGTACAGGGCACATCAGTGGGTACACAGCGGGGCACATCACAGAGCACATCAGGAGATACACAGCAGGGAGCGTGCCGCACATCACAGGGCATGTGGCAAATAGTAGGGCACACAGTAGGGCACATCCTTGGGAACAGGACACAGGCGGTACACATCAGGGCACACATCCCAGGGCATGGGGCACACAAAGCACATTACAGGGCACACAGTAGAGCACAACAGGTGGTACACAGCAGGGCACATCACAAGGCACATCACAGGGCAAGGGGCACAGAGTAGGGCACATAAGGGGGTACACTAGCAGGGCACATCACAGGCCATGGGGCACGCAGTAGGGCAAATAGCAGGGCACAAACCAAAACACAGGGCACACAGTAGAGCACTGGGATCCTCCAGACTTAACACAGTATCTTTCAGGGTAGCCATCAGGGGGGAAGGCGACACAGTGGGGGTGGAGGACACAGGGAGACACCATGGGGGGGGGGGGTTGGAGGGCACAGGGGGACACTGTAGGTGGGTGGAGGGCACAGGGGGACACTGTGTGTGAGTGGCACAGGGAGACACCATGGGGGGGGGGGATGGAAGACACAGGGGGGACACTGTGGGGGGTGAAGGGCACAGGGAGATACTGTGGGGAGGTGGAGGGCACAGGGGGACACTGTGGGGAGGTGGGGGGCACAGGGGGACACTGTGGGGGGGTGGAGGGCACTGTGGGGGGGAGGTGGGGAGCACTGTGGGGAGGTGGGGGGCACAGGGGGACACTGTGGAGAGGTGGGGGCACAAGGGGACACTGTGGGGAGGTGGAGGGCACAGGGGGACACTGTGGGGAGGTGGAGGGCACAGGGGGACACTGGGGGGGGTGGAGGGCACAGGGGGGCACTGGGGGGGGTGGAGGGCACAGGGGGGCACTGTGGGGAGGTGGGGGGCACAGGGAGACACTGTGGGGGGGGGGTGGAGGGCACAGGGGGGCACTGTGGGGAGGGGGGAGGTGGAGGGCACAGGGGGGGCACTGTGGGGGGCACAGGGGGACACTGTGGGGAGGTGGGGGCACAGGGGGACACTGTGGGGAGGTGGAGGGCACAGGGGGACACTGTGGGGGGGTGGAGGGCACTGTGGGGAGGTGGAGTGCACAGGGGGACACTGTGGGGAGGTGGAGGGCACAGGGGGACACTGTGGGAAGGTGGGGGGGCACAGGGGGACACTGTGGGGAGGTGGAGGGCACAGGGGGGCACTGTGGGGAGGGGGGAGGTGGGGGGCACAAGGGGGGACTGTGGGGGGCACATGGGGACACTGTGGGGAGGTGGGGGGCACAGGGGGGCACTGTGGGGAGGTGAGGGCACAGGGGACACTGTGGGGAGGTGGAGGGCACAGGGGGACACTGTGGGGAGGTGGAGGGCACAGGGGGACACTGTGGGGAGGGGGGAGGTGGGAGGCACAAGGGGGCACTGTGGGGAGGTGGGGGGGCACAGGGGATCACTGTGGGGAGGTGGGGGGCACAGGGGGTCACTGTGGGGAGGTGGGGGGGCACAGGGGGACACTGTGGGGAGGGCACAGGGGGGCACTGTGGGGAGGGGGGAGCACAAGGGGGGACTGTGGGGGGCACATGGGGACACTGTGGGGAGGTGGGGGGGCACAGGGGGGCACTGTGGGGAGGTGGGGGCACAGGGGGACACTGTGGGGAGGTGGAGGGCACAGGGGGACACTGTGGGGAGGTGGGAGGCACAAGGGGGCACTGTGGGGAGGTGGGGGGGCACAGGGGATCACTGTGGGGAGGTGGGGGGCACAGGGGGTCACTGTGGGGAGGTGGGGGGCACTGTGGGGAGGTGGGGGGCACAGGGGGACACTGTGGGGAGGTAGAGGGCACAGGGGGACACTGTGGGGAGGTAGAGGGCACAGGGGGACACTGTGGGGAGGTGGGGGGCACAGGGGGACACTGTGGGGAGGTGGAGGGCACAGGGGACACTGTGGAGGGCACAGGGGGACACTGTGGGGAGGTGGGGGGTACAGGGGGACACTGTGGGGAGGTGGAGGGCACTGTGGGGCACAGGGGGACACTGTGGGGAGGTGGGGGTCACTGTGGGGAGGTGGGGGGCACAGGGGGTCACTGTGGGGGGTGGAGGGCACAGGGGGGCACAGGGGGACACTGTGGGGAGGTGAGGGGGACACTGTGGGGAGGTGGGGGTCACTGTGGGGAGGTGGGGGGCACAGGGGGACACTGTGGGGAGGTGGGGGGCACAGGGGGACACTGTGGGGGTGGAGGGCACACGGGGGCACTGTGGGGAGGTGGGGGGCACAGGAGGACACTGTGGGGAGGTGGGGGGCACAGGAGGACACTGTGGGGAGGTGGGGGGCACAGGGGGACACTGTGGGGAGGTGGGGGCACAGGGGGACACTGTGGGGAGGTGGGGGACACTGTGGGGAGGTGGGGGGCACAGGGGGACACTGTGGGGAGGTGGGGGCACAGGGGGACACTGTGGGGAGGTGGGGGGCACAGGGGGACACTGTGGGGAGGTGGGGGCACAGGGGGACACTGTGGGGAGGTGGGGGGCACAGGGGGACACTGTGGGGAGGTGGGGGGCACAGGGGGACACTGTGGGGAGGTGGGGGACACTGTGGGGAGGTGGGGGGCACAGGGGGACACTGTGGGGAGGTGGGGGACACTGTGGGGAGGTGGGGGCACAGGGGGACACTGTGGGGAGGTGGGGGACACTGTGGGGAGGTGGGGGCACAGAGGGACACTGTGGGGAGGTGGGGGGCACAGGGGGACACTGTGGGGAGGTGGGGGGCACAGGGGAACACTGTGTGGAGGTGGGGGGCACAGGGGGACACTGTGGGGAGGTGGGGGACACTGTGGGGAGGTGGGGGGCACAGGGGGACACTGTGGGGAGGTGGGGGCACAGGGGGACACTGTGGGGAGGTGGGGGGCACAGGGGGACACTGTGGGGAGGTGGGGGACACTGTGGGGAGGTGGGGGGCACAGGGGGACACTGTGGGGAGGTGGGGGACACTGTGGGGAGGTGGGGGCACAGAGGGACACTGTGGGGAGGTGGGGGGCACAGGGGGACACTGTGGGGAGGTGGGGGGCACAGGGGGACACTGTGGGGAGGTGGGGGGCACAGGGGGACACTGTGGGGAGGTGGGGGACACTGTGGGGAGGTGGGGGCACAGGGGGACACTGTGGGGAGGTGGGGGACACTGTGGGGAGGTGGGGGGCACAGGGGGACACTGTGGGGAGGTGGGGGACACTGTGGGGAGGTGGGGGCACAGAGGGTCACTGTGGGGAGGTGGGGGGCACAGGGGGACACTGTGGGGAGGTGGGGGCACAGGGGGACACTGTGGGGAGGTGGGGGGCACAGTGGGGAGGTGGGGGACACTGTGGGGAGGTGGGGGGCACAGGGGGACACTGTGGGGAGGTGGGGGCACAGGGGGACACTGTGGGGAGGTGGGGGACACTGTGGGGAGGTGGGGGCACAGAGGGACACTGTGGGTGGGAAGCTGTGCAGCAACTTTCTAGCTGCTGCACTTTCCTTCCTACATGCAGAGTAGCGCGGGAAGCGGCTGTATACAGACCTCTCGTGATGCGCTCCTCCTCCTCCTCGCCGGCCCCTCCTCTTTTCTGTCCGTCCGAGGTGATGACAGATACAAGCACCTGGGGTGGACGGGAGGGAAGGAGGGGCCGGCGGGGAGGAGGAGGAGCGCATCACGAGGTGTGTGTGTATACACTGCAGTCTCTTAGCAGTGAGCAGGGACCCGATCAGCCCGTCAATCACAGCTAGCTGACGGGTAGATCGGGTCCCGAAGTGGAAGCTGCCATGGGGCCCCCTACTGGCCACGGGCCCTCGGACAGCGTCCGAACTGCCCGATGGTCAGTCCGCCCCTGCACTCAATCAATGCAGGCCAATGCAGCACTAAAGCCTCGTACACACGATCGGATTTTTGGCAGACAAAGTGTCAGACTTTTGTCGGAAGGGCGTGTTCCTGGATTTTGTCTTGCATACTAACGGCACACAATTGTCGGCCAACAACCACGAACGTAGTGACATACTACGTGGAATTTCAGCTCTTGAGCGCCACCCTTTGGGCACCTTCTGCTAATGTCGTGTTTGGTGAGCATTGATTCCGAGCATGCGTGTTTGTACTTTGGACTTGTGTGACAGACTTGTGTACACATGATACGAAAATCTGACAACAGATCGTTGTCCGCCGAAAATTTACTAGCCTGCCATCCAACATTTGTTGGACAACAATTGTCTGAAGGAGCATACTAACAGTTGGATTTTAGGCAAACAGTCTGTCATCACACAATTCCCTGCCGAAAATCCGATCGTGTTTACGAGGCTTTAGGCACCAAGCACTGCACTGTGGGAAGCGGTGGTTGATGTCCATACATAGGTCACACCAGTGGCAGCCCGTGCACTGTGGGCGCACGTGCGCCGCCCCCCCATCCATGGGCCCAGCCCCTTTCAGGACACCGGATGCATGGATTCCTATGGCGGGGGTGGGAGGGGGTCATATATATTGAAGCACCTGATTAGAGCCAGAGGCTCTAATAGGCTTCAAAATAGGGTGGGCTCGGGGCGCAGAGAGTGCGCCCTGATCCCACCCAATTGTGTGAAAATAGCGAATTAATTTTCGCTATTTTCACACTAACCTTCACGTCAGACCTGCTTCCTGATTGGCCAAAGCACCAGGTCACCTTATTGGATGCCTGGCACTTAGGAGGGGGAGAGAGGAGACTCGTGCTGGAGCTGAGGTCATCGTCGCTCTGAGAGGTAAGTCCCCTCGGCTGAGTCGGCTGCATCCCCCCCCCGTGTGTATCGCGGGTCTGGCACCCCCCCTCGGGTGCCAGAGCCGCGATCCGCGCGGGGGGGTGCCAGAGCCGCGATCCGCGCGGGGGGTGCCAGAGCCACGATATGCGTGTGGAGGAGGGGGTCGGTGGGCACAGTGGCTGCATTTGGTGGGCAAGTGGCTGCATTTGATGGGCACAGGTGGCTGCGTTTGATGGGCACAGGTGGCTGCGTTTGATGGGCAAGTGGCTGCATTTGATGGGCAAGCGGCTGCATTTGATGGGCACTGGTGGCTGCGTTTGAAGGGCACAAGTGGCTGGGTTTGATGGGCACAGGTGGCTGCGTTTGATGGGCACAGGTGGCTGCGTTTGGGCACAGGTGGCTGCGTTTGATGGGTATAGGTGGCTGCGTTTGAATGGCACAGGTGGCTGCATTTGATGGGCACAGGTGGCTGCATTTGATGGGCACAAGTGGCTGCATTTGATGGGCACAGTGGATGCGTTTGGGCAAAGTGGCTGCATTTGATGGGCACAGGTGGCTGCATTTGATGGGCAAGTGGCTGCGTTTCATGGGCACAATGGCTGTGTTTGATGGGCACAAGTGGCTGCGTTTGATGGGCACAAGTGGCTGCATATGATGGGCACAAGTGGCTGCATATGATGGGCAGAAGTGGCTGCAATTGGTTGCGCCCCCCCCCAAATTTTGAGCACCAGCCGCCACTGGGTCACACCAAGAAGTTCAAGTTTTTTCAGAGGTCTACATTGGCAGATGAGGACAGTAAGGGAGGTAGGTGGCAGCAGGCTCCATATGGTGACGAATTTACTATGGAAGTCTTAATTTACAGTACTCGTAACTCAGGACCCAGATATGGGATTTTGACCCAAATATTTTAGAGTGTGAAGGGCTAGGCCTCCCCTACAGGCTTCCCAAATGTGTGGGTATCAGCCCCTAGAAGCCCAGATTAGTGGATCTGCAAAGTCACCTAACTGCATCCATTATAAGTCAATAGGCCACGGTTGATCCTGGTTTTCGGGCCCCCATTGATGCTAGACACACCAAACTCATAGAGTATGGAGTGAAATACCTAAAATACCTACATTTTCTGTCTTTATGCATCTTGCAGGTTCCTCTTAAGCTATTGTCTTCTCCAGGAATGGCTGGGTGTAGTCAGGGTGTACAGACTGTGTGTTTTGTGTGCCTTAGCCGTGTGTGACAGGTGGGGCATTGTACTGCTGTCACAGTGAACAGAGGCTGCATCCTAAGATAAATCCATTGGTCATATTGTAAGGATTTCTGGCTCTCTTGATAACCTGTTATAAATATTTGTTCTCCAATCATAAATATATCAATCTGGGTTTTCCATTGCTCAACAGGAGACACAGTGTCCACAGTTGACAATGCGGCCCATTCTGTCTAAGCAGCATTTGTCTTCTCGAAAGCACAGCACCATTTTTTTTGATGGTTTAGGTCTTTCCTGGTAACACCAGCAAAGCAAGAATTCGACACAATTAGCCAATCAATTCACCCCTAATATTATCCTGATGTCAGCAGCTTATCCAGTTTATGACCAGTATATGCAAATATGTGGTGACAGGGTGAGTGGGCCTTAATATGCACCCACCACATATGTATGTGTAGTTCTGGGGCATGCTCCATTGTCACCGACAGCTCACAGTCATAAACTGAATGGTAGCTGGTAGGACAGGCTCCCGATGACATCAGCACTGTGCAGCCAATCACAGTGCAGAAAGCTTGGGGGCCCCTCCTAGCGGCCCCTATGACATCGGCTCCCATTGCAACCAGCTTAACCCCTTTTCACCTAAGGGTAAAACAAATCTTAAAGCGGTTGTATACCCGCAAATGGAAAAAAAAACCCTGTAAGGCAAAGGCATATGAGCTAGTATGCACCGCTGATGCAAGCATTGGGCTGGCTTTGGGGGGAGGTATGCAAATATTAAAATAAATTGATAGGCAGGTGGAAGTCTGGAGGAGCTGGAGATCCTAGGTAGGCTGCCCTTTGTAGCACCCACATGTAAAGCTGAGCCTTCATGATAGAAAGAACTGAAATCCAAAGAAGGAAAGAAGTGGGCCAGGAATAGTATGGCTTGGGGGCAAAGGGCTAGATGCTGGACATCCTCAAGCCGGGGAACGAAAACGAGGTGGGCTCTCTCTGATCAGCTGCAGCTTCTGATGCACACCATGAATCAGTAGGTGTCAGGTCACCTGAGTCCAAGTAACAGATGCACCCCTTTGGGGTCAGGAGTGCACCGCAAGGTAGTGGACCCTACGGCTGACTGCTGCAGATGGAGCTCTAGGTGATTTAGGAGAGCAGGTATTCTGGAGCACCAACACAGATCACACTGGGAGCTAGATCATGAGATTTCCCAGGGCACACAATCTAAGGGCCAGCGGGTGTTCACCAGAGGCCCCCAGTGGTGGGGATGGATTTAGCTGCAGTCTGGCTCCAGGTCACGACCCCCAGGGCCTCCCAGCTCACGCTCACGATAGACTACAGGAAGGTAGAGAGGAAGCAGCAGACAGCAGCCAGGCACATGATCTCAGCCATACTTTTCTTCAATAACCAGTCTAGGGGTGTTGTTTGTGCGGTTTTTATTTTTGAAGAACTTGGATAGGGTTGAGGGAATTGAGTGGGATACTACAAAATCAGAAACTATGTACAGGTTGAGGACAGTGAACTCCATTCTGTAAAGCTGAAGCAGAAGTCCTTGCATATAGCAAGCTGTGGTCTTGGCTTGTAATAATTAGCAACTGCCCTTTTTTTTTTTTTTTAGATAAGAGCATAGTCCCTTCCCAAAAAAAATTAGATATACTAGGCTCTTCAGGACACCAGTCGATGTCCCTGTTAACAAACAAACAGCTGACTCTCTAGCACAAGCGGGGTGACAGCAGCCCAAAAGTCTCTTAAGATCTCTCGACAGTCTGTAATCACAAAGGTGTCCTTTTATGAAAGTGCGGTAAAATACCGCTTTTCAGTTCTCAGGCATTCTCAGAGGAGATCGCTCTCCTCTGAGTGCCTGTTTATGAAAGTGTGTAGAGCGCTTCTCATGTTGAGTTGAGGAGCGATCTACAAACGCCAGGAACTCCTGAGAATGGCTCCTCTCACTGTAATCTCGCGTGATATAGCGGGATTACAGTATGAGGAACCATAAAATACAAAAGTTTAACACAAATCAGCACACATTATTCCCCAACATATTAATAAAATAATAAAGTTAAATTCCCCCTACACAATATACATTAACCTAATTATAAAAAAAACATTGTTTTTATCAATATTTAAAGATCATACATGTCCCTATTTAAATGTGAATGGTGTATAGTAAATGAATGTAATGCACATATGTAATGCAGCTATACACCATTCATATAAATGCAAAATACATTTATAATCATTAAAAAAATAATTTTAATAAAGTATACAAGTATAAATATTTATTAATAAATTAAAATAAAATATATTTCATTATAGATAAACATAAAAATTGATAAACTGGTGCGATGCGAGAACACTGCGAATCCACTGCGGGTTCCCGCATCGCACCGACTCGCATGTCAGTTCACACTGCCATATGCGAATCGCTGGGGAGTGTCAATACATTGTTAAGGACACCCCCAGATCAGCTTGCATATCACACTGCGAACTGACAGTTCGGACATGAATCGGATCGCATATGTGTGAACACACATGCGATCCGATTCTGGTCCGAACAGAAAAAAGGGTCCTGTGCGTGTTTGCACCGAATGCGGTGCGATATCAGCCATACTATCTGTACAGCTGATATCGCACCGCACAGACATCGCATGTAATGTGAATGGCAGTGTGCTGCAAATAACATGCGATGCCTGTGCGATGTCCGGCATCGCACAAGTGTGAACTGGGCCTAAAAGTTAACAACACCCCCAAATCAGTTCGCATATCGCAGTGCGATCTGCAAACTCGGACAGTAATCGAATCGCATGGGTGTGAACACCCATGCAATCCGATTCTGCTGTGGACCAAAAAAAGGGTCCTGTAAGAGTTTGGTCCGAGGGCAATGCAAATTTAGCAATACTATCTGTATGGCTGAAATCGCATCGCACAGAGATCGGATGTAATTTTGCACTGCGGTGCGAATCACATCCGATCTCGGACACCGCAGCAGTGGGAACTGGCCCTAAATCATATTGCATTTGCACCAAAATGGTACAGGACCCTTTATTTGGTCCGCACTGGAATCGGATCGCATGGGTGTGAACACCCATGCGATCCGATTCCTGCACCATTACATAGTTCGCACTGCGATCTGTGAAATGATCTGGGGGTGTCATTAACTTTACATTGACACCCGCAGTGGTGCGCAGATGTCAATGTAGGTGCGATGTGAAAACCCGCACAGGAATCACGCTGGTTCACGCATCGCACAAGTGTGAACCCAGCCAGAGACGTGAACATCTAAAAAAAAAATATATATATATATATAGCTATATATAGATACATATATATATATATATATATATATATATATATATATATATATATATATGTATCTATATATAGCTATATATATATATATATATATATATATATATATATATATATATATATAGATGTATATTTATATATATATTTATATATATATATATATATATATATATATATATATATATATATATATATATATATATATATATATATATATATATGTATATATATATATATATATATATATATATATATACATACATATATATATATATATATATATATATATATATACACTATAAATTCCTATCCTGCTGGTTTTGGGGTGTGTAATGGTGGGGAAGGTGTGCTCTGACTGTTTGGTGAAAGAAAGAAGTCAAAAGACTTCTTTCTTTCTCCAGAATATCAGCCAGTTTCAGGCTTCTCACTCTGATTCTCCACTTCTGAAATGGTGAATCAGAAAGTGAGAATTCTGTCACAGATCGCCAGTGAGGTGTGGAGATCGCACCTTCATAAACTGGCCGTTTCTGTGAATTCTCACTGTGCTGAGATAATCAGCGGAGAACATGTTCTCCGCTGATTATCTCAGTTTCATAAACTGGTAAAGCGCTGAGATCAGCGGTGAGACTCGGGATCGCCGCTGATCTCAGTTTCATAAAAGGACACCAAAATGTCCAGGGAAAACCGGTTACCTCCTTCCAACTTCCAAGTGACACCTGTCTCCTGTGATCCCAGACTAGATCTTTAGCAGACAGCCCTCTGTAGCTTCAGCATCCAGGCCCTCAGGTTGCCCACCTGGGTCCTTATGAACAGCAAGCTTCCAGGCTGGACTGATCCTCTCCAGAAAAAGACCCAGAGCATTTCTACACACTCCCAGCATGCCTTCAGGGCCCTGTTTCCTGGGATTGGCCAGGACGGTATTAATATTTATACTGCCTTCTGCATAGCTCCACACCTATGTTCCAGAGAATTCTACCAGCTCTCTGGATAGCAGAGGGAGTAAACAGAGTGGCAGCAGCTAAGAACAATGAACTGACCTAATTAACTGCTTGCCGACCAGCCACCGCACATATACTGCGGCAGGTCGGTTCTCCTGCGCAAACCGACGTACCCGTATGTCGATCCATGCATGTGAGATTGCGGGCGCGCGCCCACGGGTCCAGCGGACTCAATGTTGTACACAGAGGCAGAACGGGGATCTGCCTTTGTAAACAAGGCGAATCCCCATTCTGACAGGAGACATCTCAGAGATCTGCTGTTCCCAGTGATCAAGAACAGCTATCTCTGTCATGTCCCTGGCAGCCCCCCCCCCCCCCTACAGTTAGAACACACCCAGGGAATACACTTAACCCCTTCCCTGCCAGTGTCATTTATACATTAATCGTATATATATATATATATATATATATATATATATATATATATATATACACACATTGATCATACATATATATATATTTATATATTTATATTTTTACCAAAAATATGTAGAAGAATACATATTGATCTGGGTTCTTAGATGAAGTGGAATTTCCTACTCTTACCCCGGAGGCAAGGCAGTCCCTGGATAGCCCGATCACATTAGAAGAGGTCCAACTAGCTATGGGTTCTCTACAATTAGGTAAGACTCCTGGGGTGGATGGATTCCCTCCTGAGTTTTATCAGCAATATACTGAGGAAATGGCTCCAAGAATACACAACATGTTTGTTAAGATGCTAAAAGAGGGAGTCCTCCCACCATCTATGGCACAAGCAATAATAGTCGTGGTGCCCAAACCAGGGAAAGATCCCCAATTATGTTCGTCCTATAGGCCCATTTCCCTCTTGAATTCTGACGCTAAAATCTTAACCAAAATTCTCGCCAGACGTCTCAATGAGGTAATACTGTCATTAGTACATGAAGATCAATCGGGGTTCATGCCGGGCAAGGGCACAGACATCAACCTGCGGAGACTGTATGCGGTCTTGTCCTCGGGGGTTGGAGACGTTGATCAAGCGGTAGTGGCCTCCCTGGATGCGGAAAAAGCTTTCGATTCTGTGGAATGGAACTATATATGGGAGGTCCTCCGCAGATTTGGATTTGGTCCCGTCTTCATCTCCTGGGTTGAGGCTGTGTACAGATCTCGGACGGCCAGGGTACGCACTGGAACGGTCCTCTCTCTGCCTTTTCCCCTTCGTAGGGGAACGAGACAGGGCTGCCCATTGTCCCCGGGGCTCTTTTGCGCTGGCGATAGAGCCCATGGCTATCCTTATTAGGTCCACCTCACAAATACAGAGTATAACTATAGGCCCACACCTTGTTATATCTTAAAGATGACGGACAATCATTGCCACAAGCGCTTCAGGTCATAGATAGATGCGGGCGATATTCAGGAATATGTATTAACTGGGGAAAATCAGTATTGTTCCCACTGCACTCTGGGGTTGCTCCTTTACATTCGGATGCCCAGCTTCGCCGGGTATCCCAGTTTAGATACCTTGGCGTAGAGATACATAGAGACTTTCGCCAATTCATTGGCCTGAATTTGGCCCCGGTGATGTCTCGGGTGACCCACCAATTTTCCTCATGGAGGTCTCTTCCCCTCAGTCCAGTGGGCCGCGTAAATTTAATTAAGATGTCCATCCTCCCCAAATTCACCTATCTATTCAGACAAACTCCTGTACCCATACCTATTTACTTTTTTAACAAACTAGATAGTTGGGTCGTCTCCTTTTATGGAATGGAAAGGCCCCCAGAATCCCAGAATCGCAAAAACAACCTTACAACTACCGGTTACATTGGGAGGCCTGGCACTCCCGTTTCTTAAAATATTATTGGGCGGCAGTCCTGGTGACGTTAAAGTGGTGGTTGGCGGAGGAGCCCTCTAACCCGGTATCTACTGTGGAGGCCGCGTTGCTTGGTTCCTACTCGGAGCTATGAAATCTCATACATAGAGGGCCCCGCTCCAATTCAAAGATATCTGTGCCCATGAAAACGACCATTAAGGTGTGGGATATGGTGAGCACGAAACTAGGGAAACAAAATACGTGGTCCCCTGTGACACCACTTTGGGATAACCCACGGTTGAGTCACTTTCAGTCGATACCAGATCCCATCATATGGGCTAGATACGGAATAGTTGCCCTTAGTGATATCGTATCGCAGGGACAACTGATAATGTTCGATGATCTGAAGAGTAGAAAAGGCCTCCCAAACCAGATGTTTTTTAGATATCTCCAGTTAAGACATGCTTTTTGCTCCCAGTTTCCCAACCCGGTAACCTTGCAGATGTCAGACTTGGAAACTGAACTTTGTGCACCTGAAGGCACTAGACTGCTCTTGACTATTTATAATAGACTTGCCCTGTTTGACACGTCTAGAGTCTCACAATTAATGTCAGCCTGGCAGCGGGACATCCCTGACCTGACTGATGATGACTGGGAGGAGGGGGTGCAGCAATACCTAACTCTGACCATTTCCTCTAGGGACAGATTTACCCAATTAAAATTTCTCCACCGGGCTTATTACTCCCCATCGCGCCTTGCCAAAATTTATACAAATAGAACAGCCGCCTGTCCCAGGTGTGGCTCAGACGATGCAGATTTTTATCATACGGTGTGGACATGTCCAAGGATAGTGGTTTTTTGGAAGACAGTCCTGGATGATATTAACTCGGTGGGCAAAACCAGGGTCCCCTACAGTCCTATCCCCCTCCTGTTGGGCATATGTGACTCTCTTGAGGCCCCCAAAAGGAAAAAATAATTTGTTTTTTACACAGCGATGTATGCCAGAAAGGCGATTCTCCTCAACTGGAATCAGCCTCAACCACCCACTAAACAACTATGGCTCTCACTCATCAATGCAGCCCTGCCCCTATACAAACTAACATACATGGGAAGAAACTGTCCGAAGAAATTTGATAAAATCTGGGCGGGTTGGGTGGAGGCCAAACACCTGACCATTCCGTAGATAAACAGAGTACTCCACCTTACACTCTTGGTTATCCACTCATCCCTGCTTCATTTAATTTTGCTCCGGACATGGCCTGCCCGATACACAGTTAATATATAACTAAGATTGGAGGATCCCTGCCGGGCCTCCCCCCCCCCGGCCTCTTCCCCCAACTCCCCCCCTTCCCCCTCCCCTACCCCCCCCCCTCAAGGGGTCTTTTATAGCGACTCTGATTTGATTTTTTTTTTTTTTTAAAGTCTTCTTTCGCCATTGATTGTGCTGTTGAAATGTAACATCATCACTGTACTTATTGATTTGACATGGTATGGATGATTATTGCACAATATCTGTCTTAAGCTAATGTAACTTGCTTTTTATTCTGTTTGTTTATGACAAATAAATAAACTTTATGTTAAAAAAAAGAAGAATACATATTGGCCTAAACTGATGAATACATTTGTTTTTTTGGATATGTATTATAACAGAAAGTAAAAAATATTGTTTTTTTTTCCAAAATTGACACTCTTTTTTGTTTACGGCGCAAAAAATAAAAAAACTATAGGAGGTGATCAAATACCACCAAAAGAAAGCTGTATTTGTGGGGAAAAAAGGACATCAATTTTGTTTTGGTACAACGTTGCACGACCGCGCAATTGTCAGTTAAAGCGATGCAGTGCCATATTGCAAAAAATGGCCTGGTCAGGAAGTTGGGAAATCCTTCCGGCGCCGAAGTGGTTAATCAAAGGCAGCTGCACTGATTACAGTGAGCACAACTAAATCTACCTAACACAATAATTTCAGCCACACTGGATACAGTGAGGCAAGCTAAATTAAAAAACACCCAGCTCCACTGAACACAGTGAACCAGTACTAAATCTAAGGTCGACCATACATGGTTCGAATCTCGGCCAGTTAAGCAGGAACCAGCCGAGATTTGAACCGTTAATGGGCAGGCTGAATGTGTCAAGTTGATCGATCAATCAACTTGGGTACAACCAGCCTGGCGGATTCTCTTATGATTATCGCAAGCGGCTGCTATAGCCACTAGCAATAATCACTGTCTTCTCCCAGCAGGGACGATATCCCCCCGCCGGAAGAAGACAATTCATAGGTTGCAGAAAGGAAATTTGTACCGTGTATGGCCAGCCTAACTAATCCTAGCACCTATCTAGGAGGGTGCTACACTGCCAATGGCTATCTTTGAAACCGTGGCTACAGATGATGAGCAGAGATTCTCATTAGGCTTCTTCCTGTCTATGACTAGCCTACAGCCCGAGCCGTCACGAAGATCCTTCCAGTGAAGAGCTGATATCAGATGCTGTAGTCTGAAGAAGGTTCTCACACACACCTCATCCTTTCACTAGACCTGACATAACCACATAGACAGTAACAAGGTGATGGTTTAAATAAGATGGCTCCATGACACACAATCCAATCTTCACAGAGAACAGATGTCGCCGACGTTGTAAGGGATATTGTATGACACCTAGCAGGTGCCAGGAGGGGGTTTATTAAACAGAAGGCACTGTTAATATGTGTCACTTATTTCCTCTTCTCACCGACATCTGGACCCGAAGAGCCTCCAGTACGAGGTGTAGGAGAAAGTTCCTGGCAGCTGTCCCTGAGAAGTCCTAATATTGGTTATCTTGCTCTGGAATACCGCTGTCCCTGGATACAATGCATGCCGAAAGTATTCATATCGCTTCACTTTTTCCACATTTTGTTATGTTACAGCCTTATTTCAAAATGGATTAAATTCATTATTTTCCTCAAAATTCTACCAACAATCCCCCATAATGACAACATGAAAGAAGTTTGTTTGAAATCTTTGCAAATTGATTAAAATTAGAAAACGAAAAGAATCCCATGTACATAAGTATTCACAGCCTTTGCTCAATACTTTGTTGAAGCACCTTTGGTGTCAGTTTCAGCCTTGAGTCTTTTTAAGTATGATGCGACAGGCTTGGCACACCTATTTTTGGGCAGTTTCTCCCATTCTTTGCAGGACCTCTCAAGCTCCACCTGGTTGGATGGGAAGTGTCAGTGCACAGCTATTGTCAGATCTCTCCAGAGATGTTCAATTGGGTTTAAGTGTGCGCTCTGGCTGGGCCACTTAAGGACATGCACAGAGTTGTCCCATATCCACTCCTTTGCTATCTTGGCTGTGTGCTTAGGATCGTTATCCTGTTGGAAGATGAACCTTCGCTCCAGTCTGAGGTCCAGAGCGCTCTGGAGCAGGTTTTCATCAAGGATGTCTCTGTACATTGCTGCATTCATCTTTCCCTCTATCCTGACTAGTCTCCCAGTTCCCACCGCTAAAAAACATCCCCACAGCATGATGCTGCCACCACCATGCTTCACTGTAGGGCTGGTATTGGCCAGGTGATGAGCAGTGCCTGTTTTCCTCCAGACACGGCACTTGCCATTCAGGCCAAAGAGTTCAATCTTTGTTTCATCAGACCAGAGAATTTTGTTTCTCATGGTCTGAGAGTCCTTCAGGTGCCTTTTGGCAAACTTCAGGTGGGCTGACATGTGCCCTTTACTGAGGAGTGGCTTCCGTCTGTCCACTCTACCTTATAGGCCTGATTGGTGGAGTGCTGCAGAGATGGTTGTTCTGGAAGGTTCTCCCCTCTCCACAGAGAAACGCTGGAGCTGTGTCATAGTGACCATCAGGTCCTTGGTCAAGTCCCTGACTAGGTTCTTCTCCCTCGATCGCTCAGTTTGGCCAGGCAACCTGCACTAGGAAGAGTCCTGGTGGTTCCAAACGTCTCACATTTACAGATGATGGAGGCCACTGTGCTCATTGGGACCTTCAATGCTGCAGAATTTTTTCTGTACCCTTCCCCAGATCTATACCTCAATACAATCCTGTCTCAGTGGTCTACAGACAACTCCTTGGACTTCATGGCTTGGTTTGTGCTCTGACATGCACTGTTAACTGTGGAACCTTATATAGACAGGTGTGTGCCTTTCCAAATCATGTCCAATCAACTGAATTTACCACAGGTGGACTCCAATCAAGGCGTAGAAACATCTCAAGGATGATCAGTGGAAACAGGATGTACCTGAGCTCAATGCTGAATGTCATGGAAGTCTGTGAATACTTATGTACATGGTATTTTTTTCGTTTTTTTTATTTTTAATAAATTTGCAAAGATTTCAAACAAACTTCTTTCATGTTGTCATTATGGGGTATTGTTTGTAGAATTTTGAGGAAAATAATGAATTTAATCCATTTTGGATCAGGGAATTTAGGATGTAGCTACATGCTTTTTAAGGACCCCATCTTTATATTTAACTATTTGATTCTAACCCATTTCATTATTTTTCATACATACTTCCACACATCTGGTGCTAATCTATATCCTAAACTGTTGTGTACTGCAAAGTTGATTGTGCTGCCTAACCTTTGTGACAGCGCATATGGATGTTAATATGACGATCCATGCTATACAGTGTGTGTATATATATATATATATATATATATATATATATATATATATATATATATATATATATATATAAAATAAAAATTACCTGTGTATGTGATATATGTCAATGCTATGTATTTATATCCAGCCTTATGCCAACACATCAATAAACTTATATCAAATTATACTTATCAAGTCAAATTGCCTCATTCAAAGTCCCAAATTCCCTCCTCTTTTGTATCCATTTTGGAGCAAGGCTGTAAATAACATAATGTGGAAAAAGTGAAGCGATGTGAATACTTTCCAGATGCACTGTATATCCCAAGTTTTAAACTGCAATCATTCAATTCAAATCTTTTGAATGTTGATTTTTTTTTACTATATTATCAATTGTTTTGGCTTTAAAGCTGAACTCTGGGGAAAAATCTCTATCCTTACAGTACGGTTTAGGAGATATCCCCTGTATTTGTATGTGCCGTTGCTTCAGTTAGACTGTGCCGTTATCGGTGGCACCCGTGCGCTTGCGCAGGAGTGACGTCATTGTGGCAGAAGTAACTCCGGGAGCGATGTCGCCGGCTGGAGCAGTGAACGAGGACTGCTGTGGATGCTTCGATCTCAGGTAAGTAATACATAATGAGCTAGTATGCTATGCATACTAGCTCATTATGCCTTTGTCGTGCAGGTTTTTTTTTGTTTGTTTTGTTTTTGGGTTTACAACCACAATAATACTTCTTTTGCCTTGAGAATGATGAATACAGTAATATATAGTTGTGCTTAAAAGTTGGTATACCCTGGCAGAAATTGTTAAATTTTGGTATTGATATTGAAAATATGACTGCTCATGCCAAAACAAAACTGTCTTTTATTTAAGGACTGTGATCACATAGTGATTTGGCTCCTTTTTAAATCATAATGATACCAGAAATCACCCAATTGGCCCTGATCAAAAGTTGACATACCCTGGAATGTTTGGCCTTGGTACAGACACACAAGGTGCAACATACAGGTTAATTTGCTTTTGAAATTGCAGTAAGTTGTCTGGGTACAATAATCAACAAGTTTGTTACCTCTCACATGGATGCACTGAGCAGGCTAGATACTGAGCCATGGGGAGCAGAAACGAACTGTCAAAAGACCTGCGTAGCAAGGTAATGGACCGTTCTAAAGATGGAAAAAGGATATGAAAAGATATCCCAAGCTTTGAATATGCCAGTACTGTTCAATCACTTATTAAGAAGTGGAAAATTCAGGGATCTCTTGATACCAAGCCAATGTCTGGTAGACCAAGAAAGGTCAAACAAAACCAAGGAAAATTCCCAGCTCTACTTACCGACCAGCTTGCAACCAACCAAATGTTTCTATCTAATAATGTATGTTAAAAACAGGGGTTAAGTTTGCACATATTTGCAAATACATGCACAAGCTGCAGAGCCACTTCACGGTACCCCAGTATTATCTGCAGTCATAACTCCATACATTTGTGAGAGTCTCCACAGTGGAAGGATATGCATTATGATGGATAGAAAGATAGAGGACAGGTGAGCCTGAAGGGAGTCCACCCCTCCTTAAAGGCACAGGGGCACACTGGACACCCAGCATATAACACCATGGCAGCAAAGGTGTCCAGTGCATCCCCTCACCAGTATTCCAACAGTACAAACAAATGGCCACTGCCCCCACCTATAACTGGCCTTTGCAGCAAAGAGCACATGGAAGGGTGACGCATGTCAAGCAAAACCAAAAAAAATTCTCAGCGCAACTTACCAAACAGCCTTCAACCAACTGAATTATCCAGTCAGTAACAGTATGCATTAAAAGCAGGAGTTTAGTTTGCACACAGTTGCAAATACATGCGCAAACTGCAGAGCCACTTCACGGCACCCCATTATTATCTGCAGTCCTAACTCTACATTTTGAATGCCTCCACAGTGGAAGCACATGCATTATAATGGATAGAGCAAGAAAGATTGCAGCCACAACTGCCAAAAGAATTGTTCAGGATGCAAAGAAAAACCCACAGGTAACCTCAGGAGAAATACAGGCTGCTCTGGAAAAAGATGGTGTGGTTGTTTCAAGAAGCACAATACAATGATACAACAATGAGCTGAATGGTTGAGTTGCCAGAAAGAATCCTTTACTTGCTCCAATGTCTGGTTACAATATGCCCGACAACTTATTGACAGGCCTCACAGCTTCTGGCACACTGTAATCTGTAGTGACAAGACCAAAATAGAGCTTTGTGTTCACAACCATAAGTGCTATGTTTGGAGAGGAAGAATACCATCCCCACTGTAAAGCATGGTGGTGGCTCCTTGATGTTTTTTTTTTTTTTTGGGGGGGGGGGGGTTGAGCTCTAAAGGCACGGGGAATCTTGTGAAAATTGATGGCAAGTCGAATGTAGTATGCTATCAGAAAATACTGGCAGACAGTTTGCATTCTTCTGCACAAAAGATGTGCATGGGAGGATCTTGGACTTTCCATCACGATGATAACCCTAAGCACAAGGCCAAATTGACCCTCCAGTGGTTACATCAGAAAAAGGTGAAGGTTCTGAAGTGGCCATCACATTCTCCTGACATTAATATCATTGAGCCACTCTAGAGAGATCTGAAATGTGCGGTTCATGCAGGACAACCAAAGACTCTGCATGGCTTGGAGACGGAGGCATTTTACCAAGATGAATGGACAACTATTACAAAAGACTGCATGCTGTCATTAATGTTAAAGGGAGCAATGCATAATATCAAGACTTTTGAACAGAGGTAATTTTATTTGTTTACTTGTTGCCAGGTTTTGTTTTAGGATTGTGCCCTTCTGTTATGAGCTACAGTTGCAGAATATGAATTCCATAAGAAATAAAAGAAATGTGTTTAGCCTACTCACTCATGTTTTCTTTCAAAAATGGTACATTTGTATATTGCCAATTCTTCAAGGGGATGCAAATTTTTGAGCACAGCTGTACTCACCTTATTCCTTGCTCCCGCAGGCTCTCTCTTCTTCTCCTGACAAGTTCCTGAAGCCTCTTCTCAAACAATCCAAGGGGGACACTGATGGAGACCCAAATATAAGAGGGACTCTGATGGAGATTCTGATGTAAGAGGGAGTCTATTGGTGACCCAGATGTAATGGCAGCTGTGATGGGGACCCTGATGTAAGGGGGGAGATCTGATGGGGACCCTGATATAGGAGGGAACTTTGATGTAAGCAGGACTCTGATGTAAGGGGGTCCTCTTGTACTGAAAAGTTGGGAGACCCCTGCTATAGGCAAAAATGAGCAGTTGGGACTCACTGCAAGGGTAACTGACTGTTGGCGATGCCTTTAGGATAAAGGCACACTTTATTAGATTTACTGGAGCTGTCCCGCAATCACCCCTTTTTTGGGTTTCAGTACAAAACTTGTTACATCGCATTTTTGGAGGTGCCTCTCCCACTTACCCCTAAATTTTTTCTACTGGGTCTCTCCTCTTTGAACCTAGCTAAACCCTATAAAAAGTTGTTGTGTCATGTGCTTTCAGCTGCCATATGCCTTATAGCACTTAATTGGGAAAAAAAAACACTCCCCCATCCTCAGTTGCTCTGTACAGTATGCTGGAATTATAGATGTAGAATTAAGCCCTCGTTCACATCGGCACGATTTGACATGCGATTTGGCAGGTCAAATCCCAGCCTATTGCCGGCAATAGGTGTGTCCCAATCGATGGGACGCTGAATTTGCAGGGCCGCACCGATTTCCAAAAGTAGTTCCTGCACTACTTTTGGCGACTTTGGGGGCGATTTCAATAGTCTGTGCATGAACCCACACAGATGTCTTTCAAGTTGCCCCAGAAGTCGGACTGAAATGCAGCTTTGAAATCATGTGAATTCGCACGATTTCAAAGCCGTGTTCAGTGTGAAAGAGGACTAATGGAGAAACTGACAGATAGAATTAATGATAAACTGGAGGCCCATAATCTCATTCGGGAACTATGGTCCTGAGTGGACTCCGCCAGATTTTGCCCATACTTTGGTCGTTGGGTTCTACTGAGGTTTTGGGACAATGCGGCAGTCCTCCTCCTTTCTAGTCTGTCCGTTCTGGGATCTTGTATCTTTTTTTTTTTCTCCTCGTTTTATTCTATTTTATATTTTGAGACATTTTGCACCAAGGCATTTAGGCTACCACAACAGTAAAGTATTGAGCCTCTCTTGATATCTAAATGCTTGCACGCTGTTAATTTTGAAATGCAATTACTTGCATTGCATAGCTTATAATAGAGGTCCTTGTTGCTACTTTTATCATGCTGGTTTGACCTCTTCCCATATTTCTGTTGCTGTCAGCTAGATTGCTTTTCAGTATGACATGATTACTACTTGTCTATTTTGTACACAGTGTATGTATCTTTTTACTTTTATATGCAAACAAAAAAAAAATCTTAATAATTATTGTTATTAAAAAAAATTTAAAAAAAATGACAGGGTCTTAACTGTTTACTACTGTAATCCAAAAAAAAAAAAAAAAAAAAAAAAAGTGAACAGTTGTTATCATATACTAAATTACCAAAAGTATTGGGACGCCTGCCTTTACACTTTACTTTATGAACTTTAATGGCATCCCAGTCTTAGTCCGTAGGGTTCAATATTGAGTTGGCCCACCCTTTGCAGCTATAACAGCTTCAACTCTTCCAGGAAGGCTGTCCACAAGGTTTAGGAGTGTGTCTATGGGAATCTTTGACCATTCTTCCAGAAGCGCATTAGTGAGGTCAGCCACTGATGTTGGACGAGAAGGCCTTGCTCGCAGTCTCCGCTCAAATTCATCCCACGAGCTCGTAAAGATCCGCCTGAAATAAAGACAGGCAGATCTTTGCGGGCCACCCATTGACTTGTATGGGGCAAGCAGATGTCAGCGGAGATGTGTCCGCTGACAGCCGCCTGCCATCCAATCCGACAAGAAAAACAGACGGATGGCGATACGTTCGCCATCTGTCCAGCGGATTGGAAGAAAACGGACATGCTGTCCGTTTTCATCCGATCTTCCCATAGAGAACAGCGGGGTTCTGACAGGTCCGTCCCTGCACAGTGAGTGGAGACGGACCTGTCATCTGCCTGCTCAGCAGTGATCAACGCAGCGCTCCCCCGCTGAGCTAGCAAAGTCTGCTTAATGGATCTGCCCTGTGTGAAAGGGGCCTAAGGCACCAAGTGAGTTTAATTACCACCTTAGTAAGCCACAGAACCTGTGTAATTAATGTGTGTTCGATTATAAAGGGATGAGGTGGCAACCCTACTCACAAATGCGCTTATGGAAAAATGGTCAAACATTCCCATAGACACACTTCTAAACCTTGTGGGCAGTCTTCCCAGAAGAGCTGAAGCTGTTATAGCTGCAAAGGGTGGGCCAACTCAATATTGGACCCTACAGACTAAGACTGGGATGCCATTAAAGTTCATGTGCGTGTAAAGGCAGGTGTCCCAATACTTTTGGCAATATAGTGTATATCAAATCTTGTTGTTCATCACAAAATGTAATATATCTCTATTTTTTCTTCTTATGCCCCGTACACATGATCGGAAATATGGCCCGCAAAAGACCGATGAGAGCTTTTGGACGGAAAATGTGACCGTGTGTATGCTCCATCGGAATTTTTCTGGCCGAATTCCCGCCAGCAAAAGATTGAGAGCAGGTTCTCTATTTTTCGGTCGGAAAAAGTTCTGATCGGAAATTCCGATCATCTGTAGCAATTCCGACGCGCAAAATTCCTACGCATGCTCAGAAACAATTTGATGCATGCTCGGAAGCATTGAATGCTCGGAAGCATTGAACTTCATTTTCTCGGCTCGTCGTAGTGTTATACGTCACCGCGTTTTTGATGGTCGAAAGTTCAGAGAACTTTTGTGTGACCGTGTGTATGCAAGCCAAGCTTGAGCGGAATTCGATCGGAAAAACCATTCAAGAATTTTCCGACGGAAATTCCGCTCGTGTGTACTGGGCATTAGAAACATTAAAGAAGAATCCGATTGGTTGCTATAGGCAACACAGGCAGTCGTCCTTTCAGGCACTTTTTATAAATGAGGCAATATATGGCTGAGCAGGAGGCACTGTCTTGCTTGGTGCCACTGCAGAGTCCAGCGTCTTGTACTCCACATACTTCTCCAATCACCTCCATGTAATTTGTGTTTGCACAAGTGGTACTTATCAGATCGAATGTAAACAGTGGTCTGTGCTCCAGGGAGCCTGCTCTGGCTTCAGAAACAATTTATGTCAAGGGTGAAGCAGTGTTTGCTGGGTACTGTGCAGTGACTTGACCATGAGGGAGCGCAGAAGAAAGCTACTGCGTACACGGTGATCGCAACTGCTCTTTACCGGGAAAAAAATTAATTTGGGCAATTTATATATAATCTATATTTAATCTTTGTTTTACAGATATACATTTAAACAGGACAAAGTTTTCCCAGAGCACTACAGGTTATCTAAAGAGACAGCCTGCTTTGCAGCTCTCTTTAAAGAGGAACCAGATTTAGCACCCTGATGTTTAGGCGGGGTTGCTATTAAATTTATTTACCAATTGATAGTTGCATTGGTCAATTGTTAGGAGGTCAATTGATTTCGCACTAATTCTGGAATTGCTGCACTTCTCTCTTCTGTCACTAGATGGTCGGGTATATGGTGGCATTGGATAAGACAAGGGCATTGCAAGGACAGATTAGGAATGAATGGGGTGTCTCAGCCAATGGGCAGGGATTTTCTTGGCTCCCTCGGCCTGCTGGGAGGGCCTATTTATTTGGGTGGAGTCAGGTGATCGGGGTTCTGTGCCACCTAGACGGCCATTTGGGTGGACGTCTGTCATATTGCCCCGGGCTGCTAGGCCAGAAACCTAAGGCCTATCCCTGGGACATCTGGCTGCTAGGCTAGCTGAGAGCCTATCCAGAAGTAGCACAAGGTTGTGACTGCGGGCTTGTAGTCCAACCGGAAGTAACGGTTCCACTAGCCGGGGAACCAGTCATGATCGGAGGTAGAGGGGAAGCTGTCGCCACAGAGGGCCCATCCACCTTACTGTGAGTAAGCTGAGGCTAGTACCAGAGCTGACTTCTTGCCAGCCGGGGACGGTGAAGAAGTAGGAAAGCATCAGCAAGTGCCAAGTCAGGGACCCAGCAGAGGTCACGCTTGTGGAGTGCCAAGCCAGAGACCTAACGTGTCAGCGTGGGTGAAGCTTGAGGAGTATCTGTGAGTGCCAAGCCAGGGACCCAGCGGTGAAGCGGGGGTGACGCTTGAGGAAGATACTCATGGGATCCAGTGGCTAATGGATCTGAAGTCTAGTGAGAGAGACTGGGAGCTCGTTGAGTGAAGACCCACAATGAATGAGTGTGGGGTAAGGAGAACTGTTTGTGTTGCAGATAGTTGAATACCTTTACCGTTAGTAACAGCTACAAGATTGTTGCCATAGGAGACAGCGGTCCTACCTATACAGAAGTGGTGTCCGGCTGGAGGCCTTCACCTGTATAGCTGTCTACCTATAGAAAATCCTGGAGTCTGCCAATCAACATTGCAAGAGTGTCCCGGCCCTAACCCTCTCTCCCACAGTTCTGTTTAAGAGACAATAAATCTCTTTGCATTCAAAAAGTGTTCGGCGCCCACCATTTTATCTTGCATCACACCCACCATAAATAAATGGAAGAAGCAGCGCTGTAAAGCAATATGTGATAAATAAATGTCACAATAGTGTTAAATAATATTAGAGTCCATATCTGGTCAATTGAATCAGCAAAGTTCTATAATAATAGTCTTCAAAAGTGAAACGGATGAGGACCCCAGCTTGGGTCTCTACCAAAAATGATTGACAAATAAACTGGATAACCTTCACCACACCACTGTGATATGAGTAAAATGCACGCTTACCAACTGGCAAGCTTAATAAAGCTTGTGACCTTAACCCGGTCGGGGCCTTTCTTGAAATGGAGACACCACTAAAACGTTCCTTAGACCGTGACTAGACCACTAATCTCCATAGAAGGGGAACCTGGATGCGTGAGGTACTGAACTCCTAGTTAGGAGTTGTTCTCTCAGACAATGCCACACAAAAAAAGAGGAAAAGCAACATAGCGTAATCCTGGATGGATGTTTATTTAAAATAATTAAAAAATACACTTACAATGTGTCGAATAAATAGGCATAAGAAGCCGGCCGGCTACATACGAACACCCGTCCTACAGACGGTGAGTACGGCACGTCAGCACGTCAGCACGTCAGCACGCCCGACGTACGTTTCGTCACACTTCTGACGTCGTCTGGGGCACGGGCGACGCACTGACGTGTCGCTCATATATAACAAACAAACATAACCAGACCTCGAACTGAAAACGAGGCCGGAAATCACCCTGCGCTCCACCAAGCAAGGGCGGATGATGTAAAACCGCCATCTTAACTAAGGAAAAAATTAGGTAGGCGTTAAAAAGATATAGGAAAGGAATAAGAAGTTAAATTTAATTAATAAATTCATAAACTGGTTATTTAAACCTTAAAAGGGGCATAACTTCATAATGGTAAAGGGCACACAAAAAGCCCTATAGTACCTTACAGAACAAAAAATTAAATGAAAAAATAAATTAAATTAAATCACAGAAAGGCCTTAATCTGAGCGACATTGTTGCAGAGAAGAAGGTGATTTCAACGGTCTCAAGTAATCTTTTAACAGTTCAAATCATAACAAACAATATATGCAATATTAGAATAAATTCATAAATAAATTCATAAAACATAAGGTTGGTCTCAAAACCTCCATTACATTAAGGGAAACGTGGAATTAAAGTTTGTACATAATAGAACCCAAATCAACCCCATAAATATGTATAGTTCCTCAGAAATTAATATACATATATTAAGGTGTGGACCAAAAATACCATAACCAACAATTAGCTCTAAACAAATCCAATAGGCTAAATGGAGGAGTTATCATGAATTGTCAATAAAGGCATTGGTATCGGTATCCACATTGAGTCCATGTGGAACATAACATTTGATTTTGTGTATCCAGAGCATTTCGAGCTTAGAGATGCTCCTAGTTAAAGAGCTCCCCCTCCAGTGAGGCCGATAACTATCAATCCCTAAAAAAAGAGTTTTTGAAGGGTCTTTGTTATGAGAGCCCCTTTCACTAGCCCTTTTGACTAATCTTCCACAGTCTTTCCAGGCTGACTCTCCAGCCATCCCAGACTGCCACTCACAAGTCCTCTCCGGCTGTATCTCAGTCCTCCCAGACTGCCCACTCTCCAGTCACCTGGCTGTCTTCTCCCTGGAGATCTCCTTGATGTGCTCGCTGGCTCCCGCTGTCCTCACACCTGCTCCCGTGCCTCTGGACAGGTCTTCTCCTTGAGTTGTCAGAGGATCCCTCCAGCGCCCCGAGGTCCCCCCCTCTCTCCCCAGACTAGGGGGTTACCCTCAAGGTCCTCCAACAGCCTCCTCACTACTCCATCTTCAGCTTCCACCCAAAACTCACACTGCCCCTGCTGGCCTGACCCAGAGTATTTAAGAGGTGCCCTCCCCCTCCCAGCCCATTTGGCTGGGGATTGGTTGGGACCCTCATAAATACTCTATGCAACTCCTCCTAACCTCCCTCCCATTCTTCTGGAAGTTTCAGCAAATAGGGGGAGGTACCAGAGGTGCTGCCTGATGAGTCATCCATCCTCCCTGGATCACTCACCCTGACCCAGATTCAAAACACAGGCTGGGCTGACAGCCAAGCTTAAATTTATCTACACTACAAAAACCTATGTACATTACCTAGCACTCTACACTAGAGGGTGCTACACATGCTTATTTTGTTGAGAAATCACTTTCTCAACGGCCATCCTGAGTAAGGTGAATCATGTAGCATTTACCTCCTGGAATCCATCTGCCCTTAGCTCAGGCATGCAGACAATAGGGGGTGCTAAGCTGAGAGAGCCCCTCCTCCAAACAAAAGGAAAATAATGCCCATGAAGACTCCTGGGATTTATGACATCATTTTGGCCTTGGCCAGAAACCAGGAAGCAACTGCAAAAAATGTAAAAAAAAAAAAAAAAAAGTTTATCGCGAGTAAATATAATATACCTTTCCTATCTATTTGCTAAGGCTACTTTTACACTGTGGCGGTGGGTGCGTCGGCGGCAAAGCGCCGTTATTTTTAGCAGCGCTTTACCGTCAATTTTGGGGGCTATTCGGCCACTAGTGGGGTGCTTTTACCCCCCGCTAGCGGCCGAGAAAGGGTTAAAACCACCGCAAAGCTATGCCAGCGGTATAGCCTCACTGCCCCATTGATTTCCAGTGCCATTATTTCTTAAAGTGGAACTTCACTCTCTCAATCCAAACTGACTACTTTTAATCCTTATGCTGCTAGCCTTAATAAATAGATAGGAAAGTATATCATATTTCAAACTTTTTTTTTTTTACACTTCTTCAGTTATTTCCTGGTTTCAATGCCTAGGCAAATTATGTTATACATCCCATGAGTCTTCAGTAGGGGAGGAGGGGCACACCCTCACCTGCTTGCATACCTGACCTAAGGGCAGATGGATTCCAGGAAGTAAATGCTAAATCAATCATCTGCTCTTACGCAAGATGGCCGTGGCCAGAAATTCTAGGGGGGGGGGGGGTTTAAGGCGATTTCTCAACCAAATAAAGCATGGAGACATGGATGAGTGAGTTTGCTTTGAATATTCAAAATTAATTTAAATAGCATTTTTGGTTTGTGGTGCTCAGAAGAAGTATATGTAGCAAAGTCCCAGGGGCCCCTGAGGCCTAATGGTGACCTCCAGAGTTAGGGACAGCTGACATTCTTCAGTGTAGAGTTGGTTACAAGGCATGGTGGGTGTGATAAAATATAAAGAAGAAAAAGCACCGCGCTGTATACCCTTAAACAATTACCAAATAATAAATGACATGCAATATAAAGGAGGAAAAGCAGCCGCTTAAAAGTGAGATACACACACTGTACAATAAATAAATGGAAGAAGCAGCGCTGTAAAGCAATATGTGATAAATAAATGTCACAATAGTGTTAAATAATATTAGAGTCCATATCTGGTCAATTGAATCAGCAAAGTTCTATAATAATAGTCTTCAAAAGTGAAACGGATGAGGACCCCAGCTTGGGTCTCTACCAAAAATGATTGACAAATAAACTGGATAACCTTCACCACACCACTGTGATATGAGTAAAATGCACGCTTACCAACTGGCAAGCTTAATAAAGCTTGTGACCTTAACCCGGTCGGGGCCTTTCTTGAAATGGAGACACCATTTTATCACCTGTACTACTGAGGGGGTCGTCTATTTACTACAGTGCCCCTGTGGCCTACAGTATGTAGGCAGGACTAGACGACCCCTCTCTGTTCGCCTAAATGAACATATTACTAACATCATAAATGGCTTTCCTAAACACTCTGTTTCAAAACATTATTTGGTCTCTCATAACAAAGACCCTTCAAAAACTCTTTTTTTAGGGATTGATAGGTATCGGCCTCACTGGAGGGGGAGCTCTTTAACTAGGAGCATCTCTAAGCTCGAAATGCTCTGGATACACAAAATCAAATGTTATGTTCCACATGGACTCAATGTGGATACCGATACCAATGCCTTTATTGACAATTCATGATAACTCCTCCATTTAGCCTATTGGATTTGTTTAGAACTAATTGTTGGTTATGATATTTTTGGTCCACACCTTAATATATGTATATTAATTTCTGAGGAACTATACATATTTATGGGGTTGATTTGGGTTCTATTATGTACAAACTTTAATTCCACGTTTCCCTTAATGTAATGGAGGTTTTGAGACCAACCTTATGTTTTATGAATTTATGCATATATTATATACATTTATCTATATATAGATATATATTATATACATTTATCTATATATAGATATATATTATATACATTTATCGATAGATAGATATATATTATATACATTTATCTATATATAGATATATATTATATACATTTATCGATAGATAGATATATATTATATACATTTATCGATAGATAGATAGATAGATAGATAGATAGATAGATAGATAGATAGATAGATAGATAGATAGATAGATAGATAGATAGATAGATAGATAGAGATATCTATATCTATATATATATATCTGTCTGTCTGTCTGTCTGTCTGTCTGTCTATCTATATATAGATAGATATATCTATATATAGATAGATATATATATATATATATATATATATATATATATATATGTAAAATCTTTTTTTTTTTAAACTTATTATGGTCAGGTTTAAGAAAAATGACAAATATGAAATATATGTACATTTTAAATAGAAAATATAAATATAGACATATGTATGTTAGATGGCACAGCAGCTGTCATTAACTGTGTCCTTATCTGTAATTAAAAATAGATTCATCAAGGAATATTTTGTTAAAAGTCAGATTTACTGCTTTATAATTATGCTTGTTAGTGTGGCACAACAAGCATGCAGTCAGTGCAAGCAATCGTGTATTTTAATTAATCATTGCAGAATTTATTAAAAATAATTTTCGATTTCATATTTTTATATGCTTGTTCGTCTCGTATTTATGTTACTGTGGCAAAAACACATATGTGTTTTTACTGCAATTTTGCTACAGAACAGTGTGAACGTGGGCTAAGGAAGACAGTACTGGATTCTGTGCCTTCTGACAACTCAGTGTTGGCAGATCCCAGTATTCTATCCTGACATGTTATTTTATATATGTACTGGGGTATTCATTCACACAGCGTTTTACCCAGAAATGAGAAAATTGTATGAAACTTGGGTGAAAGTTGTGTGATGCACAACTTTCTGTCACCTTTGTGTGTTCCGACTCCTCCTGTCACATTCACCATAATATAAAAAAAAAGCAGGGATGGTGGGAACCCCTCATAGCAGGGAGAAATAATAACAATTTCAGCACCATGGAGAGCTATTTGTAGTAGATTTGCCTAATGAAAAAAATTGGAATATTCACTAAGGGCTTTGGTGCCCTGTGAAGAGCAATCTGAGTTTGGATTGCTTTTCAGAGGGCATTTGACAGATGGTGAGGAGGTATTATACCACCTCCATCTGATTTAACCCTGTAATGCCGCACTATTGTGCATTGCACACGGTTGCAACGCAGCCCTATTGAAGTCAATGGGCAAGCTTGACAGGTGATACCACCTGTCAAAATCTGCACCCTGCATTAAAATTGCTGCATCCACAGCATGCGTACATCCCCCATCTGGCTGTATTTTTCCATTTTGGGTGGGTGGCCAGGGGGGCAGAAAAAAACCCTGGCTCAGCTGCCCTTTTCAAACTACCTTCCAATTGCCCATCTTAAAGAGACCCTTATGATACACACTATATTATCAAAAGTATTGGGACGCCTGCCTTTACACGCACATGAACTTTAAGGGCATCCCAGTCTTAGTCCGTAGGGTTCAGTATTGAGTTGGCCCACCCTTTGCAGCTATAACAGCTTCAACTCTTCTGGGAAGGTTGTCCACAAGGTTTAGGAGTGTCTCTATGGGAATGTTTGACCATTCTTCCAGAAGGGCATTTGTGAGGTCAGGCACTGATGTTGGACGAGAAGGCCTGGCTCACAGTCTCCACTCTAATTCATCCCAAAGGTGTTCTATCAGGTTGAGGTCAGGATTCTGTCAAACTCGCTCATCCATGTCTTTATCCTTTTCATGCCTAAGCCTATTTCTGACATTTGTTGCTTACAAGTTAAAATCCGTATTTTTTGCTAGAAAATTACTTAGAACCCCCAAACATTTTATATATATATATATATATATATATATATATTTTTTTTTTAGCAGAGACCCTAGAGAATAAAATGGCGATTGTTGCAATATGTTATATCATATTGTATTTGTGCAGCGGTCTTTCAAATGCAATTTTTTGGGAAAAAAATACACTTTTTGTAAAATGTGAAAGATGTTACGCCGAGTAGATAGATACCTAACATGTCATGCTTTGAAATTGCGCACACTGGTGGAATGGCGACAAACTACAGTACCTAAAAATCTCCATGGGCGACGCTTTAAAAACAATCTCACTCTGACGATCGCAGCGATACCTCACATGTGTGATTTGAACACCGTTTACATTTGCGGGCACGACTTACGAATGCGATTTCTTTGCGTGCGAGCACACGGGGACAGGGGCACTTTCAAAAAAAATATTTATTTTTTTACATTATCCCTTTAAAAAAAAAAAAAAATCTGATCACTTTTATTGCTGTCACAAGGACATCTCTTGTGACAGTAATGGGCAGTGACAGGTACTCTTTATGGAGGGATCAGGGTCTAAAAGACTTAACAGTATTCAGAACTCCAAAATCTGCATTTCTGAATACTGTCATTTTTTTAAAATTTGCGCCATTGGCCGCCGCGTAAACCAGAAGTGATGTCGCTTCTGGGATTTTACATCGGAGACCCGATCAAAGCTGAATTTGGCTTTGTTCGGGTCTCAGCCTAGGCAGCGGAAGTGCCGGCTGGTGGCTCGGGTCTCCCGGTGGGATGGGAGGCCCTGGGAAGAGCGGCAGGAGGGTGGGGGGGGCTGTCCCCTCCCACCACTTAGGATAACAGTCAAGCCTTTTAGCCGTATTGGTTGTTATCACTAAAAAGTCAACCGCCCGCTCTAAAAAATGATACTGGGGTGATGCCTGCAGCTGCAGATCACCCCGGTTTAACCCCTTCAAACTATGAATGCAAATTTGTGTTCGGTCGGCGTGAAGGGGTTATGGACCTTCGTTTAATGCACTGGTGTGCAGTCATGTTGGAACAGTAAGGGGACATCCCCAAACTGTTCCCACAAAGTTGGGAGCATGAAATTGTCCAAAATGTCTTGGTATGCTGACACCTTAAGAGTTCCCTTCACTGTAACTGAGGGGCCAAGCCCAACCTCTGAAAAACAACCCCACACCATAATCCCCCCTCCACCAAATGATTTGGACCAGTGTACAAAGCAAGGTCCATAAAGACATGGATGAGCGACTTTGTGGTGGAGGAACTTGTCTGGCCTGCACAGAGTCCTGACCTCAACCCGATAGAACACCTTTGGGATGAATTAGAGTGGAGACTGCGAGCCAGGCCTTCTCGTTCAACATCAGTCTCTAACCTCACAAAAGGCGTTTCTGGTCAAACATTCCCATAGACACACTCCTAAACCTCGTGGACAGTCTTCCCAGGAGAGTTGAAGCTGTTATAGCTGCAAAGGGGGGGCCAACTCAATATTGAACTTTACAGACGTAAGCCCCATACACACGATTAGATTTTCTGCAGATTTTTGTCTTTACCAAAACTATGTAGTGCAAGGGCCTTCCTAATTGCATACAGATTGAAACACTAATGCCGCATACACGGGTCGGATTTTCCGACGGAAAATGTTCAATGGAAGCTTGTTGTCGGAAATTCTGACCGTGTGTAGGCTCTATCGGAATTTCCGTCACACAAAATTTGAGCTCTAGATCTCAAATTTTCCGACAACAAAATCCGTTGTCGTAAATTCCGATTGTGTGTACACAATTCCGACGCACAAAGTTCCACGCATGCTCGGAATCAAGCAGAAGAGCCGCACTGGCTACTGAACTTCATTTTTCTCGGCTCGTCGTGCGTGTTCTTGACGTTCGGAATTTCCGACAAGATTTGGGTGACCATGTGTGTGCAAGACAAGTTTGAGCCAACATCCTTCGGAAAAAATCCATGGATTTTGTTGTCGGAATGTCCGATCAATGTCCGATCGTGTGTACGGGGCATTAAGGTTTGACCTCATATCATATGGTTTTGGTAAATCTGAAGACAAAAATCTGCAGAAAATGTAATAGTGTGTATGGGGCTTAAAGTGGATGTAAACCCAATGTCATCCTTTCTAAACTACAGCCATATGGGGTTATCTATAAGGATATACACGCCTCCTGCATGTATCTTTACCTGTCAAATGTCTCCCCTCTGTCTGTTATGAGACCCGAAAAACTGCAGATTCTGTGGGCGGGTCTGTTGTCTGGAGCTCGGTGGGTGGAGTCGTGATGTCAGTAGAGTCCCCGCCCACCTCTACACACCTCTTGTCAATATGAATTTTCTCCTGTGTATTTCTTACACTGAACTTCTGCTATGATCTCTAACATCCAGTGAAAAGACAGGAAAGTAACCACATGACTTCAGCATGCCAAATCATGCTGAGGTGTGGAACAGCCAATCCTGGCAGAGCTGCTGAAGAAAGGAGTGGGGGAGGGAATTAAAAAATAATGCATGTCTTAGGCTATTGCACGAGATGTAAATCACCTGTCACTCACAGCAAGGGGGAGGATTTGACAAAGTTTTTCTCAGTTTGTCAAGTTTTATGTCACTGAACAATAAAAGAGGATTGCTCAGAGCTGGATTAACTCTTTGTGGCAAGACTGGGCTCAAATGATAGGAAATCTTATACTCTACATCAGTGTTTCTCACCTCCAGTCTTCAAGGAAAAGTGTAGTGTATTTGAATTCATCATTGCAAAATTTTAGATATTTATATGGCATTTTTAAATGCTTTTTTTGTCCATATTTATATTACTGTATCAAATATAGAGAAATTCCACTAGGGGGAGCTCTCTGTGGCTCACTGAAATCTCTATGTGTCTGCTTAACAGCTGTTGAGATGCAATCAGCCACACAGGGAGTGTATTGTTTTTAGTGAGTCTACGACTCATAGGGGTATGTTTTTTTTTTAATGTATAATAGACATTTGCCCAAGTGATTGGATGGGATTCTCCCGGCGTTCCGCAGTCACATTCACCCTATTAATAATTTTTTTTTAATGTATAATAGACATTTGCCCAAGTGATTGGATGGGATTCTCCCGGCGTTCCGCAGTCACATTCACCCTATTAATAATTTACAAGTGAAAGCAGCTACTGGTGAACCGCTTCCAAATCTGACATTTACTATATAACCAAAAGTATTGGGACACATGCCTTTACCCACACATGAACTTTAATGGCATCCCAGTGGATGTAAACCCCATAATGTAGAGCAGTGTTTCTCAACTCCAGTCCTCAAGGCGCCCCAACAGGTCATGTTTTCAGGCTTTGCATTATTTTGCACAGGTGATTTGATCAGTTTCACTGCCTTAGTAATCACCATGGCCGTTTCCTCTGAGGGAAATCCTGAAAACATGACCTGTTGGGGCGCCTTGAGGACTGGAGTTGAGAAACACTGCTCTACATTATGGGGTTTACATCCACTTTAAGACTGGGATGCCATTAAAGTTCATGTGTGGGTAAAGGCAGGTGTCCCAATACTTTTGGTTATATAGTAAATGTCAGATTTGGAAGCGGTTCGCCAGTAGCTGCTTTCACCTGTAAATTATTAATAGGGTGAATGTGACTGCGGAACGCCGGGAGAATCCCATCCAATCACTTGGGCAAATGTCTATTATACATTAAAAAAAAACATACCCCTATGAGTCCTAGACTCACTAAAAACAATACACTCCCTGTGTGGCTGATTGCATCTCAAGCAGACACATAATTTCACTGAGCCACAGAGAGCTCCCTCTAGTGGAATTTCTCTATATTTGATACAGTAATATAAATATGGACAAAAAAAGCATTTAAAAATGCCATATAAATATCTAAAATTTTGCAATGATGAATTCAAATACACTACACTTTCCCGTTGCTTGCGAACCCCAACAATCAAAACATAAGACATAAAATCATTTGATGCAGTCTGATATAAAATCTATGTGGGGATGATTCCTCTTTTTTCCGGTGACAAGCTCCAATGTCAAAGACTCCATTTTTTTTACAAGACATATCCCAGTTCCCTCCCACACAACCAGTTTATTTACTTATCTTGCATGACTTGGCCCGATCGCTGAGCTGCACCCTCCGGGGAAGCTGGTGAGGCAGAGTTTAGAGGCTGTATTAATTATCAGCTAATTATCCAATTATTGTGACACCGACACCATTTCATCATTTGATATAATAATGGGTACCTGGTGTTGTCAACCTCTCGCTAGTTTTCACACCTCCTTAAACGATGCAAAGAGAGATAGAATGACAATGTTAATTAGAGGGCTGTAGGAGAACGATTCGGTCGCTGGACATGGCGTGTTGCAAAGACACTGTGATTTTATTGGGAGTCATTTATGTAGTCTTTAAGGATTCACTTTGAATTAAAGGTAAAACGGTAACATTCCACAATAGTCTAAATGTTCTGTTTGAAAATGCCGCATTATTTACTGACATACCTCCTTGGACCCGGTCTGTCTGGCACAGTATGGTCACCTGCTCACTTGGCACTATCCATAGGCAGCTTAACTCTTCAATAAGACACAGATGTGGAATCCAATGTGATTTTATTTCAGACAGTTGCAGCACAGAGGAGGAGCCTCGTACACACGATCGGATTTTTTCCGACGGGAATTGTGTGATGACAGGCTGTCATCCGACCGTGTGTACGCTCCATCAGACAATTGTTGTCGGATTTTCCGCTGACAAATTTTGGATGGCGGGCTTTAAAATTTTTCCACGGACAAATGTCTGTTGTCGGATTTTCCGAGTGTGTGTACACAAGTCCGTCGGACAAAAGTCCAAAGTACAAACACGCATGCTCGGAAGCAAGGATGAGCCGGAAGCGGTCGGTCTTGTAAACGAGCGTTCGTAATGGAGAATTAACATTTGTGACGTGACCAATTATGAAATCTCGAAATGCAGCGCACAATTCTCTTCTTCTTTAATGGGATAATAATGAAGCTGCTTTGCTGGTGATACTGATGGAGTTCTGCCAAACAAATTTTCAAAGGCTTTTTTTTCTAGTAATATCAAGAATAATATTATTATGCTTTTTATTTTTTTTTTTTTTGGTGCAAGTTACCACAACACCATTATCCCGTAATTTTTAAGATCAAAGATACAACTATGTTGGTGTCCCTTGATAATTTACATTGTATTTTTTTAAATGTAACTGCCTACTCCCAAACTGTCATTAGAAGTAAAACACATAGCCAAGTATTATTCTCCACAATTTTTTTATTGTGCATTAAAAAAAGAAAACAAATAAAATTAGACATGCTATTTGCCAATAGAACTTAACCAAAAAGTGCATTCTATGCATCCAAAAATAACCAAAAAATAAAATAAAAGCCTCAGGCATGTGTCCTGCTTCTTAATATAGGGGGTCAACAATGCCAAGATTTGGTGAAAGCAGGGGTCCGTCATCCGGAGATAATTCCGAAAATAATCCGGATTATTCTCCTGGAGCTCCCGCAGCAAAGGCATATGACATAATTGGTCACGATTAATAAAGCAACCAATTTTTGGTCCAAGAAACCCTCCTCCTCCTGTTTCCGGACTGGACTTGGGTCAAAGCAATAACTCCAAGGCCAATAATAAATAACACGTTATCTCCTCCGATTCCGCAACATGTCTGGTTGACGAACGGCCGTTCAGAAACGAACTGAAAAGCGTGAATCAACACTCACCAGACTTCTACAAACACGAAATTAGCAGAAGGAGCCCAAAGGGTGGCACTAAAGAGCTGAAAAACCACGTAGTACGTCACTACATTCGTGTTTGTTGGCCGACAATTCCTTGCCGTTTGTATGCAAGACAAGTTCCTGGCCAACGCCCTTCAGAGAAAAGTCTAAGGTTTTGTCTGCGGAAAATCCGATCGTGTATATGAGGCTTTAATGTGAGAGGACAATGACTTTTCTGAGTCCTGTCTCTGTGAATAACAGTGACTAAGACCCCTTTCACACCGAGGGTGTTTTGCAGGCGCTATAGCGTTAAAAATAGCTCCTGCAATCCGTCCTCAAACAGCTGCAGCATTATCTCCAGTGTGAAAACCTGAGGGCTTTCACACCGAAGCACTGCGCTGGCAGGACGGGAAAAAAAGTCCTGCCAGCAGCTTCTTTGGAGCGGTGTGTTTACCGCTGCTCCCCATTGCGGCGCATTTCGGGCGGTTTTAACCCTTTCTCGGCCACTAGCGGGGGGTAAAAGCGCCCTGCTAGCGGCCGAAATGCGCCGCTAATCCTAAAAATAGCGGCGTTTTACCACCGACGCTATGGGCGGCCCGGTGTGAAAGGGCTCTTAGTATCGGTTCACACCAGTGCGCTCTGCGAGATTGCATGTGATTCGTGCCGCACTGCAGTGCAAATCACATGCAATGTCCGTGCGATGCGATTTTAACCCTACAGATAGTATGGCTGATATCGCATCACATTCGGAACAAACTTGCACAGAACCCTTTTTTTGGTCTGCACCAGAATCGGATCGCATGCGATCAAATTCATGACGCACTGTCAGTTCGCAGTGCAATATGCAAGCTGAAATATGGGTGTCATTAACAATTTATTGACACTCCCGGCAGTTCGCATATGGCAGTGTGAACTGCTGCGCGAGTCGGGTGCGATGCGGGAACATGCAGTTGATTCGCAGGGTTCTCGCATCACACAAGTGTGAACCCAGCCTGAGGGAATATGGAAGAAATGGGGAGTGTCTAGCTAGGACGAAACTAACTAGCACTAAACCAGAGGAGAGGAAAGAGGAAGATACCAAAATCACATTAGCAAACAAGTTGCAGTTGCCCAAAACTGCCACTAGATATTAGCATACTACAAAACAATATTATAACTTCATGAATTTAAAAAAAAAGACAGAAATATTACATATAACTGGGTCAGAACACTAACGCTCACCATATATGATGTTATTGGCTGACTGTACAATATCTGTAGGATCTCTTAAAGTGTTACTAAACCCAGGACTCTGCATTCACCATATCTGGTCTCCCACAGTACACAGAACATGGAAATGCAATTATTTTAGTAAATATAAACTACTAAATAACTTTTCTCACCAGCATTATATAGCAATCTTGTGACTTCTGATGACGTCTATATGACGAAACGTGTCGGATGGATCTTGGTCACGTGACGTCACCAAGCCGTGTGAGTTGACCATCTTAGTGGTTGAAAACATTCTTGTGATTATATGGATTGACATACAATTTTATACATCCATGTTTGTGAGTATCCTGGCGAATTTTAAATAAATTGTTGGTTATTAAGAATACTGCACAATGAAGTATACTTATCCCAAATCCCAAATGATCTGAGGCACATCTTCGGTGGAGATCCTAATACCGATAGAGATACAGATATCTGATGGTCATGTGGATGTAATGACCTGGCGTTGGGTTAATTGAGCGTGTTTGACTGCTACATGCAGAGTGGTCCACTACTGAGGGAAAGAGTCAGTGTGTGCTTTGCTCTCATTGGAGGATCTTTACAGCACTTCTTGTGTGTGGAAATCGCTCTGGTAAAGCTTGTAGGAGGAGTTTTCATTCTCCTCTGACTGTCCTATGAGGCTGCAGAACCCCTGATGCTCTGTCTTGTCCAGTGCTGATTGGCCCTGTGTCAATCACATGCACCCTCCCAAAAAAAACAACCATAAAACTCTCTAGCAATACACACCAAACTGAGCATGTGCAGAGTGCCCCAAGGCTCTGTTCTATCAGGAGATGGATTGGGGACTGTGGAAGAAGGTGAGGATCAGAGAAGACAGGATCAAACAGCCTTTTTACACAATACAGAGGATTAACCCTTTGGGTTCCACAGTGAGTATAACAAGCATGCTTTACTGCATATACAGACTGATTTTATGGTTGTGGGTTTAGTAACACTTTAGGCCCTGATTTCACCAGTAGGCTGGCTCTTGGAGGAATGTCATGATAGGTGGATGCCAGTCTGGAGCAGTGGGTGATCCTTGGCAGGCTGTATTTGCATGGGTAACATCCACATGTGATGCTGAGACTCCATGAGCGAAAGAACAGAAATCCAATAAATGAAAGGGGCAGGCCTGGTGATAGATGATGATGAAGAACGTTCTCCATCCAAGAAATTAGATGGATCTATCTGACGTGCAGCTCACAGTGTGCGGTGAAATCAGACTAAGCAATTTCAGTCCAGGAGAGGCGCCTGTACAACTGTGCAAGACTCAAGGGAAACCTGGCTTACCACTTTAAATGTGCCCATAGAAGTTGGCCATGCTGGCACATCTGGATCCTCCTAAGCCCTGTGGTCCACCAGCTGAACTTTTAACATGAATGCTCGGTGACTGGGCAGCTTTGAGAGAACACAACACTATAGATCTCTGTTCTCTTTTTATTAGTCCCCGGACGTTTGTTTTATTCACCACCTTGGCGGTATTACCTGCCTCGCTGTAACAGCAGTCACATTTAATTAGCTAATTCATCTCATTATCTAAGTAACTGAAATTGCTACCAGCAAACTAACGTAATGAGGCTTAGCCGGTATTGGGTGATTTAACTGTTCACAAGACAGCTTGATTTTGGTAACGCTGTCATTCCGACTAAAGGAACGCCAATGTTGAACATTTATAAATCAATTGAAAGATGTGCGATTCGCCTTTTTTATACTTTTTCTATCTCTCCCCAGAGATATAAAGTAAACTAGTATTATCTGATCTTCAACTGTCACCTGAGCGTGTGTGGGATGACCCGGACCACTCTATCCACTCCATTTCAGCTTTCAGCGATGTCGCACTTTGAATGACAATTGCGCGGCCATGCAACACTGTACCCGTATGACATTTTTATTATTTTTTTTTCACACAAATAGATATTTCTTTTGGTGGTATTTAATCACAACTGGATTTTTTTTTTTTTGCTAAATAAACTAATAAAGACCGAAAAATTTGAAAAAACAAAACAAAAAACGTTTTCATAGCTTGTTATAACATTTTGCAAACAGGTAATTTTTCTCTTTCACTGATGTGCGCTGATGAGGCTGTGCTGATGGACATTGATGGGCGGTGACAGGCTGCACTAATGGGCACTGATAAGGCTGCACTGATAGGCGGCACTGATGGGCACTTATAGGTGGCACTGATAGGTGGCACTGATAGGCAACACTGAAAGGCACTGGTAGGTGTCACTGATGAGGAGACACTGATGGGCACAGATTGGCAGCACACGAGGGCACAGATTGGCAGCACACGAGGGCACAGATTGGCAGCACTGTCGGGCACTGTTGAGGCAGCACTGGTGGGCACTGATGAGGAGGCACTGATAGGCGGAACTGATGGGCACTGATAGGGGGCACTGCTGGGCATTGATAGGTTGCACTTATGGGCACTGATAGGTGGCACTGATGAAGTTGGCACTGATTGGCAGCACTAGTGAGCACAGATTGGCAGTACTCGAGGGCACAGTTTGGCAGCACTGCTGGGCACTGATTGGCAGGACTGGTGGGCACTGATATGCAGCACTGGTGGCCACAGATTGGCAGCACTGGTGGGCACTGTTGGGACTGCACTGATAATCAGTGCCCTGATTATCAGTGTAGATGTCCCTTTCACACAAGTCGGTTATTGGCTCTATTCTTCTCTCCTCACACTGTCAGCGCGAGGAAAGCCGATAACCAGCTTCTGTTTACCTCCGTGATCAGCTGTGATTGGACACAGCTGATCACATGGTAAAGAGATGCTGATTGGCTCTTTACCTCAATCTGTGTTCAGCACTGTCCTCCGGACACTGCAATCACAGAGCGCGCTGCCCGCACCCGCAGCAGGCACGAGCGATGTAGTCGTCATACTGCAATTGGGCGGTCAGCCGGTGGCTATAGAAGGGCACTTTGCACTCCTTACCAATGGACTCTTCGGAGGTTGGCAATTCATATCACAGATGGAGCCATTTGTGAATTCAGCTTAATCCAAGTCGTCAGCACTCTAATAAACGTCACTGTTTATTGAATTTATTGAAGGGGAATACACTGAGTTATTAGAACCTGGAGAAAAAAAACCCCACTATAGACCCGAAATTTGCCTTTGTGATCCAATATGGTGAATTTTGTTGGAGTAACAACATTCTGGACTTTTTTGGTAAAGTACTTTTAAAGGCTCCTGTATGACAGTCTAAACAAAATCAAATCTGGTTACTTATGTGATGCACAAGCCTCATAAAGTAAGAAAATCCTCCTTCATTTGTGTCTCACACAATCCCCCTCCCAGGCACTGCAGCTCCAACTGGTTTCAGCAACAGAGGCAGTGCTGCCAATCCAGAAAGCAGTGGGCGGGACTAGCTGTGGGCATATGCTAACTGGCTGACTACAGGTCTGTGAATCAGCAGTGATGATGCTGATAGCCACACCCCCTGCAACATCTTCTCCTCCCACCATAGTGCAAGCAGGCATGTGAGTGGCAACCCGCTCTGAATTTAGGAGCAGTGCAGCATCGTTGCCTCATCTCAGGAAGCTGGTGGACTTCACTGGCAGGAGCAACAGGTATTTGTGAGACTTTGCAGGGGGGCAATAACAAAAACACTAAGTGCAGATGCATTTACAGTATATTTAAAGTGGTTGTAAACTCTCACATATACCCAGTGAAGTGGCTGGCCTCAGGTGATACACAGAAATTAAAACAAATACTCCTACATAAGTTGTACCTGTTTATCTGCAGTCGTCTCTTTATTTATTTATTTTATTACAGGTACTTATATAGCACTGTCAATCTACACAGCGCTTTACATATATTGTAAATTCACAACAGTCCCTGGCCTCAAGGAGCTTACAATCTAAGGTCCCTAACTCACATTCATACACTAGGGTCAATTTAGACAGGAGCCAATTACCTACCAGCATGTCTTTGGAGTGTGGGAGGGTCTCTACATCTGTTCAAGGTGCTTGATTTCTAAGCTGGTCTGAGAGTTCAGAAAAATGAGGAGGAGAGCTGAACTTATATACTCTGCAGAGCTCAGAGAGCTGATTGGATGGAAGGAACACCCCCCTGCATACAGGAACAGAGCTGAGGCTGTCAATCTGCTAGAGGTCCCTCCCTGTCACCATTTTTCTCTTGGTGTCAGGAAAACTTGTCAGAAGTTAATCATGCTGATAGGCGAGAAACAAAGCAGTAGACAGAAATGACACTTGGCGCTTTTAATTGAGACAAGTACACACTATAGAAGGATATGCTTTATTCGTTCTTCATGTTTGAGGTTTACAACCACTTCAAGCCCTGGTTCACACCAGTGGAGCTTTGAAATCAAGCTACTTCAGTTCGATTTCAAAGCCGCAGATCAGTGTGATTTGGATCTCCAATTTCATTGCGGCGTGCGACTTCATTTAACAGAAGTCAAGTGCAGAAACCTTTTTCAAAATCGCTGCAACCTGAGTCACAACGATTTGAACGGTTCCATTGCCGAAAATACGGTGCGACTTGTCATGATTTTGAACTGTCACATGACAAATCGCATCGGTGTGAACGAGGGCTAAGTGTTGCAGCCCATATTTCATTTTAATGGGAGTTTTACTTTAACCCCTACCCACCCAAATGCTCCTTTCAATGGGTTTGTAAGCCCGGGGGGGGGGGGCAGGGAGGTCTGTCCAATTATGTGCCCACTGTGATTGGCTGTCACACTGGGCACATGATAGGAAGGCAGTCCTGCCAGTTCCCAATCATTAGTACAGACCAAGAGATTTTTTTTTGACAGCTTGCTCTTATCACAGAAACCTCTGCCGCCCACAGACACGTAGGTCTCTTTTCTCAACCACTTAACACTTTTTTACTTTTTTTTCCTCTGTACTGCACCACTGACAGCACCGATTTTTTGTGGGCTAAGTGGTGTCAGCCCTGCCCTTTGTGTTTTGGTGATCTACTCAGCCACTCCCACTCTTAGATCTCTACAACCTAAAGGTTACATATCAAGCAGTCCAAGATTAGAACTAGGAGGGCTCTTTGAAAAACACAAGAACATATGCAGAAGACACAGAAAGCTCTGACTTTCCCGCAGGATCACCAGATTTGTTTGCAGTTGTCTTACAGATAAAACAAAATGTTTCCAGTTGTATATTCAACAGATCGCGTCACGTGACGTCACAAGGGGACGGGCTCTCCCAGTGATGTCACCAGATGGCTATATAAGAAATTGCAGACAGCGGGAGCTGACACAACTGAGCCAGCCAGTATCGAGGCAAGAGCGTGTTATTTTTTTGTATCTTTTTTTTTTAACATTCAGCTGTTAGCGGGGAGCCCCGCTGACAGCTGATGACTCATCGGTTGTTAAGGATGCGGCGGCCGGCTTCCCAGCCCACTCCTTAGCAACCGGCTATATACAGTGAATGTAAAGCAAAAAAAAAAAATGCAAATCGCAGCAAAATGGTAAAAATGCCGTTAAAAAATGAGGAAAGCACATCAAAAAGCACTGCAGAAATGCTCACAAGCAACATGCACAGATGTGAATCGAGCCTTTGACACCAGTGGACTGATCGGGTCCGCCTATCCGTTTTTCAGGCGGACCCGATCGGACCACCCATTGTTCTCTATAGATGTCATGTGTCCACTGTCACCATCCAATCAGATCCAATCCGATCCGCTAAAAACAGACGGATGGGGGTACGTTGGTCATTCATCTGGGGGATCAGATCAGATGACAATCGGATGGAACAGACATGCAGTCCGTTTCAATCCGACCGCCCCATACAGAACAGTTGGTTTTGTCCGATCCGCTATGCAGAGTGGACACGGACCTGTCACCCCCCCGCTCAGCGAGTCAATGGAGAGTTCCCCTGCGGAGCAGGCGGATCCGCTTGGACGGATTCTGCCCCGTGTGAAAGGGGCCTTGGGGTATACATACACTTTGGTAATTTTTATTAGTACACTCATGCTACTAAAACAATGAATGATTAATCTCAAGGAGTATTAATCAATCTCTATGCACATGGAACAAATGGCCTCCTATGGAGTAAGGCACACAAGTAACCTGTAGAAGTGATTAATTGCACAGATTTGGAACATTATGTGATCATTAGTGGTTAATTGATTCTACGTTCTATTAGTGTACTTCCATAGGGAGCTAATTGTTCCCCTTTCACACAGGCTGTCCGATCAGGTCCTCCTGTCCGTTTTTCAGGCGGACCTGATTGGATCATCTATTGAGCCCTATGGAGCAGCGGATGTCAGCGGACACATGTCCAATGAAATCCGCCGATATCCGATCCTGGCTGCTAAATCCAGAGGGATGCTGGTCCTATTTTACCATCCGTCTGGCGGATGAAAGCGGACAGGCGATCCATTTTCATCCAATCTTCCCATAGAGGTGAGCGGGACTCTGACAGGTCCGTGTCTGCACAGTGAGCTGAGACGGACTTGTCATCCGCCGGCTCAGCAGGAATCAACGGATCAATCCTCCGCTGAGCAAGCAGAGTCAGTCAAAATGGATCCGCCTCACGTTAAAGGGGCCTTAGTGATTTTAGTAGAAACGTCACGCAACTAAGGGCTTGTTCAAAAGTGCGGATAGGGGGTGGTAAAAAGCAGGCAGTTGAGCTATGGTTTTACCGCCACCCGACCACCCACCAAAACAAGTCATGCAGCCACTCAGGGCTGTACACATACAGGGGCCACAGCAAAAAATGTAACTCGGCTGAACTCAACCCATTTAAGTTAATGGGGCCATGATTAAACCGCCCTTCAGTGTGGTGGTTCGGTCTTTTGAGATTTAAAACAGGCAGTGAGAAGGCGACATACAGATTCCCAGCCTCCTGTCAACCACCCTCAAAAAATTATTCACCACTGATCGCTTTTCAGAGGGGTGGCAAGGGTTGTTGCATGTCTGAATGACCCCTTAAAGTCGCTCATATGCTTCTAGCCTAACTGCACAAGTTGCCACTCAACATTCATATAAAGTAATATAATATCCCAAGAGAAGATGCAGTGTTTCACATCATATTTATCTAAGTTCCAGTTACAGACGTCTTTATAATAGAATTCTGTCAGTAACTAAATCAATGGGACTGAGGCCTGGGGTATGCTTCCATTTTTGATTGACAGCACTATGCAAAGTAGTAGAATTCTGATTGGCTCAGAGTGCTGCCCCTCCCTCTTCCAGTGCTGCTGTGCAAAGGATTACAGGAGGTAAATATGAAGACAGGTTCATGTGTTTCTGCCAGCTCAGTGCAAGAATAGATTTAAACCTGAACTCCTGGATCAAAAGTTCAGCTTTAAAGTGTATGTAAACTAGGGTTGCCACCTGTCCGAGATTTACCCAGACAGTCTGGGTTTTGATTCATGTGTCCAGTTTTCAGGCTCAGACCGGACCATGGCTTCCTAAGATAGCTGGGAGTGGATTAGGCGTCTCCTCCCTATCTACCCAATAAAGAGTTGGCACTGAGACTGAGAACTCACCTCAGTCTCAGTGACACTGCAAGGGAGTGAAGACAGAATGTCTGGACACTGGAGAGAGGAAGGAGGGGCTGATTTCTTTGCAGTTTGTGATCTGTGAGTACAGAGGAAAGGGGGGGGGGCAACTCTGATGTGTGGAAGGACACCTGAGGGCCCCTGATGTAAGGGGGAATTGTGATGTGTGGCGGGACTCTGATGGGGACACCTGATATAAGGGGGACTCTGATGGGGCCATCAGATGTATAGGGGGACTCTGATGGGGACACCAGATGTATAGGGGGACTCTGGTGGGGACACCTGATGTATAGGGGAACTCCGATGGGGACACCTGATGTATAGGGGAACTCCGATGGGGACACCTGATGTATAGGGGAACTCCGATGGGGACACCAGATGTATAGGGGGACTCCGATGGGGACACCAGATGTATAGGGGGACTCTGATGGGGACACCAGATGTATAGGGGGACTCTGATGGGGCCACCAGATGTATAGGGGGACTCTAATGGGGCCACCAGATGTACTGGGGGACTCTGATGGGAACACCAGATGTACAAAAGAACTCTGATAGGGACACCAGATGTACAAAGGGACTCTGATGGGGACACCAGATGTACAAGGGGTCTCTGATGGGGACACCAGATGTATAGGGGAATTTGATGGGGACACCAGATGTATAGGGAGACTCCGATGGGGGCACCAGAGGTATAGGGGGACTCTGATGGGGACACCACCGATAGGGACACCAGAGGTACAGAGGTAATCTGATGGGGATACCAGATGTACAGGGGGACTCTGATGGGGGCACCAGATGTACTGGGGGACTCTAATGGGGACACCAGATATACAAAGGGACTCTGGTGGGGACACCAGATGTACAGGGAGACTCTGATGGGGGCACCAGATGTACAGGAATACTCTGATGGGGATACCAGATGTACAGGGGGACTTTGATGGGGATACCAGATGTAAGGGGAGACTCTGGTGGGGATACCTGATGTAAAGAGAGACTCTGATGGGGAGACCAGATGTATAGGGGGACTCTGATGGGGGCACCTTATGTAAGGTGGTTTTATTTTATTTGAATTATGGATGTGATTGGCCTACCTTTATGTTATATTAGAGAGCAATTTGGACCTCAACTGGAAGAAAATTGAATTTGAATTCCTTGAATTTTAATTTACTACCCCTGCCCTAGGTGGATAGTTATGTGTTGCAGGAATGTGACCAAAATTGTGTGCATTCCTGCAATGCACAAAAACACTCAGCCCTTTTGCAGGTGTGCAATGGTGCCATTAAGTCTAAATGGCACAACCACACACCTTGCTTTTGCGCTCATTCCCCTTCGGCAAAATGTGTAGTAACAAAATACTATGTGTTTTGGTGCAGCACAATTAAAAAAAAAAAAAGGTTATACGGGTTTTACATCTGTTTGTACTACTTTTTGTTTTTCATTTGTTTTGTATACTACAGAAAAGAATTGCTGTGCGCCGTTAAAGTGTTCGGGTTTGGCTTAAAGAAAAGGTGGCAACCCTAAGACCCCTTTCACACTGGGGCGGTTTGCAGGCGTTATTGCGCTAAAAATACCGCCTGCAAACCACCCCTAAACAGCCTCCGCTGTTTGTTCAGTGTGAAAGCCCGAGGGCTTTCACACTGAAGCGGTGCGCAGGCAGGGCGGTGAAAAAAGTCCTGCAAACCGCTTTTTTTGAGCGGTGAAGGAGCGGTGTATTCACCGCTCCTGCCCATTGAAATCAATGGGACAGCGCGGCTATACCGCGGCAATACCGCGGCTATAGCCGCGCTGTACGAGGGATTTTAACCCTTTTTCGGCCGCCAGTGGGGGTTAAAACCGCACCGCTAGCGGCCGAATACCGCTGCAAGAACGACGGTACAGCAGCGCTAAAAATAGCGCTGTTGTACCGCCGACGCCCCCACCGCCCCAGTGTGAAAGGGGCCTAACAAGGAACTTGTCTTATAAACTTTTTAGCCTGATAAAGATGTCAATGATAGCTTTTTGTAAAAAAATAAATAAATAAAAAAGAAAGAAATAGCAGTTGATCCTGCAAGATATCCAGTGCACTTGCAAGTTCCTGTGCTGTCTGCAGTGTTATCTCAAGCAAGTCTTATGTCTGTGAACAACAGAACACCTCCCCCTATCTTAGAGAGATGAGGAGGCTCACTAAAGACCTAAACGCTCTTCCTGCACTAGGTTGAACACACCGCTCTTCCATTGTCGCTCTTGGATAGGATGTGTATTCCTGGCAAGGATAAAATAAAATTAAAAAAAACACACAATGGAATTTTTGTAAGATAAAAAGCGCACTCCTCCCCCCGTGGGAATTGCTGCAACTGCGTCCTAGATTTTTTGCCTTACCTCTGAAAAGCGATCCACCCCAGTTGAGAGGCAGCTGGGAGGCAGTATGTCTTTGAAAGTCTGCAGCATCGAGCTGCATAGCCCTATTTACTTGAATCGGTTCCTTTTGGCAGCGGTATAATTTTTGCAATGGCTGCAGCATGTATACCACCTGATTGCTGTCATGTTAGGTTAAAGTGGAAGAGAAATCCTAATTATAACTATTCTTAAAAATGTTCCCTCCCCCCCCCCATCTCCCCCTACCTATCTTGCCTAACCTGTATGAAAAAGATCTGTGTACTCACCTATATTTAATTGCCTCCAGTCCGGTCACGTGATCCCGCAGCTCCAGCTCTCCTGTGTCAGGCTCCATTCACACTAGCGCATTTTTTGATGCATTTTGCATTTTGCAGAAATGCACGGGAATTTTTTAACATGGGTTCCTATGGAACATGTTCACATCAATGCATTTTTGTACCTCTGCATTTTTGGAAAGGGTCAGGGACTTTTTTTCATGTAAAATGCAGCGTTTTGCATGTAATAGAATTCAATGGACAAGCATCAAAAACGCAAGTGCAGCGTTTTTGCAGCGTTTTTGATGCGTTTTTGATGCGTTTTTGCCGTTTTTTTTTTTTTTAGACTGTATACAGTCAAAAAAAACTGTACAAAAAAAAACGCAAAACGCGGCAAAACGCTGCAAAAACGCTGTAAAAACGCTGTAAAAACGCTACGAAAACGCAGCTCAAAAACGTGGCAAGCATGACAAAAAAAACTCCAAAAACGCTCAAAAGCAACATGCATAGGTGTGAATCGAGCCTTAGTCCTGGTTCACACCTATGGCATTTTTTGTGCTTTTTGCATTTTGCAGATTTGCACTACAGTCCATTTAACATGATTTCCTATGGAACATGTTCTGTAGAGCAAATCTGCAAAATGCAAAAAGCACTAAAAATGCATAGGTGTGAATCCAGCCTTAGTCCTGGTTCACACTTATGCATTTTTTTAATGCGTTTTCAGTTTTGCAGAAACACACTACAGTCCATTTAACATGGTTTCCTATGGGCCACGTTCACATCTGTGCATTTTATGGAAAGGACCAGGGACTTTTTTCTGGTTTTTGGTTCCATGGACTTCAATGGATAAAAAATGTGTATTGAAAAACGCAAAATGCACCTGGGATATGCAAACTGCAACCTGCATAGGTGTGAACCAGGCCACATCCATTGAAGTCTATGGAACCTGGCCCTTTCCATAAAATGCACAGATGTGAATGTGGCCCATAGGAAACTATGTTAAATGGACTGTAGTGCATTTTTGTAATACTGAAAATGCACTAAAAATGCATAGGTGTGAACCAGGCCTTAGCCGTGGTTCACACTGCCGCGACTTGTCAGGCGACCTGAGATTTTGAGGTTGCAATTCAAGTCGCTTTCCAATAACAGCAGTGGAACCGTTCTAATCGGTGCGACTCAAGTCACTCCAACTTGGAATAAGGCTCCTGATGCGACTTCAACAAGACTTGCATTGACTTCTGTTAAAGAAGTCGGGCCGAAATGTTGGATTCAAAGTCGTGCGAAAGTCACGTGACTTTGAAGCCGCAGCAGTGTAAACAAGGGCTAACACAACGCTGCAGGGTCACATGACCAGTCCTGACCAGATTCAAAATAGGTAAGTACATCAATCTTTTTTATACAAGTTAGGCAGGAGGAGACCGGGGGGGGGGGGGGATTTTTGAGAATAGTTGTAGCTAGTTTTTCTTCCACCTTAAGGTCAGGGCGCTGTAAAACCGTGCTCCAGCCGCCTATTTTTACCGCTCCCCACCAGCTGCAATTATAAATAAAGCCATAAAGCCTCAATATATTCATTTTTTGTTCTTGGGTTTAGACACAGTTTGACGATGTTTTATTGGACACTTCACAAAATGGTGCTCTTTTTTTTTATTTACGTCTACCCAAAGTTCAGCTTTAAGTCTATAATTTGCTGTTAACGGCGTTACATAAAAGCAGCGCGTGCCCCAGAGGCTCCCGACCCCGCCATTACTGCGCCGGCTCTAGAAAATGCATCCCAATCAAAGCTGAAGTATTCCGGCTTCCTGCAGTCTTGCTGTCTATCAAGGCAGCGGCGCACTGAATTAACCTCCTAAACAAAAGCTCTTTTTTTTTTTCCCTTTTTCTTTTCACCCGCAGAAGGACGGAGGCGAAATAAGAGAATGTGTCTGACACGCACGCCGGTAGCCTGTCTGGTTGCCACAGAGACAACAAATACTATTGCAGTACCTGCTCTGATTCTTCAAGAGCTCCCCAGCTAACTCTGATGCTTATCCTTCTAAGTGCTGATCCGTCTACTTAGCATGCTCAATAGGCATTATGCCCGGCCGCGCTCTTCTGTCTGACAAGTGGCTGGGTAACAAGCGCTATTGAACAGCGAGAGGAGCTCAGCTTTTCGATTTTTGGGCACTTGCCTTGCTGAGAAGTTGCATATGATGGACGTTTTTCACCAGCAAATTGCCCACCGCCGTCGCGCCGTACCGGCAGAAAGATTGAGTTTGTCGGAGCGCAGCGTGTGCCAGAAATACCATGGCAATCATTGTTGTAAAAAAATAGATGGTATTCTGAATTAAAGGGTACGTTTGTCTTTTTGTTACCAAAGATGGAAAGGTGAACTGACTCCAAATATCTTTGGCCACCTCTCCGGTCCTTACTGCACATAGAGACCGTGATGCCATGTGCTGCCGATGTAGAGGTCTGAACACCGCAATACACCGCCCTGGAGTGAGCATCCATCATAATGCTTTTGATGGCAAGCGTTCATTGGTCAGCTCGACAGCATGACCACACTAGCCATTGAGAAGTCTTCTTTCTTCTGTGATTCTAGGTAGAAGCCTCAGGTGTGCTGCTCAATACAATAGTTTTATAGAAATCCAACCAAGAAGACCCATATGTTGCCAATGTCCCACTTAGAACAATATTATATAAGGAGTAACCCTCAAGGAAATACTAGGGGACTTTATATAGGGGACTTATCAATACAATAGCTGGCAATGGAGATTCCTCCATCCATGATGTGTAGTGGGGAGGGAGGAATCAATCTATCTATCTATCTATCTATCTATCTATCTATCTATCTATCTATCTATCTATCTATCTATCTATCTATCTATCTATCTATCTATCTATCTATCTATCTATCTTTTCCTCTTTATCTATCTGTCTATCTATTTATCTATCTATCTGGGGCGTAACTAGAACCCTCAGGGCCCTGGTGCAAGACACCATGAAAGGCCCCCCTGACCCTCCCCCACCTTCCATCATAGCCCCGGGCCTCCATGGAACCCTGCCCCCTGTTTGCCCCCTGGGGTGCGCATTCAGCGTGCTCTGTGACTGCTGTGTCCTTCACCTGATCACAGATGGCGGTGAAGGGCCAATCACAGTGGCCCTGTACCATGTGATCAGCTGATTACACGTAAACAGACTTGCCGGTTATCAGCAGTCCTTTCCTCCCACGCTGTGTCTGTGTGAGAAAAGGAGAGCCCTTAACTGGCAAGGCTGTCAGTACATTGTTTACACTGACAATCAGAGTACTGATCATCAGTGGCCTGATTAGCAGTGCAGCCCCATCAGTGCAGCCTATCAGTGCGCAACAATGCCGCCTATCAGTGCCCATCAGTGCCCCCTATCAGTGCTCATCAATGACGCCTATTAGTGCCCATCAGTGCCACCTATCAGTGCTCATCAATGATGCCTAATAGTGCCCATCAGTGCCCATCAATGCTGCCTATCAGTGCCCATCAGTGCCCTCTATAAATGCTCATTAATGGCACTTCAGCTGCTGGGCTTCACACTTCCCATGGTGCACACAGGAGAGGGGCAGCAGAAGATGGAGCAGATCTGCTCTCTCCTCTCCCATCCCTGCAAGGGAGGAGGGAGGGGGAACTCTCAGTGCAGGCTCTGGGCTGTATAAGAGGGGTGCTCTTTGCCACCCTGGTAGTTCCGCCACTGATATCTATCTATCTATCTATCTATCTATCTATCTATCTATCTATCTATCTATCTATCTATCTATCTATCTATCTATCTATCTATCTATCTATCTATCTATCAATCTATATATCTATCTATCTATCTAGACCCCCAAAGAACCGGCCTGGGTTATGGACAGAACTGGATCCCTGGACAGGTAAGTGTCCTTTTATTAAAAGTCAGCAGCTACAGTATTTTTAGCTGTTGCCATTTAATGTGGTTGTAAAACACATTCATGAACATTTGACCTAGGCACATATCTCTGTAGTGTTCACTTATACCTCTCCAAAGCTCTAAGTCCCGTGTCTTTCTTCTGCTCCGTTCCTCTGTTTTTAGCATGATTCACTTCTGACAAGCTCTCCACACACAAGATAACAGCAACTGGAAATTTGCATCGGGGAGGGAGCTTAGAGGTAGATAAGCAGAGAGCTTTTCTATTCACAGCACAGCTCTGCAAGTTCCTTCGTTTCCTCTGCCTGTGTTTTCTCTCTAGGGTGAAGATCCTCTTTAAGCACGTCTGTCTGCTTTAGTAGTCCATACAATCTTCCACTGATGACATTCTCCCCATCTCCCCATCTGTTCGGAGACAGCAAACAATAAACTGACAGGGGATTAGACATGTGCAGTTCATTTTGTTCTGAATTCTAATTATTAATTATAATAGAATAATACCGAATTTAAATGAATCCGAAATAACGAAACAAAATTTGGAGGAAATTCGAATTCGAATCGTTTTCAAATACTTTTCGAATTCAAATAGTTTTCCAATTTCCAAAGAGCATAAAATAGAATAGAAAATAAAGGAATAGAATAGAAAAAAATTAATTGTTTTTTTTTTTTTTTCAATTCTATTCCTTTATTTTTTATTCTATTTTTTTTTGGAAAACAGTTCGAATTCGAAAACTATTCAAAATTGATTCGAAAATTATTCGAAATTGATTTGAAAACTTTTCAAATCGATTTGAAAACTTTTCAGAACAATTTGAAGTCGAATATACGAAACGAATTCCAACAACAAATTAAACAAATGAAACAAATTTAACTAAACGAATTTATGTAAATAACACATCGAAACGAAACAATTTTTTTCTTTCTGCACATGTCTACAGGGGATATAATGGTTCACCAAAAACTATAAAAAAAAGTTTAGGGTCTTTATACACTTTAATACAGGATGCATTCATTGGATGGTGCATGTTCAAAAGAGAGAGCAAAGTAGAACCTGTTTGCTTTCAGACATGTTGTCTCTAATTGTAATTGACAGATCCAGATGGATGGTTTTGGAATGGGATGTCCATTAAGCTCATATAAATGTGATAGTCAAGTGTTTACATCTGCTGAGGTTCGAAAAAAAAAAATGTCACGCAGGAATACAAGTAGGAAGTCCAATCCAGTATGGGAGTGGTTCTAGCCAGCTGGTGCCATTTGGGTGCAAGAACAGATGACTGAAGATTGGCTATATGGGTTTATTGTGAACGCCATTCTGTGTGAAATGGTATTCAAAGTATTTAGTGTGTGTGATTGTACTACGTGAGCTTTTCCCCAACATGTCAAGATCACTGCAAGGCACCCAGGCCGCAGTTACTGGATGGAACTAGATTTTTATTGGGCCATTGAGCTACATTATCAGGAGTTTTACCTCTTGACGCTGGCCTGGTTATTGCCTGGTGTTCCCCCTTGGGTGACATAAATTCATATGTTTATAGACACATTTGCTATAATTTTTTTTATTTGCAAATAAATTTCATAAAAAAAAATTTATAAATTTACCTAAAGCACAGATGTCATGAGTGAGATACGTCGGCTGCCATTGCTCACCGCTTTGTATGGCAGTCATGCTGACACTTAAGGGCAAATGTATCAAACAGTTAAAGTGATTGTAAACGATCACCTTGTAAAACAACCCATTCAGTTTAAAACAGAAATGAAAGTCAAAGCATTTTTGTATAGATATAAAAAAAACCATTATAAATACCTTTTTTTCCCTTTTTTTAAAAGGGATCACATTCCCTCTGTTCACAGCTGTATAAAGCCTCATACATTTCCGACGGGAAATGTTCGATGACAGGCTGTTGGCGGTAAATTCGACCGTTTGTACGCTCCATCAGGCAATTGTTGTCGGATTTTCCGCAGACAAATGTTGGTTGGCAGGTTTTAAAATTTTCCGCGGACAAATGTGTGTTGTCGGATTTCCCGATCGTGTGTACACAAGTCCATCGGACAAAAGTACAAAGTACAAACACGCATGCTCGGAAGCAAGGACGAGCCGGAAGCGGTCGGTCTTGTAAACTAGCGTTTGTAATGGAGAATTAACATTTCGTGACGCGGCAAATTATGAAATCTCCAAATGCAGCGCACAATTCTCTTCTTCTTTAATGGGATAATAATGAAGCTGCTTTGCTGGTGATACTGATGGAGTTATTGTAAACTAATTTTCAGAGGCTTTTTTTTTCTAGTGATATCAAGAATAATATTATTATGATTTTTTTTTTTTTGTTTTTTTTTTTTGGGCAAGTTACCACAACACCATTATCCCGTAGTTTTTAAGATCAAAGATACAGCTATGTTGGTGTCCCTTGTCAATTTTACATTTTTTAAATTTAATTAAATTAAATTTTGTATTTTTTAAAATGTAACTGCCGACTCCCAAACTGTCATTTGAAGTAAAACACATAGCCAAGTATTATTCTACACAATTTTTTTTATTGTGCATTAAAAAAAGAAAACAAATAAAATTAGACATGTTATCTGCCAAAAGAACTTGACCAAAAAGTGCATTCTATGCATCCAAAAATATAGAAAATATAACAAATCAAATTGTTATTATTCAATCAAAAAATAATGTCAAAGCAATAACTCCAAGGCCAATAATAAATAACATGTCATCTCCTCCAATTCCGCAACATGGCTGGTTGACGAACGGCCGTACAGAAATGAACTGAAAAGCGCGAAATGAAAAGCGCGGATCAACACTCACCACACTTCTACTAACACGAAATTAGCAGAGGGGGCCCAAAGGGTGGCGCTAAAGAGCTGAAAAACCACGTAGTACGTCACTACGTTCGTAATTGTTGGCCAACAATTGTGTGGCCGTGTGTATGCAAGACAAGTTTGGGCCAACGCCCTTCGGACAAAATTCCGCGGTTTTGTTGGCCAACAATCCAATTGTGTGTACGAGGCTTAAGAGCAGGGGGGAGGATAAACAGCAGCACACTGAGCTTCCCAGTTAAAATGGCTGTGCAGTGACAAATCTGATCATTGGAGGAGGGCATACTGAGTTCCCAGCATAGCTAGACAAACAACCATGGTGTGCTCTCCTGCTTAGTGTGGTCAGTTTCTAATAGGAAAGCAGAGGGACTAGCAGGGACACCAGGGGTTTTGCATAAAGGAAGCAATACAAAGAGAACAGGATACTTTCTCATACAAGTACATGGTACAGCAAACACATATCAGGAATATGAAGTGTTGGGGTAACAAACGCTTTACGTTGACTTTCACCAAACATTCAGTCTGTGTTCACACATATGCGATGCGGGAACCAGCGCAATTCCAGTGCCAGTTCCCGCATCGCATCTCCCCCCGCAGGCAGTTCACACTGCCCTCTGCGAACAGCTGGGAGCGTCAATACAAGGTTAATAACACCCGCAGATCGCTTTGCAGATTGCAGTGGGAACTGTGAATTCGGACAGGAATCGGATCGCATAGGTGAGAACACCCATGTGATCCGATTCCAGTGCGGGGGAAAAAAAGGTTCCTGCACCTTTTTTGTGCGAATCCAATGCAAGTTCTGTCATACAACTGTACGGCTGAACTTGCATTGCACAGACACCGCATGTGATCGGCACAGAAATGCGGGTGTGAATCACATGCGAAGTCTGTGTCCCCATATGTGTGAACCCAGGCGTAATGGTGCTGAATTTAACCACTTCAGCTCCAGAAGATTTTACACCATTCATGACCAGGCTATTTTTTGCTATTTAGCACTGCGTTACTTTAACTGGTAATTGCGCGATCCTGCAAGACTGTACCCAAAATAAATTTATATCAATTTTTTTCACACAAATAAAGCTTTCTTTTGGTGGTCTATTCAAAAGAAAAAACATGCTGGGAAAATAAGCCCTATATAAACGTGAAAATTGTGAAATTATAAGGATAATAATAAAAAAAGCGGCAGCTCTATTGCGGGATGTTTGTCACAGACCAGATTTAATTGGAATTTTTGCAATATAAATGAAAAAAGACCGAATTGAAAAAAAAAAAAAAGCTAAATTTTTTTGCTTTCTGCTATAAAACATATACAGTATACAATAAAAAATTAAAGTGAAATTTATAGCGTCTACAAACTATGGTGTATACATACTGGAGTTTTTTTCTTATATATATACTAATAATAGCGGTGATCAGCGACTTATAATGGGACAGTAATAGTGTGGCGGATAATCTGACAATAACTGACGCTGGGGAACTGACTAACTGCCACTAACATCACCAGTGACACTAATACAGTGACCAGTTATAATGTTATACACTGTACTAATGACACTGGCTGGGAAGGGGTTAAAGTGGAGTTCCACCCACTTTTACAACTTTATCTTAAAGGAAAGACAACCCCTCCACCACTCGATTTTGGATAATTTTTTTTTCTTACTTACCTTTTATGAAGTACATAGTGTACTTCCGTCCCAGCCTTCCGCAGCCCAGTGCGCCATGTCCTCTTCTCCCCCCGCTGCCTTTTGGGACCTGTGTGTGTCCCAGAAAACAACGGGGCCATTCAGAAAGCGCCGCGCGACTCGCGCATGTGCAATAGGGAACTGGTGGTGAAGCCTGAAGGCTCCACTGCCGGTTTCCCTTAGCTAATATGGCTGCGCCTGCACCAAATCCGATGGACGGATTGGCCTGGGGGGGGGGGCGACATGGCGGGCTTCCTGGACAGGAAAGTGTCCTTATTAAAAAATGTAATAAAAACACTGTAGCTGCTGACTTTAAAACTTTTTTTTTTTTTTTGCGGCTGGAACGACGCTTTAACATCTAGGGCAATTAAGGGGTTAAATCTGTGCCTAACCAGGGGCGGACTGACCATTCAGGCCCTCGGGCAGTGCCACTAAGGGGCCCCATCAGGGTTGCCAGCCTCCCTGTGCCTAACTATGTGTATTGTGTGTACAGTGTGCTGTTTTTACTAATAGATCTCTACGTTTTTTGATAAGAAACAGATAGATTGTTTTCTCTGTACAGAGCTCTGTGTTGATTGTCAACACAGAGCTCTGGGCTGTGATTGTACACAGCTGATCAGCAGCTTTCAGGAGTAGGCAGCGATGTACATTGTGGGCAGGCGGGGAAGTGGTTAAACACATACACTGAGAAGATTCACCTACATTGAATGTTTGATGAATGTCAGATTCTTTGCTTTATAAATATACCCCTTAGGCGTCACTAGGTCTCTGACCCAGAGCAAGTCTAGCAATAAAGATTTCCACCTTTTTTTCTTGATTTATTATTTGCTGCATTTTTATTCACTTCCATGATTAATAATTGTTGAAGCCAGATACAGCCAGGCAGCTAGAATTTTCAGAAGAAGGTCAGCAATGGCAGCCCCCATATTTCTGGTATGACAGATGCACTTTAACCGATTGCCGACCAGCCGCCCCAGTTGTACTGCGGCAACATGGCTCGGCTGCGCGAATCGCCATTATGTTACACCTCCCCCGGTGGCCACTAGGGGCGCGTGCGCCCCACCCACAGCTCGCCCGCGGAGCCGATGCAAGTGCCCGCCGGGCTCCCGCGATCGCTCATAACGCAGCGAGAACCGGGATCTCTGTGTGTAAACACAGAGATCCCGGTTCTCTGAGGGGTGAAGTGACAGATTGTTCATACAAAGTATGAACAGTGATCTGTCATCTTCTCTAGGTCAGTCCCCTCCCCCCTTCAGTTAGAACACACACTAGGGAGCACAATTAACCCCTTGATCGCCCCCTAGTGTTAACCCCTTCACTGCCAGTGACATTTTTACAGTAATCAGTCCATTTTTATAGCACTGATTGCTGTATTAATGACAATGGTCCCAAAAATGTGTCAAAATTGTCCGATGTGTCCGCCTTAATGTCGCAGTCACGATAAAAAATCGCAGATCGCCACCATTACTAGTAAAAAAAAAAGAAGAAAGATACTATAAATCTATCCCCTATTTTGTAGACGCTATAACTTTTGCGCAAACCAATCAATATACGCTTATTGCAATTTTTTTTTACCAAAAATATGTAGAAGAATACGTATCGGCCTAAACTGAGGCAAAAAATTGTTTTTTTTACATATTTTTGGGGGATATTTATTAGAGCAAAAAGTAAAAAATAATGCGTTTTTTTCAAAATTGTCGCTCTTTTTTTGTTTATAGCGCAAAAAATAAAAATCGCAGAGGTGATCAAAGACCACCAAAAGAAAGCTCTATTTGAGGGAAAAAAAGGACATCAATTTCGTTTGGGTGCAACGTTGCACGACCGCGCAATTGTCAGTTAAAGCGATGCAGTGCCGAATCGCAAAAAGTCCTCTGGTCAGGAAGGGGGTAAAATCTTCTGGGGCTAAAGCGGCTAAAGAGGAAAATACTATAGCAGCTGTCTTTTAAGAAACAGACAATTACCAGCCCAGGAGTTCAGCGCTGTCTTCATGGGAGCCGATTCTTCGCCTAGCTTTGGATCCTGGGCACCGCTGTCTTGGATATGGGAGCTGGCTGTGACTTCTTGATGTTTCACAGCCGGCTCCCCACTGTGCAGGCATGGGATCATGTGACTGGACAGACGTGTCCCAGGAGTTTGTAGGGGGGCCAAGCTGACATCATTTTTGACTGGTGAAGGTGGGAGAAGGTACCAGTCCGAAAAGGGTCTCCACCATCAGAAAAAAAGAAAGCCAACCAAACATATTGGACACACCTCGCACCTTTTTGAGATGGGAATGAGGGACACCTATCAGCAAATGTATGCAGGCATAGGACACACCCCTTGCCACGCCCCCTTAAAGGAGAATTGTACAAAAAAACAAGATTGGTTAAACCCACAAGTGCTTTTTTACCACTACTATTCCTTTATATTGGCTTTTGGAATTTACCACTGCAGCAATTTAGAAATCAGATTAAAGGTTTAGCACTGGAAAACACTTTTTGATAGATAAAAAGTGCATTTTATATACAACTATATAGATCAGACCAAAATGAGGGACAAATGAGGAGGAAAGAGGGACATTGCTCCAAATCAGGGACAGTTGGGAAGTATGATATTGGGGGGTGGGGGTGGAATGAGCGGTACTTTCACTTTTAAGTCTGCTTTAACATCTCTCTACTACACCGAATGCTACTGGAGAGAGGTTATGCTTCTCATATGTATTGCTCTATAAGGTTCAGTTGGTTGACTACTATGGCAGCTCAAGCTACTAGTACTAGGATACGCAGACATATGCCATAGATCAGGCAGTCAAAAAGCACAGCAGGTACATGCAATTTGTTTCATATGCGTGCATGCCTCCTACTGAGATTCCTCCTACTGGTCATCAGCTTAGGCCTCATGTTCACTGCTGCTGCTAAACGGACGTTTAGGAGCAGTTGGGCATTTTTTTCAGCTGCCCCTGAACTCTCCTCTATGTTATCTTATCAGTACATGTACACAGGGTCGTTTATAGTTGTTTCTAGGCATTTAAGTTTAGAAGCACTTTTTGGAAAGCAAAAAAAATGCGTTCAGGACGGATGTTCAGAGGCATTTTAAACGCCAAATGCCTGTAACAGCCTGTAAACGCATGTAAACACGGTAACTTGCGTTTAGCCGCGTTTTGCTTGCCGGCGTTTTTAATGGAGATACATTTTTGACTATTTGAAAAAAAAAAATGCTTCTGGACGCAAACGTGACTAAACGCGACATGTAGACGTGGAAAAATGGACGTTTTTAAATGTTGGTTACTATCTGTCAAGTTAAATCGTTCAGGAGAGGTTTCAAAGCGTTGGCTTTATAGGGAGAAATTATGCCCCATTGTTGGCATAATTGGAAGGAATTATGCACAATTGTTAGCGTCGATAGGAGGAATTACAGTATCTCACAAAAGTGAGTACACCCCTCACCTTTTTGTAAATATTTTATTCTGTCTTTTCATGTGACAACACTGAAGAAATGACACTTTGCTACAATGTAAAGTAGTGAGTGTACAGCTCGTATAACAGTGTAAATTTGCTGTCCTCTCAAAATAACTTAACACACACAGCATTTAATGTCTAAACTGCTGGCAACAGAAGTGAGTACACCCCTAAGTGAAAATGTCCAAATTAGGCCCAATTAGCCATTTTCAATAAGCCCCGGTGTCATTTGACTCATTAGTGTTACAAGGTCTCAGGTGTGAATGGGGAGCAGGTGTGTTAAATTTGGTGTTATCGCTCTCACTCTCTCATACTGGTCACTGAAAGTTCAACATGACACCTCATGGCAAAGAGCTCCCTGAGAATCTGAAAAAAAGAATTGTTGCTCTACATAAAGATGGCCTAGGCTATAAGAAGATTGCCAAGACCCTGAAACTGAGCTGCAGCATGGTGGCCAAGACCATACAGTGGTTTAACAGGACAGGTTCCACTCAGAACAGTCCTCGTCGTGGTCGACCAAGGACGTTGAGTGCAGGTGCTCAGCGTCATATCCAGAGGTTGTCTTTGGGAAATAGACATATAAGTGCTGCCATTGCTGCAGAGGTTGAAGGAGTGGGGGTCAGCCTGCCAGTGCTCAGACCATACGCCGCACACTGCATCAAATTGGTCTGCATGGCTGTCGTCCCAGAAGGAAGCCTCTTCCAAAGATGATGCACAAGAAAGCCTGCAAACAGTTTGCTGAACACAAGCAGACTAAGGACATGGATTACTGGAACCATGTCCTGTGGTCTGATGAGACCAAGATAAACTTATTTGGTTCAGATGGTGTCAAGCGTGTGTGGCGGCAACCAGGTGAGGAGTACAAAGACAAGTGTGTCTTGCCTACAATCAAGCATGGTGGTGGGAGTGTCATGGTCTGGGGCTGCATGAGTGCTGCCGGCACTGGGGAGCTACAGTTCATTGAGGGAACCATGAATGCCAACATCTACTGTGACATACCGAAGCAGAGCATGATCCCCTCCTCTTCGGAGACTGGGCCACAGTGCAGTATTCCATCATGATAATGACCCCAAACACACCTCCAAGATGACCACTGCCTTGCTAAAGAAGCTGAGGGTAAAGGTGATGGACTGGCCAAGCATGTCTCCAGACCGAAACCCTATTGAGCATCTGCGGGACATCCTCAAACGGAAGGTGGAGGAGCGCAAGGTCTCTAACATCTACCAGCTCTGTGATGTCATCATGGAGGAGTGGAAGAGGACTCCAGTGGCAACCTGTGAAGCTCTGGTGAACTCCATGCCCAAGAGGGTTAAGGCAGTGCTGGAAAATAATGGTGGCCTCACAAAATATTGACACTCAAATATTGACACTTTGGGCCCAGTTTGGAACATTTTGACTTAGAGGTGTACTCACTTTTGTTGCCAGCAGTTTAGACATTAATGGCTGTATGTTGAGTTATTTTGAGGGGACAGCAAATTTACACTGTTATACAAGCTGTACACTAACTACTTTACATTGAAGCAAAGTGTCATTTCTTCAGTGTTGTCACATGAAAAGATATAATAAAATATTTACAAAAATGTGAGGGGTGTACTCACTTTTGTGAGATATTGTATGCTCCATTGTTGGCATTGTTGGAAGGCATTATGCTCCATTGTTGGCGCTGTTGGGAGGAATTATGCCCCATTGTTGGCATCAGTGGCAAGAATTATGCCTTAAGGGCTAGATAAAGGCAAGCAAAGGGCCGCATCTGCCCCCAGGGTTGCAGTTTGGAGACCACTGTTCTAGTTTAAACTGAACCTCTACCTTGCCCATGTTGGGTATAGTAACAGGTTAACTTTTTCGGGAAGTCATCCAATGATCTTAAAGCATACCTGCAGCAGCAGCTTCCAAAATGCTGCCGTTGTAAGACCTCCTTTCAACAGGTTTATCAAAGCCTCAGAATTCAGCAACTGCAACTTCATCTATAGAAAACCCATTTCTGTGGCTTGTCATGACACCGTTCAATGCTATCAGGGTAACATTTTGACATTCAGGGGGCTCTCTTTTTTTCATAGCTCCAGGCACTGTACAAGAGGCCGACATGCCACCCACCCCAGTGGGACACTGTAGCCTTGCGCCGTTGGTCTGCTTATAGCACACTTTTAAGACTACATTCACACCGTCGATTAAGGCAAGGACAAAGCAGCATGAAACAACAGATTCCTGCAGTGGCTCTCAGTGGCTAGGTGAGGGGAGGTCCACTATAATGACAGGTCAGCGGTGGCCGCAGCTATTCGTGGCTTTCTGCACACTTTGTGTGTGTCCAGTACTGATCATCGCAGGTAATCAATCCCTGGCTGTGCAGAGAGCCATGCATAACTGCCACTACCTTCAACCTCTTTATAATGAATGGGGCCGGCGGCCGCACCTAGTCGCTGAGAACTGCTGAGAGCCATAGCAGGAACTGCTGCTACAATTCGCACCGGCCTTAATCACCAGTGTGAATGTAGCCAAAGTATGGCGATTTTTACATAGTTACAATGGCCCAGCTTAGACCAGTGTAAGTATGGATGTGCCATACATGTGGGATCCCCATTGAAGCTGAAAACGATTACTACAGTAATTGCTGCTAGCTTTAGGTGCCTGTGCTGTCTGACTGTTCTGCTGCTTACTGAACCCAGGAGATTTCTCGCTCAGCATGGGCCCCATTCAGAAAACGCTTTGCATTTTCTCAATGGGTGCAAAGCATTCTCTGATTGGACGAGGAAGAGACTGTGACGTCACTGTCCTGTCTCCAACTATAAAAAAAGGTGTTGCTTTAAAGTGGAACTTTAGTCCAGAGTTTTAAAATGGACGGATAGGCAGGAATTTTAACCCCTTGATGCCAGCTGCACGCATATATGCTGCTGCTCGGTGGGTTGAACTTAACCCTGAGCGGCCACATATATGCGGCCCTGTTAAAACAACTTATGCTGAGAGCACGCTCCCAATACGCATTGGGTGCTGGAAAGCTCCCAATACATACTAGCGATCAGGAGCTTTCCGATCGTGTGACCGCCAATCACAGCAATCACATAATCAGAAACCCCGCCCTGCCTCTCAGCATCTGAAAGCCCTTAAAGGGCAAGGAGGCGCCAGCTTTGTCTCTTCTACATTAAAGTTACTTACCTGTCCGTCCGCTGCTGTACAGTGAGCCGCGCACACGCAGCTCACTGTACAAATTCTTGCCGAATCTGGCTGAGCTCCCAAATATGCGCAGGAGTGACGTCATCCCCACCCAGCCAATGACAGCAGCCAGCGATCGAAACCCTGAAGCCCCCCCCATCATTTCATATTTCCCCCTTTTTTACCCCTCTCCTTCTTCCCCTCCTTCTCTTCCTCTCCTCTTTTCCCCTTCTTTTTTCATACCTTCCCCACCCTCCCTTCTCCCTTCCTTTTCTCCTTTCCTCACACCCTCCATTCCCCCTATTTCTACACTCAATTTCCCTTCCTTCCCCCCCCCCCCTATTTCCTTTCCCCCATTTCTTCTATTCATCCTTATCCTTTCTTTCCCACCTTCTTAAATTCTTCCTGCCCTGAGGTTTCTTTTTCCTCCTCCCCTTCTTTTCCCCTCTTTGCTCCTCTCTCTCCCCCACCATCTTTTCCTTCACACTAATCCCCCCCACCCTTTTCCTCACCTCTTTTTTCCTTCTTCCTTCCCCTTTTCCAGCCCCCACTTGTCCCCCCCCCTTCCCCCTCACTTGTGTGTCAATGGACTCACCAATTTTAGCCATGCTATATAACATCAATACAAATATTTTTCATCTATTGCACTTTTCCAGTGCCTCCTGTGTTTGCCACGGGGGGATTACCCTAATTTGGGTGCCTCACATATTGCTGCCCGTGACCCCGATTGGGTTTTCATCAGTAAGCCAAGCTTGCCTGTATAATTTTACTCCAAGTATTGTTGTTATTCAATGTACAATTGTGTATTTCTTTCTCCGTTCCCTTATAAATACCTTGTGATCAAATTAATTAGAAGATTGTATTTCCCCCTAGATGTATAAGGTCAAACCCTCCTGAAGAAGTGAATTTATTCGCGAAACATGTAGAGGATTACACTTTAGGCCTACATCTTCGAGAGGCTCCACTAATTTGTGGGGTTCGCACTGCTTAAAGTCTGTATCATCTTGCTTCTGTATGCAATTATGTTTTTATATGTGATTTGTATCAATGTGTATCAAGTTGTTTTTCTACAATAAAATATCATTTTTATATTCAATTGTCCAATCTCTGGGTACCGAGATAGTCCATAAAATCTCCTTGTCATGGGGCATTTTTTTGGAGTACCCCCTTACATACCCCTCCATACCTCATCACTGTTAATATAAGGATGATGGTACCCGCCCTTCCTTTATTGATTGAGGCACTCTTTTCTAAATTGTACATTAGTCACCTTTACTTTTTTGGAAAATTAGGACAATATTCCTAAATTATATTTAGGCTCTGTTTACACCTGGGCAAATTGAAGCGTGATTTGAAGCTTCACCAAAAAAAACATAAATTCTCGACTTCAATGGTGCCCATACAGCCTCTTGCTTGAAAAAATACATGAGCTTCTTTTGGGACAGTTGCCCATTTCGATCCCAATAGACTTCAATAGGAATGCCAGAAAAATGCAAAAAAAAAAAAAAAAAAAATCAAATTTTTTTGCCTAGTAACTACCTGTTAATTAAAGTAAATTGAAATAGTGAAAAAGTATCCCCCAAGTCGTTACTAACTATAACCACTAAGCGCTCAGGATGCGGGTAAATCCATAGATAAATATCTTTAAATGAAAATATATATAAATAGATCAATAAAAATACAAGTAAAGGAAAAATACATATATATAGAATTTAAATGCCAATGAGCATTATAAATAGGTGTAAAATTGATGGACTACATCCAATTACAGTTCCATAATAAATAGACCTGCTCAGGGGCGGACTGACCATTGAGCCACTTGGGCACTGCCCGAGGGCCCTGGGCCACTAGGGGGCCCCATCAGGGTTGCCAGCCTCAGTAAAACCAGGGACAGTATGTATAAATCTGTGTTTTTTTTGTCTGTGTATACATGTATGTGTATACTGTGTGATTGTATACTGTGTGTGTGTATACTATGTGGCCCCATAATCTCTGATTGCCTGCGGGCCCCATAATCTCCTATTGCCCGGGGGCCCCATGAGTTATCAGTCCGCCCCTGGACCTGCTATAGAAAGCGGCTGCCGAAAATTCTTACTCAAGGTAAGTAACATAGAAAATAGAAAAAACACACATTCAACAACGTGACGGCAGCGCTATTGATGTCCTTTAAATGAACGGTCAAAAACAATCAGTTAATGTCCTTCTGCTAAAAAGATATAGCGTCCAAAATAGCATATAGATATAATTGAACAGAGAAAATCATCTTCCACACTCTCGGTTGTAATATATGGATAGATCACCGATGGGTCACTGGAAAATACCTGTTAATTGGTCAAAAAATATACAAAAAATGCTCACGCCTGGAATGCATACAAAAGGCATGTACAGTATAAATGCTAAATAATAATAAAAATGGGAAAAAAAAAAAACAACTAAAGACGCTCAGCTCAAGTCTGACTGGGGCTTTGCATGAATGTAGTTTTGCAGGTAGGACTTATGAACATGGAAACCTGAAAGACTACTGCATCCAATTTCCTACCTCGCCACTTCTGTTTTATTCTGCCTCCTCTATGCAGTACACATAACCTTGATTTTCTCGGCTTCCTGCCTCCCGCTATCCAATCTCCCACCTCCCATCCTTCTCTGAGCTATCTGTATCCTATTCCCACCATGTTATCAGTGAAACCTCTGCCCCCATCACCTCCTCATCGCCTCTATCTCTCCCCTCTTCCTGTTGTGTTCTTCCTGTTCTCTTCCTCCCTCATATCTCTAACTTCACTTTCCTGTTTTTCACCTTATGTTATTTCTACATCTGCTTCTGTGTGCCAATCCATTTCTCATCTATTCCGAAACAGGCCATGCTTTAGAGGATCAGTCGATATTCTCGTAATAGAAGGAGCATGCATTATTTTGAAAGGTGCTTCCCGAAATTAACCACCAACAAAACATTTGCTGTTGAGGACAGCATGTCTTATTAAAGTAGAACTCTATTATAGAACTCTATTGAAGAACTTCAGGCATGGAGATAAATACAAAGACAAAATACATACACAATATTGCAAAAGTATTGGGACGCCTGCCTTTACACACATAAACTTTAATGGCATCCCAGTCTTAGTCTGTAGGGTTCAATAGTGAGTTGGCCCACCCTTTGCAGCTATAACAACTTCAACTCTTCTGGAAAGGCTGTCCACAAGGTTTAGGAGTGTGTCTATGGGAATGTTTGACCATTCTTCCAGAAGTGCATTTGTGAGGTCAGGCACTGAAGTTGGACGAGAAGGCCTGGCTCGCAGTCTTCACTCTAATTAATCCCAAAGGTGTTCTATCGTGTTGAGGTCAGAACTCTGTGCAGGCCAGTCAAGTTCCTCCACCCCAAACTCGCTCATCCATGTCTTTATGGACCTTGCTTTGTACACTGGTGCGCAGTCATGTTGGAACAGGAAGGGGCCATCTCCAAACTGTTCCCACAAAGTTAGGAGCAGGAATTTGTCCAAAATGTCTTGGTATGCTCACGTTTTAAGAGTTCCCTTGACTGGAACTAAGGGGCCAAGCCCAACACCTGAAAAACAACCCCACACCATAATCCCCCCTCCACCAAATGATTTGGACCAGTGCACAAAGCAAGGTCCATAAAGACATGGATGAGCGAGTTTGGAGTGGAGCAACTTGACTGGCCTACACAGAGTCCTGATCTCAATGGAACACCTTTAGGGGTGAATTAGAGTGGAGACTGCGAGCCAGGCCTTCTCTTCCACATCAGTGCTTGTCCTCACAAATGCGTTTCTGGAAGAAATGGTCAAACATTCCCATAGACACATTCCTAAACCTTACCAGAAGAGTTGAAGCTGTCATAGCTGCAAAGGGTGGGCCATCTCAATATTAAACCCTACGGACTAGGACTGGGATGCCATTAAAGTTCATGTGCATGTAAAGGCAGGTGCCCCAATACTTTTGACAATATAGTGTGTATGTGAGTAATGTTTATAAACCCAAACTGAAATTGTGGATGCTGCTCAAGCTGTACTGCTCACAGCAGCACTGTGAGTGCAGGCTAGGATGGAGCTCATCCCGGCTCCAGACAGCAATGTACTAGGAGGAAAATATCCATATGAGCTGCACATCTTTGCAGTCCCCAAGTAAGAAAGTGTAACAGCATCAGCCTGGGCTGACCTTATCTCCAACGGGTTTCACTCCGCCCTAGAGCTTAACCATGATTAAGCTTCGGCGCAGTGTGAAACATGTTGGGGGCGTGGCCTGGCTAGAGCCCCAGCTAAGGCTGTTTACACTTTCTTACCTGGGGTTTGCAGAGATGTGCAGCCCATATGGACATTTTCATTCCAGGACATCAATGTCTATGAAGGTTCTCATTTGTCCAGGTCATGGTACACCTAGTAATAGTTGGTCACATTCAACTGCACATATTCTCAAATATTGAAGTGGGTTCCTAGCCTCTCCAAGATACTTTTTCAGTTTTAATAAGTGTCAGCATGATACGCCAGTATTTATATCCAGACCTTAAAGCTGAATTTTAAGTGTTACTAAACCCAGGACCCTGCATTCACTATATCTGGTCTCCCACAGTACACAGAACATGGAAATGCAATAGTTTTAGTAAATATAAACTGCCAAATACCTTTTTCTCATCAGCAGTATATAGCAGTCTTGTGACATCTATCAGTGTCCGGTTAAAGCTTGTAGGAGGAGTTTTTATTCTCCTCTGAGGCTGCATGTCTCCTGACCCTCTGTCTGGACAGCGCTAATTGGTCCTGTGCTGATCACATGCACTCTCCCAAGAAAAAAAAAAACCTCTCTAGCAATACAAACCAAACCAAGCATGTGCAGCTTGTCCCCTAGCCTCTGTTCTATCAGAAGATAGTTTTGGGACTGTGGAAGAAGAGGAGGATCAGAGAAGACAGGATCAAACAGCCTTTTTACACAATGCAGAGGATTAACTAAACCCTCCTATCTTTTTTTTTTTTGCCAAAGAAGCTGCCATCTTGGCCTCTGTTTGATCTTCAACTGCCATTATGCTGCACATGTGATCAGTTATGACACCAGCCATTGGATGGTTTGACAGTTTGGTTGAGAGCGCAAGCAAATGTGGCAGTTACATTATGCCATGTTTTGGGGATGTTACTGTTTTTTGAAACTGTTAAATTGATGGGTTTAGTTCTGCTTTAAAATGTGTATGTCATACCTCTAGGGTTGCCAAGGAAGCCAGAAATCTTTGTAGTAGGCACCAGTTCTACAGTGATCGCCACTGGTTTCTGGGTCCTATATCAAGGAGCTCACCTACTGCCTAGTGAACACAGGAGGTCCCTTGCTTGACACGGACACCATTCAGAGAACACTTTGTATTTTCTCAATGAATTGCATTCATCAAGGAAGTGCAATTTTTTCTCTGAATGGTGCCCATGCCAAGCAAGAAACCTCCTGTGTTTACTAAGCAGCAAGGCAGCTGATTGTCACAGGACTCATTGACAGTCATTGTAGCAGTGGTGCCTAATACGGTAGAACCTTGGATTGCGAGCATAATTCGTTCCGGAAACATGCTTGTAATTCAAAGCACTTGTATATCAAAGTGAATTTCCCCATAAGAAATAATGGAACCTCAGATGATTCATTCCACAACCATTTATTCATAAATCCTTCAGTTTATAGTCCATATAAAAAGATTATAGCAATGTTGTATAACCATAAAATGTCCATTCACAGATGGTAGCCTCCACAAGGGCATTTGAAGTTTAATCCAGCAGGAGCTACAGAGTATAAAGGAGAAGAGAGGCGCCTCTAAGTGTAGTAATACAGTTACATTTAATGAAGGTACAACATTTAGCAACTCTCATGGTTGATGAGGCACATCTAAGTATGCAGACATCCGGGGTAAAGCTGTCCACATAGACCGTCCTCCTCACCTCTGGCTCTCACCGCTGTCAGTCTGCGATCATGACCGGGAAGACTACCCTTCAGTAGAGCGATCTGAAAGCGAGATTTGAAGCGCTCATGGAGCGCAGCATGGAATGGATGACGTTAATGGCGGTGCGGAGGATGTTTTATGTGAACAGCTTTACCCCGGATGCCTGCATACTTGGATATGCAAAAATAGCCCTACCTGGAATTGACCTTTCAGTGTGTCGAGCTATACAGTGGCGGCTGATGCTCCATCGGTCGGGGGGCGGCAGACGGACCTGACCACAGACCCCCCCCCAGCTCGCACCGCGCACCAAATCCCCCCCCCCCCCGTCGCTAGCTCACCTCACCCTGTGCTGACAGGTGGAGACGGCGGCGATGGCTCCCCCCCCTAGACTCCTCCGTGTCCCGGGCTACCCATGAAGATGGTGGCGGCGCCCCCCCCCCCCCAGACTCCTCCGTGTCCCGGGCTTTCCATAGAGACAGCAGCGTGGCTTCCCCCCTCAGACTCCTCCATGTCCCGGGCCTCCCATGGAGATGGTGGTGGCGGCTTCCCCCCTCTGACTTCCCCCGTGTCCCGGGCCCCCCATGGAGATGGTGGGTGACGGCTTCCCCCCTCAGACTTCTCCATGTCCTGGGCTTCCCATGGAGATGGCAACAGCAGCTTTCCCCCTCAGACTCCTCCGTGTCCCAGGCTTCCCATGGAGATGGCGGCTTCCCCCCTCAGACTCCTCTTTGTCCCGGGCTTCCCATGCATCTCCTTGGATGTACAGCTCCTCCTCCTTATAGGCCAATAGCATGGCTTCTCCTTTCAGCCAATCGGGAAACAGGTTTCACGACCCACTTCCTGATTGGCCGGGAGGAGAATCATTGTGATAATAGCGAATATTCATTCGCTATTGTCACACAACTGGGTGGGATCAGGACGAAGTGCTCTGCGGCCCGAGCCCACCCTTTCTTGAAGCATATTAGAGCCTCTGCCCTGGCTCTAATCACGTGCTTCAATAAAAAACAATCCCCCCATTAGAATCCATGGTCCAGCACCCTGTATGTAGATCAGGGGGCCGAACGCATGGATGGGGGGGGGGGCGGTGCCCGTGCGCTCTAATGGACGGGCCGCCACTGGAGATACCATCTATACATTCTTAAGGTCTGAAACTCATAAGAACCAAAGAAGTAGCTTTGATAAATTACAAAAAGCCTTCAACATACAAGTTCAACTGAATGTGACTAACTACTACTGGTTGTATACTGCATGTAAACTGGTTTGCCTGCTCAAGGATTTGCATTTCTGATCACCCCGTACACCAGTCCACAATACCACCCGGTCTAGCAGAGCTGGAGACTTGTTTTGCTCTACTGCACTTAAAGCAATGCAACTAGGTCTTGTACCTCCCCCAGTCTGAAGCAGGACAATGAAAGAGAAGCAGTGTAGACTAAAGAACTCATCTCTCAGTCACTCTAACGTCTCCTCCTATCAGCATGTCCTTTATTAACACATAAGTACTTAGAACAACTGGTGGCTCATTGAGATGCTTCTTCCTCTTCCAGTCTCAGCTTTGTGGCCTTTTCATGGTGGCCTTCAGTGCTCTCTCTGAGTACAACATACCCATAGCAATGAATGGGGCCTCAGCGTGGAGTATGAAGAGGACCTCAGGGGGGGTAAGGGGATTTAAAAAAGGACAGCTTGAATAAAGGGGTTGTCATTTACCCACTTGGCGGCCGGCCCATCCGCAGACAATGCACTGCGGATGGGTTGCTGCTGTAGGCAAAGCGATTGTACACAGCAGGAGCTGTCAGCAAGTCCCGGCCAATGATTCATGGCTGGGACCTGCTGATCGGCTGTGTGCAATCTCAGCCCAGAGCAGGGTCGGCCTGTCCATTAGGGGCGCAGCCCCCCTATCTATGCGTCCGGCCCCCTAATCTACATTCGGGGGGACACAGAGCTCTGTATACAGGGAGCGATCTGTCAAAACTGAGAGATCTACTAGTAAAAGCAGCACACTTTACACACATTACAAATAGGCACACATTTAACCCCTTGATCTCCCTGGATGTTAAACTCTTCCCAGCCAGTGTCATTAGTTCAGTGACAGTGTATAGTATTAACACTGATCACTGTATTAACGTCACTGGTGATGTTAGTGGCAGTTAATTAGTTCCCTCCAGTGTCAGTAAGTGTCAGATTTCCCACTGCACTCGCAATCCCATTAAAAGTAGCTGATAACCTCCATTAGTAGTATTAAAAAAAAATAAAAATTTCAGTATATATACCATAGTTTGTAGGTGCTATAATATATACACTTATTGGGATTTTTTTTTACAAAATACATATAGCAGAATACATTTTGGCCTAAATTTATGAAGACATTTGATTTTTTATAGAATATGTTATACAGCAGAAAGTAAAAAAAATATTTTTTTCAATTAAAAAAATGTGGTCTTTTTTGTTTATATCTCAAAAATAAAAAAAATAAAAACAGTGGTGATCAAATACCACCAAAAGAAAGCTCTATTTGTGTGATAAAAAAAAAATTAGTTTTGGTGCAACTGCGCAATTACCAGTTAAAGTAACGCAATGTCGAAAATAAAAAAAATGGTCTGGGCATGAAGGGGGTAAAATCTTCCAGAGCTCAAGTGGTTAAGATTTGCAATGAGATCTTTTTGATGTAATGTATGTGGTGGTGTGTTTGACTGTATTGGAATTTGTAGCTGAACTGAACATAATACTGACTGGGACAGGTGTAAAAAGATTCTTGTTTTTTTTGGAAATTTCATTGTACATGGGTTACTTTATCCAATTGCTTTTAATGTGCAAAAAAAAAAAAAAAAAAAAGGACAAGGCACATGTTCATCAGAATCACAAGGAAAGAAAGAACAACCCCCATGGACTTGTAAAAGGATACTCAGGACCTCTGAACGTTTCATTCCCCATGTTTAATGTGTGTGCGTGCCCCAACTTCCCCACACTGACCAGAAATCAGCCATAGTTACATGAGTGATGTAATCCTATACTTCCTTATACATCCTATGGGGAGGGTCTGGACTGCTTCAGATATCATCTACAGCAGCCTAGAGATAAGAGATAACATATGATGAGCTTTTCAGCTGGATCGGCCACAGCCCTGGGGGGGAACCTTGATTGGGTAAGTAAGAAGAGCTTGAAGGGGAACTAAATTCTGTTATCCTTCACAGCCAGCCTCCATGACACCAGCCATTTGATGGCTTGACAGTTCGGGTGACAGCGCAAGCAACAGGGCATTTTTTTTAGAGAATAGGTGCAGAAACGCCCCACTTCAAAGTCACTTTGTGATTCTGTCTTCTACCCACCTTCGAGCACTGACCCTTGGTTCCACTCATACCCACCTATAACCACTGACCCCTGGTTCTGCCCCTTCCCACCTCTGAGCACTGACCCTTGGTTCCGCTCCCTACTCACCTCCCAGCACTGACCCTTGGTTCCGCCCCATCCCACCTCTGAGCACCGACCCTTGGCTCCACCCTTTCCCACCTCTGAGCACTGACCCTTGGTTCTGCCCCTACCCACCTCCGAGCACTGACCCTTGGTTCTGCCCCCTACCCACCTCCAAGCACTGACCCTTGGTTCCTCCCCTTCCCACCTCTGAGAACCGACCCTTGGTTCCACCCCTTCCCACCTCTGAGCACTGACCCTTTGTTCCACTCCTTCCCACCTCTGAGCACTGACCCTTGGTTCTGCCCCTACCCACCTCCAAGCATTGACCTTTGGTTCCGCCCCTTCCCTCCTCTGAGCACTGACAATTGGTTCTGCCCCTACCCACCTCTGAGCACTGACCCTTGGTTCCGCCCCCTATCCAACTCTGAGCACTGACCCTTTGTTCCGTCCCTACTCACCTCCGAGCACTGACCCTTGGATCCCCCCCTTCCCAACTCCAAGCACCGACCCTTGGTTCCACCCTTTCCCACCTCTGAGCACTGACCCTTGGTTCTGCCCCTACTCACCTCCGAGCACTGACCCTTGGATCCGCCCCTTCCCACCTCCGAGCACTGACCCTTGGTTCCACCCTTTCCCACCTCTGAGCACTGACCCTTGGCTCTGCCCCTACCCACCTCCGAGCACTGACCCTTGGTTCCACCCCCTACCAACCTCCGAGCATTGGCCCTTGGTTCTGCCCCTACCCACCTCTGAGCACTGACCCTTGGTTCCGCCCCCTACTCACTTCTGAGCACCGACCCTTGTCTCCACCCTTTCCCACCTCTGAGCACTGACCCTTGGTTCTGCCCCTACCCACCTCCGAGCACTGACCCTTGGGTTCGCCTCTTCCCACCTCTGAGCACTGACCCTTGGTTCCGCCCCCTACCCACCTCCAAGCACGTTCCTCCCCTTCCCACCTCTGAAAACCGATCCTTGGTTCCACCCCTTCCCACCTCTGAGAACCAATCCTTGGTTCCACCCCTGAGCACTGACCCTTGGTTCCGCCCCTTCCCACCTCTGAGCACTGACCCTTGGTTCTGCCCCTAACCACCTCCGAGCACTAACACTTGGTTCCGCTCCTTCTCATCTCTAAGCATTGACCCTTGGTTCTGCCCCTTCCCACCTTTGAATACTGACCCTCGGTTCCACCCATACCCACTTCTGAGCACCTACCCTTGCTTCCACCCCCTACCCACCTCCAAGCATGTTCCTCCCCTTCCCACCTCTGAGAACCAACCCTTGGTTCCACACCTTCCCACCTCTGAGAACCAAACCTTTGTTCCACCCCTGAGCACCGACCCTTGGTTCCACCCCTTCCCACCTCTGAGCACTGACCCTTGGTTCTGCCCCTAACCACCTCCGAGCACTAACCCTTGGTTCCGCTCCTTCTCATCTCTAAGCATTGACCCTTGGTTCCACCCCCTACCCCTCTCCCAGTACAGTCCCTTTTAGAAAATATGGAGCCAAGTATAATTTTGTAGTGCTAAGTAAACTGTATGGAATTTGGTAATGATAACAAGAAAAGCAATAAAATAGATCCCCCACAGCCAACACCAATAAACTGCATTCCCCCGCATTCCCGCCGAAAAAAAGCCCCTGGTTCTTTGGATATAACTGTTTTGGGAAGTAGTTACAGCAAACCCGCCTATACTTTACAGCCAAAGAAGCTGCCATCTTGGCCTCTGTTTGATCTGCAGTTGCCATGGTGCCGCACAAGTGATCAGTTATGAAGCTAATAATTTGATGGCTTGACAGTTCGGTTGAGGATACAAGCAACTGTGACAATTATAATTCATGGCATGCCTTAAATGCAACTGTTTTTGGAAACAGTTGGGTTTACTTCCACTAAACAGGGCCCTGCTTCCCATGAGGCCAGTTGAGGTGGCTACCTTAGGCAGCACTCAGGGAGACCCTGTAGGGGACAAGATTAAGGCCAAAGTGTCCATGGGACACAGTATAGCAAGATCACTGGAAACATTCAAAAAAGTCAATACGATCTCCGGCGGACATCCCCCATTACCATGGCAACCGATTCACACTTTATTCAACAAGAAGCAGAAAAATAATGTTGGATTATGGGTGGGTTGCTGCAGTAGAGGGGACACCTGCCGATGATGGTCTCGACTTTTGAATGTTTCGGCTTTTTTTTGGAGGACTGTGGGCAAGTTGCCACGGTAACTGGGAAAGCTGCCGGAGATGGTACCGGCTTTTAAAGGTTTCTAAAACTCTGGTGGATTGTGGGTGGGCTGCTGTGGCAACATAGACACCTGCTGGAAATCATAACGGCATCTGAATGTTCCCGCTTCCTGTTTGGAGGATTATGGGTGGGTTGCCATGGTAATGGGAATACCAGCTGGAGACTTACAGGTTTTAAAATGTTTCCGCTTCTGGTTTGGTGAATTGTGGGTGGGTTGCCATGGTAATAGGGTTGTCCGCTAGAAACCATAGCGGCTTTTGAACGTTTCCGCTTCCTGTTTGGTGGATTATGGGTGGGTTGCCATGGTAACGGGAATACTCACTGGGAATTGTACAGGTTTTTAAATATTTCCACTTCTAGTTTGGTAAAGTGCGGGTGGGTTGCCATGGTAATAGGGATGCCCGCTGGAAATCATAGCGGCTTTTGAATGTTTCTGCTTCCTGGTTGGTAGATTATGGGTGGGTCGCCATGGGAATACCTGCCGGCCCGGAGATTGTACAGGATTTTTAATGTTTCTGCTTTTGGTTTGGTGAATTGCCGGTGGGTTGCCATGGTGATGGAGACATCTGTTGGAGACCACGTCCACTTTTGAATGTTTCCAAAAAATTCATAAGCCAATACAATCTCTGGAGGGTGACCCCGATACTATAGGAACCCACCACAAATCCATCAAACAAGAAGAGTAAAGCAGCATAGGATGAGGTTACTGTGGTAGGGGGCATCAAAAGGCGGCAAATAACCTGGGCACAATCCGGGATATAAGAGGAACCAATTAAGTTAGCAATGTGCTCATTAATACACTACTACAATTATTAAATACAAGCAGTGTAAGTACCTAAATCTGACCTGGCATTAGCATCTTACAGTCCTTGTACAGCAGAACTTAGTGTGGGAAAGGAAGAAACAGCACAAGACGTCAGTCAGTTCTGCTGCAGTTCACATGTGCTAACAAGGAGCGTGCTGATAGAGGGAGAGAGCAGAGTGTCAGAGAGGTGAGCTCATCAGTTTGCTGATTCTCTTTTACTATCCATTTACAAGCTGGGGGAAGGACAAGACCTGTAAATGTTATTCAAAGTGAAACTGAACCCGCCAATTTAACTGTGTCCAAATACAGTCACATTCAAGGCATGCTGTGAATGACAACTGTCACATTTTCTTGTGCTCTCAACCGAACATTCAAGGCATCAAATGGCTGGTGTCAGAATTGATTGCATTTGAAGCACCATGGCAACTGGTCGATCAAACAGAGGCTAAGGTGACAGCTTCCTGGACTGTAAGGGATTGGAGGGTTTGTTATTGCTTTAACTTCAGAAGACTAAATTCAGATCTCCTTCCCTGGCAGACAGAACCATGCTATGTGACAGAGCTGTGTAAATCTCGGGAATGGATGGACAGAAATACAAATCTTTTTACAGTTAAACAGCCCCCATATATGCATTTTATCTGTGCATTTAACTGTTTGCCTGGAGTGTAGCTTTAAAACAGTCTGTACAGATTTCATTTTATTTTTTAAGGTCAAAAAGGCAAGCCAAGCCTTCAGCAGGTAAATGATTTCTGCTATCTATTTCCTGTAAACTGTCCCCAGTACCTGACCATATCCTGCAGCAGGGAGGAGATGGAACTGGAGGAGGAGGACATAGGATGGAGGAGATGGAACTGGAGGAGGACCTAGGATGGAGGAGATGGAACTGGAGGAGGAGGACATGGGATGGAGGAGATGGAACTGGAGGAGGAGGACATGGGATGGAGGAGATGGAACTGGAGGAGGAGGACATGGGATGGAGGAGATGGAACTGGAGGAGGAGGACATGGGATGGAGGAGATGGAACTGGAGGAGGAGGACATGGGATGGAGGAGATGGAACTGGAGGAGGAGGACATGGGATGGAGGAGATGGAACTGGAGGAGGAGGACATGGGATGGAGGAGATGGAACTGGAGGAGGAGGACATGGGATGGAGGAGATGGAACTGGAGGAGGAGGACATGGGATGGAGGAGATGGAACTGGAGGAGGAGGACATGGGATGGAGGAGATGGAACTGGAGGAGGAGGACATGGGATGGAGGAGATGGAACTGGAGGAGGAGGACATGGGATGGAGGAGATGGAACTGGAGGAGGAGGACATGGGATGGAGGAGATGGAACTGGAGGAGGAGGACATGGGATGGAGGAGATGGAACTGGAGGAGGAGGACATGGGATGGAGGAGATGGAACTGGAGGAGGAGGACATGGGATGGAGGAGATGGAACTGGAGGAGGAGGACATGGGATGGAGGAGATGGAACTGGAGGAGGAGGACATGGGATGGAGGAGATGGAACTGGAGGAGGAGGACATGGGATGGAGGAGATGGAACTGGAGGAGGAGGACATGGGATGGAGGAGATGGAACTGGAGGAGGAGGACATGGGATGGAGGAGATGGAACTGGAGGAGGAGGACATGGGATGGAGGAGATGGAACTGGAGGAGGAGGACATGGGATGGAGGAGATGGAACTGGAGGAGGAGGACATGGGATGGAGGAGATGGAACTGGAGGAGGAGGACATGGGATGGAGGAGATGGAACTGGAGGAGGAGGACATGGGATGGAGGAGATGGAACTGGAGGAGGAGGACATGGGATGGAGGAGATGGAACTGGAGGAGGAGGACATGGGATGGAGGAGACGGAACTGGAGGAGGAGGACATGGGATGGAGGAGATGGAACTGGAGGAGGAGGACATGGGATGGAGGAGACGGAACTGGAGGAGGAGGACATGGGATGGAGGAGATGGAACTGGAGGAGGAGGACATGGGATGGAGGAGATGGAACTGGAGGAGGAGGACATGGGATGGAGGAGATGGAACTGGAGGAGGAGGACATGGGATGGAGGAGATGGAACTGGAGGAGATGGACATGGGATGGAGGAGATGGAACAGGAGGAGGAGGACATGGGATGGAGGAGATGGAACCGGAGGAGGAGGACATGGGATGGAGGAGATGGAACCGGAGGAGGAGGACATGGGATGGAGGAGATGGAACCGGAGGAGATGGACATGGGATGGAGGAGATGGAACTGGAGGAGGAGGACATGGGATGGAGGAGATGGAACTGGAGGAGATGGACATGGGATGGAGGAGATGGAACTGGAGGAGATGGACATGGGATGGAGGAGATGGAACTGGAGGAGGAGGACATGGGATGGAGGAGATGGAACTGGAGGAGGAGGACATGGGATGGAGGAGATGGAACTGGACGAGGAGGACATGGGATGGAGGAGATGGAACTGGAGGAGGAGGACATGGGACTGGAGGAGGAGGAGATGGAACTGGAGGAGGAGGACATGGGATGGAGGAGGACATGGGATAGAAGAGATGGAAATAATGGAGGAAGAGGACATGGGATGGAGGAGATGTGGGCAGGCCCTGGGAAATGTGGGCAGTCAGGCCCGGAGGGGCTGATGGCTGCCCTGTACACCCCTAAGTGAAAATGTCCAAATTGGGCCCAAAGTGTCAATATTTTGTGTGGCCACCATTATTTTCCAGCACTGCCTTAACCCTCTTGGGCATGGAGTTCACCAGAGCTTCACAGCTTGGCACTGGAGTCTTCTTCCACTCCTCCATGATGACATCACAGAGCTGGTGGATGTTAGAGACCTTGCACTCCACAGCCTTCCGTTTGAGGATGCCCCACAGATGCTCAATAGGGTTTAGGTCTGGAGACATGCTTGGCCAGTCCATCACCTTTACCCTCAGCTTCTTTAGCAAGGCAGTGGTCATCCTGGAGGTGTGTTTGGGGTCATTATCATGTTGAATACTGCCCTGAGGCCCAGTCTCCAAAGGGAGGGGATCATGCTCTGCTTCAGTATGTCACAGTACATGTTGACATTCATGGTTCCCTCAATGAACTGTAGCTCCCCAGTGCCGGCAGCACTCATGCAGCCCCAGACCATGGGCAAGACACACTTGTCTTTGTACTCCTCACCTGGTTGCTGCCACACACGCTTGACACCATCTGAACCAAATGTAGTTCTGTCGCAGTGTTATGTAGTCCTAACACAATCCTTGTCCTGAGGTGACAAAACTGCTCAGCACGGTTGTCATCCTGGGACCTGGAAATGCGTTAATGGTGTTACTACCAGGTTAAAATAAAGGGAAAATAGTGTAAAAAATAAAAACTAAGGCAGCCACAACATCAAAGCTGCAATACTCTCCATTTTTGTTCTTTGGTTTACATACTGTATGGTTAATGCCTATCCAAAACCAAAAAAAAGAAGAGATGCTGCAGCAGCTAAACCATCCTTGGATGGTTGATGGTGACCCTCAGCCCATGCACCCCCCCCCCCCCCCCCCTGCATGCCACTCTGGTCCATACACCCCCCTCTAGTTCATGCACCCCTCCAGTCCATGCTCCCCCCCCTAGGGTTGCCGCATCATCCCTTTAATCCAGGACACATATTAATTACACAGGTTCTGAGGCTGATTTAATGCAGATAAGGCACCAAGTGAATTTAATTATCACCTTAATCAGCCACAGAACCTGTGTAATTAATGTGTGCCCTGGATTAAAGTGATGATGTGGCAACCTTACCCCCCCCCCCCTCACTCCTTGCACCCCCTCTAGTCCATGTACCCCCCAAGCCCTTGCATCCCACTCTGGTCCATGCCCCCCCCCCCTCACTCCTTGCACCCCAAGCCCTTTAAACCTCTCTAATCTTTACACCCCCCTCTAGTCCCTAAACCCTCCTGAGATCTTGCATCCCCCTCTAGTCCATACACTCCCCTGAGCCCTTGCATCCCCCTTTAATCCATGCACCCCAAGCCCTTGCATCCCCCTCCAGTCCATGCTTCCCCCCTCACTCCTTGCACCCCAAGCCCTGTATCCCTATCTAGTCTTTGCGCCCCCCTCTAGTCCATACACTCCCCTGAGCCCTTGCACCCCCCTCTAGTCCATACACTCCCCTGAGCCCTTGCACCCCCCTCTAGTCCATACACTCCCCTGAGCCCTTGCACCCCCCTCTAGTCCATACACTCCCCTGAGCCCTTGCACCCCCTCTAGTCCATATACTCTCCTGAGCCCTTGCACCCCCCCTCTAGTCCATACACTCCCCTGAGCCCTTGTACCCCCCTCTAGTCCATTTACCCTCTTGAGCCCTTGCACCCTCCTTTAGTCCATACACTCCCCTGAGCCCTTGCACCCCCCTCTAGTCCATACACTCCCCTGAGCCCTTGCACCCCCCTCTAGTCCATACACTCCCCTGAGCTCTTGCACCCCCCTCTAGTCCATACACTCCCCTGAGCTCTTGCACCCCCCTCTAGTCCATACACCTGAGCTCTTGCACCCCTCTCTAGTCCATACACCCCCCTGAGCCCTTGCACCCCCCTCTAGTCCATACACCCCCCTGAGCCCTTACACCCCCCCTCTAGTCCATACACCCCCCTGAGCCCTTACACCCCCCCTCTAGTCCATACACCCCCCTGAGCCCTTACACCCCCCCTCTAGTCCATACACCCCCCTGAGCCCTTGCACCCCCCTCTAGTCTATACACTCCCCTGAGCTCTTGCACCCCCCCTCTAGTCCATACACCCCCCTGAGCCCTTACACCCCCCCTCTAGTCCATACACCCCCCTGAGCCCTTACACCCCCCCTCTAGTCCATACACCCCCCTGAGCCCTTGCACCCCCCTCTAGTCTATACACTCCCCTGAGCTCTTGCACCCCCCCTCTAGTCCATACACTCCCCTGAGCTCTTGCACCCCCCTCTAGTCCATACACTCCCCTGAGCCCTTGCACCCCCCTCTAGTCCATACACCCCCCTGAGCCCTTGCACCCCCCTCTAGTCCATACAGCCCCCTGAGCCCTTGCACCCCCCTCTAGTCCATACACTCCCCTGAGCTCTTGCACCCCCCTCTAGTCCATACACTCCCCTGAGCTCTTGCACCCCCTCTAGTCCATACACCTGAGCTCTTGCACCCCCCTCTAGTCCATACACCCCCCTGAGCCCTTGCACCCCCCTCTAGTCCATACACCCCCCTGAGCCCTTGCACCCCCCTCTAGTCCATACACCCCCCTGAGCCCTTGCACCCCCCTCTAGTCCATACACTCCCCTGAGCCCTTGCACCCCCTCTAGTTCATACACTCCCCTGAGCCCTTGCACCCCCCTCTAGTCCATACACTCCCCTGAGCCCTTGCACCCCCCTCTAGTCCATACACTCCCCTGAGCCCTTGCACCCCCCTCTAGTCTATACACTCCCCTGAGCCCTTGCACCCCCCTCTAGTCCATACACTCCCCTGAGCCCTTGCACCCCCCTCTAGTCCATACACCCCCCTGAGCCCTTGCACCCCCCTCTAGTCCATACACCCCCCTGAGCCCTTGCACCCCCCTCTAGTCCATACACTCCCCTGAGCCCTTGCACCCCCCTCTAGTCCATACACTCCCCTGAGCCCTTGCACCCCCCTCTAGTCCATATACTCTCCTGAGCCCTTGCACCCCCCCTCTAGTCCATACACTCCCCTGAGCCCTTGTACCCCCCTCTAGTCCATTTACCCTCTTGAGCCCTTGCACCCCCCTTTAGTCCATACACCCCCCTGAGCCCTTGCACCCCCCTCTAGTCCATACACTCCCCTGAGCCCTTGCACCCCCCTCTAGTCCATACACTCCCCTGAGCCCTTGCACCCCCCTCTAGTCCATATACTCTCCTGAGCCCTTGCACCCCCCCTCTAGTCCATACACTCCCCTGAGCCCTTGTACCCCCCTCTAGTCCATTTACCCTCTTGAGCCCTTGCACTCCCCTTTAGTCCATACACTCCCCTGAGCCCTTGCACCCCCCTCTAGTCCATACACTCCCCTGAGCCCTTGCACCCCCCTCTAGTCCATACACTCCCCTGAGCCCTTGCACCCCCCCTCTAGTCCATACACTCCCCTGAGCCCTTGCACCCCCCTCTAGTCCATACACTCCCCTGAGCTCTTGCACCCCCCTCTAGTCCATACACTCCCCTGAGCTCTTGCACCCCCCTCTAGTCCATACACCTGAGCTCTTGCACCCCCCTCTAGTCCATACACCTGAGCTCTTGTACCCCCCTCTAGTCCATACACCCCCCTGAGCCCTTGCACCCCCCTCTAGTCCATACACCCCCCTGAGCCCTTGCACCCCCCTCTAGTCCATACACCCCCCTGAGCCCTTGCACCCCCCTCTAGTCCATACACCCCCCTGAGCCCTTGCACCCCCCTCTAGTCCATACACCCCCCTGAGCCCTTGCACCCCCCTCTAGTCCATACACCCCCCTGAGCCCTTGCACCCCCCTCTAGTCCATACACTCCCCTGAGCCCTTGCACCCCCCTCTAGTCCATACACTCCCCTGAGCCCTTGCACCCCCCTCTAGTCCATACACTCCCCTGAGCCCTTGCACCCCCTCTAGTTCATACACTCCCCTGGGCCCTTGCACCCCCCTCTAGTCCATACACTCCCCTGAGCCCTTGCACCTCCTCTAGTCCATATACTCTCCTGAGCCCTTGCACCCCCCCTCTAGTCCATACACTCCCCTGAGCCCTTGTACCCCCCTCTAGTCCATTTACCCTCTTGAGCCCTTGCACCCCCCTTTAGTCCATACACTCCCCTGAGCCCTTGCACCCACCCTCTAGTCCATACACTCCCCTGAGCTCTTGCACCCCCCTCTAGTCCATACACTCCCCTGAGCTCTTGCACCCCCCTCTAGTCCATACACTCCCCTGAGCTCTTGCACCCCCCTCTAGTCCATACACCTGAGCTCTTGCACCCCCCTCTAGTCCATACACCTGAGCCCTTGCACCCCCCTCTAGTCCATACACCCCCCTGAGCCCTTGCACCCCCCTCTAGTCCATACACCCCCCTGAGCCCTTGCACCCCCCTCTAGTCCATACACCCCCCTGAGCCCTTGCACCCCCCTCTAGTCCATACACTCCCCTGAGCCCTTGCACCCCCCTCTAGTCCATACACCCCCCTGAGCCCTTGCACCCCCCTCTAGTCCATACACTCCCCTGAGCCCTTGCACCCCCTCTAGTTCATACACTCCCCTGAGCCCTTGCACCCCCCTCTAGTCCATACACCCCCCCGAGCCCTTACACCCCCCCTCTAGTCCATACACCCCCCTGAGTCCTTACACCCCCCCTCTATTCCATACACCTCCCTGAGCCCTTGCACCCCCCTCTAGTCCATACACCCCCCCGAGCCCTTACACCCCCCCTCTAGTCCATACACCCCCCTGAGTCCTTACACCCCCCCTCTATTCCATACACCCCCCTGAGCCCTTGCACCCCCATCTAGTCCATACACCCCCCTGAGCCCTTGCACCCCCATCTAGTCCATACACCCCCCTGAGCCCTTGCACCCCCCTCTAGTCCATACACTCCCCTGAGCCCTTGCACCCCCCCCTCTAGTCCATACACCCCCCTGAGCCCTTGCACCCTCCTCTAGTCCATACACTCCCCTGAGCCCTTGCACCCCCCTCTAGTCCATACACCTCCCTGAGCCCTTACACCCTCCTCTAGTCCATACACCCCCCTGAGCCCTTGCATCCCCCTTACTCCATGCCCCCCTCTAGCCCACACACATCCCTGATCCCCAGCACCTCGACCCCTCCAGCCCCGCTCATGTCACCTTCCCCACTTGCCCCAGCGCTGGACTTTTAAAGCCCCCTCGCTCCGCCATTGGCTGCCCGCTCCCCGTGACGTCACGTCGGCCGTGTCCCCGCCCTTCCTTCCGTCCCCGAGTGACTGGTTGTGTGCAGTCTGGCAGCGGATCGGCGGAGGAGAGAGCACGGCTGATCCCGGACTTCACCCCCCCTCCCCTTCTTCTTCCCAACCCCCCTCCCCGGGCTCCGTCCATCCACCGGCAAACCGTAGCCGCCAGCGGGCCGCCCCCCCCGCTCCGCCTCCCCCCGGTCTCTCTAGGTGTTTTGGGGGGGGTCCCCCTTTGCACATCACCAGGAAAAGGGGGGAGGGTGCACCAGGCGTGGATTTTACATTCATGATTATGGGCGACAAGAAGAGCCCGACCAGGTACAGTGCAGAGGGGGGGATGGGGGTGGTGGAGGGAGGGAGGGGGGGGTATTTATTTATATGCAACCAGATGGACATTTAACATTTTACCCCCCCCTCCCTCTTTGCTTGTTTTGCCAATGCCCTTGCAGAATCAGCCCCCTCCCTGTGTATGTCTTGTTTATGTCTTACTTGGAGACATCATGCCCCCCCCCCCCCCCTCCAATTTAAAGGGCCCCTGTAAATGCAATGTATATGATCTTTGCCCTGTGCAACCAGATGCAGGCACCCCCCCCCCCCCTTGCATGCGCTTGCACCATGCATGCCAATACCCCCCCTTTTGCACCATGCATGCCAATACCCCCCTCTTCTTCTTTGCAACAGTCCCTTTAAATTAGACCCCAATCACAGACAATGGGGGTAGACCAAGCCCGATCCGGGGATAGGCAATGAGGAGGGGGGGGGGGCTGTCATTGCGCGGCGACCGCCTGCCGAGCGTCTCCTAATGTATATGATCTATAGGGAGGCGAGGGGAAGTGCGCCAGGGCATTGCTGTGCTATGGCGGCTGAGCCTTTCAGACACACAACACACTCCCTGCACTGAGCCTCAGACAAAGAGAATATTTACCAGGAGAGGAGAAAAAGGCGAGGAGCAGGGTGGAGAGGAGAGCGCAACGCCTCCACTGCCCCGAATAAAATCCAAATAAATGATCCTAGTGCCCCCCCCCCTTATGATTTCTTTTATTGCTAGGTAAGCAAGGTGGGGGGTAGGCGGCGGGGGGGGGGGGGGGGGGTGCTGCAAGGGATCGGTAGACGGTGGCGGTGGGTGGTTGGAATGTCTTCTATGGAAAGACTCGCCATGGCTGCTTTTGTCTTTTGTGTTATTTTCACAGTGGGGTGTGTTGTGTTTTTTTTTTTTTTTTCTTCATTAACCCCTTCCTGATCTCACCTTGGAAAAAGAAGGGGGGGGTTCTAAGACAGGAAAGGGTTAACCTCGTCGGGATGGGAAAACGGGGGGTCGATCCGTCCTCTTTTTTTGCGACGGCGGTCTCCACTGACAATTAGGGCACTGGCAGGAGAGCGGTGGGAGGTGAGGGCAGAGACGTTCGCCTGGCATCAGGCGCTGTGGACGAGCGTTTTTCCTTTTTTTTTTTTTTTCTTCGCTCGTCTCCTTTTTGACGTTCCGTGCTCTTTAACTCCTCCCGGGCCGGAGGCTTTTTTTTTTTTTTTTTCCTTGTGTGTGTGATGCTCCCCGTGGTCACGTAAGGTTAATTTGAAGGGCAGCAAATTTAATCGGAGGTAGCGTTGCTGCCTAGTGCCCCCTGCAGTCGCCAAATTGACAGGCTGCACCGTGCGTTCGCTCGGGCAATTTTCTTGTTGGGTTCAGTGAGGAGGGAGCGAGAAAATTAAAAAAGTTAGTCTGTAGGAAAGTCGGCGTGGGGGGTGGGGGAGCGGGATAGCGTTGGCGAATGTAAGAATGCCCAGGAAGCCAGGCGTTTGATGTTTAGAGATGTTTGCGGGTTGGCAGTTGTTTTGTGGTCTCTGCAATACGAAGCTTCCCATACACTATACAGTCTGGTTGTACAATATCCATATTATACAATCTGGTCTACCATATCCTTTAAGCTTACTATACAATTTGGTTGTACAATCTCCTCTAGGCTAACCATACACTATACAGTCTGATTGTACAATATCCTTTAAGCTTGCTATACTATCTGGTTGTACGATATCCTTAAATCTAACCATTCACTATACAGTCTGGTTGTACAATATCCATTAGGCTAATCATACATTATACTATCTGGTTGTACAATATCCTTTAAGCTTACTATACAATTTGGTTGTACAAGATTCTCTATACCAGTGATGGTGAACCTTGGCACCCCAGATGTTTTGAACTACATTTCCCATGATGCTCAACTACAATGCAGAGTACTTGAGCATCGTGGGAAGTGTAGTTCCAAAACATCTGGGGTGCCAAGGTTCACCATCACTGCTCTAGGGCAGGGATATGCAATTAGCGGACCTCCAGCTGTTGCAGAACTACAAGTCCCATGAGGTATAGCAAGACCCTGACAGCCACAAGCATCACACCCAGAGGCAGAGGCATGATGGGACTTGTAGTTTTGCAAACAGCTGGAGGTCCACTAATTGCATATCCGTGCTCTGGGCTAACCATACATTATGCCAGGGATATGCAATTAGCGGACCTCCAGCTGTTTGCAAAACTACAAGTCCCATCATGCCTCTGCCTCTGGGTGTGATGCTTGTGGCTGTCAGGGTCTTGCTATGCCTCATGGGAGTTATAGTTCTGCAACAGCTGGAGGTCCGCTAATTGCATATCCCTGCATTATGCAGTCTGGTTGTACAATGTCCTTTAAGCTAACCATAAACTTGACAATCTGATTGTACAACCTCATTAAGATCTACCATCCGTAGTACAAGCGTCTATCCGATTGTATAGAAATTGATTGAATGGTATAGGTGTATCCTCCTAATGCATAGTAAATTTACCTTTGTATTCCACAGGTATTGTAATGTGTGTGTCTAACCTTAGAATTACTGAAAAGACAATGTAGGGGGACACACCATTCAATGTGTGTCCAATCAGATGGACCCTTACACTACAGAGCTGATTGGTAGATCTAATAGAGATTATACAATCAGATTTTATAGTGTAGGTCCCCTTTAGGCTAAAGCCTGGTACACACGGGCTGAATGTCAGGCGACATCGGCCGGTTCGGGAGAAACCGGTCGACATTTGGCCCATCTGTAAGACGTTTGGCTTCTGTCAAATGAGTATGCTGGAAAACTAGCAGCTGACCGGCTCCTGATTGGCTGAGAGAGCTGACCGGAGTGTTCTGGTGGGGGGGGCGTCCCCCTGTGAGGACACAATAGAAAAGCAGAAGAGATCGCTGTACTAACATCGGATCGTTAGTACAGCGGCTGTCAGTTTTTCCAAGTTGAACGAAAAAAAAAAAAACTACTGTTGTGTATCAGGCTTAAACTTGTATGTTACAATCTGTACGATTTCCTGTAGCTCTGCCAATGACTTAGTAGTACACGGGCCTGCCAGACTGAATGCTGACTGATGGATAGATTAGGCTTGCATAGTTTTGGTAAATCCAAAGTTGATTGTATAAAGATTGTGTGATCGGATTGTAAAGTTTATGTGAGCCTTAAGGTGGCCATACATGGATCGAAATTCGGTCAGTTCAGAAGGAACCTGCCAAATTTCGATCCATGTATGAGCAGGCTGGTTGTACAGAAGTTGATCTGTACAACCAGCCTGTTGGGTTTTTCTGATCAATCAGTGCTGCCGGCTATAGCTGGCAGCACTGATCAGTGAATTCTGGCTGCAGGAAAGTCTCCCCGCTGTCAGAATACAATAAATTCCCCCGTCCCTATGGAGTGTGTGGATGCGGGAATTGTCATATATTTTTTTTTTTAATTGTTTGATTCACTGTTTGTAAACGAATCATGTATGGGCTGCCTTAAAGCAGAGGTCCACCCAAAAAGGGAAGCTCCACTTGTTTGCACCCTCCACTGCCACAATTTTTTTTGGGGGGGAAGGGGGGAGCAGGGACCTGGTTCTGAGTGCCCCTCATTCCCCTGCAGTCTTCTGGGACACATCACAAGTCCTGAAAGACTACGGGACCATTCACATGGCGTGGCGTGACTCGCGCATGCACAGTAGGAAACTGTCTGTGAAGCTGCAAGGCTTCTTGTGTTAGGTTTGACCCTGGAATTAGAGAAGGGGCTGCACTCGATGGGCTCTTTAAAAAAAAAAATACTTGTTTCTTGGCTGTTTGGTATCAGTACTTATGTGAGTCACAGACCTGTAACTAGCATACTGTAAACATGTCAGAATTCTATTTGTGTTCTTGTTCCAGGTCCTGGAATGAGGGAATTATGGGGGCTGCCCTTGCTGACCATTCCTTCTGGAAATGGCAGTTACCTGGCCATCATGCTTGGCTCCAATAGACCTTTAAAGTGGTTGTAAACTCTTACATATACCCAGTGAAGTAACCGGCCTCAGGAGATTAAATAAATTCTCCCCCATAAGTTGTGCCTGTTTATCTGCAGTCTTCTTCTCTCTACATCAATTCAAAGTGCAGAATTTACAGAGGATTTCTAAGCTCTGAAAAGCAGGGGGTGGAGAGCTGAAGTTACATCAGTGAGGAGAGCTCTGAGAGCTGATTGGAGGGAAGGGACACACCCCCAGCCCTCCTGACAGCACACAGGAACAGAGCTGAGGCTGTCAATTGGCTGTAGGTCCCTACCCTGTCACTTTTTTTTTTCTCTTGGTGTCAGAAAAACTTGTCAGAAGCAATTCATGTTGATAGCAGAGGAATGAGGCAGCGGACAGAAATGACACTTGGGGTCCTTTCACACGGGACGGATCCGAGGTGATCCCCCCCCGTGAACATCCACTTGCTCAGCGGGGATCGCTCCGTGGCTCCCCGCTGAGCAGGCAGATGACAGGTCCGCACACTGTGCAGCGACGGACCTGTCAGAGCACCGCTCTCCCCTATGGGGGATCGGATGACGACGGACCGTAGAGTCTGTCGTCACCCGATCCGATCCGAAAACGGATGGAAAAGTCGGTTTCTCCTCCGTTACACTTTTTCGGATCGGAGCGGGTCGGATGTCAGCGGACATGTCACCGCTGACATCCGACGCTCTATAGAGGTCTATGGAAGGTCCGTTCAGGTCCGCCTAAAAAAACTGACAGGTGGACCTGAACGGATCGTTCGTCTGAAAGAGGCCTTAGAGGATTGATTTACTAAAACTGGAAAGTGCAAAATCTGGTCTGGCTCTGCATAGTAACCAATCCGCTTCCAGGATTATTTGTCAAAGCTTAAAGCGGAGTTCCACCCATAAATGGAACTTCGGCTTTTCGGAACCCTCCCCCCCTCCGGTGTCACATTTGGCACCTTTCAGGGGGGAGGGGGGAGCAGATACCTGTCTAATCCAGGTATTTTGCTCCCACTTCCGGGCATAGATAGCTGCAGTATCCGCGGGTATCTATGCCATATCGGGCGCCTCCTCCGTCCCCCCCGCTGTCTTCTGTGAGACACATAGGTCCCAGAAGACAGCAGGGACCAGTGGGATCGCACAGCTCGACTCGCGCATGTTCAGTAGGGAACTAGGCTGTGAAGCCGCAAGGCTTCACTTCCTGATTCCCTTCCTGAAGATGGCGGCACCTGCACCCGAGAGCCGAGGGACAGATCGGCTTCGAGCGCCGACATCGTGGGCGCCCTGGACAGGTAAGTGTTCATACTTCAAAAGTCAGCAGCTGCAGTATTTGTAGCTGCTGACTTTAAAAAAAAAAAAAAATCTGCGGAACTCCACTTTAATTGAACAAGCTGAAGTTAGCAGCTGATTGGCTACAATGTACAGCTGCCCCAGATATTGCACTCTCCAGTTTTAGAAAATCAACCCCTTAGCATTCTGGATTGAGACAAGTACACACTATAGAGGGATATGCTTTGTTCATATTTCATGTCTGAGGTTTACAACCACTTTAAAGCTGACTTCCCGGGAAAAGAAAAATCCTCTCTTGCAGTGGGGCTCCCCCTGACACCGCAAGGGTTAAATGCTGACTTTACCTGTAACATTAATGACCCGATACGCCCCCCCCCCCCCCCCCCCCCCCCCCCCCGCTCCCGCAGGCTCTATGATGGGCTCCCACCGCCTCTTCTCCAAGGCGCTCCCATGGTAGCAGGCATGCTGACATCATCAAGTACAATGCCAGGCCACCTAGTCCTGCATTGTACATGAGAACGCAGAGGGACCACCTACAAGCTGGGGTGAGAATAGAAAGCGTGCCGACTGCTGGGGGACGGAGGATTAAAACAATAATTTTTATTGGTAAAACAAGTGTTTAACCCTTGAAGGGGGGGGGGGGCATTGCAAGGCTTTGGTTACGCCTTCACACCAGTTGCTTGGACCCTGTGCTAGTGCCCTGCAACCATGTGCATTGCACGCACTTCTGTGGCGCTTGCAGAGCGGCCCCGTTTACGTAACCACTTCGGCCCCGGAAGGATTTACCCCCTAATGACCAGGCCATTTTTTGCGATATGGCACTGCGTCGCTTTAGCAATTGCGCGGTCATGCGACGTTGTACCCAAACAAAATTGATGTCCTTTTTTTCTTTGGTGGTATTTGATCACCTCTGCGGGGTTGGGTTTTTTTTCTTTCTGTGCTATAAACAAAAAAAGACAATTTTGAAAAAAATATATTTTTTACTTTTTGCTATAAATATCCCAAAAATAAAAAAAAACAAAAACAAATTTCTTCATCAGTTTAGGCCAATATATATTCTTCTACATATTTTTTGGGGAAAAAAAATTGCAATAAGCGTATATTGATTAGTTTGTGCAAAAGTTATAGCGTCTACAAAATAGGGGATATATTTATGGCATTTTTTTTTTTTAACTAGTAATGGCGGTGATCAGTGATTTATCAGTGGGACTGCGGCGGACAGATCGGACACTTTTGACACTTTTTTTGGGGATCAGTGACATTTTATACAGCGATCAGAGCTAAAAATAGCCACTGATTACTGTATAAATGTCACTGGCAGGGAAGGGGTTAACTCTAGGGGGCGATCAAGGGGTTAAGTGTTCCCTAGGGAAGTGTTTCTAACTGTGGGGGGGAGGGGACTGACAGTGAGTAGAGAGAGACCGCTGTTCCTGATCACTATGAACAGACGATCTCTCTCTACTCCCCTGTCAGAACGGGGATCTGTTTGTTTACATTGACAGATCCCCGTTCTGGCTCTCTGTGGAGCGATCGTGGGTGGCCGGCGGACATCGCGGCCGCGCCTGCCGTTTTTAAAGCGGACGACATGCAGGTACATTGTTTTCCGCAGCCGTACCAACCTGCCGTAGTATAATGACGGTGACTGATCATCAAGCGGTTAAATAGATTGCAAGCGGTAGGGCTCGCCGAAAGCGACGGGTATAATTCTTGCCACAAAGGAAAGAATTATGGCCGCAGCTTGTGTCTATCCCCAGCTAAAGGGGGGGGGGGGGGCTCAATCGCAGGGTTTTAATGCGCTCCCCATATGCTAATGTGAATGAGCCCAAATCAACAGCTTCAGTAGACTACCTCGCTCACAGGGTGACAACTATGTGATTTCACAGCCGAATGAACAAAGTTGTCACCCTGTTACAGTTAGTGGCAAAGGATGAGCTCTGATGGCAGGATCAACGGGTAATAAAACTATATTACATGGGAGGAGGGGGGGGGGGGGCTCAGATTAACAAACACGACCGGCTGCCTCATTTCTCATCTTTTATTTAAAAATAAGAAAAGAAATGGCAGTTGGCTGTATGGGAAGACAGGAAGTGAGTTGTGAATGTGAAGTTCTCCTTTATTGCCAGCATTGTATGTATTTGCACACGGGTGTAATTAAAAGCTGTGTACATAAAGCAGCGTGGTATTTGGAAGGCATTGGAGTTTGGTTTGTGTATGCTGTTGTTTGATGAAGGGACGTGTCTGCACTCCGGAATGCATGAGTCAGTGGAACTCGTAAGACTCTTAAAGTGAAGCCCGTCGTGTAGGAAATACGGGAGCCGCCATTCTTGTGAGTTGTTGATGGGGAACAGGCATGTGGTTTGTAAAATCTTAAGCTGGTCATACACTTTACAATCTCCTTTTAGATCTGCTATCAACCATGTAGTGCAAGGGAATGCTTGACTGGATATAAACTGAATTGTGTAGGCTGGTCCTGTTATTACATAACATTGGTAAATCAGTAGAACTTGTATAGAGATTGTACAATCTGATTGTATAATGTCCCAGCATGAGCGGGTGTGATAAAAATTACATAGTGCCTGTAGGAGGAGGAATAGTCCCTCATTATCAGTGTCAGTGGGGGGAATAGTCCCTCATTATCAGTGTCAGTGGGGGGAATAGTCCCTCATTATCGCTGTCAGTGGGGGGAATAGTCCCTCATTATTGGTGTCAGTGGGGGGAATAGTCCATTATCGCTGTCAGTGGGGGGAATCGTCCCTCGTGATTGGTGTCAGTGGGGGGAATAGTCCCTCGTGATTGGTGTCAGTGGGGGGAATAGTCCCTCATGATTGGTGTCAGTGGGGGGAATAGTCCCTCGTGATTGGTGTCAGTGGGGGGAATAGTCCCTCGTGATTGGTGTCAGTGGGGGGAATAGTCCCTCGTGATTGGTGTCAGTGGGGGGAATAGTCCCTCGTGATTGGTGTCAGTGGGGGGAATAGTCCCTCGTGATTGGTGTCAGTGGGGGGAATAGTCCCTCGTGATTGGTGTCAGTGGAGGGAATAGTCCCTCGTGATTGGTGTCAGTGGGGGGAATAGTCCCTCGTGATTGGTGTCAGTGGGGGGAATAGTCCCTCGTGATTGGTGTCAGTGGGGGGAATAGTCCCTCGTGATTGGTGTCAGTGGGGGGAATAGTCCCTCGTGATTGGTGTCAGTGGAGGGAATAGTCCCTCGTGATTGGTGTCAGTGGGGGGGAATAGTCCCTCGTGATTGGTGTCAGTGGGGGGAATAGTCCCTCGTGATTGGTGTCAGTGGGGGGAATAGTCCCTCGTGATTGGTGTCAGTGGGGGGAATAGTCCCTCGTGATTGGTGTCAGTGGGGGGAATAGTCCCTCGTGATTGGTGTCAGTGGAGGGAATAGTCCCTCGTGATTGGTGTCAGTGGGGGGAATAGTCCCTCGTGATTGGTGTCAGTGGGGGGAATAGTCCCTCGTGATTGGTGTCAGTGGGGGGAATAGTCCCTCGTGATTGGTGTCAGTGGGGGGAATAGTCCCTCGTGATTGGTGTCAGTGGGGGCAACAGTGCCCCGTCGTTGGTGTCGGTGGGGGCAACAGTGCCCCGTCGTTGGTGTCGGGATTGATTTGTATGCATGCATTGGAGCAACATGCATTACATGTGTTAATACACTGTGGTGCCATTAATTTTAAATAGCACCCCAATGCACTAAGGTGCATCCATTGCAAGGCACCATGGTGCATGGCAGCATACATGTTGGGACATGTCTGATTTTTGGAAGGTTGTGGTGTCCATTGATTTCAGTGCCTTAATCCAACGTACATTATAATGCACCACACAAATGTCCTACACCTGAAGCCTGATGTTGTGCTACAGTGGGGTAAATGGAACCCCAATTTAAGTGTAAGGGGCTGTAATGCGCAGGCGTGGCAGGGACAATGACTTGCACTGCTGGATGTAAACAAATGGCGGAACTGCGGCCTTCAGATGAAGGTAAATTGAGAGGGAGGATGGGATAGGCTTTGTTTTCATAGGGCACTTCTCCTTTAAATGTAACCTTTCCTCTCTGGAAATTGTAATGAGATTTCCTGTTCTGTGTTATCAGTATTTTAGGTTGAAGGCGGGAAGGAGTGATACATATCCTCCAATACAATAAGGCCGGCTACTCGGCAACATCCATTGCAAAAATTCTTTATTGGCTACATGATAGGAAATAGCAGTAAGATGCTAACGCGTTTCGGGCGGAGCCTTATTTATAGCATGCGAGGAGTGAGTGTCGATCTTCTGGCTCACTTCACAGTGACAAAGGCAGCCGGAAGCTGCGCAGGGCAAGTGCAGACTGGCATGGAGCCCCCTCACCTTCCTGTAGCAGATGATGCAAGTCTAAAAATGAGAGTCGCACATCTCTGGTATCATCCACAAGAATCTTTATTGGAGACGGCTCAGATAGAACATGGTTCTGCCATGGTGTTCCGTCTGAGCGAGGGCTGCTGCAGCTGCACAGAAAGGTGCAGGATCTGTAGGAGGAGTTCTTTCCTCCTCTTTGCTGCCAGCTGCTGAGATGTGCTCAGAGCCGAACCACTCCGCAGCTGGGGGGGCGAAGCTAGAAAGCAGAAAGTGCAGGGTCTGGAGGAGGATCAGAGGAGGGCTGGAGTCAGCTACCAGAGTCTGCAGAGACGGGGGGGGGGGGGGTGCTGCGGCTGCACAGAAAGGCGCAGGATCTGTTGGAGGAGTTCTGTGCTTCTCTCTGCTGCCAACTACTGAGACAGGGTGGGGGCAGAGACAAAGGGGGAGTTGCAGCTGCAGGAGAGGTGCGAGGGCCACATGAAATAGCCTGGGAGATGGAATTCGGCCCGCGGGCCTTGTGTTTGACACATGTGCTCTATGGGGATCCCATAAATCAGGAAGTCCACTGTATACACAAACATACAATTGTATAAATATCTTCATTTCTGTGTATGGCCCCTTTGTTTAGGCACAGTGACATTTTATATTTAATGATTTTTATTTATTTTTTTTTTTCAGGCCAAAAAGGCAAGCTAAGCCTTCAGCCGATGAAGGATATTGGGATTGTAGCGTGTGCACTTTTAAGAACAGCGCAGAAGCTTTCAAGTGCAGTATATGTGATGTGCGGAAAGGAACGTCTACCAGGTACAGTCCATTACTAAGGTCTTTCCTGCCTTAAAGGTGAACTCCAGTCAGCACCTAAAAGTCCCCTAAAACCTCCCTCTCCCCCTGTGCAGAGTCTCTTTTTAGTATTTTATTTGTAATGGCCTTGTCCCTGCGTTGTGCAGTCTTCCATCATCTAATCCTATGACATCATCACAGAGACTGCAAAGGACCTTCTATCCTCTGGAGTCGAGGGGGCGGAGTCTGCAAGGTTTCCAGTTTTGGTAGCCAGTGACCAATCAGTGTTGGGGGTGTGTCAGTTTAGGAAAGAAAGGGATCCCCCATCTCAATGTCTTGTAGGTGTGGGTTGCGTCTGAGCTGAGGATGCTGGGAAGGAAAGAGCAGAGCCGCCTCATGGTGGAGAAATACACTGCTCCTGCTCCTGCAACCAGCTCTGCATGCACGCTTTTATTCTGTAACATTCAGGCACCCCTTTATCTCGCCCATTTATAGAATGACCCTGTCTTTGGTAACTCTGCTCTGTTAAGCTGGCTGTACACTAATAGATTTTTGAACAAACATTCGTGCAAAAATTCTCAGTACATTCAATGACTTGACGAATGTCATCCAAATGTACTTCCAAATTTTCGTTTGCTATGAACATTCCCGAACGAAAACTGCATTCACTCTTAGAAATTTTGTTAGAGATAAAATTCCAATCCTGCGCCTTCGAAATTTCTCATCACTGCCGTTGAAAACGAGCGTTGATTTTGACCCCACAACGATTAGAAAAATGATCGAATGTTCTTAAAGTGGAACTTCACTCTCCCAACAACATTGATTTATTTTTAATCCTAATGCTGCTATCATTTTTAAAGTGTTACTAAACCCACAACAGTAAAATCAGTCTTTATTATGAGGTAAAGCATACTTGTTATACTCACTGGATCCTAAGGGGTTAATCCTCCACATTGTGTAAAAAGGCTGTTTGAACCTGTCCTGATCCTCCCCTTCTTCCACTGTCCCCAATACATCTCCTGATAGTACAGAGACTTGGGAGTCACTCTGCACATGCTCAGTTTGATGTTTATTGCTAGAGAGTTTTTTTTTTTTTCTTGGGAGGGTGCATGTGATCAGCACAGGACCAATCAGCACTGTCCATACAGAGGGTCAGGGGACATGCAGCCTCATAGGACAGTCAGAGGGGAATGAAAGCTCCTCCTACAAGCTTTACCCAGACACTGATAGAAGTCACAAGACTGCTATATACTGCTGATGAGAAAAGGTATTTAGCAGTTTATATTTACTAAAATAACTACATTTCCATGTTCTGTGTACTGTGGGAGACCAGATATAGTGAATGCAGAGTCCTGGGTTTAGTAACACTTTAAATAGATAGGAAAGTATACCCTTTGCTTGTTAAACCTTTTTTATTTTAATAAATTTCTTCAGTTACTTCCTGGATTGTTTAAATGATGACATACATTCCAGGAGTCTGGAGGAGAGGAGGAGGGGTTTTCTCAGCTAAGCACACTCTCCTGCGTGCATGCCCAAGTTGAGGGCAGGTGGATTCCAGGAAGTAAATGCTGCATGAATCCTCTGCCCTTACTCAAGATGGCCGAATGCCAGAAATGCGAGAGGGTTGTTTTTCAAAGTGATTTCTCAACAAAATAAAGCCCATACATGGATGGATGGGGGAGTTTGCTTTGACTATTAAAATGAATTGAATGGTGTTTTTGGTTTGCGGTTCTCAGATACATTGAAGATCCGCTTTAAGATGAAAAGTTTTGAACAAAATTCTACTGATGTATGGCCAGCTTTGATCCGGCTCCCCCCTGCTCCATGGTCCTGCATGCTGTAGCTGTTAAGCTGTTTGGCTTGCAGACCTGAACAAGAGAAATCTCGATGTGTATGGGTTTCCCCAATCCCCTTCCCACTTGATGTAAAATTGGGAAAAGTGCCTGGAGTTCCCCTTTTAATTAGGCGAAGCGCTTTGCTATCCTGTATCATTGCTGTTACTTTACATAATTTGTGTAAATTCAGGGAAATCCGTTCCAAGACCGACGTCTGTCGGACATTATATGTTATGTGACTTAAAAACTGAAAGTGGAGTTTCCTTTTAATATGATGTGCTGTGAATGATGTAAAAGCGTCAGAGCGATGCATGATATCCTTAAAGCCGTATGAAACCCAAAAGCAAACATTTATTATATTGCAGCTTAACAATTCTTAGATGTGATGGCTGCATTAGTTTTCTTTTTTTAGGCTTTCTTTCCTCCGTTTTCATCTGGAGATCCAGCCAGCAAGTCTGTTGATTTTTCGAAAGATCAAGCTCTACAGCAGAATGTATCAGTTTGCATGAATGAGGCAAACCATTTGACATTGACAGGGGTGCTTACAATGATCAGCATTTGTGTGTGTCTATATGTGTGAGATAGATGTGTGTATGTATACGCACACGCGTATATGTATGTAATCTCCCAAAAGGGAAAAAAATCTGTTTTTGCTGAATTTAAAGTATGAGCTGGAGTTTGGCTTGAGCTTGTTAGTGTATCTAAATCTGCTAATACATTTAACACTACCCTCCCACCCCAGACTGGCAATGCTGGCGTGCCTCCTATGCTCATTTCTCCAGAGTTGTGTCTCACTAATACAGGAGGTGTGTTTCTGGTCAGATCACCAGTTGACAAAGCCAAAGAAAAAGAATGCAGCCACCACTCCTAATGATTAGTAAGCTGCAATATAACAGACTTTTGGTTTTGGGTTTAATACGGCTTATACAATCTGCTTCTAATTCTGTATGGTCAGTATAAAGTTCTTTGGTGTTCTGATGCAGGAGGCTCGGCATATGAAGGTGTTTGTCATTTTATATTTCAGCCCTGATGAAGGGAGTGTTGGTCCCAGGAACGTGTTGGCTGTTTTCTTTTCCTCTATAGCAATGTTTCTCAACTCCAGTCCTCAAGGCGCCCCAACAGGTCACGTTTTCAGGATTTCCCTCAGATGTAACGGCTGTGGTAATTACTAAGGAAGTGAGACTGATCAAATCACCTGTGCAAAATAATGGAAATCCTGAAAACATGTCCTGTTTGGGGTGCCTTGAGGACTGGAGTTGAGAAACACTGCTCTATAGAAATGGACCTGACACTCTGTGTGTGGCGCTCTCACTCCTCACACTCCCGGGATTTGGCCTTGTGATCTTTCTTGCTACTTTCAGTTTTTCGACATTGCTGTTGCTGATCTCCTCCCCTTCTGAAGACGTAAAGCGTCCGGCTGTCATGCTGAGCCGGAACAAGTACACAGATTGGGCCTTCTGACTTCTCTGATCTGTATGCTTGTTCCGGGTCAGTGACTTGTAATGTATTGGAGCCAAGGGGTCAGAACAGCAGCTGGGGACGGGGCATTGAAAGGTTTGAGGTTGTTGGATTAAACTTACAGCCTGGCAGATGGCATTTTTTCGGAAGGTGGTCTGCCATGGAAGCTGCCCAGCTGCTGCCCCTGGTGAAGGCTGGCAGGTCATGCTGAGTCTTGTAGTTCCTTGGCAGCTGTTACTGGTGGTAGCTGGCAGGTCATGCTGGGTCTTGCAGTTGCCCATCTGCTGTTACTGGTGGTAGCTGGCAGGTCATGCTGGGTCTTGCAGTTGCCCAGTTGTTGTTACTGGTGGAGGTTGGCAGGTCATGCTGGGTCTTGCAGTTCCCTGGCAGCTGTCACTGGTGGAGGTTGGCAGGTCTTGCAGTTGTCCGGCTGTTACTGGTTGAGGCTGGCAGGCCATGCTGGGTCTTGTAGTTCCTTTGTAGCTGTTACTGGTGGCAGATTGTGCTGGGCCTTGTAGTTCCTTTGCAGCTGTTACTGGTGGAGGCTGGCAGGTCATGCTGGGTCTTGTAGTCACTCAGCTATTACTGGTGGAGCCTGGCAGGCCTTGCTGAGTCTTGTACTTTCCCAGCTGTTACTGCTGGAGGCTGGCAGGTCATGCTGGGTCTTGTAGTCACTCAGCTATTAGTGTTGAAGGCTGGCAGGCGTTGCTGAGTCTTGTAGTTGCCCGGCTGTTACTGACGGAGCCTGGCAGGCCTTGCTGAGTCTTGTAGTTTCCCAGCTGTTACTGGTGGAGGTTGGCAGGTCATGCTGGGTCTTGTAGTCACTCAGCTATTACTGTTGAAGGCTGGCAGGCCATGCTGGGTCTTGTAGTTTCCCAGCTGTTACTGGCAGAGCCTGGCAGGCCTTGCTGAGTCTTGTAGTTGCCCGGCTGTTACTGGCGGATCCTGGCAGGTCATGCTGGGTTTTAGTTTCCTAGCAGCTGTTAGTGGGGGTGGATGGCAGGTCAGCCTACTGGAGGCTGCTGGGGCATGCTGTGTCATGTAGTCCTGCAGCTGTTTTTACTGGTGGAGGTTGGCAGGTCATGCTGGGTCTTGCAGTTCTCCAGCGGCGATCATTGAAAAGGTTGATGTCTGTCTATATAAGAAACATAACTGAACTCTCTTCTAAAAAAAATTAGCTTTAAATGGACTGTCAGGATAGAGCGGTGGGAGCGTCCATCCCGTCCTGTTTTTAGGATTATCCCCTTAGAATAGTAGTCACCGCCTCACTGATCGGAGACAAGCATGCAGCCAGTGAGGGCATAACTACTGATTTATCATGTTACAGACCATTGACTCACTACTAACCGTGAAACAAATAATGATGACGGCACTTGCCAGGAGCTGCACCTGTGTAGACGTAAGAGAGATGAAGTGGTAATAAGAACGCTCTATAAAGGTCTCTGATTCGCTGCACCACAAAATGACAGTTCCTGGAGCCGTGGAGTGTTGTGTGTTTTTTTTTCTTTTGAAAGTAAATGTAAATCTGAAATTAATGATTATTTTGTATCATAAATAATTGCAATTTTTTTTCAAATTACATCCCTTTTTTTTACTATTGTCAGCCCTTTGTTACATCTCAGTGCTGCTGATCCCCTGCAGCCCCTTTGCAGCCACTTACTGTCTACATGCACTTCTCCCAACAGCCCAACCACTGCTTCCATCAAGGCTGAGGGCTCTTGAGAGGTGTACTGAGGCTGGGTGCTATCGTGTTTTCCGGAACCTCCCACCAGCCATGGTCTGCCTGCATTGTATAGAGAAGCATAGAGACCCAGTGATGACATCTCTGGGCCAAAAATGAGTTATGTAAGGGTAGAATTAGACATGCGTCCAAATCCCTGTCCTCTGAAGCAAACTACGTTCGCCTGTTTTAACCACGTTTTTGCCAACAATTGTGCTACAACTGTGTGCAATGCGGGGTGTTTGTTGTGCTCCCCTTCTAGCTTGAGTGTGGTGTTCCATGTCCAGTAAACTTTGTCGCGGGTGTGCAGCGTCGCCACCGAGGCATGTAAATACCCTTGCCAGCTGCTTAGTGCCGCTTAAGGTTGGGAGGGCGTTTTGCGGGTGCCAAAAATGTGACTCAACCATGCATTTTTTGCCGCCTCCCCCATCCACACGTCTAAATGAAGCCAAATAAAAACAAGCTTTATTTAAAAATGTAATTGGCATGTTGGTGATGAGAAGGGAAGGGGACATCTTTTATCTTTAAAGTGTTACTAAACTCTGTATTCACTATATCTGGTCTCCCACAGTACACAGAACATGGAAATGCAATTCTTTTAGTAAATATAAACTGATACCTTTTCTCGTCCGCAGTATATAGCAGTCTTGTGACTTGTATCAGTGTCTGGTTAAAGCTTGTAGGAGGAGTTTTCATTCTCCCCTGACTGTCCTAATGAGGCTGCAGGACCCCTGACCCTCTCTATGGACAGTGCTGATTGGCCCTGTGCTGATCACATGCACCCTCTCAAAAAAAAAAAAAAAACTCTCTAGCCATATGCACAGAACTGAGCATGTGCAGAGTGCCTCCTAGGGCTCTGTTCTATCAGGAGATGGTTTGGGGACAGTGGAAGGGGAGGATCAGAGAAGACGGGATCAAACAGCCTTTTTACACAATGCTCAAAAAGTGATGCCAATATGCGCCCATTAGTGATGCAAGTCAGTGCTGCCTTTCAGTGCCCATTAGTGCCTGTTTGTCAGTGCCGCCCATCATTGCCCACAAATGCCACCTATCAATAAAGGAGAAAAATCACTGATTTACAAAATTTTCAGACAGAAACTAAAACTTTTTTTTTTTTTTTTTTTTTTCCTCTCTCAATATTTTTTTTTTTTTTTTTTTATAACCAAAAAAATATAAAACCCAGTGGTGATTAAATACCACCAAGAAAAAAGCTCTATTTGTGGGGAAAAAGAATAAAAATGTCATTTGGGTACAGTGTTGCATGACCGCGCAATTGTCATTCAAAGTGCGACCCCACTGAAGGCTGAAAATTGGTCTGGGGAGGAAGGGGGTGAAAGTGGCCCTGTATTGAAGCAATTAAGGGAGGTAGTTGGCGGGTGGAAAAAATGCAGCTCAACCACTTAATTTTGCCACTGTCTAAATGAAGCCTAATAAAAACAAGCTTTATTTAAAAATGTAATTGTCATGTTGATGAAAAGCGGGGAAGGGAAAATTATTTTATTTCAGTTTTCATCCTATATGAGGTTTTAGCGATTTAGTTAACATGTATTTTTAGTACAGAATTAAATAGAAGTTACCGGCATCTTCCTAGCAGTGATATGTTCAAAGTGCAACGTCCTACACCACCGGCCAATCAGAAGCCATCTCTGACCCCGCGGTTCAGTAGTATAAAAGCCGGTCGCTGAGGGTGAGCGCACTTTGGCCATCTTGGCGCGGCGCCGCTGACCTGATTACACAGCCGGTAGATTCCGGCTCCTGACCTGCGTGTTTGTTCCAGGTCAGCGACTCTCTGAGTACTAGAACAAGGCGAAGGAGGAAAGCCTTGGTAATCACGCCTTTAAAAATCTGCCCCATATTTCTGTCCTGACAAGTCGTTCACGCCTTGCGCATTGAGCTGCTCATTGCACCGGCACGGCTACTACTACCGAGCATTGCGTTGAGATGAAAATGTAGACCTAATGCAATTTCATGTAGCCCAGCGCACAAAATCACGTTACAACGCATGGTAAGGCTGTGCTGTGCATGGGGTTCAGTGGAAGTAAAGGACGGGAAAAGCAAAAAAAAAAAAAAAAAAAGCTCAGCAGCACGTGCATTTTGCGCACCTGAATGTGCGCCTGCTGATGTGAAGAAGTGTTTTTGTTTTTTTTCTCGTGTTTTTTGTGTTTTTTCTCGTGTTTTTTGTTTTTTTTTCTCGTGTTTTTTGTTTTTTTTTCTCGTGTTTTTTGTTTTTTTTCTCGTGTTTTTTGTTTTTTTTTCTCGTGTTTTTTGGTTTTTTTTCTCGTGTTTTTTGGTTTTTTTTCTCGTGTTTTTTGGTTTTTTTTCTCGTGTTTTTTGTTTTTTTTCTCGTGTTTTTTGTTTTTTTTCTCGTGTTTTTTGTTTTTTTTCTCGTGTTTTTTGTTTTTTTTCTCGTGTTTTTTGTTTTTTTTCTCGTGTTTTTTGTTTTTTTTCTCGTGTTTTTTGTTTTTTTTCTCGTGTTTTTTGTTTTTTTTCTCGTGTTTTTTGTTTTTTTTCTCGTGTTTTTTGTTTTTTTTCTCGTGTTTTTTGTTTTTTTTCTCGTGTTTTTTGTTTTTTTTCTCGTGTTTTTTGTTTTTTTTCTCGTGTTTTTTGTTTTTTTTCTCGTGTTTTTTGTTTTTTTTCTCATGTTTTTGGTTTTTTACGTGGGGTTTTTTTTTTTTTTGGGGGGGGGGTTTTTGTTTTTTTTTTTTTTTTTTTATTTTTTGTGTGTGTTTTTTGGGGTTTTGGTTTTTGTGGTTTTTTTTTTCTTTCCTCTGCATCGTTTGTACAATTGTGTGTCTGTCTTGAGAGCATTTGACGTTGTATCGCCTCCTCACTGCTTGCTTGAACCCCGGACTATCGCGATTTAACCATGTGCATTGCTTGTGGTTGTGGGGCATTGCAGAGCAACCCAGTTCACTTGAATGGGTCGCACTCAATAGGCGTTACGTCTGCCAAAAGCGACGGGGTATATACACTCACTGACCCCTTTATTAGGTACACCTTGCTGGCACCGGGTTGGACCCCCTTTTCCCTTTAGAACTGCCTTCATTCTTCGTGGCATAGATTCAAAAAGGTGTTGGAAACATTCCTCAGAGATTTTGGCCATTGTGACATGATAGCATCACACAGTTGCTGCAGATTTGTCGGCTGCACATCCATGATGCGAATCTCCCGTTCCACCACATCCCAAAGATACTCTATTGGATGAGATGTGGTGAGTGTGGAGGCCATTGGAGTACAGAGACCTCATTGTCCAGTAGTGAGATGATTTGATCTTTGTGACATGGTGCATTATCCTGCTGGAAGGAGCCATCAGAAGATGGGGACACTGTAGTCATAAAGGGATGGACATGGTCAGCAACAATACTCAGGTAGGCCGTGGTGTTTAATCAATGCTCAATTGGTACCGAGGGACCCAAAGTGTGCCAAGAAAATATCCCCCACACCATTACACCCCCACCAGCCTGAACTGATGATACAAGTGAGGATGGATCGAGGCTTTCATGTTGTTTACACCAAATTCTGACCCTCCATCTGAATGTCACAGCTGAAATCACGACTCATCAGACCAGGCAACATTTTTTCCAATCTTCTATTGCCCGATTTTGTTGATCCTGTGCGAATTGTAGCCTCAGTTTCCTGTTCTTAGCTGACAGGAGTGGCACCCGGTGTGGTCTTCTGCTGCTGTAGCCCATCTGCTTCAAGGTTGGATGTGTTGTGCATTCAGAGATGGTATTCTGCATACCTTGGTTGTAACGAACGGTTATTTGAGTTACTATCGCCTTTCTATCATCTCGAGCCAGTCTGCCCATTCTCCTCTGACATCAACAAGGCATTTTCCATCACACAACTGCCAGATAGAGCTAAAGTAGATTGTACAATAAGATTGTTTAGTGTGTGGTCACCTTTTAACAACTTCACACCCATATGATGTCCTCAGGTTGAAGTGGTTATGCTGGGATGATGCCTGCAGACCTCATCCCGGTATGAAAATTTTCAGCCGGCGATTTCCCTTTTTACCCCCCACACCGCTACCGCCGCCGTTGTCAGTTCCTCTGTGTAGTGTCACAGTTGCATCGCTCCCGGGCTCTGCGATTGGACAGCAAGCAAAGCCCGGAAGTGATGCAACTGTGACACTACACAGAGAGGAACCAATGATGTTCATCCTTCTCTGTGACCCCGGAAAGCGGAGGGGAAGAGAGGCAACTTCTGGTTGCGGCTCTTTGTTTACCTTACCAGGCAAGCAGCCAATCAGGTTGATCTGTGTCCAATTGGCTGCATTGGAGCCCAGAGTAGATATTTGGGATGTAATAGACCCCAGATCTCTCCATTTAGAGGACCTATCACAGCCAATGCTTTCACAAGGGAATGCTTTGTTCATGCCATTTTCAATGCTTTGTTCATGCCTTGTGAAAGCAATAAAGTTGATTTAAAAAAAAAAAAAAAGGTGTAAAAAAAATAAAAAAATTTTTAACATGTAAAGCGCTCCCTCCCCCCGTGCTTACAAGTAAACACAAATGCATACGCAAGTCCCCCATGCATATGTAAATGGTGATCGCACCACACAAGTGAGGTATCACTGCGAATGTCTGAGTGAGAGCAATAATTCTAGCTCCAGACTGTAACTTTAAACGTAACCTGTTAAGGCTTTTAAAGCAAGATTTTTAGGGAATTTAGTTTGCCGCCATTCCACGGGTATACGCAATTTGGAGCCTGATATGTTTTGTATCTATCTATCTGGCGTAACATCATCTTTTATATTTTTACAAATAATTGGATATTATATAGTATTTTATATAGTGTTTGTATGCAAAAAAAATTAATTGAAGAGTATTTTTTCCTAAAAAATTGCGTTTGAAAAAAAGGCTGCACAAATACCTTATGACATAAAGAATTGAAACACCCACCATTTCATTCTCTAGTGTCTCTGCTAACAAAAAAAATATATATAATGTTTGGGGGTTCTAAGTAGTTTTTGTATTTTTTCTAAAAAAAAAAAAAAAAAAAAAAAATAATATATACAGATTTTCACATGTAGGAGTGAAATCTCAGAATTGGGCTGGGTGGGAACTGGTTAAAGAACAGACAAGTGGACTAAAGGCTGTTTTTTTTTATACTTCTGTATTGTTCTCTTCCACGTTCATAGAACGATAAGCCCTCCAATTAATATCCCCCCCCCCCCCCATGTGTGGTTTGTATCGTCCGTTCCCTTAAGCCTGCATTCGCAGGATTTGGATGATTAATCTACGACGTCTTTGTGTGACGTGACTTGGACCACAGAGGAGGAATTTACATCGAAGCGTACAAAAACAGATGATTCATCTGTTATCTGAAACTGGTTAAAGAGGCTGTGAATTCTCTGCGAGCGTTTCCTGCACGTGATTGACAGTTAATAGTAAACAAGGTGCGGCGAGACTGTTTCGGTATGTGTGCGGTTTTTATTGACTTTTCGTAAAGATGCCGAAAATATCTCACTGGTGGTGTTGTGTAAATGTTTTTTGCGTAACCGGTCGCACTTATCGACTTTGATCAATTTTTCTTTTTGTATTTTTATAGTTGTCGGCTACATTCACACCAGAGCGCAAAAAACACATGTCACGCTTGCAGTGCCATTAATCCTTTATGCCCCCCCCACCAAAACGTGGCAAGAAGACATTCAAAAATAAATGTGCAAAAAATGCAGCAAACCTCAATACTTAAAAAAAAAAAAAAAAAAAAGTTGCCTGTGCTGCGTAACTAGGGCAGCTCATTGAAATGAATAGGCTGTCCTGCGCATGTATTGCAGCAACTTGCAAAAGAAAACCACATATGTGACGTCTAATGTATCACATCCTATTGTGCACTAAACTGGCCATAGGCGATTTGAATCTGAACCAGCCGAGACTCGAACCATGTATGGGCAGTCTGAATGTATCCAAGTTGATTGGTCAGCTTTGGTACACCTGGCCTGCCAGATTTTACATGCAATTCTCCCTAGCAGCTGTTACCCTAGGTTCCCACCTGTGCGGGCCGCGGTTTGCATGGGCACAAGAGCCCATTCATTTAAATGGGTTGCTGTGCCCCTCAGGAAAGAAGTCCCTGCACTACTTTGAAAATCGCAGTCCGCTGTGCATTTGTGATTTCCAGTGCGGGCATCGTGCCATCAGGATTAATGGCACCTGCCCACGGGTCCCCACGTTTCTGTGAACGGGTGGTTCGCCGCTGCTGGAATTTGTCTGGGTCCTGCTACGGCACCACCCACACAGGTGTAAACCTAGCCTTATAACCGATAGCAATAATCGCTGTTCTCTCGGTGGGGACGGCTTACCCTGCCCCCATGCCAGGAGAACACAATGGCTCTGCGGGAGGGATTTTCCCCTCTGCCGTGGGAGGGATTCCCAACACTGTGCCTTAGTTTGATGGGGAAGTCTTCCAGAATCGTCCATGGTCATTCTGCACTATCATCAGGACTGCGTGAATTTTTGCTGTCAAGCCCCATTCTTGGGTTTCTGAGTTGTACCTAAAAGCAGCTTTGGGCCTCATTAACATGGGCCCCTAGACCATACACTAATGGATTTTAGTACAAAAAAAATACAACCTATAACCCGATTTATCATTTATTTATTTTTTATAAGATATAAAAGATGATGTTGCGCCGAGTAAATAGATACCTAACATGTCAAGCTTTAAATTTGCGCACGCTCATGGAATGGTGACAAACTACGATACTTAAAAATCTTCATAGGCAACGCTTTAAAAATGTTTACAGGCTACCAGGTTAGAGTAGGTCTAGTGCTAGAATAATTGCTCTCGCTATAACGTTTGCGGCGATGACGCTCACGTATGGTGCGAATGGCATTTACATATGTTTGCGCAACCTACAGTGCCTTGCAAAAGTATTCATTCCTCTTGGCATTTTTCGTGTTTTGTTGCCTCACAACCTGGAATTAACATGGATTGTTTGAGGATTTGCATCATTTAATTTACAGAACATGCCCACAACGTTGAAGATTTTTTTTTTTTTTGTGAAGCAAACAACAAATAGGACAAAATAGGGCAAAATAACAGAAAAAGTCAATGTGCATAACTATTCACCCCCCTAAAGTCAGTACTTTGTAGAGTCACCTTTTGCGGCTATCACAGGTCCAAGTCGCTTTTGATAAGTCTCTATGAGCTTACCACTGGAATTTTTGCCCATTCCTCCTTGCAAAACTTCTCCGGCTCCTGCAAGTTGGATGGTTTGTGCCTGTGAACAGCAATCTTTAAGTCTGACGACAGATTTTCTATTGGATTGAGGTCTGGGCTTTGACTCATTTACATGTTTCCCCTTAAACCACTCAAGTGTTGCTTTAGCAGTGTGTTTGGGGGTCATTTCCCTGCTGGAAGGTGAACCTCCGTCCTAGCCTCAAATAACACACACAGCGTGGTACAGATTTTGCTCAAGAATATCCCTGTATTTAGCACCATCCATCTTTCCCTCAACCCTAACCAGTTTCCCAGTCCCGACTGCTGAAAAACATCCCCACAGCATGATGCTGCCACTACCATGTTTCACAGTGGGGATGGTGTTCTTTGGGTGATGTGATGTGTTGGGTTTGCGCCAGACATAGCGTTTTCTTTGATGTCTAAAAAGTTAAATTTTAGTCTCGTCAGACCAGAGCACCTTCCTCCATACATTTTGGGAGTCTCCCACATGCCTTTTCGCAAACTCAAAACATGCCATTTTGTTTTTTGCTGAAAGTAATGGCTTTCTTCTGGCCACTCTGCCATAAAGCCCAACTCTATGGAGCGTACGGCTTATTGTTCTCCAATGTACATATACTCCAGTCTCTGCTGTGGAACTCTGCAGCTCCTCCAGGGTTACCTTAGGTCTCTGTGTTGCCTCTCTGATTAATGCCCTCCTTGCCCAGTCCGTGAGTTTTGGTGTGCGGCCGTCTCTTGGCAGGTTTGCTGTTGTGCCATGTTCTTTCCATTTGGTTATGATAGATTTGATGGTGCTCATAGGGATCATCAAAGATTTGGATACTGTTTTATAACCTAAGCCTCGGTTCACACCAGAGGCGAGGCGACCTGCACACGACTGCCCGGGCGACTTGCAAAACGACTTCTGTATAGAAGTCTATGCAAGTCGCCCCCAAAGTCGTACAGGAACCTTTTTCTAAGTCGGAGCGACTTGCGTCGCTCCGATTAGAACGGTTCCATTGTACTGAACGGGACGCTACTTGTCAGGCGACCTAGGTCGCCTGACAAGTCGTCCTAGTGTGAACCGAGGCTCACCCTGACTTGTACTTCTCAACAACATTGTCCCTTACTTGTTTGGAGAGTTCCTTGGTCTTCATGGCAATGTTTGGTTAGTGGTGCCTCTTGATTAGGTGTTGCAGTCTCTGGGGCCTTTCAAAAAGGTGTGTATATGTAATAACAGATCATGTGACACTTAGATTGCACACAGGTGGACATCATTTCGCTAATTATGTGACTTCTGAAGGTAATTGGTTTCACCAGAGCTTTTTATGGGCTTCATAACAAAGGGGGGTGAATACATACGCACATGCCAATTATCAGTTTTTTATTTCTGAAAAATAGTTTTATATATATATATTTTTCTAATTTTACTTCACCAATTTAGACTATTGTGTTCTGATCCATCACATATAATTCAGATTAAAAAAACATTGAACCAAAGGCTGTAATGTAACAAAATAGGTAAAAAGCAAAGGGGAGTGAGTACTTTTGCAAGGCACTGTAAGTATGTGCTCGCTTCTGCACGCTAGCACAGAGGGATAGAGGCACTTAAAAAAAAATATATATATTCTTTTTACACTGTCCCTCCCCCATTTTTTTTTTTATCACTTTTATTCCTATCACAAGAAATGTAAACATCCCTTGTAATAGAAATAAGGCATGACAGGTCCTCTTTATGGAGAAATCTTGGGTCTATAAGACCCCAGGTCTTTCCTTTACCCTTGAAAGCATCAGCTCAAAAAATACAACCGTTGATCTGATGCTTTCAAAAAAAATAAAAAAAATGTTTACCATCGCCCTAAACCAGAAGTGTCGTCGCTCCCGGCCTCCTAGATCATAGAGGTGAGAAGAGACCAGATGTGTCTATGGCCAGCCGCACGAACCGCCGGATTGGTTTCCAGGCTCAGTGGTGTGAACAGTAAGCCCGACAAACACTAGCGAGCGACGGGAGGCAGGGACTACTCCTATCGCCGCTTCTAAAAGTGATCCAGCAGCTAATCGGCCGGTTGGGTTGCTTTTTTTCAGAAAGAGAATCGCCGGCTGAAAAAAAAAAAAATGCCAGTGTTATGGCTGATAGCTTCAACCATAGCCCCGGTTAACCACTTCAAAGCCTATCGCTCTCGGTCTTGAAGTGGTTAATAACATCAAATTACAATCTGGTTTATGTAGAAATTCTCTGCTATAGTTTTTATGTAATATATATTTTTAAGGCCACCGCGACATTCCTGCTGCATTTCCGATTTTGCTCCCTAATCCACAGGAAAGGATGTCCTTGAACTAGAAAGGGTTCAGCGAAGGGCAGCAAGGTTAGTTAGGGGGGTTGGAGGACCTCAGCTAGAATGATTACAAAGATGACATTATTCATTCTGGAGAAGAGGCGCTTTAGGTGGATACAATCCCAGTGTACAAATATGTCCAATGATTACTGTAATTGGAATAACCTGTTTACTCTAAGGCAATAGTTCTCAACCTTATGGAGACCACCAACTTCTTCCAAAACCTACTACTAATACTTATACAATAAAAGTATAGAAATACGTATTGAAATGCTGAAACACACTGGACATTGCTGGGTGTCACTGTGGGGGATGAGGGAGCCGAAGGGGGTTTGGGGACTCTGCAGCAGACTTGGTGGCCCTGTAGGGGAGGGGATTCTGGCAATAGCTGGGGAGCAACTTTTGGGTGAAAACCCTGGAGGGTGCTGTGGGTCTTTCCAGTAGGCAGGGGGCTTTCAAGGGGCGCTGTTAGTCTGGACAGCACTGTAGGGACTGGGGGGGGGGGGCATTGTGGGACACTGTTGGAGGTTAGGGGCATTATGGGAGTCTGGAAGCTCTGCAGCAAGCTAGGGGGCACCGTGGATGGTACTGTGGGACCATCTTGGAGATTGGGGGCACTATGAGGAGTTGGAAGCTCTGCAGCAAGCTAGCGGGCACCGTGGTTCACTGTTGGAGTTTGAGGACACTTTGGGGGTCTGAAAGTTCTGCTGCAAGCTGGGGGGCACACTATGGGAATGTGGAGGCTGAGGGCTCTCTTGTCCGAGGGCACTGTGGGAGGTTGAGGGCCACAGTGGACCACTATGGGAGGTTTGGTGGCACCATGTTAGTGTAGGGGATCTGCAGGTGGCTGGAGGCCCAGGAGAAGGGAGGCCAAAGACTGCCATGGCCTGGCACTGCCCTAAGATCCCCACATGGTCGTGAGTTAGGATTAGGTGAAAAAGAGGTGTAATTTTAAAGCAATGACAGATTCTTTACTGTTAAGCCTCATACACATGATCGAATTGTTGGCCAACAGAGCATCAGACTTTTGTCCGACAGGCGTGTGCCAGGAACTTGTCTTGCATACTAACTGCACACAATTGTCAGCCAACAAACCCGAACATAGTGACGTACTGCGTGCAATTTCAGCTCTTGAGCGCCACTCTTTGGGCACCTTCTGCTAATGTCCTGTTTGGTGAGCATTGATTCCTAGCATGCGTGTTTGTACTTGACTTTTGTGTGACGGACTTGTGTACGGACGATACGAAATCTCACAATAGATCGTTATCCGCTGAAAATTGACTAGCCTGCCATCCAACATTTGTTGTCGCAAAGTTGGACAACAATTGTCTGAAGGAGCGTACTAACGGTCGGATTTTAGGTAAACATCTGTCATCACACAATTCCCTGCCGAAAATCTGATTTAGAGTAGTGGAAATGTGGGGCTCTCTTCCCCCCAGAAAGTGGTATTAGCTGACAGTGTGGATAGATTCAAACTTTTAGATCTGTTCCTCAGTCAGCGTAATATACAGGGCTATAACAATCCAGAAATTCGGTAAGAGGTTTATCCAGGGATTTATGGGATTGCCAGTTTCCCCAGGCTGAATAGGACACTAGATCTGACTTTTTTTCCAAGTCACTGTTACACTCCGCCCCTTTGCTGTACTTGGTACCACCTACTATCAAAATGTCAGAACTTCTACTGGTCCGTAAAGTTCTGACAGTGGGAGGGCTGTAGGAGGTGCTGCTTAGTCTTGACTTGGAAAGAAGTCAAGGCTGGGTATACCGAATACCCCACCCCTTCCACACCTAATATACTCATCAGTTTGATGGGTCACCTCAGTGATCAATCAGTTCTTTTTGTTTAAGGTCGGTATTTGCACATTAGTGTACAGGGAATTTTGGCTCCCTCAAACTCTATAGTCACCGTGGCAATTGTCCCCATTACAAAATTCTCCCTCGGTTCCTGTTCTCGTGATAATGAGCATTTCATTTGGTGTCAAATTCTCTGGCAGGTAGAAGGAATACAGTGTATGGAAGTCGATCTCTGTAATTAGCTGGTTGGTTGGAGTTTAGCGCTATCATTGGAGTATTGGTCCGCTTTACAGGAACACGTGTCTCTTGTTTACGCCATTTCTGTGTGCTCATCGCTTATTTTAGAAAGGGGCGTTGAAATGCAGAATGCCAGATCAACCAGTTTGCTGGAGTGCAACCAGGAAAAATATTCCTGCCGATCGTTTTCTGCACTTTGCTCTAAGCTTGAGATTTTCACTTCATGTTTTTTTTTTTTTTTTCCTTCCTCTGGAATTTGGCCTTTTCATAGACTCGAGCAAGCAGACGGCTCTTTGTCTGCTCGCTGCTCCCAGGGCCGCTGGCGATGAGCGCTGTATGACAAGGGCGGTCAAGGTGATGAAAAGATAATGACTTGGACGATCTTCTCAAACTGTTTATTACAGAAGACCACCTCTCACTCCAGAGGACCCTTCTATTAATTGATTTGGCTAGCGATGCAGCTGAGGGGGTGTCCGCACATTGTTATCCTGGGTTCATTTTTGTGTTTCCGCCTATTAAAGAGACCCTGTCACCAGCCTACTAAAATATAGATAAAGCACAGAAAGATCAAGAGTTTTAATGCTCAGGGCCAAAGTGGATTTGATTTAAATCAAGTCGATTTTAAATCGCTAGTAAAAAGGCTTTATTTAAATCAATTCGATTTAAATCATAATTTTTAAAGAGTAACTGTCATCTCTGTCCCGCAGCGGCTCCTCCTCTGACCTGCTGTGGACTCACCGACAGTCCCATTCCCTTAAATGGGACGGCTGGGGATGCGGCAGTGACACAACAAGGTGAGGGACGTGGCGGCAGCAAGTGAGTGGATGCCCGCTAACGGGCGCTGCCATGATGGATCTGAAATGACAGGTGCTCTTTATATGTAAGGACTAAGGCCCCTTTCACACTGGGGCGGTGGAGGCGTCGGCGGTAAAACAGCGCTATTTTTAGCGCTGTTTTACCGTCGTTTTTGCGGCTGTATTCGGCCGCTAGCGGTGCGGTTTTAACCCCTGCTGGCGGCCGAAAATGGTTTAAAATCGCTCGCATAGCGCGGCTATAGCCGCGCTGCCCCATTGATTTCAATGGGCAGGAGCGGTTTAGGAGCGGTGAATACACGGCTCTTTCACCGCACCAAAGATGCGGCTTGCAGGAGTTTTTTTCTTCTCCTGCCAGCGCACCGCTTCAGTGTGAAAGCCCTCGGGCTTTCACACTGAACAAACAGCAGCGGCTGTTTTGGGTCGGTTTGCAGGCGGTATTTTTAGCGCAATAACGCCTGCAAACCGCCCCAGTGTGAAAGGGGCCTTATTCTTGCTGGTAGTTAGAATCTTTAATATTTGCAAACAAAATGAACGTTTCCTGTTTAAATTAATCTGTCAGGTTAGTAAAACAGCGATATCAGAAGCAGTTCAAGCATACAGTTTGTAGTGTACATAGATTTGAAAAACAATGGGATAAAGGAATATTCCTGAACTTTGTTTTATCTCATGGTTACTGTGAAACTGTCTGAATGCATCAATGCAGTGCATGTTATCTCAGCTTGCAGAGCTTGGATTCATTGAATGAGTTTACCAAAGATGTAAATATTGCAGAATATACAGCCCCATGCTACATAACTAAGCTCCATTTCATGCTGAATAAACTAAATTATTAATGTATCTTTAGATAGATTTTTACTCCAAAAAGCATTTTATTAAAATAAATTTGATAATCAAAAATCTATTTTTTTTTTTTTGATAAAAAAAAAATAAAAATCATTGATTTTTATCCATCCTGCTTAGGGCTCTTTCACACTGCTCTGTAGTAAAATTGTGGTAAAAATGTTGTGTTTCATATGCATTTCCTGTGCGTTTCTGATGTATTTTTGCGTTGCCTGCACCTGTGAAAAATGGACATGTGACTCAAAAATGGACCAAAATTGCTAATTGCTGTGCATTTTACCGCGATTTCCATTCATCTCAAGCATGCAGAACTTCTAAAAATACACTGCACCCACAGCATAGTGGTGTGAAAAGTCCCATAGGATTTAAAGGGAAACCTTTTTCTTACATTTTTCTTGCAGAGTAAACGCAGGAAAAATGTATCGGTGTAAAAGGGGACTTTCTTGCTTTTTTTTTTTTTTTTTCTATAAATTACTATACTTTATATTGTCTTGCAATATGCCTTTGAACTTGCTAGAAAAGTTGACTTCTTCAGAAAGGGTCAACTCCCCAGCACAGCCCCTTCCCCCTGTGCACACACAAGGCCTCTCCTCTTCTGGGAGTGTCTGATTATTGTCTGTGCTGGCCCAGCTCCTCCCCACATAACCTACATGTAGCAGCTGGAAGAGAAGTGAAGGGATATGGGTTAATTCACACCTGTAGATTCACCCAGCACTGATTGGCATATGACAGCAGTCCCATTGAAAGCAATGGGAGGCTGCTGGCTCCCGCAGCTAATTGTGACCACTCACATTTAAAGCAGTAGTAAACTCCTTTTATTAGAAGAAAAAAGTTGGCACCCGGGCGTTTTAAGCCATGGTGTGCTAGTATGCATGCACCGCACATGACATGACAGACTTGCCTTAAATCGAAGCTGTCCAGTGTCACGCTGTCACCTTTGTTGGTGCTTCCATCTTCACCCGGTCCTCCTTCTGGGTTCACGCTCTCAGGGCGTCTTAATGGCCAGGCCAGGGTAATGTCACTCCTGCGCATGGGCGTCATGGTCGTGGCGCCACGCTCTGATTTGACGGTACACTCTGTTCTGTGAATGCAGAACGCAGTGCTCATGTGTTGGTGTCACTGGCCACTTTAAAAATAAATATCTCCTAAACATCACAAATTTAGGAGACATTATTATAGGCTTGCCTGTAGGTATAAGTCGGAGAGTGGGGATTACTACTGCTTTAATTGCTCATAGAGTGATTGGGCCTAAACGCAGACTTCCTATGTCCAGAGCCGATCACTCGCATGTGATCACTGGGGTTCTCACATGTAATTGGTGTTAGGTGCTCCCGGACGCAGACATTTTACATCCAGGGCCGGTCATCCTTGCGCCAGCACTTGTACTCCTGGGCATAGAGATATATACTGTATACTTAACGATGTACAGCCCCCAGTAGCTATGTCATAAGGCTTAGGTTTGCTCCATACTTCATGTGTTTCACCTTCCGTTCCCTCCAATTCATGTTACTGTCCGCATGGAATGACCAAAGGACTCCCCTTCATGGAACGACAGCGAACCTTCAGAAGGAAGGTCCCCCCTCAATCGCCCACCTGGTTTCTCTTCTCTGTTTTGGTGGGAAGAACCAACATCTATGAGCTGTCTTGTCAATGGCTGATATAGCTTATTTAAAGGACAAGCGCACTTTAAAATAAATTACATTTACCCTTTTTGCCCCTTGTCCTAACTTGACCCAGCCTTTCATAGATGCATTCTGTATTTGCCTTGGTCAGAAGGCCATGGCCTCCAGTGTTTGTTTCCATTCAGCGATGCAGGTCTTCACTGTGCTTGCCACGCCTGCACATTACAGCCCTATAAACATCTATGAGACTGTCGCCCTTCATCTCCATAGAAGCCTATGGGGCTGTATTGTGCAGGTGCGCCTAGGAATGTGGAAACTGTTGCTTGTAAACCAGAACCGGAGGCCATTTTGTTTAACGGGTTAGTTTACCTTTACAAAAAAACAGTTTATGCAGGTAGGGGAGGTCTGTAGATAAAAACTGTGCAGCTCTGACTAAAGTTGAATAATGCCCTTACTATAGGTGTAGGCCATTTACATACCTCCCAAAGCCTGACTGGGATAGTTCCAGGACGTTGCTAAGTGAGGCCTAGTCGTACTGTTCACCTCCACCATCACAGGAGTGAGCGGTTTCTCTGGTTGATACTCCCTCACATGCACTCTCTCTCCCATGATGCAGTAGATCTGAGCTCAGGTATTTGAGAGCTCATTCCTGTGATGGAGGTGAGCAGTAATAACTAGGCCTTAGCAACGTCCTGGGAGTATTCAAGTCGGGCTTCATGAGGTACATAAATGGTCTACATCTATAGGAAGGGCATTATTCAACTTTAGGCTACTTTCACACTGAGGTGCTTTTCAGTCGCTTGAGCGCTAAAAATAGCGCCTGTAAAGCGCCTCTCAAGCCTCCCCAGTCAGAAAGCCCGAGTGCTTTCACACTGGGGCGGTGCGCTTGCAGGATGGGAAAAAAAGTCCTGCAAGCGGCGTCTTTGGGGCGGTGCAGGAGCGGTGTATACACTGCCCCTAAATCGCCCCTGCCATTGAAATCAATGGGCAGCGCTGTCAAAGCGCCTACAAAGTGCAGCTGCGCTTTTTTGGGCACTTTTAACCCCTTCTTGACCCCTTCTTTGGGGTTAAAAGTGCCCCGCTCCCACCCGCACAGCAAAGTGCTGCTAAAACGAACAGCATTTTACTAATTGCGTGAGGAGGTGTTCAGTGTGAAAGGGGTCTTAGTGCCGGTTCACACAGGGGCGACACGACTTGCAGGTCGACTCACCGAGGCGACCTGCACACGACTTCAGCGGCAACTTGCAAAACTACTTCTGTATAGAAGTCAATGCAAGTCGCCTGAAGTCGCCCCCAAAATACTACAGGAACCTTTTTCTAAGTCGGTGCGACTTGCGTCGCTCCTATTAGACCGGTTCCGTAGTACAGAACGGGACGCGACTTGTCAGGCGGCTAAGTCGCCTGACAAGTCGCCCCTGTGTGAACCGGGGTTTAGAGTTGCAAAGTTTTTTTATCTACAGATGCCCCTTACCTGCATAGCCATTTTTTTTGGTAAAGGTGATCTAACCCTTTAACCCTTACACATGTTGCAATCTGAATGTACAATCTTCTTTAGATCTGCCAACAGCTATGTAGTGCATGGGTCGGCCTGACTAGATGCAAATAGATTGAGTAGGTCCTCGTATTACATACCATAGTTTTGGTAAATCTCCGGTGGATTATATGGTCAGGTTGTAATGTGTGTAGTGCATTTATCCTTTAGCCCTCGTTCACATTGAATGTGGCTTTAAATTTGTGCAACTTCATCTGAAACCTCACAATTTCAAAGCCGCATTTCAGTGCGACTTGAAAGACATCTGTGTGGCTTAATGTACAAATGTCTATTAAAGTTGCACCAAAAGTCGCCAAAAGTAGTGCAGGAACTACTTTTGCAAATCGGTGCGGCGCCGCAAAGTAGGCGTTGCACCGATTGGAACAGTGCGATTGCTGGCAATAGGCTGCGACTTGAGGTCATGACAGATCGCACCAATGTGAACGAGGGCTTAAGATGGCTTCACCAGCTGTTCTGTCACATCCATCGCTTGTTTTCCAGAACAGTCCATAAATAACTAATATCTGGCTAGAGAAGTCTTCTTACGAGGTGACAAACCACATAAACAAATGCCGTGACAAAGAGTGGGGAGCCACTCTTTGTCACTGCATTTGTCTATGTGGTTTGTCACCTCGTAAGAAGACTTCTCTAGCCAGATATTAGTTATTTATGGACTTTTGGGATTTTTAAAAAAATGGTTTACTGTTTTAGTGCGTTTCATTAACCAATAATAGATGCCGCAGCCATTTTTAAGCCAAGTTAGTGTTTTTGTGTATTTTTTCAAGATCATTTAAGGTTAAATTTGTCTTTGTTGGTTTTCAAGGGGAATCCCTTGGAGTTGCATGATTTTTTATGACCTTGTCCTCTGAGAATTCCTTTCCCTGAGGGCCGTGACCTTCTAGGTGGGGGTGAGGAAGGTTAGGATTGATACTTAGATAAGATGAAGGAAATAGTAAATGGATGAGGAGGGAATAGTTCAGGACGGATATGTGATAACATTCTTTTTTCCCACCTATCCTTTCTGAGGCCAGACAATGGCTCGGGGCCATGTTTGATATATTGGCCCCCATGTGGCACATAGCAGCCGCCATGGCCTCAGGGCTTGTAGGAAGGCCTTGTGCGCAGATGTTTGTTCTGATCATTTCTCTGCACAATATAACATAATCTATTAGTAGTTTTGTTTATCAGCGCATTTCCAGAATTGTGCCTCAGAAAATGGCCGCCATCGTGTCATCTAGGCCTCAGTTTCTCTGTCGGCGGCACTTATTGCCTGGGGCTGATATTCTTGTCAAATATATTTAAGTCAGTGTTGATGGGGGAATCTCTCCCGCAGCGCTATTGTGTTATTCCGGGCGCCTTCTCAATACAACGATCGCTGCTGGGGGATATAGCTGCTGACAGTGATTGGACGAAAAAATTCAACAGGTTGGGGGTACTGAAGTCAATCAATGGATTGACTTCAGTACCACCAGCCTGCCTATTGATGGATCCTGCTGAACCGGCCGAATTTCGATCGGTCCATGGCCAGATATAGCACCAACAATTTACTTGGGGCTTTACATACTGTACATTCACTTCAGTCCCTGTCCCTAAGCTTACAATCTTAAATTGTTCCTAAACTCAGGACCCTGCAGTCACTATATCTGGTCTCCCACAGTACACAAAGCAAGGAAATGCAATTATTTTAGTAAATATAAAAACCTTTTCTCATCAGTAGTATATAGAAGTCTTGTGACATCTATCAGTGTCTGGTTATAGATGTAAGAGGAGTTTTTATTCTCGCCTGATTGTCCTATGAGGCTGCAGGACCCCTGACCCTCTGTCTGGACAGTGCTGACTGGCCCTGTGCTGATCACATGCATGCTCCCAAGAAGAAAAAAAAAACTCTATAGCAATACTGAGCATGTGCAGAATGCCCCCAAGGCTCTGTTCTACCAGGAGATGGATTGGGGACAGTAAAAAAAAAGGGGAGGATCGAAGACGGCAGGATAAAACAGCCTTTTTAGACAGTTTAGAGGTATAAGCCCTTAGGTCCCACAATGAGTATAACAAGCATGCTTTATTGCATATACAGACTGACTTTACTGTTGTGGATTTAGTAACACTTTAAGCACTTGTAAGGGGGGGAGGAGCCAGGAGTGCTTGCGGGGGACCTCAGAAGAAAAGGATCAAGGTTGCGCTGTAGAAAACCATTGCACAGAGCAGGTAAATTTTATAACTTTTTATTTGGTATTTATTTTTTAAATCTTCGGTTTTGTAGAAATGCATTTTCATAGGGCCATTCAAAAGATGAAAATGGATCAACACCCTTTAAATCCCCCCCCCCCCCCCCCCAAAAAAAAAGAATAAAATTAGTGCAATTAGAATATTTAAAAGTTTTTGGCATTTTGTATGCAAGATGAATTTAAATAAGAATATGAATATATATATATATATATATATATATATATATATATATATATATATATATATATATATATATAATATAATATAATATTTTTTAGCCTGTTGCTGGATTTGCAGATCCTGGCTTGTAATGGGGTTTCTTTTCTAACGCGCGTGTCCTCCACTAAAATGTAATCATCACACAGCCTGCCAGAGATCATAGATCTAGATAGCTCGTGTGATGCCGACTGCCTCGTGAGTTTAATATTCAGTGCCAAAAACATATCGATTAAGTGGAGAGGAATTAAAAATGTATGTAATTAGTCTACAACAGCTCTGAATCTGAATAGAGTGCAGACAAGAAAGCCTTTGTATAAATGAGAGTGTTGGGCACGCGGGACAGCACGCGCTGCTACCGGTTCAATGCAAACTGCTGCAAATAATGTTTATTAATAGAAGCTTTCCCTATAAACTTATGTGCAGGACATAGATGGGACGCAAAAAAGTCGCTGCACTCTGTAGGGGGCGGTATTAGGAAACGCAGCAGCATTGCGCACTCTGTTCACACCGAGGCTCTGGGGGAACTGGACAAGTGGCCATTTTTTGATGGCTGGTAAGGAAATATTTATTATCTGCAGTACGCTGTTTTTCATTCTTAGCGCCTGTCAGCTTGTCATTGATTTTCAACTGGATGCTGGCGGCAACGCTACGGACTGGCTGTCACTCTTGGGTGCATAACCACATGCTGTACGGGCCTCTGTGAATGAGCTCTAAAAAAAAAATAAAGTCTGGCCAGAGTTCTACTTTGATACAATTATACAAAAAAGTGGCATGTGGGACCTGTGAAGAGAGACCTCTGCTTCCACAGAGAGAGCAATGCTCCTCTTCTGTGCTGCATGCTGGCAGGGGACAGGCTTTTCTACTCAGGCTGTGGCTGCTTTCTAAAGCAGGGCAGCACAGTGGCCTTGTCGTTAGCCCCTTCTGTTTTGCAACACTGGTTTCATCAAGTAGGACACAATCTGCATGGAGTTTTAATTTTTGCCTTGGGCTTGCATGGATTTCTTTCCATGCTCCAAAGACATCCTTGTAGGTTTAATAACTCTAAATTGCCTCTAGGATGTGTGTATGTGACCCAGGAACCTTTTATTGGGCAGTACAGTGACCTTTGGGGTAAGCACTTCTCCCTTGCAGCACTGGGGTCTTCAACCACTACATCACCTGCATGGAGTTTGCATGTTCTCCATTGGTTTGCATGGGTTTCCCCCTATACTCCAAAGACATGGTGGTAGGTTAATTGGCTGCATTCACACATGGGAGTTTTGATCCGCTGGCAAAATAGCCGAGATTCTGCCTGCAATTTCCAAGCGCCCAGGTGTGAATGACAAATCGTACAAGGTGCATTTCAGGTGGCATTCATTTGAATGGCACCTAAAAACACGGTGTAGCTCTGCCGTGATTGTCACGTGATAAATTGCAGCACATTGCGTGAAGCTTGTCGCCCCAAAAAAGCTCAAGCTTCTTTTGGGCGACATGCTTAATGCAATGCGGTTTGCCACCATTGCAACGTGATTTTATTATGAAACAATAGCGGCAAAACCCCACAATGTTTTTAGGTGCCGTTTACGTAAATGGCATCTGAAATGTGTCATTCACACCTGGGTGTTTGGAAATCGCAGACAGAAAATGCCCATGTGTGAATGCAGCCTAAGGGCTGGTTCACACCGTGCCCGCACATGAATCCGCATGTTCCTGTGCGATTCATACTGCATGCCAGAAAGTACTCTATTTGCGATCTGCAGTGGGTGTCCATACAAAGTAAACAACCCCCTCAAATGCAGATTGCGGACGCAGTGCGTTTGCCCACACTGGATTGCATGGTACTTTTGTACCATGTGATCCAGTTGCTGTGCGTTTTAAAAAGTAGTGCATACTTTGGTGCTGTGCAATTTTAGCCCATTCCAAATGAATAGGCTGATATCACACTGCACAGAACAGCATGTGAATCACACAGGAATGCACAGCGATTTCCTGTGCGATTCATGTGGGGGCATGGTGTGAGAACCAGCTCTAAAATTGGCCCTAACATCGGTATGTATGCATATGAGATGGGAGTGTTAGATTGTAAGTTCCCTGAGAGCAGGGACTGATATGAGGCCCCATTTACACTCTCAACTCATGATGAAAGGTGATCATTTCTTTTTTTTTTTTTGTCGCACAACGTGCATAGGGCAGTCCACTCGTTTCAATGGACTTCCCTTAGAGGTGCACCGAATGAAAATTTTGGTGCCGAAAATGCAGAATGCACTTGGCCAAAGACATATATACTTGTATTTTATTAAACTTTTTAATTTCAGAAATTTAAATGAATTTATTGTCGACCATTATTTCCACCTTTAGCCCAAGAAGACTTAAAAAAAAAAATGCATCTATTTAAATTCGATGTATGTCCTCACACTGGTCCGTTGCCGCGTTAAAAATCCTGCTTGCTGCGATTTTGGTCCATTAAAAAAAACACAGCTCCCCGTTGAAATGCATTGAAAACGCAGCAATAACGCACCCGTGTTACGTTTTTGATGCAGTTTTTGGGTCACATGGTCTATGCAAAAACGCACCATTAGTAAAATCATGGTAAAATCACAGCAACGTCTTTTTTCTTTTACCTGCAAAATGCTGATAACACCATTTCCAGCCGATATGTTTCGGCCGCCGAAATCTCAAAACATTTCGTAGCTTCCCTACATGTGCTAAATTCAGCAAAGTAGCACCAATACCTTTTTTAAAGCGCAGCATTTTTTGCATGTCCGCTTGGTATGTTAGGGGTGCAAACATTAAAGCAAACACATAAAATGTGAAAGTACTATTAAGGTTAACATAAAGGGTAAACGCTGAAATAATCACAAAGCATTTGACCTCACGCGCAATTTTTTTTATCATAGCTATACATCGCCTCCGCTCCTGGCATTTCTTTATCGAATACGCTTGCAGAGGTTGTCCTAAGCTGCGGTTTATTGCTATGGATAGAATTCCTGGCATTTAGCGCACTTGGGAAGGCTGCAGCATGCTGATAGATGGCTGGGTAATGATAGAGTTAATCTGCTGCCTGTCATGTCTCCCTCCTCCTGCTCTCTCTGGAGGACTCCTCTACAGAGCGTATTATTAGTCTGTAAAGTGCTGCTCTCACCATTCAGTGTTTCTCGAGGCCTGGATTCCGCTTCTCGTCTGCACCAGCTGATAATTCCATTTGGCTCGTGACGGATATCACTAAGCGATGATGCCATTGCTCTTATACCGTTACATTAGCGCTGCGATCCATTCAATTACTTTCTAAACGCATAGATCACCCAAATTACGGTATCATTCTTGGTGCTCGTCTATTTGGTTAGCATACATTATATATGTTGTGCGCACAGGGAAAATTAATTCGTAGACCGCTTCTACGGAATGTGTTTGTCCATGGAGGTTCTAAAGAAACCCAGGCACGTCTATCGGAAAGTCTCTTTAGTTCAGCTTTGGATGCCTTTTTAGACGTCTTTACATTTTATGTAAACCTTAACTATGACCAGTTCTTTTTTGCTCATTTTTGATTAATATAGGATTAATATTTTGTTGGATCTGTTCCAAAAACCCCCCTCCAAGAAAAAAACCTGTTGATCCTGCCGGTAGTCCAGTGCTGTCCTGTGCGCATTGCATTATCAGCCCTGCCTTTGTTACCTCTGTAAACTTCAGAACACCTTGCTCTGAAAATGAGGGGGAGATGTTCTTTTGGTCCTATTTTATGAAGATCATGGAGAGACGTTCTGTAATCCTATGTTATGTAGATGAGGAAGAAAAAATGTATAGTCCTATGTTCTGAATATGAGGGGGAGATGTTCCATAGTTTTATGTTTTGAAGATGGGCAGGAGATGTTTCATGCTCCTGTGGTATGAAGACGAGGGGGAGATTCTCCATAGTCCTATGTTGTGAAGATAAGGGGGAGATTTTTCCATAGTCCTGTGTCCTGAAAATGAGTGGGAGATGTTTCATTGCCCCTATGCTATGAAGATGAGAGTCTGAATGTAATAGTCTTGTGTTCTAAACAGGAGATGTTCCATAGTCCTGTGATATGAATATGAGTGGGAGATGTTCCATAGTCCTGTGTTCTGAGCTGGAGATGGTCCATGGTCCTGTGTTCTGAGCGGGAGATGGTCCATGGTCCTGTGTTCTGAGCGGGAGATGGTCCATGGTCCTGTGTTCTGAGCCGGGAGATGGTCCATGGTCCTGTGTTCTGAGCGGGAGATGGTCCATGGTCCTGTGTTCTGAGCGGGAGATGGTCCATGGTCCTGTGTTCTGAGCGGGAGATGGTCCATGGTCCTGTGTTCTGAGCGGGAGATGGTCCATGGTCCTGTGTTCTGAGCTGGAGATGGTCCATGGTTCTGTGTTCTGAGCGGGAGATGGTCCATGGTCCTGTGTTCTGAGCGGGAGATGGTCCATAGTCCTGTGTTCTGAGCGGGAGATGGTCCATAGTCCTGTGTTCTGAGCGGGAGATGGTCCATGGTCCTGTGTTCTGAGCGGGAGATGGTCCATGGTCCTGTGTTCTGAGCGGGAGATGGTCCATGGTCCTGTGTTCTGAGCGGGAGATGGTCCATGGTCCTGTGTTCTGAGCGGGAGATGGTCCATAGTCCTGTGTTCTGAGCGGGAGATGGTCCATAGTCCTGTGTTCTGAGCGGGAGATGGTCCATAGTCCTGTGTTCTGAGCGGGAGATGGTCCATAGTCCTGTGTTCTGAGCGGGAGATGGTCCATAGTCCTGTGTTCTGAGCGGGAGATGGTCCATAGTCTTGTGTTCTGAAGATGGTGGGGAGACATTATTATTTATTATAATATTGTTGATATTATACAGGATTTATATAGCTTTGGCCGTTTACAGAAGCTCTTTACAACATGAGGGCAGAGAGTACAATTACAGTACAGTTTAATAATGTAGGAATCAGAGGGCCCTGCTCGTTAGAGCGATGTACGAGGGAGGGTCAAGAGATGAAAAAGGTAGTGGCTGTGGGGATGGGCAGATGGAGAAAATGTACAGTTGTTAGGTGGGGGCTGGATAGGCCTTTCTGAAGAAATGTGTTTTCAGGGATAGTCTGAAAGTGGACAGAGTAGGTGATAGTCATAGAGATTTGGGTAGGGAGCTCCAGAGGATGGAAGAGGCTCAGGAGAAGTCCTAGAGGCGAGCATTGGAGGAGGTGACCCGGGAGTTAGCAGAAGGTCTTGGGAGGAACAAAGAACGATTCGGTTGGTATTTTGAGACCAGATTAGTGATGTAGCTGGAGGGAGAGTTCTGGAAGGATTTGTATGTTAGTACCTTGAATTAAATTTGTTGGGTGAGTGGAAGCCAGTGGAGGGATTGGCAGAGAGGGGTGGCAGACACTGAGGGGTTTGTAAGGTGGATGAGCCTGGCAGCAGCATTCATGATGGACTAAAGGGGGGGATAGCCTCTGTAAATGTAAGCCAATGAGGGGATTGCAGTATTCGAGGTGGGAGAAGTAAATTAGAAGCTTTGTGGTGTCATTGGTTAGGAAGGGTTGTATTTTGGAGATGTTCTGGAGGTTGAGGCAGTAAGCTGTGGACAGTGAATGGATGTTGGGCTGAACGGATAGTTCAGAGTCCAGGACTACACCTAGAACCTTTGGTGTGCATTCTGTAATCCTATGTTATACAGATGAGGAGGAGATGTTCCATAGTCCTATGTTATGGAGATGTTCTGTAATTGTTTGGTATGCAGATGTCGAGGACTATGGAACATTTTATGTTATTTAGATGATGGGGACAATTGTGTAATCCTATGCTATGGAGATGAAAGGGAGTTGTTCTGTGGTCCAATGTTATGAAGGGGAGTTGTTCTATAGTTCTATGCTATGCAGATGAAGGGGCGATGTTTGGTAGTCCTATATTGTGGAGAGGACAAGGAGATGCTCCAGAGTCCTATGTAATGGAGATGAGGAGGACATTTTCTGTAGTCCTAAGTTATGGAGATGATCCACCTGGATCACTTTTACTTGAAAGACAGTTCCGGTAGAAAAAAAAATCAATACCAAGCTCATGGCTGCAGTAGCCGTAAGCTTGCTTATACCCTTGAATGGCCAGATGTTGAAAAAATGTATCTTTTTTTCTTTCTCAGATTGGCCATGGTTGTAGTGGTCCCTGGTCCATCAAACATTTTTCCTCAATGGGTTCAGTCTGAAGAAAGAAGTCTGTAGGTCTTTTTCAAGGACTTGCATTCTATGAGCAGCTGTGTTCACAAACTGGTACTTACTGCTTAGAACAGGGCTGGACCAATTACAGTTACCATGGTGACTAAAAAATGCAAGTTGGTGACCAGAACATGTTCTTCTTTATGTACGCTAACGGTCTGGGAGCTATTACAGCTTGTTCTCGGTGTGCCGAGATTCCAGACTCTATGTTCTGCGGCTCTGCTATTACCAAGATCAGAGAGGCTCTTCTACATTCAACAGTCACCCCTGTGACCTCCTAACCCGACTTTCTGTGAAGTATTACTCTTACCACTGCAATACTGTAGCGTTTTACAGAGATGTGTCTGTAATGTGTATAAACTGGAAGCCGGTGATAATAATAGTTCACAATGGAGTATGAGGGGAAGGGACGGGCTGAAATAATAGAGAGAAGAAATGATGACTGGTTCCATGGTGTGTAGGGGCTTGGGCCAGCCTTGGGCAGTGTGTAGGGGAGGTGGCAGACCCTGAGCTGTGTGTAGAGGTTAGTGATGTAGCTGGAGGGAAAGTTCTGGAAAGATTTGTATGTTAGTACCTTGAATTTAATTTGTTGGGTGAGTGGAAGCCATTGGAAGGATTGGCAGAGACGGGTGGCAGACACAGGGCCGTCTGAAGGGTGCAGGGCCAAGGGCCAGGGCCGTCTGAAGGGTGCAGGGCCACGGGCCAGGGCCGTCTGAAGGGTGCAGGGCCACGGGCCAGGGCCGTCTGAAGGGTGCAGGGCCACGGGCCAGGGCCGTCTGAAGGGTGCAGGGCCACGGGCCAGGGCCGTCTGAAGGGTGCAGGGCCACGGGCCAGGGCCGTCTGAAGGGTGCAGGGCCAGGGCCGTCTGAAGGGTGCAAGGTCACGGGCCAGGGCCGTCAGAAGGGTGCAGGGTCACGGGCCAGGGCCGTCAGAAGGGTGCAGGGTCACGGGCCAGGGCCGTCAGAAGGGTGCAGGGTCACGGGCCAGGGCCGTCTGAAGGGTGCAGGGTCACGGGCCAGGGCCGTCTGAAGGGTGCAGGGCCACGGGCCAGGGCCGTCTGAAGGGTGCAGGGCCACGGCCGACTGGAGGGTGCAGAGCCACGGGCCAGGGCCGTCTGGAGGGTGCAGGGCCAGGGGCGTCTGGAGGGTGCAGGGCCAGGGGCGTCTGGAGGGTGCAGGGCCACGGGCCAGGGGCGTCTGGAGGGTGCAGGGCCACGGGCCAGGGGCGTCTGGAGGGTGCAGGGCCACGGGCCAGGGGCGTCTGGAGGGTGCAGGGCCACGGGCCAGGGGCGTCTGGAGGGTGCAGGGTCACGGGCCGTCTGGAGGGTGCAGGGTCACGGGCCGTCTGGAGGGTGCAGGGCCACGGGCCCTCTGGAGGGTGCAGGGTCACGGGCCGGCTGGAGGGTGCAGGGTCACGGGCCGGCTGGAGGGTGCAGGGTCACGGGCCGGCTGGAGGGTGCAGGGTCACGGGCCGGCTGGAGGGTGCAGGGTCACGGGCCGGCTGGAGGATGTAGGGTCACGGGCCAGGGCCGGCTGGAGGATGTAGGGTCACGGGCCGGCTGGAGGATGTAGGGTCACGGGCCAGGGCCGGCTGGAGGATGTAGGGTCACGGGCCGGCTGGAGGATGTAGGGTAACGGGCCAGGGCCAGCTGGAGGGTGCAGGGTCACGGGCCGGCTGGAGGATGTAGGGTCACGGGCCAGGGCTGGCTGGAGGGTGCAGGGTCACGGGTCGGGGCAAGTAGGGTCATGGTCGTGATCAGGGCAGGTAGGGGGCAACTCGCTATCACTTGTAGTGGAAGCAGACATTCCTGCCAGAACTTAGGTTAGGTTTGGCTTGGCTTCTTCCAGCACTCTTCGCTCATTTGTCCACCTCTAATTTATTCACTATAGACTTAGAGACTGAAATGTCAAGCACCGTGAGTTTCATAGGCTAGGGTCACGGCTCTATAGTCAAGCTGCCCAAAACCCAAATGCTGTTTGAAAGTACTTCAAAATTGTGTTTGCTTGTAACATTCAATTTTGGAATGAATGCTGTTTCCCGAATGAAAACCACATTCACTGCTGGAATTTTGTTCGATCAAGATACTTTTTTCCATTGAACCATCTACCCTTAAAAATAGAACAAACCTTACAAAAACTTTTTTTTTTTTTTGTGAAATGAAATTGTATCTATTTATTGCACCAGGCTGAGCTCTCCATATGACAGGGTAGAGAGCAGGGTGGATTTGATTTAAATCAAGTCATTTTAAATCATATTTTTAAAGAGCAACTGTCATCTCTGTCCCGCAGCGGCTCCTCCTCTGACCTGCTGTTGTCTCACCGACAGTCCCATTCACTTTAATGGGACAGCTGTTGATGCGGCAGTGACACAGCAAGGTGAGGGACGTGGCGGCAGGAGGTGAGTGGATGCCCGCTAATAGGCGCTGTCATGATAGATCTGAAATGACAGGTTCTCCTTTAAATGTAAGAACTTTTTCTTGCTGGTAGTTGGAATCTTTAATATTTGCAAACAAAATGAAGGCTTCCTATTTAGAATAATAAGCTGTCAGGTTAGTGAAACAGCGATATCAGAACTGAATCAATCATACAGTTTGTAGTGTACATAGATTTGCAAAACAATGGGATAAAGGAATATTCCTGAACTTTGTTTTATCTCATGGTTACTGTGAAATTGTGTGAATGCACCAATGCAGTGCATGTTATCTCAGCTTGCAGAGCTTGGATTTATTAAATGAGTTTACCAAAAATGTAACTATTGCAGAATATTCAGCCTCATGCTACATAACTAAGCTCCATTTCATGCTGAATAAACTAAATTATTAATGTATCTTAAATAAAAAACTGTCTTTTTAGATTTGTACTTCAAAAGCATTTTATTAAAATAAATTTGATAAAAATCAAAGAAATCTGATTTAAACGCTTGCCGCCCGCCGGCTGTCATATGACTGCCAGGCGGCGCGGCTCTCGTTCTGGGAGGGCGTCATATGATGCCCTCGCCTTCCCTGCCCACCAGGGGGCGCGTGCGCTCCCGCCGTGTCACTGGGCACCCGATGCGCGTGCCCGGCGGCCACGATGTCCGCCAGGCACACGCGATTGCCCGGTAACACGGCAGGACGTGGATCTGTGTATGTAAACACACAGAGCCACGTCCTGTCAGAGAGGAGAGGAGACCAAAAACCACAGATGTGATCAAATACCTCCAAAAGAAAGCTCTATTTGTGGGGAAAAAATTATAACAATTTCATTTGGGTACAGTGTTGTATGACCGTGCAATTGTCATTCAAAGCACTGAAAGCTGAAAAATGGCTTGGGGGCAGGAAGGGGGTGAAAATGCACTGTATTGAGATGGTTTAATAAAAAAAAAAAAAAATCTTTTTTTTTTTTTTTTTTTTTTTAAATCATTTAGTTTTTTATCCACCTGGTAGAGTTTTTTTGCAAAGTAGGTCAGAAAATTTCAGATCTTTGGTAAGCGAAAAAAGCCAATATCCTGAGCACTCGAGTAGGGTCAGCCGCATTAGGAAATCAAAGTGTAATAGGTCCAATTAGAGCACCAAAACTTCATCTTCAAAGCCAGAAAGCCTCTTATTGATGCCAGAAAAAAGAAACCGTCAGCCAAAGTGTGTCGGAAGTTCTGTTAGAGGATTTTCTTGGCACCCAAAACTTGTTGGCTGCCTATTGCTTTATTGTGAAATCAATAAAAGGATTTGGACTACTAAGATCATGTTTGTGATGCTCTTATTGGTTCTTCTACATGTCTTTGGAGACACTGTCACTTGATTTACTAAAACTGGAGAGTGCCAAATCTGGTGTAGTTGTGCATGCCAAAACTAAAGGTGCTGCTCACGGCTCCAACAGGTCCTCATCTGCTGTCAGCAGCTAAGAGTGCAAGCATGGAGAGAACTTGTCCCAGCTCCTTGGATAGCCATGCAAAGAAAGAAAAGCCACACATCACAACAAAGCCCTATGTGTAAAAAGTGGAAACTGCCTCAGCCCGGACTCCATCCAGGCCACACCACCAACGAGTTTCGCCCTGCCCACAAGACTTAAATTAAGGGGATCCCCATGTAGAGATGTAAAATTTCCGGAAATGTTGAAGCTCAGAAAAAAAACAGTTTTTTGGGGGGGGAAACGGAAATTTTTGGAGAAAAATGAAAAAAATGCTACATCAGCACTTTTTTTTTGTCTTTTTAAGATTGAAAGTCATTCTGTTACTTTAGGAACATAAAACATGACTATGGACAATTTGACTTGGCAAAACATTATTACAACTAGCATATTAAACATATAGTGTAGCCAAACAATTATCACAAACAGAAAGATTACTACTTTGCAAGAAGACACTAGTCTATGGCTGTGTGTGGGGGTGGGGGAAGAACCAGATTACTGGTAATTAAATTATTATTTACACAAAAGTTTATAAAGATAAACTAATGTAGATAAATAATTCAGTTTTCTGGATTCAGAATCAGATAAATGTAATTTAATTAAGTATATACTTTCAGGTCCTTTTTGTTGCTCTGTATTTTCTTCCAATGCTTTTGAGGCCTAGTGAAGAGGACAGAACAAACCAAACACACCCACTAACATGCAAAAGCAAAACTGAATCCCTTTTTCTTGTTACAATAGCAGCACAGCACCCCCTAAAGGAAGACATGAATACTGTTCTTGCATTGGAGGGTTCAGTTTGTTACCTAGGACTTGCTTGTTCTCACTCAGTGCACAGAAATTAGAATAATCTGATATACATTTTTTTTTTTTTTTTTTAGAAATGATTTGGAAAATATTTGTACACCCTGTCTTAAAATATTTTATTCATCATGTTAAAATAAAATATTCCACAATTTCTTTTTTTCAATTGTTCCAATTTTTTGGAAAAAAACAAAAAAGCCTTCAGGGAAAAAAACGGAAATAAAACGTTTTTTTTTTTTTTTCTTCTGGGCCTTCGCATCTCTACCCCCATGATTAAGCCCTCTGGGAAGGGTGAAACGCGTTGGTGGTGTGTGGCTTGAAGAAAGCTCAGGCTGAGGCTGTTTCCACTTTCCACACACATGGTTTTGTTGTGATATGTGGCTTTTGAGAATTTTGTTTTCTATGCCAATCGGCTTCTAACTTCAGCTTGCTCAATTAAGTTTTGGCAAATCAACCTGGAAGCTGATTGGTTTTTATGCAGAGCTGCATCAGATGTTTTGCACTCTCCAGTTTTAGTAAATCAACCCTTATGCTTATTGCGGACAGTGCCCCCTGAAAGTGCCATCACCAGCAAGTTGTACCCACCCATCCGCACACGGTTATTGCTGCTCAACTTCTTCACTCCAGCAGAGTGGACTCCCCTCCCCATGTGTCAATGTTCAGGCCTGAGAGGTCAATTGCCAAGGTGGTGGCAGTGAACCGGACCCTACAACAAGGGAGTATTCCCTGCCTTGGGGGTGGGGGGCTATCGGCGGACATTGTCACTTTGACCTGAATGGGACAGCGAAACTTCCTCTTCAGCTCGCGTACGTTTGCAGAATACAGATCAAATCGCGGAACGCGTGTTGGAGACTGGGCGCAGCACCGCAGACATGCTTGTGCCTTCTGCTTGATGGTTGTAAACATAGGCCTCTGATAGAATTAATTCCTCCAGGCGGTCAGGAAAAAACAATGTGAAATTCAGACAGATAATGCGCATCTTTCCCCAGGTGGATGTGCAGAAGGAGTCAAACAGAAATCCTTGTTCTTCTATCTCCCTGTGATCTCGAGCAGAGCGGCAGACTTGTAACGGGTCACTGGGGGTTTATCCTGACAGCCGTCTGTCACTTTCCATCGTGATCTGCAGGGCTGCAGCCTGTGAGAAGAGCGGCCTGCGCGTCCTACCTGCTTCATTGTGCTGATCCACGGGAGGAATCCGTGGGGGAAATGTCGAGAGTTATGGCGCTCTGTCTGTGCTTTACATAACAATTGCCGGAAAGTAGCAATCCTAGATTTCTCTCCTACGTGCCGAATTTACCCTTTTTTTTTTTGTAAGTTTATTTTAAAGTAGAGCTACCCCCAATTACTAAAAACTTTAAAGCCGAACTACAGGCACGGAAGCTTTAATTTAAATATATTCCTTAATAATCCCAAATGTACACTCACAGGCCACTTTATTAGGTACGCCTTGTTAGTACCGGGTTGGACCCTGTTTTTCCTTCAGAACTGCCTTCATTCTTGGTGGCATAGATTCAACAAGGTGTTGGAAACATTCCTCAGAGATTTTGGTCCATAGTGACATGATGGCATCACTCAGTTGCTGCAGATTTGTCGGCTGCACATCCAGTTCCACCACATCCCAAAGGTGCTCTATTGGATGAGATGTGGTGACTGTTGGAGGCCATTGGAGTACAGAGACCTCATTGTCCAGTGGTGAGATGATTGGAGCTTTGTGACATTATCCTGCTGGAAGGAGCCATCAGAAAATGTGTACACTGTAGTCATAAAGGGATGGACATGGTCAGCAACAATACTCAGGTAGGCCGTGGCGTTTAAACGATACTCAATTGGTACTAAGAGGGCCAAAGTGTGCCAGAAAAATATCCCCCACATTACACCACCACCAGCCTGAACCATTGATACAAGGCAGGATGGATCCATGCTTTCATGTTTACGCCAAATTCTGACCCTACCATCTGAAAGTCGCAGCTGAAATCGAGACTCATCAGACCAGGCAACGTTTTTCCAATCTTCTGTTGTCTAATTTTGGTGAACCTGTGCCAATTGTAGCCTCAGCTTCCTGTTCTTAGTTGACAGAAGTGGTACCTGGTGTGGTCTTTTGCTGCTGTAGCCCATCTGGTTCAAGGTTCAATGTGTTGTGCGTTCAGAGATGGTATTCTGCATACCTTGGTTGTAACGAGTGGTTATTTCAGTTACTCTTATCTCAAACCAATCTGCCCATTCACCTCTGACATCAACCAGGCATTTTCCTCCACACAACTGCCGCTCACTGGATATTTTTTTTTCTTTTTCGGACCATTCTCTATAAACCCGAGAGATGGTTGTGTGTGAAAATCCCAGTAGATCAGCAGTTTTTGAAATACTCAGACCAGCCCGTCTGGAACCAACAACCATGCCACGTTCAAAGTCACTTACTTCCCCATTCTGATTTTCGGTTTGAATTTCAGTAAGTCGTGATGTGATTGGCTAATTAGTAATTTGTGTTACCAAGCAGTTAAACAGGTGTACTTAATAAAGTGGCCAGTATCTGAGGCGTACAACCTCTTTAAAAGCAGTCCTTAAGCTGATGCTGTCATACTTCTGCAGGCTGCAAGAAGTATTTCCTCAGGCTCCTCTCACCAGTGATCACTCAGACTGTACACTGTAATGCCCCGTACACACGGTCGGATTTTCCGATGGAAAATGTCCGATCGGAGCGTGTTGTCGGAAATTCCGACCGTGTGTGGGCTCCATCGGACATTTTCCATCGGATTTTCCGACACACAAAGTTGGAGAGCAGGAGATAAAATTTTCCGACAACAAAATCCGTTGTCGGAAATTCCGATCGTGTGTACACAAATCCGACGGACAAAGTGCCACGCATGCTCAGAATAAATAGAGATGAAAGCTATTGGCCACTGCCCCGTTTATAGTCCCGACGTACGTGTTTTACGTCACCGCGTTTAGAACGATCGGATTTTCCGACAACTTTGTGCGACCGTGTGTATGCAAGACAAGTTTGAGCCAACATCCGTCAGAAAAAATCCTAGGATTTTGTTGTCGGAATGTCCGAACAAAGTCCGACCGTGTGTACGGGGCATAACTCTGTAGTAAGTCACAAGGAGAGAGGCTGCAGTGATTCTCTTACAGATAAAAGCGATCTGAGCGACTGAGATCGCTTTTAGGTGCAGCTCGCCTGTGTTTTACAGGCTAACCATCCTCACCAGCGAGTTGGGGAAATGATGTGGCGGCTTGCAACAGCTGGACACAGAGGTGAGGAGAGAAACCAGATCCTCTCTCTCCTCTATGATCTAGGAGGACCAGAGCGACGTCATGACATCACTTTCGCTCTAGGGCGGATGTAAACAATTTTGTTTTCTTTGGAAGCATCAACTTTAAAGTTTGGTGTTTTTTTTGTTTTTTTTTTTTGTTTTTTTTTTGCTTTTCAGGCTGGGTTCACACTGGTGCGAACACAGACTTTGCATGTGATTCACACCGCATTGCTGTGAAGATCACTGCGATGCTAATTCAGCCATTCAGTGCAATTCACATCACATTCAGACCAACATGGTGCAGGACCCTTTTTTTTGGTCTGCACTGGAATCGGATCACATAGGTGTTCACACACACTCATGCGATCCGATTCCCCTACCATTTCACAATTCGCTCTGCGATCTGCGAACCGATCTTGGGGTGTCATTAACTTTACATTGACACCCGCAGTGGTTCGCAGATGTCAGTGTGAACCCAACCTCAAGGGTAGAGGAGAGATCTTATAGACCTCAGATGTCTCCATAAGGAGGACATGTCATCTCTTATTCCTATCACAAGGGGTGTTTACATTTCTTGTGATTGTAAATGTATTATTTATTTTATTTATTTAAGGTGCTTATCCAGCGCAGTCAATTTACGCAGCGCTTTACATATACATTGTACATTCACATCGGTCCCTACCCTCAAGGAGCTTACAATCTAAGGTCCCTAACTCACATACATACATACTAGGGACAATTTAGACAGAAGCCAATTAACCTACCAGCATGTCTTTGGAGTGTGGGAGGAAACCAGAGTACCCGGTGGAAACCCACACAGGCACAGTGAGAACATGCAAACTCCAGGCAGGTAGTGTCGTGGCTGGGATTCGAACCAGCGACCCTTTTTACTGCTAGGCGAGCGTGCTACCCACTAGAGCAGGAACACAGGATCCATGTACTTCCCTAGTAAAAGCACCTCCCACGCTACACTAATACACTAGTTAGGCACACAGTTAACCCTTTGATCGCCCCTGATGTTAACCCCTTCCCAGCCAGTGTCATTAGTGCAGTGACAGTGCATATTTTTTGCACTGATCATGGTCCCCAAAAAAGTGTTGGTGTCCAATTTGTCCATCGCAATATCACAGCCCCGCTATAAGTCGCCACCATTAGTAGTAGTAAAAAATAAAAATAAAATTCCATAAATATATCTCATAGAAGACGCTGTAACTTTTGCGCAAACCAATCGATATGTGCTTATTGCGTTTTTTTTTTTTTTTTTTTTTTACCAAAAATATGTAGCAGAATACATACTGGCCTAAATTGATGAAGAAATTTAGATTTTTATTTAAAAAAAAAATATTGGGTATGTTTTATAGCAGAAAGTAAAAAATATTGTTTATTATTTTATTTTTATTTATTTTTTTCAAAATTCCGTCGTTTTTTTGTTTTATAGTGCAAAAAAAAAAAAAAAATGCGGAAGTGCTCAAATACCACCAAAAGCTCTATTTATGTGAATAAAGGACATCAATTTTGTTTGGGTAAAGCGTTGCACGACCGCGCAATTGTCAGTTAAAATACCGCAGTGCCGTATCGCAAAAAATGGCCGGAGCATTAAGGGGGTAAATCCTCCCGGGGCTGAAGTGGTTAAAAATCATTAATCACTTACTGACTGCTGCACGACTATATACGTCCTGACTTTAAAGAGGGATATCTCGGTAATGGCAGCAACTGCTGCCACAACCGTAGTATCCATCTCTTCAGGCGGCGGTTCGGTTAACGATAATGGTGGTCTCTGCAGCAGAGTCTCTGCGGCGGAGTCGCCACGAGACCACCGTTATCGGTGGCGGGAGAGTGCCCTCCCGCCGCTCTCCCGTGCCCTCTGCCGCTTACCGGAGCCGTCGGCTGCAGCGGAATCGATCGGGTCCTATCCGTGGCTGGGTATGGTTATGAGTGAGGCTAAGATGGCCCCCACCCGTCTCCATACCATAGCAGGGCGGAAGCAACGTCAAAACGTAACTTCCGCCCATACATCTTAAAGGCACATTTTTTGTTGTCATTTTTTTCAAATGACAATTTTTTTTTCTTTTTATTGCATTTAAGTCCAAATATGAGATCTGGGGACTTTTTGACCCCAGATCTCATATTTAAGAGGACCTGTAATGCTTTTTTCTATTACATTCATTCATTCTATTACATTCAAAAAAAAAAATTGGGTCACTTTTATTCCTATTACAAGGAATGTAAACATCCCTTGTAATAGGAATAAAAGTGACCCAATTTTTTTTTTTTTTTTTTAAACGGTGTAAAAATAAATATAAAAAAAGATAAATAAGGAAGAAAATTTTTTTTAAAGCGCCCTGTCCCGACGAGCTTGTGCTCAGAAGCGAACATCTACGTGAGTAGCGCCCGCATATGAAAATGATGGTCAAACCACACATGTGAGGTATCGCCGCGATTGTTAGAGCGAGAACAATAATTCTAGCCCTAGACCTCCTCTGTAACTCAAAATGTGCAACCTGTAGAATTTATTAAACGTTGCCTATCGAGATCTTTAAGGGTAAAAGTTTGACGCTATTCCATGAGCGGGCGCAAATTTGAAGCATGACATGTTGGGTATCAATTTACTCGGCGTAACATTATCATTCACAATATAAAAAAATTGGGCTAACTTTACTTTTGTCTTATTTTTTTTATTCAAAAAAGTGAATTTTTTACCCAAAAAAAAAATGTGCTTGTAAGACGGCTGCGCAAATACCATGTGACAAAAAGTATTGCAATGACCGCCATTTTATTCTCTAGGGTGTTAGAAAAAAAAATGTATAATGTTTGGGGGCTCTAACTAATTTTCTAGCAATAAAACGTGTTTTTAACTTAAACACCGAGTCTGAAAAAGGTCTTTAAGTGGTTAAAGGTTTTTTTTTTTGTTTTTTTTATTGTGTTTGAAAAACTGTTGCGCAAATACAGTGTGACATAAAAAATTGCAATGACTGTCACTTTATTCTCTAGGATCTCTGCTAAAAAAATATATATAATGTTTGGGGTTCTATGTTACTTTCTAGCAAAAATAAAATACTGATTTGTAAACAAATAGTGTTGCAGGTCTGTTTTAAAGTGTACCTGTACTCCTATCAATCTTCTAGAAGGAGACACAAGTCTTTTTAGGTGCGCAGTACCAAATGTATCTGATCATTTCCCCTGGAGAACTGGCAGCCATTGTGTTTCAGGGAATGCTGGAGTTGCAGGTGCTCAGTAAATGGGGGGGCGTCTGTTTCCCCGAGTCTCGTGCTTTGTGTTCTCGCACAGATCTGCAAGTCATAGAAGCTCGCCTTATGCCTAAGCTAAAGTGAAACTGAGCGTAGTATTTGCTTGTGGTCAGCATTGTGAACCGCTGATTATAGTTCTGGTTAGGGCTGGAGGGAAGCCAGGCTGGTTCTTAAACATTTGAAACTGGAAGAAGTGACAGACGGCATATTGCAGTGTCTGCTCTCAGCACATGGTGGATTGCCACATTTTTTGGTTTCTTTTTTTTTTTTTTTTTTTTCTTGTAACTTTATTATCGGGTGACAAATTTACTCGCAGCGCACAGGAAATCCTAGAAGCTTATAGCAGAAGTGTTTCTGAAATGTGCCGAGAATTGGCTGGGTTTTCTGTGTGTCGTGTCCTGGAGGAGGAAACGAAAGTCGGGGCACAGCAGACTTTGTCTTTTTTTGGCGACTGTAAAGTTAGTGACTTGAAGCAGATGTTTGTTTAAATGCACACACTTAAAGGGCCAGTCCACCTGTAATTGATCTTTTAGCTCCTAAAGTGATTGTAAAGACAAACTTTTTTTTTTTTTTTGTTAAATTTTAAAAACAAAAATGTTATACTTAAAGCGGAGTTCCACTCAAAAGTGTCCCCCCCCCTCCAGTGCCACATTTGGCACCCCTCTGACAGGTACCCGTCCCCACTTCTGGGAGAGGGGGTTGCAGCCCTGTCTCACGGAAGTTTGGCCCCCCTCCTCTGCCGCCAGACCAATTAGAAAGCACAGCGCGCTTCGCACATGCGCAGTAATGACTTGGCTGTGTTCACTGCCAGGTTCCCTTACCGGCAATGGCTGCGGCTGCACCCACCAGCAGATTCGAAGATCGGCTGCGGTGCCGACATCGCAGGCTCCCTGGACAGGTAAGTGTCCATATATTAAAAGTCAGCAGCTGCAATTTTTGTAGCTGCTGGCTTTTAATTTTTCGTGGGGGGCCGGACCTCTTCTTCTTTTAAAGTGTTTGTTACCCTAAAAAAAAAAATCTTGTTCCCTTTAAAGCATGCTATACAGCACAGTGCTTATGCTGTATAATTTGCCCCCCTGTATCACCTGGTTCTGCCCTCCCCCCTGTAAACTGACCATGGTTTATCATGGCTGCTGACCCCTGACACCGTGGTCAGTTTAAGTGCCTCTGTCATCCGCTATTTCCTCTGTCCTCCTCCTCCTAGTCCTCTCCCCCTCCCTCTCTGCCTGTCAGCTCTGTGTCAGGCCCCCCCCCCCCCCCCCCTGTTTAAATAACTGTTATTTTCTGGCACTCACCTGTCTGCCTTAATGCAATATCTCCGGTGTATCTGTTTTATTTAAAATAAGCGCTCATGTGACCAGCTGCCTCTCTCCTCCTCCTGACTGACTTCAACAAAGGGATTCTTGGCCCCTCCTGCTGTACCTGTCAGATCAGGAGAGGGAGCAGCAGCCAGTCACATGAGTGCCGAGTGGCGCTCAGAAATGCAGTATAGAATGGCTTATTTAAAAAAAAAAAAAAAAAAAAAAAAAACTAATTGCTTTAATGCAGACTGGTGAGTGCTAGATAATTGAGTATGGTTTCAACCACTTTAACTACTCTTTTGCACAGAACAGCCCCAATCCTCCTTTTCTCGGGTCCCCTGCTGGCGCTCCTGACTCCTCCCGACTGCTGAGTCCATGCTTGCTCCCAAGCTAACTCTGTGTCCATAAGACACACAGAGCGCCCCTCGGCCCCATGCTCCCTCCTCATTGGCTGCATCTGAGTCAGTGGGGTGTTAGAATGTGCTCTTGTGTACACCACTGGATCGAGAACTGGCTCAGGCAAGTATTTAGGAGGGGCTTGGAGGGATGGAGAGGGAGCTGCCTGCAGAAGTTTTTTTTTTTTTTTTTTTTTTTTTTTACTTTAATGCATTAAGGTAAAAATAATTCTGCCTTAGAACCACTTTAAAGTGATTCTAAAGGAAAGATTAAAAAAATGTTCTACTTACCTGCCCTGTGTAATGGCCCTGATCTTCATCTTTTTGGATCCCCTGCTGGCGGTCCTGGCTTCTGCCGAGTGCCTCCAATAGCAGGCTGCTTGCTCCCAAGCCGTACTGTGTCCACAGAGTGTGGCTTGGCCCCATCCCCACTCTCTCTCCTTGTTGGCTTACTGGCTATAATTGACAGCAGCATGAGCCAATGGCTCCCGCTGCTGTGTGAGCCAATGAGGAGAGAGCTGCTGCTCTCATGCACCTTGCTGGATGGGGCTCAGGTAAGTATAGGGGGGGGTGGAGCTGCACTCAGAAGGTTTTTAACACTTAATGCATAGAATGCCTTGTGGAGTCAGGAGGTGGACATATATTTTTGTAGTGCCATTTATAAACCGAGCTTCAGAAAACACTCAGGGGGCCATTGCTCCCATGAATGGCTGTGATCGGAGTGGTCATTGGGACTGCTCAGATCCCAGTGATGATGTACATAGACGATCAGAGTGGCTCTGTACCTTGTAATCACTATGAACCTGTCACAGCCATCAGCAGTGTAAACATTACTAGTGTTTACAAACATTCAGCCCATTCACTGTGAAAGAAGCTCTCCTGTGAATAGGCTGAATGCTTGTAAACACAGCAGGACATCCACAAATGCAACAAAAGACTTCAAGCTGTCATTGATGTTAAAAGGGGGCAATACACGGTATTAAAGCGGAGCGCCGCCGAAAATTTTTTTTTTAAAAGTCAGCAGCTACAAATACTGCAGCTGCTGACTTTTAAAACATGGACACTTACCTGTCCAGGGCGCCCGCGATGTCGGCACCGAACCGTCTCTCCGTCCTCGGGTGCTGCCGCCTCCATCTTCGGTAAGGGAATCAGGAAGTGAAGCCGTGCGGCTTCACTTCCCGGTTCCCTACTGCGCATGCGCGAGTCGCGCAGCGCAATACGGATGGTCCCTGCTGCCTCTGGGACCCGTGTGTTTCCCAGCAGGCAGCGGGGAGGGAGCAGGAAGTGGCGTAAATAACCGCAGATTCTTCTGCTATCTATGCCGGAAGTGGGTACAGATACCTGTAATATACCGCGAGTAAAGGAAACGTTTGTGTTATTCATATTCTCTGAAAAATGGCCAAATTCTGCCAGGGTATGTAAACTTATGAGCACAACTGTATATCTGGGATGAGCGTTGTAGGCATGACCTGTGTGGTGATGATTACTAGTTATTAAAGATGCTGGCACATTGACGCCAATTCTGCAGAACTGCAGGCCGGTGTCTCACATGAAGATATACATCATTGTACATCTCCTCCTACATTCTGATCTATGATTAAGTATCATCACTCTTCTGAAGTATTCCTTTCCTCCTGTTGTCTAAACATCACCTCCTCCAGTGGGCAGTGCAGGGCGTTTAAAGAAGGGAGCATCCAATTGGAAATACATTTAACCGCTTGGCGACTGGCCTATAGTAAAATTATGTCATTACTCTGATGTTTAATACCAGTGTTATGGCAGCAGCTAACTGCCATAAACCCAGTATCGTTTTTTTACTATGGTCGGTTCTCTGTAAGATAAAAGTGGTCCCGCATGCGGATTCGCCATGGGATCACTTTTAGAAGCGGTGGGGGGGGGGGGGTTCCCGGGCTTACCTGACCCATCTGTAAAGCCTGGCAGTGATCCGATCCACGTCCGTTTGCTGAGTAGGAAGGCAAGTGAAGCCAAGATGGCCAACACTCGTCTCTATGTTCTTGGAGGACATGAGCGAAGTCTGAAGTCACTTCCAGTTCTTGGGCAAAAATACATTTATTATTATTTTTATTTTTTTTTAGGTAAAAATGCAAAAAAAAAAAAAAATTATTTCTGCTTTTAAAGGTAAATGAGAGATCTGGTATCTTTTTGACCCCAGATCTCTCAATAAAGAGGACCTGTCATCCTTATTTCTATTACAAGGGATGTTTACATAACTTGTAATAGGAAAAAAAGTGACCAAAAAAAAAAAAAAAAGGGACAGTGAAAAAATTCAAAGCACCCCATACCTCCGTGGCCAAGTGCAGAAACGAACCCATATGTATGTCACACCCACATATGTAAACGGTGTTTAAACCACACATGTGAGGTATCACTGCGACGATTAGAGGGAGAGCAATAATAAATCTAGCACACTAAGTGCCGGTTCACACTACAGCAACTTGGGATCCGACTTGTCAGACTTCAAGTTGCCCCAAGTCGCTGGACATAAGAAATTCCATTGAAGTGAATGGATCCGTCTTAATGTACACTACTGAAGTTGCTCCGACTTCAGAAAAGGTTCCTGTACTACTTCAAGACTACTTCTAGGCAACATGTACCCATAGATTTCAATGGAAGTCGCCTCCAAGTCGGATCTCCATCTATATTGAAGCGACTTTACAGGAAAAAGAAAATAATTTACACAGGCAATTCCCACGTTTGCCCAGGCAACCCCCTCCCTCCCTCCCACAGAGCTGATTATTCTGTGATTGGCCACAGCCAAAGTCGCCTGTCCTGGAGGCAACTTTAGTTCGCGTTGTACATTGCGCAAAGTCACGCTGAAGTCGCCTCCAAATTGCCTTGCAAAGTCGCGCTGTAAGTGTGGTTGCCCCTGTGTGATCCGAGCCTACCTCCTCTGTATAACTCTGAATAAAAGCATTTAAAGCATGACATGTTAGATGTTGTTATGCTGAGTAACGAGATACCTTTCACATTATACAAAAAATTGGTTACTATTGTGTGGTGTAGTTTTTTTTTGTTTGTTTGTTTTTTAAATTCATTTAAGTGCATTTAAAAAAAAAATTGCATTTGAAAGACCTCTGGTCAAATACTGTGTGACCTAAAATATTGCAATAATTTCCATTTTATTCTCTAGGGTCTCTGCTAAAAGAAAATTTATATAATGTTTGGGGGTTCTAGCAAGTAGTTTTCTAGCAAGAAATACTAATTTAAACTTGTAAACAAAAAGTTCCAGAATAGGCTTGGTCTTCAAGTGGTTAATCATGATTTTTTTTTTCTTTCTTTAAATAAGTACAAAACAAGGCAAAGTTTCTAATGGAGGTTTCAATGGCTGTCTTAATTCACATTGCACAGGCAGGGTGCATCAGGAAGCTCGCTATAAGAAAAGGAGATAACACATGTAGACCAGAGATTGGCAGCACTGGGACGTATTTAAAAGATGAAAACTAATAATTGATCTAAAGGAAAAAAAAATGTGCCTGGTGCACAAAAGAAGCTAAATATTATTTAGTTGGGATTCACTTGAGAATGTAAACTACAGAAAGTATTTCAGAGACCGAAAAGGTGCTTTTGGGCTTTTATTGACTATTTGGGGAGTTATGTTAATTCGGCAGTGACGTTTCTTGTTTCTGTGGCCCCGCATTATATAACCCAGGGCTGTTAAACTGACGGCAGCTTCTAGATTGACTCCCGCTCGCCTGGTGACACCCTGCATTAGTGTATAGCTCCACGCATGTTCTGGGTCAGGCACAGCGCCAACAGTTCTGCCTTTAGGAAATGAGCATTAGAAATCTCTGCAAGCCTCACTTCCATCTCATCCATGCAGTGCTCGCTTACAGCAAGCAATGTGTGCTGAGACTGCCAATATTAACTTGGATGGGTAATAAAATTGTTTGCATGGCACTGAGGTGACCAGATTTACATTCCTCCCAATATTTGTATTTCAGTTCTGTATGGTTGCTGCCAAGTCAAATCCATATCTTCCAACTGTCCCTTATTTGGGATAATCATGGCCAGAAAAAAGACGAGGAAAACTGTAGTGCTCCCTCACATTGGTGATCAGTGGAAAAATATCTACATATATTGATGGTCAATTGAGACATGGCCCTTTTTGTTGGTGGCCAGTAACATGCTTCCTTAGGTTAATGATCAGTGAGAGAAGGGCCTCCTTACGCTGGCGATCAGTGCCTTAGGGGAACAAGAGATTTATTTAATTTTTTCTCCTATTGTAGCAAACTGGACCATGGTTTTTATTTTGCTTTCCTCTGGGTATAGAGTTTTAGAAGTTTCCAGTGTATTCAGTTTGTTTTTCTTCCTCCTCGCTTCTCTTTCCTCCTTTTTCCCTTCAACTTCCTCTCTTTTTCCTTCTCCTTCTTCCTCCTTCCTCCTTCCACCTTCCTCCTTTTTCCTCCCTCCTTTTTCCTCCCTCCTCCTCATTTTTCCTCCCTCCTCCTCATTTTTCCTCCCTCCTCCTTTTTTCTTGCTTCTACTTTTTCCTCGCTCCTTCTTTTCCCTCCCTCCCTCCCTCCCTCCCTCCCTCCCTCCTCTTTCTTTCCTCCCTCCCTCCCTCCCTTCTCTTTCTTTCCTCCCTCCCTCCCTCCCTTCTCTTTCTTTCCTCCCTCCCTCTCTCCTCTTTCCTCCCTCCCTCTCTCCTCTTTCTTTCATCCCTCTCTCCTCTTTCTTTCCTCCCTCTCTCCTCTTTCTTTCCTCCCTCTCTCCTCTTTCTTTCCTCCCTCTCTCCTCTTTCTTTCCTCCCTCTCTCCTCTTTCTTTCCTCCCTCTCTCCTCTTTCTTTCCTCCCTCTCTCCTCTTTCTTTCCTCCCTCTCTCCTCTTTCTTTTCTCCCTCTCTCCTCTTTCTTTTCTCCCTCTCTCCTCTTTCTTTCCTCCCTCCCTCTCTCCCTCCCTCCTCTTTCTTTCCTCCCTCTCTCCCTCCCTCCTCTTTCTTTCCTCCCCCTCTCCCTCCCTCCTCTTTCTTTCCTCCCCCTCTCCCTCCCTCCTCTTTCTTTCATCCCTCTCTCCCTCCCTCCTCTTTCTTTCATCCCTCTCTCCCTCCCTCCTCTTTCTTTCATCCCTCCCTCCCTCCTCTTTCTTTCATCCCTCTCTCCCTCCCTCCTCTTTCTTTCATCCCTCTCTCCCTCCCTCCTCTTTCTTTCATCCCTCTCTCCCTCCCTCCTCTTTCTTTCATCCCTCTCTCCCTCCCTCCTCTTTCTTTCATCCCTCTCTCCCTCCCTCCTCTTTCTTTCATCCCTCTCTCCCTCCCTCCTCTTTCTTTCATCCCTCTCTCCCTCCCTCCTCTTTCTTTCATCCCTCTCTCCCTCCCTCCTCTTTCTTTCATCCCTCTCTCCCTCCCTCCTCTTTCTTTCATCCCTCTCTCCCTCCCTCCTCTTTCTTTCATCCCTCTCTCCCTCCCTCCTCTTTCTTTCATCCCTCTCTCCCTCCCTCCTCTTTCTTTCATCCCTCTCTCCCTCCCTCCTCTTTCTTTCATCCCTCTCTCCCTCCCTCCTCTTTCTTTCATCCCTCTCTCCCTCCCTCCTCTTTCTTTCATCCCTCTCTCCCTCCCTCCTCTTTCTTTCATCCCTCTCTCCCTCCCTCCTCTTTCTTTCATCCCTCTCTCCCTCCCTCCTCTTTCTTTCATCCCTCTCTCCCTCCCTCCTCTTTCTTTCATCCCTCTCTCCCTCCCTCCCTCTTTCTTTCCTCCCTCTCTCCCTCCCTCCTCTTTCTTTCCTCCCTCTCTCCCTCCCTCCTCTTTCTTTCCTCTCTCCCTCCCTCCCTCCTCTTTCTTTCCTCTCTCCCTCCCTCCCTCCTCTTTCTTTCCTCCCTCCCTCCCACCTCTTTCTTTCCTTCCTCCCTCCCTCCCTCCTCTTTCTTTCCTTCCTTCCCCCTTTTTCCTCTTTCCTTCCCCCTTTTTCCTCTTTCCTTCCCCCTTTTTCCTCTTTCCTTCCCCCTTTTTCCTCTTTCCTTCCCCCTTTTTCCTCTTTTCTCCCTCCTTCCTCGCTCCTCCTCTTTCCTCCCCCCTTCCTCGCTCCTCCTTTTTCCTCCCTCCTTTTTCCTTCCTCCTTTTTCCTCCCTCCCTCCTTCCTCCTTCCTCCTTTTTTTTTTCCCCTCTTTCCCTCCCAACTCTTTCCCTCCCTCCCTCCTCTTTCCTCCCTTTTCCTCTCTCTCTTTATTTCTTTCCTTCCTTCCTACCTTCCCTTCCCCTCCCTCCGTTTGCCTTCCTCCTTTTTTCTCGCTCCTCCTTCCTCCCTCCCTCCGTTCTCTTTCTTTCCTCCCTCCCTCCGTTCTCTTTCTTTCCTCCCCTCCCTCCGTTCTCTTTCTTTCCTCCCTCCGTTCTCTTTCTTTCTTTCCTCCCCTCCCTCCGTTCTCTTTCTTTCTTTCCTCCCTCCCTCCCTCCTCTTTCTTTCCTCCCTCCCTTCTTTTTCCTCCCTCCCTTCTTTTTCCTCTTTCCTTCCCCCTTTTTCCTCTTCTTTCCTTCCCCCTTTTTCCTCTTCTTTCCTTCCTCTCTCCTTCCTCTTCTTTCCTTCCTCTCTCCTTCCTCTTCTTTCCTTCCTCTCTCCTTCCTCTTCTTTCCTTCCTCTCTCCTTCCTCTTCTTTCCTTCCTCCCTCCTTCCTCTTCTTTCCTTCCTCCCTCCTTCCTCTTCTTTCCTTCCTCCCTCCTTCCTCTTCTTTCCTTCCTCCCTCCTTCCTCTTCTTTCCTTCCTCCCTCCTTCCTCTTCTTTCCTTCCTCCCTCCTTCCTCTTCTTTCCTTCCTCCCTCCTTCCTCTTCTTTCCTTCCTCCCTCCTTCCTCTTCTTTCCTTCCTCCCTCCTTCCTCTTCTTTCCTTCCTCCCTCCTTCCTCTTCTTTCCTTCCTCCCTCCTTCCTCTTCTTTCCTTCCTCCCTCCTTCCTCTTCTTTCCTTCCTCCCTCCTTCCTCTTCTTTCCTTCCCCCTTTTTCCTCTTTCCTCTCTCCTTTTTCCTCCCTCCTTCCTCCTCTCTCCTTTTTCCTCTTTCCTTCCTCCCTCTTTCCTCCCCCCTTCCTCGCTCCTCCTTTTTCCTCGCTCCCTCCCTCCCTTCTTTTTCCTCCCTCCTTTTTCCTTCCTCCTTTTTTTTCTCCCTTTTTCCTCCTTTTCCCTCCCTCTCTTCTCTTTCCCTCCCTCCTCTTTCCCTCCCTCCCTCCTCTTTCCTCTTTTCCTCTCTTTATTTCTTTCCTACCTTCCCTTCCCCTCCCTCCCTCCGTTTGCCTTCCTCCTTTCTCCTTTTTCCTTGCTCCTCCTTCCTCCCTCCTTCCCTCCTCTTTCTTTCCTCCCTCCTCTTTCTTTCCTCCCTCCCCTTTCTTTCCTCCCTCCCCTTTCTTTCCTCCCTCCCCTTTCTTTCCTCCCTCCCCTTTCTTTCCTCCCTCCCCTTTCTTTCCTCCCTCCCCTTTCTTTCCTCCCTCCCCTTTCTTTCCTCCCTCCCTCCTTCCCTCCTCTTTCTTTCCTCCCTCCCTCCCTCCCTCCCTCCCTCCCTCCCTCCCTCCTCTTTCTTTCCTCCCTCCCTCCCTCCCTCCTCTTTCTTCCCTCCCTCCCTCCCTCCCTCCCTCCTCTTTCTTTCCTCCCTCCCTCCCTCTTTCTTTCTTTCTTTCTTTCTTTCCTTCCTCCCTCTTTCTTTCTTTCTTTCCTCCCTCCCTCCTCTTTCCTCTTTCCCTCCCTCCTTTTTCCTCTTTCCCTCCCTCCTTTTTCCTCTTCTTTCCTTCCCCCTTTTTCCTCTTCTTTCCTTCCCCCTTTTTCCTCTTCTTTCCTTCCCCCTTTTTCCTCTTCTTTCCTTCCCCCTTTTTCCTCCTCTTTCCTTCCCCCTTTTTCCTCTTCTTTCCTTCCCCCTTTTTCCTCCTCTTTCCTTCCCCCCTCCTTCCTCCTCTTTCCTTCCCCCCTCCTTCCTCCTCTTTCCTTCCCCCCTCCTTCTTCCTCTTTCCTTCCCCCCTCCTTCCTCCTCTTTCCTTCCCCCCTCCTTCCTCCTCTTTCCTTCCCCCCTCCTTCCTCCTCTTTCCTTCCCCCCTCCTTCCTCCTCTTTCCTTCCCCCCTCCTTCCTCCTCTTTCCTTCCCCCCTCCTTCCTCCTCTTTCCTTCCCCCCTCCTTCCTCCTCTTTCCTTCCCCCCTCCTTCCTCCTCTTTCCTTCCCCCCTCCTTCCTCCTCTTTCCTTCCCCCCTCCTTCCTCCTCTTTCCTTCCTCCTCTTTCCTTCCTCCTCTTTCCTTCCTCCTCTTTCCTTCCTCCCCTCCTTCCTCCTCTTTCCTTCCTCCCCTCCTTCCTCCTCTTTCCTTCCTCCTCTTTCCTTCCTCCTCTTTCCTTCCTCCCCTCCTTCCTCCTCTTTCCTTCCTTCCTCCTCTTTCCTTCCTTCCTCCTCTTTCCTTCCTCCCTCCTTCCTCCTCTTTCCTTCCTCCCTCCTTCCTCCTCTTTCCTTCCTCCCTCCTTCCTCCTCTTTCCTTCCTCCCTCCTTCCTCCTCTTTCCTTCCTCCCTCCTTCCTCCTCTTTCCTTCCTCCCTCCTTCCTCCTCTTTCCTTCCTCCCTCCTCTTTCCTCCCTCCTCTTTCCTTCCTCCCTCCTCTTTCCTTCCTCCTCTTTCCTTCCTCCTCTTTCCTTCCTCCTCTTTCCTTCCTCCTCTTTCCTTCCTCCCTCCTTCCTCCTCTTTCCTTCCTCCTCTTTCCTTCCTCCTCTTTCCTTCCTCCTCTTTCCTTCCTCCTCTTTCCTTCCTCCTCTTTCCTTCCTCCTCTTTCCTTCCTCCTCTTTCCTTCCTTCCTCCCTCCTTCCTCCCTCCTTCCTCTCCCCTTCCTCGCTCCTCCTTTTTCCTCCCTCCCTTTTTTTTCTCTCTTTTCCTCTCTTTCCTTCCTTCCTACCTTCCCTTCCCCTCCCTCCCTCCGTTTGCCTCCCTCCTTCCTTTTTCCTCCTTCCTCCCTCCCTCCCTCCCTCCTTTTTCCTCCTTCCTTCATTTTTTTTTTAAAAACACAGGTTACCGCGGTTACAATCATTTGGCATTTAAAATGCCAGTAAACTACAGTCCTGAACACGATTTATCTGCTTTAAAAAAAATGCCAGTAACCTCAACTGCCTCCAACCTACTATAAAGATAACATTGAGGAGAGTTCAGGGGCTGCTGAAAAAAAAAAAAAACACCCAACTCTACCTAAATGTGAGTTTACAATCTGCAGAGTACATAAGGCCTAACCTGTTAAAGCTTATGAGATTTTAGTGACTTGGTTTAGATCTGCTTTAGGCTGTAATAAACATTCAAACATAAGAAGCGGAAGGCTCACAATAGGCAGAATGGGGTTAACTGGTAAATGTGTTCTATAATGCGGTCAGCCTGTGCTCACATCCCGTTCCCGCTCGGTTCTAGAAGTTTTTTTGTGATCAGCCATTCCCCCCCCCCCCTCGGCCATAGAGCAGCGTTCATCTAATAAGCTGCAGATCGAGTGACAGGAAATTCTCTCTTGCTAAGGGGTCATGCAAGGACAGAGAAGAATGGCAAGAAGCTTCACACCCTGGCTCCCTGTGTGCAGGTCTGCAATAAAGTCTCAGCCCTTTTTCAGGGTAGATCTCCAACATTCCATCACCCTTTGCATGTATTGTTCAATGCAGTGGGCTCGTAAAGGGGAATTAGCCCCCCCACCCCGCCGCCCCCCTGCTGAACATTAAAGAGGACTGCAATGGCACGTCTGCATTTCCAGCACGCTGTGTCACAGTCGCATCAATAAAAGGCAGCGCCTATAGCAAGTGCTTAAATAAAGAAGTGTGTGGGGGTTGCATTAAGTGGACAAAATAATAGCGATTTGCAGAGCCCATTAGTCAGATCTGGGAGCCAAAAGGATCTTGGAAGGAGCCAGAGAAGATTAGCATGCATTGACCTCAATAAAAACGACTGCCAACCCCAAGTCGAAAGCAGCGTATTTTTTTTTTTTTTTTTTTAAATATTCCAGACGTGTTTGCTACCTGACTCCAGGAATGTCTCTGGCTTTAATTTAATGCTTTTTCTGATGGAGGTCTTTTTTTTTTTTTTTTTTAAGTGTATCTAAAGCCAAAAACAAAGGAATATGTTGCGGCTTACCAGTCAATTAATGGGGTGGCTGCATTTAATTTTTTGCTTTTGTTTTCCCTTGGTGATCCTGGCAGAAACACACTTCCTGTCCTAGGGTGACAATGCTCACTCGTTGTACAATATCTATAAAGCAACGTTGTCACTCAGTAGATTAAGTGTGTTAGGACAACAGAACTCCACCATCGCTTCTCGTGAAAAAAAAAAAAAAAAAAAAAAAAAAAAAAGGTGTTCTGTGGTCCACAGGGTTGACCCGGACAGGGCTCCTTTGGGATTTCATTGTGCCAGCAGCACTTCTGCCGGCTCCCTACAATAAAAATGGCCATAGGGTGTACGCTTTTTTTTTTTTTTTTTTTTTTTTTTTTTTCTTTATATTGTTCAGCCAGCAGGCTGAAAAACACATATTGATTTCTCCATCTCTTCAGGCAAGGTGGATAGAGGAATCCTCTTCACTGGGACATAGTTTTATGACAGCACGGCTGTCAGAATATACTGTTCAGCAGCTACAGCTAGCTGATTGAGAAACCTTTTCTGACAAGTCTGTTCAACAAAAGTCTAATGATCCACCTTAAGCCGAACTGGCATAGCCTCACAAGGATCAACTTTTGGTTGGTTACTGCTGAACCAGATGAATTTAATCCATCGATGCCCAGCTTAGAATGATGTTCACACAGATGGCAAAGGGGCAGTAAAATCAGGCTGCTGATTCCTCAACTTCACTGCCTCCAAGCTGCCTATCTGCAAATTAAATTGGCGGTTGCTCAGGTCCGTAGACATTGTTGGTGTCCGATGCTTCCTGGTGTGGCAAATTTAACCCAACATGTCAAGTAATTGCCAAAAACACACAATAAAGTGAGGGGGGGACCATGCACTAACTGTGTGCCAAGCGGTGCAGCATGGTATTTTGATGTATAATCTCCCCTGGGGGTGGGGTGGCTAAATGTTACCACCCTTGTAAAAGGACTTGAGTTAAGAGCTCGCCCAATCTCTCTGGCAGGATCAACAGGTTTTCTTTTTCACAGATATCAAACAATACACTTTTAATGGTATATTGCCAAACAGACCAAAAGGAAACATTGTTGATTTACATACACTTTGCTTTTCAAATGGAATACAATATTATTAACACTACAAAGTGCTTCTAAGTGGTACGTGGCCCCGGGTGCCTCTCCCCACTGTGTTGAGGTTGCCGGAAGGCTGGTACAGCCTTCCACATATGGTGGTCATGTCCAAAAGTCAAAAGATTTTGGGTTCGTACCTGTAATTTAATTTACTTTCTTATGTCCGTCAACCTCATCAACTCTCCACAGCAGGAATTACTTAGCGCCCCCCCCCCGGGTGGAGGGGACCCCAGGGCCCCCAAAAAGTTTGATAGCTTTTATCTTTGTGGCTGCTAGAATCACTATAGCCAGATTGTGGAAGTCCCATATGTGCCAATGTGACCTATTTAAGGCTAGGATGTCATGATCAGTGAGCATCTATCACTCTGCTTTACTCTAAGATAAGATGCCTTTTATTGAAAAAAAAAAAAAACACACGGGGACCCTTGGATCAAATACCTGATGGGCACTACTAGCTAACCTAGTGTGGAAGTCTGTCGGGATTGGTGGGGGCGCTCGCTGCTGTTACCTTTTTTCGCTTCTTTATTTTATTTTCTTCCTGTCTTTGCCGAGACTTTGAGGAACTTCCATGGCCAACTGACGGCCGCTTTGGGTTATATACTAGGTGTGGTTGCCTTCTGGGAGTGCTGTTTGATGCTGTGGTAACATTAACAAGTGTCAATTGGACTCCCATATGGGTCATCCAATGTCTTGATGATTCTCTGTTGTGATGTTCTAATTAAGAACTCGGGGATTGTTTAATGTTTTTGTTTTTCTCCTTGTTCTGAAATACTCGCTAGACTTTTTGTGCAGTCAATGATGCGTGGTGATTTCATGTTTTTTTTTTTTTTTTTATTTAATTGGAAAAAAAATAGATTGGAAACGCAAAATAGAGTAGGATAATTGATGTGTTTTTTACTTTTGAAGGTTCTACCTTGCATCTTTCTACAGCGTCCTGGTTTCCCCATCCCATTGTTGAATACAGAGCCCGTAGAATTGCATACAAACACTTAGTGATGGCTGCTTTTGCACGATCCAACCACCAAAAGATCTTTCAAATGACAAATTGTTTACAAAAATTGGGCGATTGTTCATGCTGGTTCCTATAGAAATAGTGAAGGTCACTCCAGAGATCTCTCTGGTGCTTCTGGCCTTTCCCAAGGGAAGACAATAGTGGGTTCCTGCTGATTGACTTGACTTTTTCTCCTGAGAAGGCGCGTGCGAGCTGGAGGCTGCATATGAACATTAATTCTAGTCGTTTATGGTCGGCCGAGGTAGACAAGTGTTTTGCAAATTCTGCTTTTCAGCATCCCCTGCAAAACAATATGTTCCGTACCAACCCCCTTGATTGTATATACTCCCTTCCCTTTACTCAACAACTGCCTATCTTGCTTGCTGGAGCAAGATGTTCTAGGTCAGTCCTGGTCAGAGCATACCCAGGGCAGAGAATTTCCTCCCCGCTCCCCATTTGATAGTGCTGGGTGTTTAGTGACCGATAGCCAAACACCAATGCTGTGAGGAAGAGGGAAGTGAGTGTATGATTCCTGATTCTCCATACCTTGAAGTACCTGCTATGTCACTTAACTCTCCCAGGGCAGGGGAACGAAGGAGGCGCTGTATAATTGATTGTAATAGATAAAGAAGTATAGACCAGCGTAATGACCAGTATTGAGGTGACCCTGCTGCTTTGCCTTGCATGTGCAAACCATGCAGAATACCTGGGGTGTGCCTCTTTTTCTGACCTCTCCTTCAAAAAACAAATGCTAGCTGCCTGGCCGTATATGTTGAATCTTCTTTTTTTTTTTTTTTTGCGTCACTAACGTGAAACAAGTATCTAGATCGGTAGCTCTGATGTTCTTGATGAGCATTCTTGTTCCAGGTCAGCGACTTGAGAAGCATTTAAGTTGGAGATGGTAAGTCAACTAACATTTTAAGGAGACGGTCAGCAGTGAAAGCCTCCTTATTTCTCCCATCGGAGGTTTCTTTTATCAACTAAATACAGAACTAGCACCGCCGCTCCATGCAAGATCTTGTGTTCTGATGGCAGATGGTAACCTCTTTCTGGCAATGGTTGCCGATTCTTTCATCTCAAAGTGATCAAAGGCCTCTACCAATTGATCTTTGTTGCAGAGAGACCTTTGATTGCTTGGTGACCTAATAATCAGTTCTGAACATCTGAAAACGGAAGCTATAGAACTGTTGGCTCAGTACTTTTATTTAAGGGGGAAGGTAGGAGGCTTGGAGGGGGAAGCTGGGGAATGATGAATAGAGGCATCCTACATGGAACCAAGGATTGTAGGATGCACGCACTATAATGGATCACAAATCGATAGCATAAGCAGTTCCCTATTCTGTACAAATGTCCTGGTGCAGGGGCATCTAACCTGCAGCCCAGGACGGCTATGAATGCGGCCCAACACAAATTTGTAAACTTTTTTGAAAAGGTTGATTTTTTTTTTTTTTTTATGCATTTACACTTAGCGAACACATGCAGCCAAAGAAAAATTTGACAGCGTCTCTTTCCTGGACTCTACTGGACTTTTATAAGTTTTTATCTTCCCAAAGAAAAATCTCTCACTCTACACAATCAAGCCTTATGTCTTCGGTTTTCGGCACACCTCCATTTGTGAGCAACTATTTGCACGATGAAGCACAAGAAGGGCAAAATTAGAACCAAAATATCTGATCAGCACCTTGAGAATTCATTGAGCATTGCTACTTCCATTGAACCAGATGTTGATGTTGACCGTGTCAAATATCACACTAGTTTTATGTTGCCTTCTTTTTTTACTTCTATAAAAAAAGTTTGTTTATAAAAAAAAAAAAAAACTTGTGATCTGCCCGACTTTTCGGCTAATTGTTAGTGTATTTTATGTGCAGCCCAAGACAATTACTCTTTTTCCAATGTAGCCCAGGAAGGTCAGAAGGTTGGACACTCCTGTCCTAGTGGCTACTTGACTGGACTCGCTGGCTCCCAAACCAAAAATGGAAAAAAAAAAAATATTTTGGCTTTACTTAAGCCTCGTACACAGCGTGTTTTTTTTTTTTTCGTTCAACCCAACGAGCTGAACGGGAAAATAAACTGAAGAGCTCAGGAGGGAGATCCTGTACTGAGAATCCAATGTTAGTGCAGCGATCTCCCCCGCTGAGCTATTGTGTTTTGACAGGAGGATAGCCCCCTCGCCATAACACACAGGTCAGCGCTCTCAGCCATTGGCTGATCAGATGCCGATTAGCAGACCTTTTCGGTCATGCCACTTCGACAGAAGCTGGACCGGCTGCTGTACTCCCCGGGCCAAATGCAGGACGGTTTCTTTTGAACCTGATATTCAGCTCATGTGTACAACTTTTTAGGACTTTTGGACAGTGCTGGGTTGGCTCTCGACCCAGAGGCTAGAAAACTAACAAAAGTTGCCATTCTCTAATGTGGGATCCACACAAAAGTTGATTGAGGAACTTTTTTTTGTAGGAGTTCGACTTAAGAAGGTGTAGAAATGTAAAAAAATACCGAAGTGTACTTTGTTCTTTTTATCAGTTTGACCAGTGAGGGGTTTTGTAGCCTCACCATAATTGGCACATTACATTGGCAGGGCAGGAAGGACCGTTCTGCAGGTCGGTGACATTTCCTAGTGGTGGTGGGGGAGTGGTGTTGACATAGTAGAGAGCCTTTGTAGGGGGAGCTGTCAGGGACCATACCCAGTGCTGGCAGATAGCCATGACCAGTGAACCTAACTGCTTTGCAAATAAAACTACTTAAGCAGTAAGATTGATGAAACAATGCTTCAGGTTTTTTTTTTTTTTTAATTTTTAAAAAATATACGTTTTCTATTTTTTGGTTTTTTTTGTCAGAAAACGAATTAAATGAGTGCAAGAGAAAGTTTCACTCATAATGTTTTTGGTTTTTTTTTTTTTACAGTGAAATAAAAAATGTAAGTGCTTGCATTTCCCTGGTCGATTTGGGATTTGTCCTTTGGTTTAGCGAGCGGTAATGCGGTTCCTGTGAGCTAATGTTCTGTGTGGAAAAACACAGGTTCCCCAGGGATTTTGTATTGCATTTTTCCTGCTGGATCCCTTCCAGTTAAAGCAGTGCTAACATTGCTGTGCAGGGATTCTGGTGAAAGATCTCAGCCGTGTCCACTCACTGTTCATGGCTTATCGCATCTGGAGCTTATAAGTAGATTTCAGCAAATATTAAGCTCCCTACAGACATGTGGATGATGGTTGGATGTGTCGCCTGTGAGATCTTTCATACAAAGGATCTTTTTTTCCTTCTCGCATGTTTGGATTGGCTGAGAGTATGTGTTTAAAGTGAATCTACGGCCAGGCCGTGGACATTTGAGTATTAACGTATTCCTAAGACAACGTTAAGAAGCTTTAGAAGGAGCCCTCTGTGACCTCTGTTGCTGAAGGCATTGTAGAGCAATTTACCCTGAAAGTTCACAGCAAAAGCAATAATGTTTACTTATTAGCAGCTCAGCTACGCCTGCATCCTGTTCCAGCAGTGACTCGGCAGCTCCGCTCCCTCTTTCAGCATTGACTCGGCAGCTCTGCTCCCTCTTTCAGCATTGACTCGGCAGCTCTGCTCCCTCTTTCAGCATTGACTCTGCACAGCTCTGCTCCCTCTTTCAGCATTGACTCGGCACAGCTCCGCTCCCTCTTTCAGCATTGACTCGGCACAGCTCTGCTCCCTCTTTCAGCATTGACTCGGCACAGCTCCGCTCCCTCTTTCAGCATTGACTCGGGACAGCTCTGCTCCCTCTTTCAGCATTGACTCGGGACAGCTCAGCTCCCTCTTTCAGCATTGACTCTGCACAGCTCTGCTCCCTCTTTCAGCATTGACTCGGCACAGCTCTGCTCCCTCTTTCAGCATTGACTCGGGACAGCTCTGCTCCCTCTTTCAGCATTGACTCGGGACAGCTCTGCTCCCTCTTTCAGCATTGACTCGGGACAGCTCAGCTCCCTCTTTCAGCATTGACTCTGCACAGCTCTGCTCCCTCTTTCAGCATTGACTCGGCACAGCTCTGCTCCCTCTTTCAGCATTGACTCGGGACAGCTCAGCTCCCTCTTTCAGCATTGACTCGGCACAGCTCCGCTCCCTCTTTCAGCATTGACTCGGCACAGCTCTGCTCCCTCTTTCAGCATTGACTCGGGACAGCTCTGCTCCCTCTTTCAGCATTGACTCAGGACAGCTCTGCTCCCTCTTTCAGCATTGACTCGGCACAGCTCTGCTCCCTCTTTCAGCATTGACTCGGGACAGCTCTGCTCCCTCTTTCAGCATTGACTCGGGACAGCTCAGCTCCCTCTTTCAGCATTGACTCGGCACAGCTCTGCTCCCTCTTTCAGCATTGACTCGGCACAGCTCTGCTCCCTCTTTCAGCATTGACTCGGCACAGCTCAGCTCCCCCTCATATTTCCCCTCCTTGCAGTAACTCAAATGCTTAACTTATCCTGCTTCCTCCTCCCAGTAGTGATTCAAGCAGTGACTACAGTGCTTCTACTGTGAACTTATTGATCCATAATGCCTGTAGCTACAGTGGTCAGTAAGGACTTCTTCTTCTTTTTTTTTTTTTTTTTTTTTTTTTAAAGCTCCCATGCTACTTGTAGGTCTACATACTTGTATGTTCACGGCCTTATCACAAGTTCACTTTAAATTTATGGGTGAAGAACAGGGCACACCATATGACCCATGGCTCGGGGCCAAGCCAGGGGTCAAAACAGTAGAAATCTGGTGTACGAATTCTTCAGCCAAGGAAGCTATGCTGAAGGATTGTCCAATCTGATCATAACTGGCTGGGTTGGCTGATGCTTATGTACTGTCTGTAGGCATTGGCTATTTGGTGACATGAGAAGATCCAACTTTGGCACAGCAGTTTTGTTGACTGACCATGACGAAAACTTGATGAACATTCACTTTTAAAATGAAGCCATTTTAAGAAATCCATTTGATTAGGAAAGATGGTGTCACAATGTTCCTACAGATGCATGATCATTTTGCATATGGGTGATTGTCATTCACAAGAGGTTGGAGTGCTGTGTAATGTTAGAGCTAAAGAAGAACTCTGTTTTGATTAAAAATTAGTTTGAGAAGCTTCTAAAGTTCTAAATGCAATTTAAATATTTTTTACATTTCTTTGCAACAAGGTAGCAACCTGTATGCATTTTAAGGATCTAACATCCTTAAACGCTGCCCAAATGGGCAGAGTACAGGTTCCCGATAAATGGGCCCTAGGCTCAAAAGGGGAGATTTGATATTTTCTTAGTGGCTATAGTGAAGGGCATATTTAGGCTGTACACTTCTAATTTCTTGCTTTCAATTTCCCCTGAGGAATACCAGTGCACTTCCTGACCTGTCACTGTGCCTAGGCACTCCTGTTCTGCAGCCTCACAGCTGTATATCTACAGTGTGAGATCATAATCTATGGCACCACTGCCTCTGACTGTTAAGCAGCTCCTAGATGAGTCAATTTTTTTTGTTCAACCAGAAGCTTGAATGAAAAAAATGGCTCGAGCTGGATGGGGGATTCCTCCTTCCTGAGCTATTGTATTCTGACAGCTGGGAAACTTCCCCACCATCAGAATATACTGAGCAGCTTTGCAGGCTATAGCCTGCAGCATTGATCAAGTGGGGGAAAAATCTGACAGTGCGATTTGTACAGCAGTTTATCAATAGATTGACTTCAGTACAATATCAGTGCCTGAACATGGATCGAAATTCGACCAATCCCTGCTGAACTGGCCAAATTTTGATCTCTCTATGGCCAGCCAAAGTCCCATGAAATTTGGATGAAACCAATCCCTTTCACTGCTCATAGACCAGCCTGTATCCTCCTCCATTCTTAGAAATCAGTCTGGTGTTCAGGCCCTGCAGTCCGCTCTTGCTCCACTGTAATCCACCATCTAAATAACAAGCTGCCAAAGTCAATCGGCTCCAGCCAAGGTGTATTGCGATGACAGTAAACTCCCTCACACCCAAAGCTATGTTTCACCCATTACAGAACTTAATCATTATTAGAGTGGTTATAAAGGTGGACGTTTTTTTTACCTTAATGCATTCTCTGGATTAAGTTAAAAAAAAACTTTCTATGTCAGCTCCAGCCCCCCACTAACTCTTTCCTGAGCCCTCTCTCAATCCAGCACTGTGCCCGTCTGCAGCAGTGTTGCTTTTTCTCATTTTCTCACAGAAGGTTTAGCAGCAGTGGCAGCCATTGTCTCCTGCTGCTGTCAATCACATCCTGTGGACAGAGAGCGTGGGCAACACCGGCGCTGAGCTGCACTATGTGTGTCAATAGACGCACACAACGCGGCTCGGAATCGAGTCTGCATGAGTGCCCCCATAGTAAGTGGCTTGCTATGGGGGTACTCAGAAGGAGCCGGGAGCGCAGGCGTGAGACCCCAGAAGAGGAGAATCGGGGCTGCTCTGTGCAAAACCTGTTTAAAAAGCAGGTAAGTATGACATGCTTGTTTATTTTTGATTTTTTTTTTTCATCACTTTAAGCCCTTTTGTGGGTTGGATAAGTTGGGGGCATTGCTTTGGGTGGGAGTGAGCAGTGCACTGTCATTGCAATAATCCTTGGCTGGAGCTGACCATCTTAGATCATGAATTTTGGAGTGAGATTTGGTGATGTCACTTCTTTTCTATTAGCTGTTCTCCTTGCTGGAGAGGAAGCTGTACCTGAGAACAGTGCAAGGATCTCTCTGCTGCTGCTTATTTCTTTTTCCACATCTGCTGCTGCATCTTGAAAATGTCACCACCACCATCAGATGACCAATCTATCCTTCTACGCAAGAAAAAGATCTAAAGCAGTGGTTCTCAACTCCTGTCCTCAGGACCCACTAACAGGCCAGGTTTGCAAGAAAACTGAAATACATCACAGGTGATATAATTTGCTGCTCAGTGATTGCAGTATTCTGCATTTCCCCAAGGTAATACTTAAAATCTGGCCTGTTGGTGGGTCTTGGGACAGGAGTTGAGAACCACTGATCTAAAGTATTAAAACTTGTAACCAAATTTAATGTACTTTAGAGAAAATATCTCCCTTCTTTTTGTTTGAGTATGGGACTCGGTTTAAGGTGAAGATCTCTTTTTACAACACACATTGATGAGAAAATCATTCTATTAGACCTGTTCACATCTACGCGTATCGGATGCGTTTTGAATCGCATCCGATTCATGTAACATGTTGACCGGACCAGCTGTCGACTGAGCCGGATCGCATACATGCGGGCCAGTTGCGGTGCGAATTAAAACGGGGTCCTGAGCGTTTTTCAGTCCAGTTCAGGTGCGATTTAAGTGTCAAATTTGCACCTGAATCGATGAATAGAAACCGCACCGGACTCTGCACAGAAACTGGCCGCGCATATATGCGAACCCAGCATAAAGTGAGCGGATGTGTGTGTTTTGCATATAAATTTTTTTTTCCCTGTTGGAACGGTCTACAAATTGTATTATTTGTAAGTCCCTGCCCTGCCTGAGCGTATTAAAATAAGCCTGCGTCTTTTACGACCCTGCCGAGGACAGCTTGAAATGTGGATACAGTTTAAAGTTTTTGGAGATGGTTTTGTTTTAAAGAACATCTAGCACATATTTTACATAGTTTACTAGCTATCTAAGTTTAGAGGAAATATGGATCTCATTAAACAAGACTTTCCCATCGAGCACAATCGTCTTGTGTTTCATTCCATAAATTCACCATCAGGACAGGGCTGGGGAATGGGGGGGGGGGGGGTACACTACTTGGAACTGATTGTGTCCTATTCTTAAAAATTATAGGCATTCTTCTTAAAGGAGAAATCCACTATAGACTAACTATAACAAGAGATGAGCTCAGGCGTGTTTGGATGCTCTATTGAACCCACCGGGAACCTGTCACCCGTATTGGACCAATCATCTGTGGCGAGGGCATTCCGCACCCTGCAGCTGCAGGTATACATGCCCCTTGTATACATGAGGATGTGGGGCATGGAATGCCTGTGCCACAGATGATTGGTCTATTAGAGGTCTTGGGGATCCAGCAGAGACCTAGGGCACATCTGCGTAGGGGGTTCCCCGCATGTGAGCAGACACCCGAGATCCATGGCCACGAGGCCACTTCTCCCCTCTCGCGCACGTACGCAGTTGTGCCACAGGCTCTCAGCGGTCCCTGAAGCCCTGTGGCTCATCGGTGTATGTGTAGAACCTATCATTTTACATCAGGGAAAGAAGGGAGCCCCCAGAAGTATCAAACACAAAAGAATACATTTTTAAAATCTAATCGTGGAGGGGGGAGGAGCCAGGTTCAAATAAGTTGCTTTAGTTAAAGGGTTAATTTACCTTTTCAGAAAAAAAATAAAAGGTAAACAAACGCCCTACACCTTTTCCTGCTGTACTTACCTCCGTGGCTGATGAGCTGTAAGTGAAATTCTCTGCCTTTTTTCTCCCTTTGCAGGGCTTCCGGTATGGATCAGAGCGATTTTGATTGGTCAGCGCCAGCACAGGGCACTGCTCTGATCTGTCCCGAAAGCCCTGCAGAGAGAGAAGAGCGGGAATTTCAAATCTTGGACAGCTGCACTGGCTGCATGGGCACTGACAGCTCATCACCTATGGAGGCAAGTACTGTGGGGACTAGGAGGGGGGTGTAGGGTGCTAGTTAACCTTTTTCCTTTTTACTGAAAAGGTGAACTTGCACTTTAACCGCTTCCCTACCGTCCACAGTATGTATATGTCGTGGTTTTATCGGGATTATGGTTGAGGCTACAACCATGATCCCGGTATCAGTTTTTGGTGCCAGCGATTCCCTTTCATGTAAAAGTAATCCAAGTGGCTGGGCAGCTGCTGGAGTACTTTTACAGGTGACAGAAGAGGGCTCTCTGGGGGCACCAATGCGGGCTCGCTCCCGAGTCCCACTGCTGTGTCCATTGACACAGACAGCGGGACTCGGCCCCGCCCCCGTGTCACAGCTTTTGATTGACAGCAGTGAGAGCCGATGGCTGCTGCAGCCATCAATCTGTCCAATGAGGAGAGAGAGAAAGCGGCTGGAGCCTCTGCGCTCATGCACATCCTTGGATCGGATTCCTTTTTCTTACCTGGCTCATTTAAGGAAAAGGGAGGGGGGGAGCTGCAGCACAGAAGGTTTTTCACCCTTAATGCATAGAATGCATTAAGTTGAAAAACCTTAAGGTTTTACAACCACTTTAAGGCCTCCTCCCCTGCTTTTCTTTGACATTTGGCATTCTTCTTGGGGTAGGGGATGAGCGGGTACCTGGTTTTCCCACTTCCGCTCGGATCGTATAGGCCTGTGGTCATCAACTCCTGTCCTCAGGGCCCACTAACAGGCCAGGTTTGCAAGATAACTGAAATACATCACAGGTGATATCATTTGCTGCTCAGTGATTGCAGTATTCTAGTCTGCTTCTTCCCAAGGTAATACATAAAACCTGGCCTGTTAGTGGGCCCTGAGGACAGGGTTGATGACCACTGGTATAGGCGATTTGAGTTGAAGTTCTCCTTCAGAACAAGCTATCTGTAAATGGTGTAAGAAAAAAGTGTCAGTGCTCTTAATGTCTCTCCTACTTGTTCCGGGTCACTAACTCTTAAAGCATGGATGGCAGGGCTTGAGCACGAACGGCAAGAAGACTTAAATCTGCAAATGAAGAGTCCAACAATGGCTGCCCCCCTATGATCCCCACATGACGGAGTCCCTTTAATATTTTCCTTTACTTATCATTCCTATTCCATTTATATATGCAAATGCGTGGAGAATAGCGTGTAGGATGTATGGGGCGCCTGCAGCGAGCACACATGCAAAATAAAGAGGCAATTCGTCTACATTATTATTAACATAGCTTTTCTTGGTACATTGTTTTCGGATTTGCATGAACCAGTTTAGAAATCAGCACTGGAGTTTGCATTCCAATTGCCACCTGGCTAACTTCCTGCCTGGATTATTCTTCTCCTCCTTTCACACAGCAGGCTTGTAGGGTATTTTCTGGAATACTTGTGTGCTGTAAGTCACTGTATATCATACCCAATAACTGAATTGATGGTTTTAGACATTGATGAGATATGTGTGGTATGATTGTAATTTTTTTTTGGGGGGGGGGGGGGGTTATACTTTTTTGTTATTTTCAGGTTAAAATACAGTTGTGCTAATAAGTTTATATACCCTTGCAGAACTTATGATTTTTGGCCATTTTTCAGAGAATATGAATAACATAAAAAACTTTTCTTTCACTCATGGTTAGTGTTTGGCTGAAGCCATTTATTATGAATCAACTGTTTACTCTTTTTTTAAATCATTATCACAACAGAAACTACCCAAATGACCATGATCAAAAGGTTAAATACCCTGGTGATTTTGGCCTGATAACATGCACACACGTTGACACAAAGGGATTTGAATGGCTATTAAAGGTAACCATCCTCACCTGTGATCTGTTTGCTTGTAATTAGTGTGTGTGTATAAAAGGTCAATGAGTTTCTGGACTCCTGACAGACCCTTGCATCCTTCATCCAGTGCTGCACTGTTGTTTCTGGATTCTGAGTCATGGCGAAAAGCAAAAGAATTGTCAAAGGATCTGCGGGAAAAGGTAGTTGAACTGTATAAAACAGGATAGCTATATGAAAAGATATCCAAAGAATTGAGAATGCCAATCAGCAGTGTTCAAACTCTAATCAAGAAGTGGAAAATGAGTGAAACCAAACCACAGTCAGGTAGACCAACTAAAATTTCAGCCACAACTGCCAGGAAAATTGTTCGGGATGCAAAGAAAAACCCAGAAATAACTTCAGGTGAAATACAGGACTCTCTGAAAACATGTGGTGTGGCTGTTTCAAAATGTACAATAAGGAGGCACTTGAAAAAAGATGGGCTGCATGATCGAGTCGCCACAAGAAAGTCATTACTACGCAAATGCCACAAAGTATCCTGCTTACAATACACCAAACGGCACAGAGACAAGCCTCAAACCTTCTGGCACAAAGTCATTTGGAGTGGTGAGGCCAAAATTTTTTGGCCACAACCATAAACACTACATTTGGAGGGGAGTCAACAAGGCCTATGATGAATGGTACACTATTCCTACTGTGAAACACGGAGGTGGATTGCTGATGTTTTGGGGATGTGTGAGCTACACAGGCACAGGAAATTTGGTCAAAATTGATGGCAAGATGAATGTAGTATGTTATCAAAAAATACTGGAGGAACATTTGCATTCATCAGCCAGGAAGCCTCGCATGGGACGTACTTGGACATTCCAACATGACAATGATCCAAAACACAAGGCCAAGTAGACCTGTCCTTGGCTACAGCAGAATAAAGTGAAGGTTCTGGAGTGGCCATTTCAGTCTCCTGACCTCAATATCATCGAGCCACTCTGGGGAGATCTCAAACGTGCCGTTCATACAAGACAGCCCTAGAATTTACAGGTACTGGAGGCTTTTTGAGGAATGGGCAGCTTTACCATCTGAGAAGATAAAGAGCCTCATCCACAAATACCACAAAAGACTTCAAGCTGTCATTGATGTTAAAGGGGGTATGTAAACTTTTATATCAGGGTCATTTGGGTAGTTTCTGTTGTGATTATGATTTAAAAAGAGTAAACACGGTTGATTGATAATAAATGGCTTCAACCAAACACTATCCTATTTAATTTGTTCATAAACGACCTGAAGGATGGGATAAACAATCTCTGTATTTGTGGACGATACTAAGTGAAGCAGGGCAATAACTTCTCCACAGGATGTGGAAACCTTGCAAGAAGATCTGAACAAATTAATGGGTTGGGCAACTACATGGCAAATGAGGTTTAATGTAGAAAAATGTAAAATAATGCATTTGGGTGGCAAAAAATATGAATGCAATCTATACACTGGGGGGAGAACCTCTGGGGGAATCTAGGATGGAAAAGGACTTGGGGGTCCTAGTAGATGATGGGGTTAGCAATGGCAAGCTGCTGCTAACAAAGCAAACTGAATATTGGCATGCATTAAAAAAGGGGATTAACTCCAGAGATAAAGCGATAATTCTCCCACTCTACAAGACTCTGGTCCGGCCGCACCTAGAGTCTGCTGTCCAGTTCTGGCCACCAGTCCTCAGGAAGGATGTACTGGAAATTGAGACAAATAAGGGCAACAAATCTAATAAAGGGTCTGGAGGATATTAGTTATGAAGAAAGGTTGCGAGCACTGAACTTATTTTCTCTGGAGAAGAGACACTTGAGAGGGGATATGATTTCAATTTACAAATACCGTACTGGCAACCCCACAATAGGGTTAAAACTTTTTCGCTGAAGGGAGTTTAACAAGACACGTGACCACTCATTAAAATTTGACGAAAAGAGGTTTAACCTTAAACTACGTAGATTGTTCTTTACTGTAAGAGCGGCAAGGATGTGGAATTCCCTTCCACATGCGGTGATCTCAGCGGGGGGCATCGATGGTTTAAAAAAAATATTAGATAAGAACCTGAACGTCCACAACCTACAGGGATATACAATGTAATACTGACATATAATCACACACATTTGATGGACTTGTGTTTTTTTTTTTTTTTTTTTCAACCTTTGTAAACACTAACCATGAGTGAAAGAAAAGTTTTTGTGTTCTCATTCATATTCTCTGAAAAATGGCCAAGAAATCATAAATTCTGCCAGGGTATGTAAACTTATGAGCACAACTGTAGATGCAAACTTTTTTAGGCCCCTTTTTACACAGTCGAATCGATCAGGTCCTCCTGTCAGTTTTTCAGGCAGGTTCGATTGGTCCCTCCAGTCTCTTTTTTTGGAGCTGCAGATGTCAGCAGACACCTGTCCGTTGACACCCACCCGCCACCATTTGATCCGATCCTGTCCGCCAAAAACTGACAGATGGGGGACCTATTACCCATCTGGTGGATCGGATGGAAATGGACAGGCGGTCCATTGCCATCCGAATGCCCCATAGAGCAGAGCGGAACTGTGTCTGTGTCAGCTCTGCATAGCGGAGCGGACACGGACCTGTCATCTGCCTGCTCAGTGGGGATCAGCAAGCAGATCCCGCTTCATGGAGGCGCCGTGTGAAAGGGCCGAACTGAATGTCATTGGAGCTGGCCGTAAACTAGTAGATTTTCAAATGAACATTCGTATGCATGTTCAATGTCTTGACAAATGTCGAACGAAAGTTCTTCAAAGTTTTAAAATATATTGACATCATTGTAATTTCCCAAACTAAAACCACATTCACTGTTAGAAACTGTTTGTTTAGGCTCCATTCACAAATGAGCGATTTTCTACTTGGAGCTCTGTAACGCTCAACAAGCCAAATACCTTTCATCTCAATGGCCCCCGTTCACAAATGAGCGTTCTGGCGCATGAAGCAATACGCCTGTCGCTCAAAAAAATACATGAGCTTCTTTTTGGCAGATTACAAGTGTTTTTGGCCCCATAGTCTTCAATAGAAACCCCTCACTTGCGCGTTTTACAAGCGTTTTGTTGCTGGTTTTCTGCTTAAACAGCTCTCTACCCCTAAGTTACTCCCCCCTTCCCTAGTGCTTTCTATTGGCTAAACAAAAGCACCTGAAGCTGTAAAACGCTTGTAATAGGTTTATAAAATGCTTGTAAAAAGGCCAGTAAATTGCTACGCTCAGGTGTGAATGGAGCCTTAAAAATTACCATCCTGCTTCTTCTGCAGCAGCGCTTTGCTGGCGGTATAGCCGCGCTGCCCATTGATTTCAATGGGCAGGAGCGGTGGAGGAGCAGTATACACACCGCTCCTTCACCGCTCCAAAGATGCTGCTAGCAGGACTTTTTTTTACCGTCCTGCCAGCGCACCACTCCAGTGTGAAAGCACTCGGGGCCTTCACACTGAAGAGACAGGAGCGGCTATTTCAGGGCGCTTTGCAGGCGCTATTTTTAGGGCTGTAGCGCCTGCAAAGCGCCCCAGTGTGAAAGGGGTCTTGGAATAAAGGTTCTTTGTCCTATATGCCAACTTCCTAAAATACATGTGAAACAGAAAAATTCTTGTAGTAGTGGATTTTTGTTTTTTGCCAGTGTTTGCAAAGTGAAGTTCACAAATTTTCTTTCAATTCAACATCCACGTTATCTCAACGCGTTTTGAATGCTTTAAAATGATTTGATGGGATCTGCCTCCGGATAATGTTTGGAGTATCTTGATCTGCTGATTATTAAACGATATGGAATTCATATATTGCTATTGTGGTCAAGGATCTGGGCATGCTGTTCCTTCCCTATTTTATGGGTGGCAGGATTTTACTCCAGACCAGAACTGATTTGGATTCTTGCATGAATATTTTGCTCTGTATCTTTGAAGCTCTTTGCTTTTGATGTAAAAAAGTGGAGGACTATATTGGAGATTTCTTACACCTTTTTGGACTACTATCTTTATGACCCTGGGCTGTCCTCTTTTGGATTTGAGAATTTCCACTCCAGCAAACTTTTGATTTTACACTACCGGGTTTACATATAAGGACACTATTCTCTTGTATTCCTGATGAAGGGCCCTTTCACACGGACGTGTCCGTGTACGAGCTCTGCTTTACTCAGCGGGGAATCGCTCCATCGTTCCCCGCTGAGCAGGCAGATAACGGGTCGGCTCTGCACACTGTGCAGGGACCGACCTGTCAGAGCTCCGCTCTCCTCTATAGGGGATCGGATGAAGATGGACCGTAGAGTCCATTTTTCATCCAGTCCGATCACGGATGGAAAAGTAGGGTTTTCCTCCATCACACTTTAGCGGGTTGGAGCGGGTAGGATGTCAGCGGACATGTCACCGCTGACATCCGTCGCTCCATAGAGCTGTATGCAGCGTCCGTTCAGGTCCGCCTAAAAAACTGACAGGCAGACCTTGTACAGTCAAACACTGGATATGGTGCTTTATATTGATGGTGCACCGGAATGAAAATGCTGGACTGAAACTGAAAATTCAGGGTGCACTTGGCCGAAAAATGGACAAAAAAAATATATATTTAAATATATAATTTTACTATATCCGACTTTTTAATTAATATCATAAATTTAAATTAATATGCATTTTCGGCTGATGGGCAGCTTCACACTGAGCAGTTTTTGACGTGCTTTTGCAATAAGAAAAGCTCAAGAGAAATGCATCCCTTTAAGGCTGGGTTCACACTGCTGCGGTGGCAGACATCGCATGTGATTCGCAGCGCACTGCTGTTCACATCACATGCGATGTCTGTGCTGTGCGATATCAGCCATACAGATAGTATGGCTGATATCGCACCGCATTCGGTCCAAACTCGCACAGGACCCTTTTTTTTTTGTTCGGACCAAAATCGGATCGCATGGGTGTTCACACCTATGCGATCCGAAAATGTCCGAATTGTCAGTTCCCATTGCGATATGCGGGCTGAACTGGGGGTGTCATTAACATTGTATGACACTCCCCAGCAGTTCGCATATGGCAGTGTGAACTGCCGTGCGAGCTGGTGCGATGCGGGAACCCGCAGTAAATTCGCTGCGTTCCCGCACCGCAGCAGTGTGAACCCAGCCTAAATTCTACTTATGTCTTCGCACTTCCATTACAAAATTCTGCTTAGATGTGGGTGGCAGGATGCATATTTGGTCATTTAAAAAAAACACACCAGTATTGCGCTTTTGATGCATTTTGAGTCACATGACCTATGAAAAACGCACCATAAACGCAGCAAAAAAACACGTTTTATGGCGCCCATTATTGGCACTTTTTTTTTTCGGAAACAAACGCAGATAACCCTATTTTCGGACGGCGATTTATATAGGTGCATCCCTACTATATACAATTTTAATATTTGTATAATAAACAGAGTTTTATTAATTTATTTTGTGGTACCATTTGCTGTGTGCCCAGAAAATCTATTGCTGCAATCATTTTTCTGATTTCACATTTGCTTCTGAAGTTAAAATAAAAAGTAGATGGCGGCATGGGACCCTATCTGGTGTGCAGCAGCAGAATGACAGACCACTAGAGAATGCTACCAGGTTGCTTGGGTTGGGGGGGCGGGGGGGAGCTTTAGCCTCTTCCCACCCGAAGGCCGTCATATGACGTCCTGAACTTTGAATGGAGATATCCGATGCCTGCAGCTGTAGGCATCATTCAGATATCTATCTTTTTTTTTTTTTTTTTTTTTCAGCAGGCAATTAAAGCCATCATAGCAGCTATTGAGCCGCTTGATTGCATATACAGGTGTCCGTTCCCCACCCACCATCCTACAATGCTTCTCCCAGCTCGCCCCTGCGATCGGGGAGCCAGAGAATCAATCCGCTGGCTGCACTTTACCATAGACTCAGCCATGAGATGGTCCCTGGCCATTTCTCTGACCCTCGGAAGCGATGTCATGGCGTCACTTTGGGCGCAGGCAAATGTAAACACTGACTTTTTTTTGCTGGAAAGCCTGAGATCGTGGTGGTTTTTTTTTTTTTTTTTTTTTTTTTTTTATTAAATTCACGCTTTCCAGCTTAGAGGAGAGATCTGGGGACTTATAGACCTCAGATCTCTCTGTAAAGAGGACCTGTCATGCCCTATTATGTCACGCCCACATATGTAAATGGCATTCAAACATTCATTCGACATGTTGAGGTATCTCCGCGAATGGTACAGCGAGAGAAATAATTCTAGCATTAGACCTCCACTGTAACTGGTAGCCTCTAAATATTTTTAAAGCGTAGCCTATAGAGATTTTTAAATACCGAAGTGTGCACAATTTTAAAGCATGATATGTTAGATATTTATTTACTCGTAACAACATCTTTCATATTTAAAAAAAAAAAAATGGGGGTAAATTCATGACAGTGATTTTTTTTGGAAAAAAAATACAGTAACATAAATTGCAATGACTGCCATTTTATTCCTTAGGGTCTCTGCTAAAAAAATATATATAATGTTTGGGGATTCTGAGTAATTTTCTAGCAAAAACAATTATGATTTTTACATGTAGAAGAGACGTGCCAGAATTGGCCCAGTATGGAAGTGGTTAAGGGGAGGAGGAGTTCCTCTTTCAGATTGAGGGCTCATTCACATGTAAGCGCTCACGTGCATTGATGCACGCCTAATGCGTGCAGTATTGTGTGACGGGCCTTGACTTTTGCTTTAAAAAAAAAAAAAACACAGTTTACCACAGTGTATGCATTGAATTGCCACTTGCAATGAATGTCAATACACAGGGAATTCGTTGTTTTGATGAGTCAGTCAATTAATTTTCTTACAATAAAGCACAACCATTGTGTAGCACTGCAAAGCAGGAAAAGGAAACTGCATATGTAATGAGCAATTAAGGCTGCCCCCCATGTACATTTATTGCCAGTTCTACCCACTCTCCCCCACGCCCCACCCCCACTAATACTTTGTGAGCCTGCCCATTGCACTGATAGACCAACAGTGGAATGATGGAGGTGGTAGAGTATGTGCCAGGGACACTAGCAGGTCTTTGCATGTCAGATCTCTTTGGTATTTGGCGGCATGCTACAGAATTTGTATGTATTGTATAGCCATAGGTATTCTTTAACACCGAGCAGTAAGAGTTTTCCCATTAACTGTAATGGAATTCCTGTCGTGCGTACTATTTGTGCAGATCTGGCATTGACGTGCCAATGACAAAGTTCAGGACCCATAAAGTATCATGTCTTCACTGTGACATGGATGCCATATAAGCTCAAAGTATTACTGGCCTCTTCAGGTGAAGGACAGGCATGTTTGTTTTGCTATAAGTGGATGGATCACATACTTCATCATACAGACCTGGAAGCTTAAAAACAAAGCCAAGGGACTATGATTATGGGCGCTTTCCTTGAAATGAACATCTACATATTTTTTCTTTGCTTAAAACATATGTAAACCCTCACCTTGTAAAAGAACCCATTCAGTCTAAAACGGGAGTGAAAATCAAAATACACTATATTACCAAAAGTATTGTGACGCCTGACTTTACACGCACATGAATTTTAATGACATCCCTAGTCTGTAGGGTTCAATATTGAGTTGGTCCACCCTTTGCAGCTATAAAAGCTTCAGCTCTTCTGGGAAGGCTGTCCACAAGGTTTAGGAGTGTGTCTATGGGACTGTTTGATCAATCTTCCAGAAGCACATTTGTGAGGTTAAGCACTGATGTTGGACAAGAAGGCCTGGCTCACAGTCTCCACTAAATGTTCTATTGGGTTGAGGTTGGGACATGGTGGTGGGAGTGTCATGGTCTGGGGCTGTATGAGTGCTGCCGGCACTGGGGAGCTACAGTTCATTGAGGGAACTATGAATGCCAACATGTACTGTGACATACTGAAGCAGAGCATGATTCACTCCCTTCGGAGACTGGGCCGCCAGGCAGTATTCCAACATAACCACCCCAAACACACCTCCAAGATGACCACTACCTTGCTAAAGAAGCTGATTGTAAAGGTGATGGACTGGCCAAGCATGTCTCCAGACCTAAACCTTATTGAGCAATAGAGAGATAGAGAGATATATAGATAGAGATATATATATATATATATATATATATATATATATATATATACACACACACTCTGTTAGTCTGCATTTCTGATTTACAGAGATGCTGTCACTGTCCATGCAGGACAGAATGATAGTGTTCTGTGTGCACCAAATGCCTTTTCAACCACAGCTATTAACTTGTAAACGTAGCAGTGACCTCATTACTGTATTGTACATAGCCTGTGCAGAGAGTAGAGCTGTGGGAGGGACCCAGCAGACCCCACCCACTACAGGCTGCATGCAAAAAACTACAGGAGGGGGCAGAGTCTAGACCAGTCACCCTGCACAAAAAGCAGGAGCATCCGTGACCGGTCTTTATTACAGGAAGCCACAGTATCACACTTGATTGCTTCACAGATCTGGAGGAAATGCACAAAGCTCACCAAAATTCAATAAGCATACACATCAGGGTGGATATTAATCAATTTTTTTTTTTTTTTTTTAAATCAGATTTTTTTTATTTAATTTTTTTAATTTTTTAATCAATTTTATTTTAATAAAATGCTTTTGGAGTAAAAAATCTATCTAAAGATAGTCTTCTATTTGAGATACAACAATAATTCAGTTTATTCAGCATGAAATGGAGCTTAGTTATGTAGCACAAGGCTGTATTTTCTGCAATACTTACATTTTTGGTAAATCCATTCAATGAATCCAAGCTCTGCAAGCTGAGATAACATGCACTGCATTGATGCATTCACACAATGTCACAGTAAACATGAGATAAAACAAAGTTCAGGAATATTCCTTTATCCCATTGTTTTGCAAATCTATGTACACTACAAACTGTATGATTGAATCGGTTCTGATATTGCTGTTTTACTAACCTGACAGCTTATTCTGAATTGGAAACCTTCATTTTGTTTTCAAGTTTTAAATATTCTAACTAACAGCAAGAACAAGTCCTTACATTTAAAGAGCACCTGTCATTTCAGAACCATCATGGCACTGCCTGTTAGCGGGCATCCACTCACCTGCTGTCGCCACGTCCCTCACCTTGTTGTTCCTGCTGGCACTTTAATGGCACCTTGTTGTGCTATTAAAGTGAATGGGACTGTCGGTGAGTCAACAGCGGGTCAGAGGAGGAGCCGCTGCAGGACATAGATGACGGTTGCTCTTTAAAAATTATGATTTAAATTGAGTTGATTTAAATCAAATCCACCCTGATACACGTGCCTCTTGTGATTAGACAATATTTGCTTATTCCCGGAGTTCAGCTTTGAAGGTCTGGTAATCGTAGCACCACATGCTTATCTTTTGCGATGCTATCTGTACAGTGCGGCATTTATTTTCCATCTTATGAAATGGCTCAGAAGTGGAATCGGCCTTTTTCACCCACAGAGTCTCCCCCATTTAGAAGTCCATTAGTGCATCTCGCAGGGCGGACAATGTGGAGACAATGTACGATTCAAGTGACAAGCGCTGTGTTTTCCGTTGACAAGCGGGCATGCTTTCCGTCGACTAGTTGATCACACTTTGCACCGGGAAGAATGTCACAGGGATGTAGCTTGGTTTGTGGTGATGTTCTTTGTTCCACTCCTTATCTATAACTACGGGATAGGACTAATTAAAAATGTAGGGTCAAGAGCATAGGGCATTGTAACAAGATTCTTGTGCCGCGAGTTGCTAGGCGCAGCATGACAATTACCCTTCTCTCAGCGCTGCCTTTCTGTTCAGATTCAATCGTCTGCATTTATACTATAAACCGAGTCTATAGCTCAGAGCATTGTGTCTTTGAAGGTGATGGGTGCCGATACACGATGGCGGTATGTTAGTTGTGCTCCTTGTGAATCAAGAATAAAGCTACCTAAAGCATTAATTGGGTACTAAATTTATGAGGTTTTTTTTTTTTGTTTGTTTGTTTTTTTTTTTACCTTGATATATTAAAGTAAAAAATACCCCAGTACCATACTAGCCCCAGTACCCTATTAGAACGGGAGTTGTGTATCTGGCAAGATCACTAGGTGAAAATTAAAGCGGGAAAAAAAAAATTCTTGGCAAACTATTGCAGCCACCACATCTCAGGCTGGCAAGCTATAGTTTTTATTTTTTATGCTGAATTTAGATATGCGCTGAAGCAGAACACAAGGCAAAACTTTATTTTTTTTTATTATGGTTAGAGCAAGGAAGGGTTATAACCTTTCATTTTTTTTTTGCCCCATCTGTGTCCTGTTGGGGAGATTTCCTTTTGTCTTCCTGTACTTATCCAAAACAAAGTTATAGGAAGTCCCTCCAAAGTGAGGAAATGCCTGGTTGTCACCAGAACTACTGTCCCAAATGGAAGACCATTCAAAATAGAATTTTGGATTTATTTTACTCTCAATGGTAACAGTGAACAGAAGGGAGAATGAATCTTCCCAATGGGGGCACAGACAGTAATACAAACCTGGCAGGTGTTCTAAATCCTCTCCACTCTATCCTGAACTAAAAAAAAAAAAAAAAAAAAAAAAAAATAAAGTTTTGCCTATTAGTTATACTTTAATATGGAGACAGTTTTCATGTTTATGGCTGGACCCATTGCATGTTCCCTATTTGGGAGGCCCCAATATTAAATATTACCTGGTCCTAGGTAGGTAGGATAGGCAGTGAGGAACTTGCAGTTGTCATCTCTGGGGCTTGGTCCATTGCATGTACACTATTTAGGAGGCCCCAATATTAAATGTTACCTGGTTTTGGTAAGTAGGATAGGCAGTAAGGAACTTGTACATGCAATGGGTCCAGCCACAGAAATGATCAAGTTCCTCACTGCCTATCCTACCTACCAGGACCAGGTAATGTTTAATACTGGGACCTCCTAAATGGTGTACATGCCACAGGTCCAGCCACAGAGATGTCAGCTACACTATTTAGACTTCATGCACACAAGACGCTGGTGCAAACTCTGCTGAACACATGTTTTTAAAAGCTGAAACCGGCGTTTAGAACCGCCCGTTTTACTGCGTTTGCATGCCGCGTTTAGCTGCGTTTTACCACGTTTGCGTCTAGAAGCATCTGCAGAGCTGAGAATGACATTTTGCAACCCAACTTTGGGGCCCTGTATCTCTGGGCCACTTGATGCTAGGCACCCCAAATTTGATGTGCTAACACAGTGGAACTAGCACTACAACATATCCAAATTTGGGGTTTCAAGTGGCCCCGAGATACGGGGCCCCAAAGTCGGGTCGCAAAATGTCAAGCACTTCTGCAGCAGTGAATGACATTTTCTGACCTGACTTTGGGGGCCCATATCTCGGCTAGGAACCCCAAATTTGGTGTGCAAACACAGTGGAACTAGCACTACAACATATCCAACATATCCTTGGTGCTAGGAACCCCAGCTTTGGATATGTTGTAGTGCTACTGTGTTTGCACACCAAATTTGGGGTTCCTAGCACCAAGTGGCCCCGAAATATGGGGCCCCAAAGTCGGGTCGCAAAATGTCATTCTCTGCTGCAGTTTACCATCATATTTCTGTGTTTTCTGGTCCAAAAAATATGGTTCCTTTAAAAACACTTATAAACGCAAATGCGGCTAAACGCGGTACCGGCGTTTGGCGTCTGAAACGTGGAAAACTTTTGCGTCTGAACCCATTTTTTTGCTTCTGGAAAAACCAGGTTAAACGCAACTGTCTAAATACGCCAAAAAACGAGACTGTGTACATGGACACATAGGATAACATTGAGTCAGTTCAGGGGCAGTTGAAAAAAGTGTCCAACTGCCTCTGAACGCGCGTTTAACAGCGTCTCATGTGCATGAGGCCTTAGGAGGCCCCAGTATTAAACATTACCTGGTCCTGGTAAGTAGGATAGGCAGTGAAGAACTTCTGATCGTCACCTCTGTGGCTGGGTCTGTTGCATGTTTACTATTTAGGAGGCCCCAATACTAACTGTTACCTGATCCAGGTAGGCGGGATAGGCAGTGACGAACTTGTAGCACTGCATCTGAGATGTTTAATAATTTGATGGGGTTGACTGGAAGTCTTTCCTAAAGTTCACCAGCCCATTGCATGGCAGCCATGACTTTATTTGGCTGGTGGACGCCCTTTTAAGAAGGGAAGAGAGGAAGGAAATATCGTAGTCCGCTGGTTGGCTCATTTCTCTTGGCTCTAGTAGTGATACATATGTTCTCTCTTAGAAGAATTTAAAGTACATGTGGAGATTATTTGAGCCCATTCTTTACTGTCCTCAAATCTCCTGAAACCCAAGGCTGATGAATTAATTAAATATCCCCTCGGGATAATGACTCAGCTTTTGAAACCCAGCAGATTAAAGGTACTTCTTTTTTTTTTTTTTTTCCAACCAGTGTTTCACATAAATTTAAATCAGCCAATACCTTAAAAAATAGCTTGTGAAATGACCGGCCGTTTCCCTCTTCGTTTTTGGCTGTTTTTCCTCATTTTTATTTGTGGTTTTCGCTTACTAATTCCTCTTTCCACTTCAATTCCTTGAACTGGCGTGTGTGTGTATGTGTGTTTTTAGGCATATTACAAAAACGGATCAAATCCTGCTGTGTTGTGTTGAAGTTTTGGTCTTCTGGATTCTGTTTTGTTTGCTCATTATTGACTGTCGGGGAGCCTTTGTGAGCATACAAGAAAGACCACTTATAGAATGGAATATTTAATTCTCTTATGAACCGATGGGAAATGTACCTTAGGCTTAATGTAAAGAGTGCTTGTACTGTAATAAACACGTTGTAAAGGTGCCAGGAAGATCGTTACAGTACTTGGTTCTTCCAGTGACAAGGATTTGAATGTGTTTCGGTGATGCCGTGTTCCAGTGCAAATCTTGCTGCTCTCGACTCTGTCAACAGTCACACAGAAATCTTAACCTCATTTAAAGAGATTGGCATGTTTTCCCACACATCTTCCTGACTTCATGTTACATAATGCTTAAGATGTCTCTCTCTGCTGCCACTAAAGGGTGCACATGGGATATAGGTTTCATATTGAGACCAAATCTCTGTTTTCCAAGAGCTCCCTCTATGGGCTGCTTGTTGAACTAAGTGCCTGTCTCTCAACATCTCCTTTCTTTGGGCTGCACATTAAGACCAAAGCCTGTGTTCCAGCAGGACACTCTACAGGCTGCACATTAAGCCCATTGCCTCTCTTTCAAGAGCTCCGTCTACAGGCTGCACGTTGAACCTAGTGCTTGTTTCCCACGAGCTCCTTGGCTACAAGTTTGCACACTGAGCCCAATGCCTGCCTCCTAAGAGCTCTGTTGAGGTCAAGGCCTGTCTACCAAGAGCTCCCTATACAGTCTGCATGTTGAGCCCATTGCCTGTTTCCCAACAGCTCTCTACAGGCTGCACATTGAGCCCAGTGCCTGTCCACCAAGAGCCCCCTGTAAAGGCTGCACATTGAGCTCAAGGCCTGTCTCCCAGGAGCTCCCTCTACAGGTTGCATGTTGAACCCAATGCCAGTCTACCAAAGCTCCCTCTACAGGCTGCACATTGAGCTCAAGGCCTGTCTCCCAGGAGCTCCCTCTACAGGTTGCATGTTGAACCCAATGCCAGTCTACCAAAGCTCCTTCTACAGGCTGCACATTGTGCCCAGTGCCTGTCCCTCAAGAGCTCCCTCTACAGGCTGCATTTTGAGCATAGTGTCCCCCAAGAGTTCCCTCTACAGGCTGCATGTTGAGTCCAGTTCCTGTATCTCAAGATCTCCTTCCTCAGGATACACTTTGAGACCAATGTCTGTCTTCCAAGAGGTCGTTCTACAAGGCTGCATGTTTAACTCCAGTACCTGTCTCCCAAGAGCTCCCTACATAGGCTGCACGTTGAACCCAGTAGAAGAACATTGTTTGGGATATGGGTCTTAATTAGTAGAGAGGGAAGGATTTAATCTTTCCAAAATACCATCAATTATCTTTCATAATTCCAAAGAAAGACCAGTGGCAAAAAAACTACCTAATCTTCAATTTCTGTTTTGTACAGCATCTAGTTTTGGCAGTTCTACAGTGTGGGAACAACTAAGGGCCACACACACGATCGGTGATTGCAGCGTCATGCATTATCACAGCTCATTCATTTTGAAAGGGCCCCTCCAACGCAGGAACACTCCAATGTGGGAAGTGCTCCATTTCTTTGTAGCACAGTGCACATCGTATGTTGTCGTGCACTTTATTGCTACTACGTTATGCAGATTTGTAGAGGTGCCATTCAAAAAGACTGGCCCCGCAATACATTGCACCCGGTTTAGTGCTCTACCGCATGTCACCACAATGCGATGGTGTGAATGAGTCCTTAAAGTGCACCTATGTCCAGACTATGCACAATAAGCAATGTGCATATTTTGAACAGACATAATCATGTACATATTTACCTTAGAATCAAAAGAGCAAGCCCTTAGTGCCGGTTCACACTACAGCGACTTGGGATCCGACTTGTAATTCCTCAAGTTGCCCCAAGTCGCTGGACATAAGAAATGCCATAGAAGTGAATGAGAGTCTTCTTAATGTACACTACTGAAGTCGCTCCAACTTCAGAAAAGGTTCCTGTACAACTTCAAGGCAACTTGTACCCATAGATTTCAATGGAAGTCGCCTCCAAGTCGGATCTCCATCTATATTGAAGCGACCTTACAGGAAAAAAAAGAATTTACCCAGGTATTCCCCACATTTACCCAGGCAACCCCCTCCCTCCCACAGAGCTGATTATTCTGTGATTGGCCACAGCCAAAGTCGCCTGTCCTGGAGGCGACTTTAAGTCGGGCTGTAAGTTGCTCAAAGTCACGCTGAAGTCGCCTCCAAATCGCCTTGCAAAATCACGCTGTAAGTCGGGTTGCCCCTGTGTGATCCGGCACTTACTCCCCTCTCTAGATGCTTCTACTGTGAAGGATTAATTCTCAATGGTTCTTAAAAATCATAACAAAGACTGTCGGTTTGAGTTGATTTCTGACAGTTTCGAAATATCTGCAGATTGTTCTGGAAGGCCGCCATAATCTGTTCTTGAAGAAAAAAAAATATTTTTACGTCTCGGTGAACTTTGAGAAGCATTTCCTCATAATGCTTATAGCTACAGAGGTAAATGAGGGCTTGTTTTTATAGTGCTTTTACTGCTTGTTTATTATGCAAATACTTAAATGTGCATAGTCTCGGCAGGGGTTCACTTAACCACTTCTACTGCTGTACGTCTTCAAATGGTAAAGTGATGGATGCTTATTTCTGCAGTGTCCACGCAAAACCTTTAGCTTCACCTTCTAGTTTATTCTCTTAGGGTGGGGGGCATGATCTTGGTATCTGCTGAACCCACCTTATTTTTGGAGAGTGCAGTGATTTTGCAGTGATTTTCCTCTACTGCAGCAGGTGTGTCTTGAGCAGATTTGGGAATTACAGTGGGCACGTCTCCAAGAGATGCAAGAATATAGTAGGTTTGCCTGCTCAATCCAAACGAAGGAAAATGTTTTTTGGTTAAGTGCCCACTTTAGATCTGCTGCTTCTGCTTTCTTGGTGAAATAATATAGTGTAGACCCCCTCCCCCATGCTGCTGTTTTGTCCTAGAGTAGAGGCCTGCAAAAACAAATTGTAGCTGCAGAGCCACCTGCTGGTGAAATCTGGTATTTTAAAATAATGTTGATTTGTGCATGCCTCAATCTGATCTCCATATAAGTAAAACTCCTTGCTTGTAGTGGGGCTGCTCCATACTGCAAGGGTTAAATGCTAATTTAGGTCGAGGGGAACAAGAAAAACTGTTTTTTCCTACCTGATCCTTGGTGCTGCAACATACACTATATTGTCAAAAGTATTAGGACGCCCGCCTTTACATGAACTTTTGTGGCATCCCAGTTTTAGTCTGTAGGGTTCAATATTTGGTTGGCCCACCCTTTGCAGCTATAACAGCTTCAACTTTTCTGGGAAGGCTGTCCGCAAGGTTTAGATGTGTGTATGGGAATGTTTGACCATTCTTCGAGAAGGGCATTTTGTGAGGTCAGGCACTGATCTTGGACGAGAAGGCCTGGCAGTCTCCGCTCTAGTTCATCCCAACGGTGTTCTATCGGGTTGAGGTCAGAATTCTGTGCAGGCCAGTCAAATTCCTCCACCCCAAACTCGCTCATCCATGTCTTTATGGACCTTGCTTTGTGCACTGGTCCAAATCATTTGGTGGAGGGGGGATTATGGTGTGGGGTTGTTTTTCAGGGGTTGGGCTTGGCCCCTTAGTTCCAGTGAAGGGAACTCTTAAGGCGCAAGCATACCAAGACATACCAGGACAATTTCATGCTCCCAACTTTGTGGGAACAGTTTGGGGATGGCCCCTTCTTGTTCCAATAGGACTGCACACCAGTGCACAAAGCAAGGTCCATAAAGACATGGATGAGCCAGTTTGGAGTGGAGGAACTTCACTGGCTTGCCTGTCCTGACCTCAACACAATAGAACACCTTTGGGATGAATTAGAGCAGAAACTGCGAGCCAGGCCTTCTCATTCACACATCAGTGCCTGACCTCACAAATGTGCTTCTGGAAGAATGGTCAAACATTCCCGTAAACACACCTTAAACCTTGTGGACAGCTGTCCCAGAAGAGTTGAAGCTATTATAGCTGCAAAGGGTGGGCCAACTCAATATTGAACTTTACGGACTAAGACTGGGATGCCATTAAAGTTTGCTTGTGTATAAAAGCAGGTGTCCCAATACTTTTGACATTATAGTGTAGATCCTCTCCGCCTCTTCTCCCCTTCACTCCAGCAGTTGCAGGTCCTCTGACATCATCAAGGCCAATGCAGGGTCCGTTGAACATGAGGACGATGATGAACCATCTGCTGCTGAAGCATAGGATAAAACTGCTTTTTCCAGCTAGCAATGAATCCTTGCATTGCGGGGACATCCCCACTGCATGGGAGGATTTTTACTTTCCCTGGAGTTGGGCTTTAATGATGGATTCATTTTTCTTTATTTATAGACTGTGTTTTTTCCACAGAGCTCTGCAGAGAGCAGTGAACCGTTCACATTAGTCCCAAAGGCACTTACAGTCTTAACACACCTGCACACACAGTAGGCCTAATTTGGGAAGAAGCCAATTAACCAACCCACACATCTCTGGATTGTGGGAGGAAAAGGGAACACCCAGAGGAAACCCATACAATCATATTGAAAACATACAAACACCATGCAGTTATTGTCCCTGAAAATCAAAGCCAGGGCCCCAGTGCTGTAAATCAGGAGGGCTATCCACTGTGCTGCAATTAGTTGAATGGTCAGGATGATTTCCCAACATAAACCGTGAAATTTGATGGGCTGCCCAACCTTGATGACTTTATATGCTATCTTTGCACCTGTTTCATATTTGGATCGATCAGCTTATGACACCAGGTATTGGTATAATTTACTCTACTGTTCAAAAGTTTTAGGCAGGTGTGAAAAATGCTTTGTGATTTCGAAATAGAAGTGTTACTATTTTTTTTTTTTTTATCATTTTAATGAAATAGAAATTATAAGTAAATGAACAGAATAGAAATCCAAATCAATATTTGGTGTGATCACCCTTTTGCCTTCAAAACAGCATCAATTCTTCTAGGTAGACTTACACAGAGTTTTTGAAGAACCTCAGCTGGTAGGTTGTTCCAAACATCTTGGAGAACAGTGGATGTAGGTTGCCTCAAATCCTTCTGTATCAATTTAATCCCAGACAGATTCCATGATGTTGATATCAGGGCTCTGTGGGGGCCAAACCATAATTACCATGACTTTGTTCTTCTTTACGCTTAAGATAGTTAGTGTCATTAGCTGTATGTTTAGAGTCGTTGTTCTGCTGCAGAATACAATACATTTGGGGCCAATCGCACACCTCCCTGATGGTATGGCATGATGGATAAGTATCTGCCTGTATTTCTGAGCATTGAGGACACCATTGATCCTCACCAAATCTCCAATTCGATTTCCAGAACTGCAGCCCTAAACTTGCAAGGAACCTCCACCATGCTTCACAGTTGCCTGCAGACACTCATTATTGTACCGCTCTCCAGCCCTTCACCAACAAACTGCCTCCCGCTACAGCCAAATATTTCACATTTTGACTCATCAGTCAAGAGCACCTGCTGCCATTTTTCTGCCTCCCAGTTCCTATGTCTTTGTGCATAGTTGAGTTGTTTAGGCTTGTTTACATGTCGGCAGTATGGCTTTTTTGGCCCGGGATTCTGTCAAGATGCCCACTACTGGTCAGACTTCCTCAGACAGTAGATGGGTGTACCTGGGTCCCACTGGTTTCCACCAGTTCTGTGCTGCCTGGACATCTTCATTTCTCCCTGTTGCACGCACAATAACATTTTGTGAATACAAAATGTGTATTGGAATACTGGAAGGCTCTGGATGGGACTGAGTGTTGCAGTAGGAGGATGGGGTTTTTGGATGGAGTTAGGAGACTCAGACTTGGTAGCCTTGTAGGGAATTGGGTTTCTAGAGGTAGCTGGGAGCAACTGTGGGGCTGTGATCTCTGGAGGGTGCTATTCGGTCTCTCCAGGAGACTGGGGACTTTGCAAGAACAGTGTGGGGGGCTGGAGGGCACTTCAGAAGTGGAAGACATGGTTACAGATTCGGGGGAACCATGGAAGGCTTGAGGCTCTTCAGCAAGCTTGAGGACACAGCTGGGGGACACTGTAGGGGCTCTGGGCACACAAGGGACCTGAGGGCACTGTGAGAGGTTGGGTGGCACTGTGGAAGGTTAAGAGATCTACAGCTGGCTGGAAGGCAAGGAAGGAAGGAAGTTCATGGCTTGACAGCAGCCTAGTGGTTGAGAACCATTGGTCTAGGCTACTTTGGGGGTGTTGTAGGCTTAATTCTTGTCATTGATCTCCTTCCTGGGTCACAAACGGTTGACAGTCTGGCAAAAGGTGTTGTTTTTTTTCCTCCTAGTGTACAGGGCCTTATGGAGCCTGTCCAGTAATGAAAATGTTCCCAGTGTGGTGAAACCTGAAATACGAAAACCAAAAACACCCATCACAAAGCTACCGAGTCATTTTACCCCTACAGATTTTCTTCACCGTATTTCTTGCCTATCTGAATCTTTAGCCTTTACTGCCAGTCCTTCCTCTCCCCTCTTAAGTCGATAAGTGTGAAGCTGTCATTCCGCAGACAAAGTAATCATCGTGATTCCTCAGAGGGACACAGACGCTATTGTTGTATAGAACAAGGCTGTCCTGCCATGACGCCGCCGCACGAAACCGACGTGCTCTGCATTGGAGATTAGCCGCGCTGCCTTTGTCGCCTCGCTGCCTGAAGGATCGCGTTTCCATTGTTCCACTGCTGTAAAGCAGCACGGCGCAGCAGACAATGTGTAACTTGCTGTAGAATCTATCCAGGATTCTGTTAAAGCAGACCTGTCATTTAAGGCTCCCACACCATACTTGAATCATGTCATTAGTTAGCAATAGCACTTTATTTAGGAAGGATTAACCTTCAAAAAATCTAGCTGTGTATATTATCTGCGTTTTGTGGAGTTAAGAGATTCACTTGTATTGCCTCCTGCAGAGGTGACTGATTGACTAAGCCTGTGGTGTGCCAAAACTCGTAAAAATTTCTTTAGGTAGTTTAACCTACCAGTTTAAGACTCGAGTACTCGCTGATACCGGTTAACGATACGTATTTTTACACGCACATGAACTTTAATGGCATCCCAGTCTTAGTCCGTAGGGTTCAATATTGAGTTGGCCCACCCTTTGCAGCTATAACAGCTTCAACTCTTCTTCGAAGGCTGTCCACAAGGTTTAGGAGTGTGTCTATGGGAATGTTTGACCATTCTTCCAGAAGTGCATTTGTGAGGTCAGGCACTGATGTGTCTAATTCATCCCAAAAGTGTTCTATAGGGTTGAGGTCAGGACTCTGTGCAGGCCAGTCAAGTTCCTCCACCCCAAACTCGCTCATCCATGTCTTTATGGACTTTGCTTTGTACACTGGTGTGCAGTCATGTTGGAACAGGAAGGAGCCATCCCCAAATTTTCAAAAGTTGGGAGCATGAAATTGTCCAAAATGTCTTGGTATGCTGACGTGATGGAGTGACCCCCAAGTCACCAGAACTAGTGTCCCTATTGGAAGATTTCCCCTCTATTACTTTTCTGGGGACAACCCAAAAATGTAATTTTTTTCTTTTTTTTTTTTTTTACTTTTAGTGATAACGGTAAAAAGGGCAAATGGGGTGAATATCTCTAATGGGGACACAGACAACAGCAATATGAACTGACAGGTGTTCTAATCCCTCTCTATTCTATCTACAACTAGAAAAAAATTTTGCCTTTAGTTATACTTGCCCTCCGGAAGGTTTACCCCCTTCAGGACCAGGCCTTTTTTTGTGATACGGCACTCCGTTGCTTTAACTGACAATTGTGCAATCAGGGTGGATAAAAATCAATGATTTTTTTAAAACCTCAAAAAAATATGATTTTTTTAAAATTTAATTAGGATTTTTTTTTTTTTTTTAATCTGATTTTTTTTTAATTTTTTATCAAATTTATTTTAATAAAATTCTTTTTTAGTAATAATCTCAACATAGTTTTCTATTTAAGATACATTAATAATTTAGTTTATTCAGCATGAAATGGAGCTTAGTTATGTGGCTGTGTATACTGCAATATTTACATTTTTGATACACTCATTCAATGAATGCAAGCTGAGATAACATGCACAGCAGTAATGCATTGGCAGAATTCCCCAGTAACCATGAGATAAAACAAAGTTCAGGCATATTCCTTTATCCCATTGTTTTGCAAATCTATGTACACTACAAACTGTATGATTGAATAGGTTCTGATACCGCAGTTTTACTAGCCTGACCGCTTATTAATCGAATCATTTTGTTTGCAAATATTAAAGTTTCTAACTACCAGCAAGAATAAGTCCTTCTATTTAAAGAGCACCTGTCATTTCAGATCCATCATGGCAGCGCCTGTTAGCGGGCATTCACTCACCTGCTGCCGCCACATCCCTCACCTTGTTGTGTCACTGCCGCATCACCAGCCGTTCCATTAAAGTGAATAGGACTGTCGGTGAGTCGACAGCGGGTCAGAGCAGCCGCTGCGGGACAGATATGACAGTTGCTCTTTATAAATCATGATTTAAATTGAGTTGATTTAAATCAAATCCACCCTGCGTGCGACACTGTACCCAAATAAAATTTGATGTCCTTTTTTTTTCCCCACAAATAAGCTTTCTTTTGGTGGTATTTGATCACCTCCTTTTTGGTTTTTATTTTTTGCGCTCTAAACAAAAAGAATTCCCACAATTTTGAAAGAAAAAAACAAACCATAAACCGTATTACTTGCTTTCTGCTATAAAACACATCCAATAAAAAAATGGGAAAAAAATGTCTTCATCAATTTAGGCCACTATGCATTCTGCTACATGGTTTTGATAAAAATCCCAATAAGCGTATATTGATTGATTTGCGCAAAAGTTATAGCGTCTACAAACCAAACTATAGGATAGATTTTATGGATTTTTTTTTTTTTTTTTTACTAGTAATGGCAGCGATTAGCGACTTATAGCTGAACTGTGACATTGGAGGACAAATCTGACACAAAGTGACACTTTTTGGGGACCAGTGACACGAATACAGTGATCAGTGCTGAAAATATAACCTGTCACTGTATTAATGACACTGGCAGGGAAGGGTTTACCATCATTGGCAATCAAATGGTTAAATCTGTTCCTAGGGAGTGCTCGCTAAGGCTCGGTTCACACAGGGACGACTTGTCAGGCGACCTAGTCGCCTGACAAGTCGCCTCCCGTTCTGTGCTATGGAACCGTTCTAAGGGGAGCGACGCAAGTCGCTCCGACTTAGAAAAAGGTTCCTGTACGACTTTGGGGGCGACTTGGGGCGACTTGCATAGACTTCTATACAGAAGTCGTTTTGCAAGTCGCCCGGGCAGTCGTGTGCAGGTCGCCTCGGTGAGGCGACCTGCAAGTCGTGCCGCCTCTGGTGTGAACCGAGGCTAACTGTGTGGGGGGTGCTTGTACTGAAGGAAGGCAGAGATCAGTGTTCCTGCTTGGCAAAAACACAGGATCACAGCCTTCCCCCGTCACAGAACAGCGATCAGCCTTGTTTATATAGGCAGTCTCCTGAACGATCTGTGGGTCCTGGTGGACGTCACATCCGCCAGACCCGCTGATTGGTTCCCGATGTGTCCATTCACAGCGGGAGCAGGTCGCTGGTGGCGCCTGTACGCGCTCCAGACCCGTAGGTGGTAGAGGTACGTGATCCTGCACAAGGGAGCCGCTTTGCCACCGTATGTGTACTGTATACGGTCGGCAAGTGGTTAAACAGCGCAACTCTGGGGTTGGTTTTTATTTACATTAATCATGGCCACCAAATAGATCACAGCGTGAACTCTTATCCAGCATGTTTTTCATGAGTTTTCAAGCTACAGTACAGGCATTTTTGTTTTAGCCAATTGAGAGCAGTGTCATCTGTCATCCTTTTTGTATCTGCTTCCAGGCTTTTCATAGTGGCTTTTCTTACTGGAGCTCTTGATACATGCCCGCTATGTCATTGTGGATTGCTTTTTGTGGTATACAGAAATCTGTGTATAAAGTATTATTTTGTAGTAGGGAGAGAATGCAGAGATATGAAGCACTCATGTTTTTTGTTTCACGCAAGTTGCAAAAAGAAAACTGTGTACTTGAAGCTGATCAAAAGCTCTGCCTTCAGTTGATGCACAAGTGTTTCTGTTTGTTGAAACCAGGGGATCTGCATGACAGCCAGGCAGCTATCTTTGTCAAAAAGAGGTCCGCTATGGCATATCATGTATTTGTCATGACCGGTTTACACTAATGTGGTTATTGCTCAGAGAGATACTTTGACACTTGAGGGGGGCGGGCAGCTTAAGGTGGATCCTAATCCACTGGTTGGAACCATTACTCTATAAGATATTTACCATTTTCTTTCAACTTTATGTTTTGCAGGAAGCCCAGGATAAACTCTCAACTGGTGGCGCAGCAAGTCGCCCAACAGTATGCAACCCCGCCACCTCCCAAGAAAGAGAAGAAAGAAAAAATTGAAAAACCTGAAAAGGAAAAAACAGAGCGAGATAAGCTGGACAAGGAGAAACCTGAGAAGGAAAAGCTGGATCGAGAGAAACTGGACAGGGACAAGCTAGACCGAGAAAAAATGGACCGTGAGAGGCTTGATCGGGAGAAGCTAGACCGCGAGAAGCTTGATCAGGAGAAGCTTGATCAAGAGAAGCTTGATCGGGAGAAGCTTGATCGGGAGAAGCTTGATCGGGAGAAGCTAGACCGTGAGAAGCTAGACCGTGAGAAGCTTGATCGGGAGAAGCTAGACCGCGAGAAGCTTGATCGGGAGAAGCTAGACCGGGACAAGATGGACAGAGAGAAACTGGACCGGGAGAGACTAGATCGTCAGAAAATGGACAAGGAAAAGATGGACAGGGAGAAAATTGAGAAAGATAAAAATGATAAAGAAAAACCAATAAAGGAACAGAAAGTAGACAGGGACAGACATGAGAAGGAGAAAAATGAGCGAGACATTAGTTCAAGTGTTGTCAAGAAGACCACTAATAAAAAGATAAGGTAGGTTCGCATGTGATGGTCAATCTCTATATGGAACATAACCACCAGGGCTACTGAGTATGGCTTCTTGTTGCCATTTAAGACCAGGGTCCCACCACTGGTGACTCTCTTCATGAGCAACAGGATCATTAATGGGCCACGTAACTTTTCTTTTTGGAGTCACTTCCCTGCTTTTTGGACCGAAGATGTTTTCTCATTGCTCCCTATTGATTCAGTCTAACCATACACCTTATGGTGAGGAACAGGGATGATCTCAGGCGTGTTAGGATCCTGGTTCTATCCCACATAAGCTATCCCGCCAGGAAGCTGTCCCTGCATAATCATAAGCAGCCCAGGGGGGCTGTGGCAGTGGAGGGGGGGGGGGGTAATCCAAACACGCAGCCACACACCCTTTTAGGTAAAGTTTTGCTTTAAGCTGCCATGGATGGTAAGAGGAAAGAGATGCACCTGAAGGAAATTCATACAAACATGGGGAGAATGTACAAATGCCACCCTGATCATGTGTATCCCTTGTATCTTGGGTGGTACAGACACGGCTTGGCACTCATTAATTTAAATTATTGTACAGAGTATACCACGCTCCTCATAATACCCAAGGTCATTAGGATCTTCAGAATAGTTTTTATTTAGTACAGAGTTCCTTTTTCAATACTAAGCAGGGCCACCTGCATCTTAGAGACTGAGCACACTAAGCGGAGGGGGCTGCCTGCTTCCTAGAAACCAGGGACATTAGACGGCAGAGGCCGCATGCATCCTAGCAACCAAGGACGCTGGGTAGCAGAGACCTAGCAATAGTGTTGACATTTACATGTCTGCCAACAATAGAGTCAGTGTATGCTGTATCCCTAGTTGCATATAAACGTCTCACAAACGTTAGATGCATACAGACAGCTAAAACGCAGGATCTTTCTGCCAGCAAGATCCTTCATTTTACATTGAGAAATAGTTATGCTTGTCTGAGCCCTTGGATGTAAACAGTGCTGAGCAAAGTTCTCCTTTAATGTTTGCAATATGAAAAGCAAAGGAAGATGTTAAAGGCTCTTTAATGACCGCAGATAGGCGAGAAATGCCGGCGCTGACAACCAACTGTCAGTGTTCTGGAAGTGTACATTGTATCATTGTAAACATCATTGGCTCAGCAGATGCGTGAATTAAGAAGGGGAGTGAAAAGGCTCATTGTCTGCGAATAAAGACGGCGCATTGTTTGTCTCCTCGTGTGAGAAACGATCTGAATTTGTGGCTGAAGAGCCCATAATTACTTGATATTGGGAGGTTGTGTATTTGTTGCTACGGTTTCAATAGCTCATTTACATTCCAAACCGGAGAGGAGATCAGCGCATTGCTGGGATATATCGGCCAACAGATATTTGAACGGTGACAAAAAAATTCTCCTTTTATGTGTCGAGAGATTGAGTTTGGCCCAGAAATGATGTTTTAAATCCTGTTTCACAGTCCTGTAAGGAATAGCTGGAATAAAAGGTTATTGAACGACAGCCTAATTGGGATTAATGAGAAGTTTGTAAGAGAAATTATGCTTAACCGCTTCAATACCGGGCACCTTCCTGCCCAGGCCAATTTTCAGCTTTCAGCGCTGTGGCAATTTGAATGACAATTGCGCGGTCATACAACACTGTACCCAAACGAGTTTTTTATTATTTTGTTCCCACAAATAGAGCTTTCTTTTGGTGGTATTTGATCACCTCTGCGGTTTTTATTTTTTGCGCAAAAAATAAAAAAAGGACGAAAATTTTGAAAAAAAAAAAAAACAAGTTTTTCTTTGTTTCTGTTAAAAATTTTTCTAAATAAGTATGTTTTCTTCTTCAATGACGGGCACTGATATGGCGGCAGTGACGGGCACTCGTAGGTGGCAGTGACGGGCACTCGTAGGTGGCAGTGACGGGCACTCGTAGGTGGCATTGATGGGTACTTATGGTGGCACTGACGGGTAGCACGTATTGGACACTGACGGGTGGCACGTATGGACACTGACGGGTGGCATTGCTGGGCATCACTGATATATAATGGTGCCAGTCAGTGCCCATTTGTGGGCACTGATTGGCACAAATTGGGCATAATTTGCACATGTGGATGGCCATGGGATACATATCCGGCCATCCACATGTTGCCCCCTTCCCTGGTGGTCCTGGCAGCTTCCCTGGTGGTCTAGTGTGGGCATCCGAGGGGGGGCTGCGCTGATAAACAATCAGCGCAGACCCCCCCTGTCAGGAGAGCCGCCTATCGCCTCTCCTCTACTCGCGTCTGTCAGACGCGAGTGAGGAAAAGCCGATCAACGGCGCTTCCTATTGACATCGTGATCAGCCATGATTGGACACGGCTGATCACGTGGTAAAGAGCCTCCGCCGGAGGCTTTTTACCAAGATCAGTGGAGCGGTGTGTCAGACTGACACACCGCTTCACCGATCGCCGCGAGGCGGCTGTTTTCCTGCTGGACGTCCTATAACGCCCAGTCAGGATAACTGAACCACCACCCGGCTGTCAATCTGCTGTAGGCCGGGTGGGAAGTTAAAGGTAAATGAAACCTACAAAAACACTGCAAGTATATGCCTAAAGCTATATATAGATATCTAGATATCTATATATATATATCTAGATATCTAGATATCTATATATATAGATATATATATCTATATATATATATCTATATAGATATATATATAGATATATATATAATCACACCCGTCCGTTTTTGTTTTTCTTCCCTTTTTTTTTTCTTTTTGCCATCCTACTGAGAGATTTGCCTTTGCTACCGATCATTTTTACACAACTGGAAATCTATTAAAAATGTGGAGCATTCTCTAGGGCCACATTCACACCCGCGATTGGGCCCAGCACGGATTACATGCCAGAGCTCCAGTGAGTGTGTGAAAGTAGTGATGGGCTCGGGTATGTTCGGCTCCAGCCTGCCAGGAAGCCATCACTGCACACTACCAATCATAGGCAGTGAGGCATTTCCCATCCGGCAGCTGCACATACACACGCTGCCGATGATTGGTGGTGTGCAGTGCCAGCTTCCTGGCGGGTTCGATCCGAACAAGCCCGAGCCCATCGCTATTTGAAAGCAAAGGGTGGCTGCAGGCTCCCACAGCTAATCACTGCTGCTCACATGTCACCCGCAACTGCTCCATGAGCAAATGCATACCACTAGCCATGGTTATCTGCGGGAGCCGGCAGCCTACCATTGCTATTTGCTGGGAACACCCACTGATTCTTGCATGAAATGTGTGTTGAGCCCATTCGCCGGTGTAAATGTGGCCTAATACAGCTGACTTCAGTACAAGTATCCCCATTGGAAGGTTTATCTTCTGTGGGCTTGTTTACAATTGTGATTTTAAAAGCTGCAGTTAAGGCGCACAGGTGTTCCATACATCACTGTGCAGGCAGTCCCATTCATGTCAATTGGGACCCAGTGGCTGCACAGATGCCACCGCTGGTCCCAAATTGACAACTCTGCAGATGCATGTCCCCAAACACAGACAGTGTACTTTTGGGGCTGTGTACCGGTTCCTGCACAAATGTCAGATTGGGATCAGCGGCTGTGTTGGTGAAGCCGTTGTGTCCCAAATGACATGAATTTGACAGCCTGCACGAGGCGGATGGAACACCTACAGTCATGGCCAAAAATATTGGCTCCCCTGCATTTGTCAGATAATGCACCACTTCACCCAGAAAATTGTTGCAATTACAAATGTTTAGGCATTCTCATGTTTATTTCTTTTGTTTGTATTGGTATGACACAAAAAAGCGGAGAAACAAAAAGCCAAATCTGACACTTTCCACCCAAAACTCCAAAAATGGACTTGATAAAATTATTGGCACCCTCAATTTAATATTTGGTAGCACACCCCTTGGAAAAAATAACTAACTGAAATGAATTGCTTCCTGTAACCATCAATAAGTTTCTTACACCTCTCTACTGGAATTTTCGACCACTGTTTTTTTTTTTTTCTTGCCCAACTGCTCCAGGTCTCTCAGATTGGAAGGGTTCCATTTCCCAACTGCTGTTTTATGATCTCTCCACAGGTGCTCTGTGATTTTGATCTGGACATTTCTGTGTGCTTGGGGTCATTGTCCTGCTATAAGACCCATGACCTCTGACAGAGACCCAACTTTGTGACACTAGACCCTACATTGCACCCCAGACTTCTTTGGTAGTCTTCAGATTTCATAATGCCATGCATATGGTCAAGACATCCAGTCCCTGAAATAGCAAAGCAGCCCCAAAACATCAGTGAACCTCCACCATGTTTGACTGTAGGGACTGTATTCTTTTCTTTAAAGGCCTAATTTCTTTTTCTGAAAACAGTAGAATGATGAGCTTTACCAAAAAGCTGTTATTTTGTTTCGTCTGTCCACAGCACATTCTCCCAAAAGGATTTTGGCTTTCTCCAATCTGGCTTTTTTATGTTTCTGTGCCAGCAGTGGGGTCTCCATAGTTTCCCTTTTCATTCAGATGGCCACGTATAGCACGAGCTGACAGAGTTGTACCCTGTGCCTGAAGGCCAGCTTGGATTTGTCTGGAAGTTGATCGAGGTTCTTTATCCACCATTCGAACAATCCTTTGCTGCAATCTTTGATCAATTTTTCTCTTTCGTCCACCACCAGGGAGATTAGTTACAGTGCCATGGGATGTAATCTTGACAATGTTGCGCACAGTGGACACAGGAACATTAAGATCTCTGGAGACTTGCAAACTTGTGATTGTCCATGCTTTTCTACAATATTTGTGGTCAAATCCTCAGGCAATTCTTTGCTGCTCTTTCTCTTCTCCATGCTCTGTGTGGCACATAGACACACAACAGAAAGGTTGAGTCCATTTTTCAAAATGATTACTGGTTGCTGGTGTGATTTCTATATTGTCAGCGCCTGTTAATTGATACAGGTGAGTTTAATTACAAATTACAGGAGCATCACAAACTTGGAATGCAATTATTTCTTACAATTTTGAGAAGGTGACAATTCTGTCCAGTCCATTTTTTGAGTTTTGCGTGGAATGTCTCAGATTTGGCTTTTTGTTTCTCCCCTTTTTTGTGTCATACACAAAAGAAATAAACATGAGAATGCCTAAACACTTGGAATTACAACAATTTTCTGGGTGAAGTGGTGCATTATCTGACAGAATTGCAGGGGTGCAAATATTTTTGGCCATGACTGTATGCATCCCAGTGCGGGTAAACACAGCCCTCGCACAGGTTTACGCTGTAGTACACCCGTGTCACCGACAGGTTTTTGTTTTTGTTTTTTTGTTTTTCAACCCAGCAGGCTGAATGAAAAGACCAAACGGAAGAGCTTGCTGTACTAACTATGCAATGTTAGTACAGTGATCTCCCTGTTGAGTAATTGTGTTCTAACAGGGTTACCCCCCCCCCCGGTCATACCACACTGGTTCAGATGACGATCGGCTGCTGGTTTTCTAGACAGAAGCTGAACAGACTGCTGTACATACTGGCCAAATGTCGGCCTGTTTCACAGGCCAATATCCGACCCGTGTATACCAGCCTTTAAACTCTCCATCACGTTTTTTTACATTTCAAAGTGCCTAATGCCCCTGGCTTGACCAGATATTCTTTGTAAAACAACACAGGGGACAGGCGCATAAATGTAATCAAAGTTGCCCATAAAAAAATCTATGTATATAATGTACTCTGGTCGCTGCTCCAAAACTTGAAGGACCAGGTGAGATAGATAAGGAAATTCACAACGGGGGCGCTGTTCCTGTGAATTAGTAGTAACAGACGATTAAAAGTTTAAATCTTTAAAGGCAATAGTATCAATTCATGTAACAAATATAAAATGTTCTACAATGGAAGGAAAGTGCCCTGTGAGCACAGTGACATACGGCTGCCATAGTATTCTCCGCAGAACCAAGAAAAAGGGATGGATGGCTGTCACATACCCTATTGCTGTAGAGGAGGGATGGTGAACCCAGAGAAATGCAGGCTATGCTCCCGGGTCTCAAGCAGTGCCAGATGGAAGGAGACTGTAGGAGAATCCCCAAAGCTCCTGGATGGAGGCTGGGAGCCCAGGAGGAGCACGCTCCACTCCCGGTGGTCAGGGAGATGGTACAGGGCTGGTCAGTCCCAATCAGGTGGACAACGACAGGATCAGACAAGGAGCTTGGGTCTGTGTTTGAAGGCAGCAGCAATCACAGTCAGGCTCAGTCCACAGAGCAGTGGAAGGGAGGGAGGGTGTGAATGTTGTGAAGAAATGTTCTTCACAACATCCACACCCTCACTTCTATTGCCCTGTGGACTGAGCCTGTATGTGGTTGCTGCTGCCTTCCAACACAGACCCAAGCTCCTTGTCTGCTCCTGTCGTCGTCTCTCTGATTGGGACCGACCAGCCCTGTACCATCTCCCAGACCACCTGGAGTGGAGCGTGCTCCTCCTGGGCTCCCAGCCCCCATCCAGGAGCTTTGTGGATTCTCCTACAGTCTCCTTCCATCTGGCACTGCTTGAGACCCAGGAGCATAGCCTGCATTTCTCTGGGTTCACCATCCCTCCTCCACAGCATTAGGGTATGTGAACGCCATCCACCACTTTTTCTTGGTTCTGCGGAGGATACCACGGCAGCCGTGAGTCACTATGCTCACAGGGCGCTTTCCTTCCATTGTATAACATTTTATATTTGTTACATAAATTGATACTATTGCCATTAAAGCTTGAAACTTTTAATTTTATCGTCTGTTACTACTAATTCACCGGAATTTCCAGATATACTTTGTGCACTTTCCAGAGTGCATTCTGGAACTTTTGTCATTGTGTAACCTTAAATTACAGACCACTTACATCCTTACTTTTGAAGTAATGAGTTTGATACTGCTTGATTTTTTTGATGCAGAATCTGCACAAAGGTCCAACCAAACTAACCGTAACCAAACCAAATGGTGCAGAAAGACCCTACCATAGGAACACTTGGGTAAAGATATTGCACATACTTTTGTTATCCACTGCAACATTTCAGATCCACTCCATGCCGTAGCCCTGGCTTCCTGTTGTTTGGACAACTTGTAGATACCATTGCTAATGCCAGAACTTCAGCTTTTCCACATATAGGGTCTCCAAAGACTTTCTTCCTTCAGCCAGTTTATCAGTTTGTTAACCATTTAAAGACCGTTTTGCTGGATTTAGGTCCTGATGGTAGGAACCACAAAACATGGTGGTGATAACAGGTATTCAACCTACCTAAAGTGTCTATTACCTTGATAGGGAGTAGCGAAGTGGGGACATTTCAATACACAGGATGCTGGAAAGGTAAGTATGTACGCATATTAGTGCCAACACATTTCCGGGGTATAAAAGAACAGGCGACTTAAAACAACTGCTGAAAGAAGCTGTGCTACTTCACCAGCCTGGATCTGAAACCCTGCATGTACTACAGTCAATCCACTATATACTAAATCCAATGTCAAGCCCTGATGAAGGAGTTTTATGATCTCTGAAACATGTTGGCTATCTAATAGTTTTTTATGTTGTGTTGGATATAACATTGTTTATGGATGATTCAACTTCTGTTGTGGCCTTCAGTTTTAGACAGTCTTAAATACAAACCAAGGAAATAGACACGTGATCTGGCTCTCCCGTGTCAGACAGAAGTGGCTGCAGGGGAGAGGAGGGAGCACCGACAGCAGATGGTCCATAGGATCCTATGGGTGACTTCACCGCTTCCAGACATCACCAGTCATTGTCGAGCGCTCTCTCCTCTCCCCTGCAGCTGCCACTGACTGACACAAAGGGATAGCACATGACAGGACCAGAGCAGAAAATGGGTAAGTATTCATGTCTTTTTTGCACAGGTTAGTCATCATAGATGTTAGGAAGGGGAGGGAACATTTTTTAAAATTAGTTGGGTATAGCCTGCAATGCCACTTTAACTTTAAGCTGAACTCCAAGAGACATATAGAAGTTGCAAATTAATGCCATTCTGTACTTATTAAAACATCACTTAATGTATTTTAAATGTAAGTACCTGAATTTGACTTGGCATCAGCCACCTGCAATCCCAGTATAGCAGAACTCGGGCTGTGAGAAGAAGCCAGTTGTGAGTAGTGCATATGTGCTTACAAGAGGCATGCTTATAGGAGGAGAGAGCTAAGTGACAGAGGGATGAGCTCATCAGTCTGCTGCTTCTCCTTTGTCTAGTCACAGGCTGGGGAAGAGACAGGATCTGTAATTGTTCGCTGCAGCAAACAAAAATTTAGTCCCCTACCCTGTCACAGGGCTGTACTGTTGGCAGAGCTGTGTAAATATTAGGACCCAATGGACAGAAATACAAATCCTTTGTCAGGTACAACAGCTCCCTTACATGTCCAGTATTTACTTTGTGTATTTAGCCGTTTGCCTGCCTCAACTACAAATTTTCTAAGAGTCTTATTATATTCTTCCTACACAGCCCCCTTAACCTCTTCTTAACCTCTTCTGGACTGCCCCATGCAGATATACTGCGGCAGGGTGGCCCTCCTGCACGAAATTATGTACCTGTACGTGATTTCGTGCAATGGGTCTGGGGCGCGCACGCCACCAGCGACCCGCTCTCACTGTGATTGGACACCGCAGGAGCCAATCAGCTGACCCAGTGTTCGCCAGCACCCTATGATCGTTCTCAGAAAAAGGAAGAATGGTGGTATGCCTATGTAAACAAGGTAGAACGCTGTTCTGTGGGAGGGGAAGATGGAGATCATGTTTCTGCTAAGCAGGAACACGGATCTGTCTTCCCCCAGTCAAACCATCCCCCCCCCCACACACACACTTAGAAAGCACTCCCTAGGAGCACATTTAACCCTTTGCTTGACGGTGCTTTTTTTTTTTTTTTTAAAGCACTGATCACTATATTAGTGTCACTGGTCCCCAAAAAGTGTCAGATGTGCCTGCTGCAATGTCGCAGTCCCACTAAAAATCACTGATCGCAGCCGTTACTAGTAAAAATAAATAAATAAAAATTCCATAAATTTATCCCATAGTTTGTAGACGCTATAACTTTTGCACAAACCAATCAATATATGCTTATTGGGATTTTTTTAACAAAAATGTGTCAGAATACATACTGGCCTAAATTGATGAATAAATATTTTTTGCGCTATAAAAAAAAAAAAAAAACTCAATTTTGAAAAAAAAAAAAAAGAAAGCTCTATTTGTGGGAAAGAAGGACAGCAATTTAATTTGGGTACAGTGTCACAGGACCGCGCAATTGTCACTTAAATTCACACAGTTCTGTATTCCAAAAAATGGCCTGGTCATGAAGGGGGGGTAAACCTTCTGGGGCTGAAGGGAACCTTGGCTAGTAGAATATATGTGGTGCCTTTGGCTACTTAAAGGTACAGGGTTGAGCTCTGCCAATACAGCCTAACAGGTCTGATCTCCATTCCGCATGCTTCTTCCGAGCCAGGCAGGATCAGGATGGTAGAGCAGAGATTGCACAGGTCAGCAGCCAGGGATCCCATCATATCTGTGCTCACAGGCTAAGTAGTATTATGGCGGTTCTGGCTTGCCAGCAGATGATTGGTACACCATGCTGGGATTTGTAGTTCCAGCAGTTGCCAGGAGCCACAGGTTCCCCACCTCAGGCTGACGCGATAGCGAGCATTCCCTATCTCTCCTCATTGTACAGCTCATGCTAGCCAAACAGACTGATGACTTGGCACGTGTGTCTGTATTGACATAAACAGAATCTAAATAGCGTGTGTTGTTTTTGGTTGTCTCTCCCGCAGACCAAAGCCAGATATTCACAGAGACCCACAGAGCGAAGTGAACAGTATTCAGTCTGCAAATTCAGTGACAAAGATCGGCAACTTTAACCACACTTCTAGGTAAGTGCCATTGACAAACAGAAGTATTATTAAAGTGTATGCACAGCCAAAACTTTTTTTTTTTTCCTGGTTTCTGTTTTGAATCGAACAGGAAAGAGTTAAAGGCTAATCCTGCCTTTTTTTAAAAAAAAAAAAAATTATTAAAAAATGCACCCATATTGTTTTAAAGTGCATTTAAGGTTCTATGCACATTCAGCATAACTACCAGGATATTTCTTCCGCCTAGGCAGCCCATGTGCAGTGTTCAGCCTTCCATTGACATGAATGGCTGTGCACTGCTGTACTCGTGTATGCAAAAAATCAGAAAACTGAGCAGGGGAAATGCATCTGCAGTTACACTGAATGGGCTTAGGCAGCCCGCGTGCAAATGATCTTTTTAATTTTTTTTGCATTAAAGTGGTTGTGAACCTGGAAAGTAAAATACAAATCGAACATTAAATCTAATAAGGAACAAGGGCACAAATCATTTGTGCATATTATGACGTGTAGAAGAATAGCTTGTCACCTGTAATCCTCCTGATTAAAAAAACCTTATACCACGAAAAAAAAAAAATGGTGCCACCACGCCCCTTTTCCTTTGACAGACTGTCTGTAATATGACACATGCCTGAACCTGTGTGAAGGGGGCGTGTATGCTGCTCTGAACCTCGCTGTGACCAAGGTCAGGGACTAGTTTACTTTTACTTTCCTCGCCTCCAGAGAGCCAGGTACAAAGCTCACTGACTCGCAGAGCATACAGAGAGATCAGGGGGAGGAGGAGCGTACAGAGAGATCAGGGGGAGGAGGAGCATACAGAGAGATCAGGGGGAGGAGGAGCATACAGAGAGATCAGGGGGAGGAGGAGCATACAGAGAAATCAGGGGGAGGAGGAGCATACAGAGAGATCAGGGGAGGAGGAGCATACAGAGAGATCAGGGGGAGGAGGAGCATACAGAGAGATCAGGGGGAGGAGGAGCATACAGAGAGATCAGGGGGAGGAGGAGCATACAGAGAGATCAGGGGGAGGAGGAGCATACAGAGAGATCAGGGGGAGGAGGAGCATACAGAGAGATCAGGGGGAGGAGGAGCATACAGAGAGATCAGGGGGAGGAGGAGCATACAGAGAGATCAGGGGGAGGAGGAGCATACAGAGAGATCAGGGGGAGGAGGAGCATACAGAGAGATCAGGGGGAGGAGGAGCATACAGAGAGATCAGGGGGAGGGGGAGCATACAGAGAGATCAGGGGGAGGAGGAGCATACAGAGAGATCAGGGGGAGGAGGAGCATACAGAGAGATCAGGGGGAGGAGGAGCATACAGAGAGATCAGGGGGAGGAGGAGCATACAGAGAGATCAGGGGGAGGAGGAGCATACAGAGAGATCAGGGGGAGGAGGAGCATACAGAGAGATCAGGGGGAGGAGGAGCATACAGAGAGATCGGGGAGGAGGAGCATACAGAGAGACACCAGAGAGATCAGGGGGAGGAGGAGCATACAGAGAGATCGGGGAGGAGGAGCATACAGAGAGACACCAGAGAGATCAGGGGGAGGAGGAGCATACAGAGAGACACCAGAGAGATCAGGGGGAGGAGGAGCATACAGAGAGGTCGGGGGAGAGAGAGATCAGGGGGAGGAGGAGCATACAGAGAGGTCGGGGGAGAGAGAGATCAGGGGGAGGAGGAGCATACAGAGAGGTCGGGGGAGGAGGAGAGATCAGGGGGAGGAGGACAATACAGAGAGATCAGGGGGAGGAGAAGCATACAGAGAGATCAGGGGGAGAGAGAGATCAGGGGGAGGAGGAGCATACAGAGAGATCAGGGGTAGGGCAAGAGATCAGGGAGAGGGAGCTAGAGACGGGCACACCAGAGAGGGCGAGAGACGGGCACACCAGAGAGGGCGAGAGGCGCGCACACGACAGAGGGCGAGAGGCGCGCACACGACAGAGGGCGAGAGGCGCGCACACGACAGAGGGCGAGAGGCGCGCACACGACAGAGGGCGAGAGGCGCGCACACGACAGAGGGCGAGAGGCGCGCACACCAGAGAGAGCGAGAGGCGCGCACACCAGAGAGGGCGAGAGGCGCGCACACCAGAGAGGGCGAGAGACACTAGAGACTGTATAGGTGGGAGGGGAATAGTATGATGTTAGGTCTCTGCCTTTTCTCTTTTTCTTCTTTTCTCAACCCCAGTCCTCCCCGCAGTTCATAGTAGGGAAACCTACACGTTTTGGGTTGTTACTGTAAAAATCACCAAATAATCATTTGCAATGGGATTATTGCATTTCTGCTTGCTTTCTCTTATTTTGATTTGAATGTAGATTTATAAGCCCCTCTAATGGTCATGTTTATTGTGGGAATTAGGATTAGCAACCCTGAATGAGATCAGCTCAGTTAGGGCCTGTGTCAGCAGGCTTTTGCTGGTGTCAGATCTGCTACAAGTCTTTGAGAATGCAAAAAGAGTTAAAGCACGTCTGTTGCACCCGCAAGGAAACCTCAGTGATGTCAGAAGCATCTCAAACTAATATCTAAGCACGTGTCATTTTCCCTTTGAAGCCTATAGACACGGGCCCTTAGCCTTATTGACAGCCTGCTTTTCAGGCCAGCCAGTGTAACAGTCCGTACACAATTTCATTTTACGGTCCCAACCAAGGACTGTGTGTACCATCACAATGCTTGCAATGGGGAGCTGTCATTGCTTAACACAGCCTTAGCTCTCCATTGTGTGCATTGTGATGGTACCCCACCTCCGGAGCTGTGTAGTGAAATTTTCAAGTGTGCCTGGGCGATTGGGGAAGTTGATCATAGTAGGGAAGTGCAATGGGGGCTGCGGTTCATCTTGTTTTTTTTTTTAATTTTTTTTATGAAAAGCCAAATGTAGTTTTTAAATGCAAGCTCTGCACCATGCATGGCATTGTCACACAATGGATGTGTGTTACGGGTCCACTACTAACAAATCTAAGCTGCGATCACTGAAGCAACAGGCTCTTAATAAAGTGCAGCTGTAAAAGGGGGTGGGGTTCTTAAAGAATGAACAGGGGAACTTGGCCTTTTAATATGAACAGTTTTTGATTTAGAAGTGAAGGGTTATAACCCCTTTCAAGATTTTATTGCTTTGTCCCTAATAGGGAGAGCTCTGTTCACGTCCTGTTTTGGTGACCTCACAGGAAGTGAGAAGGATCTCCAAAACATGAACACAGCCAATAAATACCTGACAGTGACTCTTACCCTTCCTGGAAGGAAAGGCAGCGTTTATTGCAATCTGTGTCGCCATCTAAGAGATTTACAGAAACTTTAATTGCCCTTTAAAATTCTATAGAATTGTACTTTTATTGTTACAGTTTGATACTTTTACAGTTGAAAATGAGTTCCACCCAAAAATGGAAATTCCGCTTTAAGTGCTGGTGCCCCCCTGATATGCCACATTTGGCATGTAATTTTTTTTTGGGGGGGGGGGGCGGGCACCCTGTTTTTACAGGCACCCAGCTCCCACTTCCTCCCCTGGTGCCGGAAGGAAGATCACCTCTCCCCCTCCCTCCCTGCAATCTTCTGGGACACATCACAGGTCCCAGAAGATTGCCCAGCCACTCACAGCGCGGCTCGCGCATGAACAGTACGCGCCCGGGTGTAAAGCCGCATCCGGCCGCCCACAGTTACAGCTTCGGGTGGCCGCATCGCTGGACCGTGGGACATGTGAGTGTCTGATTATTAAAAGTCAGCAGCTACGCTTTTTGTAGCTATTGACTTTTAAATGGGTGGAACTTCGCTTTAAAGCAGAGGTTCACCCCTGCTTTTTTAACCCTGCTGCTCTTCTGCACCCCCATTTTTTTTAAATCTGGCACGTTCACACATCTCTGCTGGCTATCCAGGGCTTAGCAGAGCTCGGTGGCACATCTTTGCATGCGCTGGGGTCCTGCATGCACAGATGTGCTGCTGGGCCCTGGCATGTCATGGGGGGTGCCTGGCAAAGCGGAGTGCCGTGTCTGCACATGTGCACAGTCTTGTGGTAGAAGGCAGTAGGGGGTACATACAGAATTCTTGCCTAGGCAAGAAAGCATGAAGTGCTGCCTTGTAGTATAGACTGCACTATTATTTACCAATGATATTAAATTGTGTCCCAGTTTTGTATAGAGGGGCAAGCTACCAAATCAGAACCTGTTCATGCAACAAGTGAAGGTCCACTCTACAAACAAATGGCCACTGCTTACACCTATAACTGGCCTTTGCAGTACATGGAAGAGTGAGGCATGTCAAACAAAACCAAAGAAAATTCCCAGCTAAACTTACCGACCAGCCTGCAACCAACCAAATTATCCTGTCTAACAGTATGCGTTAAAAACGGGGGTTTAGTTTGCATACATTTGCAAATACATGTGTAATTTGCATAGCCACTTCAAAGCACCCCAGTATTATCTGCAGTCCTAAGGCTGGGTTCACACTGCCGTGCAGAGTCGCTCACTGCAGGGATCCGATTTCGGTCCGAATTTTTGGCTGAATTTGGACCTGAAACTGACTAGAAGACGCACAGGACTCCTGTGCAATTCGCTCCGCAGCCGTCCCAGAGCTGTTATTATTAATAAACCTGTATCTAATTCGCATAAGTGTGAATCCAGCCTAACCTTAAATTTTGAGACCCTCCATAGTAGAAGCACATGCATTATAATGGATAGGCAGAGGGCAGGTGAGCCTGGAGGGAGCCCGTCCCTCCTTAAAGGCACAGGGGTGCACTGAACACCCAGCAAAGTTCCACTCTGACTGTAAAGATTTGCACTGAGCTGAACAAATAGATTGCCTCATCCACGCTAAACAATGTGGAAAGAAGAATCTCCCGCTGCTGGCTATTCTGAACTGGTGTTCAGGATCCGCAGCTGTCAAAATACCTGAACTGTGACTGCACCTTATTAAATGCAAAATTCAGCTGACTTTTTCTGTCAATTTCCCAATCAAAATTTGATGGCGGGTGGTGTCGGCATGGCCTCTCATGGCTCGAAGATCAACCAATCTACAGGAATTGGATGACATTCAAGCCGTGTATGGCCAGCTTTTGTAGCAGTAAATCTCTACAACCAATAAGGATCATTCTGTTTTTGTTTTTATCTCCAGGCCCAGGCTGAAAAACGTAGACAGAAGTACCGCACAGCAGCTTGCTGTAACAGTGGGAAACGTCACGGTAATAATCACAGACTTTAAAGAAAAGACTCGATCTTCCTCCACCTCGTCCTCCACAGTCACCTCCAGCGCGGGCTCAGAACAGCAGAACCAGAGTGGCTCCGGCTCAGAATGCACAGACAAAGGATCATCCCGTTCCTCAACCCCCAAGGGCGACATGTCTGTGGTGAACGACGAGTCTTTCTGAAAAATTCATAAAAGGAAAAACAAAATATTGCACATTCATTTTGGCAGAAGAGACTCTGGATTTGGGGGGTCAGGAGTTCCAGGACCCCGCCTGCCTCTGTTTATATTCCTGGATTATTAATATTATTATTATTTTTTTTTTTTTTTTTTTTATTGATGGTTTTTTCCCCCACCATTTTTCTTTTCCTGGACACCATCCTGTCACGTGCTCCCCAGGACCATTTTGGACGGATTTTGGGCTTTTGGCAACCGTGGAACTTCATAACCCCCACACCAACGACCTATTCCATAGTTTTCATCAATTCCTCTTTCAAGCCTTTGTATTTGGATGTGCTCCTCAACCTACCTTTTTATACAGATCTACTGTGCACAATTTTCCTTGTACTCTTTTTGTTTTTTGCTATTTTTTGACTTTTATTTATTGCATTCACAACCCCGTCTTCCCTCCTGTTTGTTTTTGTGCTTATTCCTATCTTTTACGTTTCTCTTTTTCTTGCCCTCCCTGGACCTGTTCCCTGTAATACAGCATATTATCAATTTTTATACATCAATATATATATAAATATATATAAATATATATATATATGAATAAATGGTTATTTAAACCAATACATAGAAAAACAAACACTGGTGCTTGATACACTGTGAATGGAGAACTTTGAACACAGGCCCGAAGACAAGATATCTAACCCGTTATGGTGCCAGCAGCTTCTGTCTGCCATTCTGGCGTTGGTTGTTAGAAATATCAAACCATGTGAACCTTTCCTCCCCAAAAATTGTCTCCTGACAAAGTATTCCTTGACCCATGTAAAGATGTATCTTGTTACTTCTGAAAACAGGTGCAAGTTGTCTCAGTAACCGTATCCATGCTGCATTTTTCACAGATCCTCCTTGTGTTTTTTAAATTCTTGGTTTATTTCAGGCTGGTAAAATCTCAAAACAATATCAGCTGTCTCTACTACCTGCACCTACCAATCAGACAAGACGTTCTGACTGGTGGCTGTGGACAATATGGCTGTAAATTTAAGATCAGTCTAAAAATGAAGACTTTGGTAACAAAGGAGAAAATGGCAGCATAATAGAAACTGTTGCCAAAGGTTCGCTTGCACCTGTTTTTAGGAAACGGTTTCATTGGAATGTGGGAAACTCTCACAGTTGTCTAAGCAAACTTTAGAAAGAGGACCCATGTCCAGGATGTCTGTTTATGTACTACATTTGTGTGGGCTTGATGAGTGTATAGTTGGCAGAAATTACATTCTTTTTCTCTTGTTTTATCTTGAAAGGGAATTGAATTGTTTGATAATAAGCCCAACATCGGCCAGAACTTTTTTGTTGTTGGTTTTGGATAGCACGGAGAAAGATTCAAACTTTTGTGAGGTTTATTGCTGTCTGTGACTCTATTGGGATAATTGAGTCTCGAGTCCTGTCCCAGTGTCATTGGAACCGTCTGTAGGGTATACAAAAGACTAGTGTGCCACAAAAATTGACTATATCCAGGTTTATTAAACATGATACAAAATGGGTTTCCAACACGGTCTGGTGGTTCAAAACTCTCTTCCTCAGGGCTTTAGGCAGAGATGAAAAACAACCAAACCATGCTAGAGCCCCAAAAGTATAGTACGCAGCAGCTAGCACTATAATCCGATACACAGTACTAAAATATAATATAGTAAAGTGCAGCACTATAAAATGTACATAGACAAAAATTAATAGTACCTAAGTAAACACGTGTGTGTGTGTGTGTGTATGTGTATATATATATATATATAATCTCTATCATAATAAGTGAACAAGCTGTGTAAAGCATTGTTCCTGCCCCCCAAAAAAATTAAAAGCCAGCAACTACACACACTGCAGCTGCTGATTTTAACAATAGGACACTTACCTGTCCTGGAGTCCAGCGATGTCAGCATCGCAGCTGATGTTCATATCATCTGTCGGGTGCTGCCTCCGCCATTGCGGGTAAGGGTACCCGGCAGAGTAGCCTTACGGCTTCACGCCGGGAACCCTACTGCGCATGGCCCCGCTCCTCTCTCCTACTGGCCTGGCCAGGTATCCTGCCCCCCCAGAAAGGTGCCAATTGTGGCACCGGAGGGGGAGAGGAGACAAATGAGTGGAAGTTCCACTTGGAACTCTGCTTTAGGTGACAATATTCAAATTATATGAACAACATCAATATTAAATGCAAAAAAGACAAATGGATGGGCAAACCTCCCCGAACAGAGGCAGCGGCAGGAGCGTTTCTTTCTCTTCTATGATGTTGGTTTTCTTCGGAATGAATTTATTGAGAGGCTGAGCTTCGAACCACAGTGTATGGACATAACGGTGTGGATGCCTGTCATGCTTTTGGAGGAAAGCGGATTGCTTGGAGCTTATATAGAGTGCTATTTGACCACTCTTGATTGGTGGGTCATATTATTCCAGTAAGCCCCCCTCTTGTTGCACTGAGGTGGTGTGCGGTCTTGCTGTGTGGAGGCTTGGAGGTTCATTGAGACTTAAATCTTTCCTCCTTTTGCTGCACTCTTGGAAGATCACCTAATTTTCATTGGCTCTCCATTGGGACTATTTATTTTCTTTTTTGCATTTGATTATATTGATGTTTTTCACATAATTTGAATATTGTCATTTAAAAGAGAAGTTTAGCCAAAGCTTGTTTGGCTGTACTTCTCCTGTACTTCTGTGGATCACAGGACTGCAATTCGTTCTGCACTCCTGTGATCCATTTTCAGCAGACAACGGGCTGAAGCCCGCTGTCGGCTGATGTCACAGAGCCAGTCCAGGCTGGACAAAGATCGCGACCATATGGTATGTGGACCATATATATGATAGCAGCTCTCTGCTCAAGGAACACTGAGAACCGAACGATCAGCGGTCTTTGTTTGCTTGGTTCTCAGTGTTCGAGCCGGCAGGGGACAGGTAAGTATGATTCTGAATTTTTTTTCCCATACTTCTCTTTTAGTTTGTTCACTTATGCACTATATACATGTGTGTTTACTTAGGCACTAGTCTATGTTCATTTTCATAGCACTTCACCTTTCTATAATATGCAGAGGTGGGTTCAAGGATGTGCTGGGCACAAAAAAGTATGGTGACCAATATATCAAATGGATTGGATGCCAGCGCACAGTGTCATCGGAAGAAGGGGCAATCTCAGTGGGGATACAGACATCAATAAAAAACCTAACAGAAGTTCTAGCCCTTTTCCGCTCTATTCAAACCCCAAAATAAAAGTTCTGGCTGAAGTTAGACTTTCAGTGTGGGAAAATTAAGGAAGCCAATATTTATCATTTCTAGGGACACTGTAAACCACTGGTCTTTGCCTAGAATTTAGATGCGAGTGTTTAATCCAGCATGTCGTCTTTGTTGCTTTTGCTGTTTACCATTTTGGCCAAATTGTACAAAAAGATCTTTTAATCATAATGATGTGTGATCCCAAAAAGAGCCTTGCTGTCCCGTTCCAGCATTTGGGTAACATTTGCCTAATTTCTGCCCTGGTTTGTTGGGGGTACCAGTTTATTACGTGGGATTTCAAATTTGCACTAGATGTGCCAATAAATAACGTAATTTAGTTTAAAGAGGACTTGTCACATTTGAAATATAAATTAGTTTGGTCCAAGTAGGAAAACTTTTTTATAGTTTGCCAAAACGGGCTATTGTGTGCAGCTAATCTTCCCACGGAAACGGTTGACCTAAAAGTGAGAGTCTAGTGCAGGGTTTCTCAGCCAAGCTTCCATGGAATTCTAATGTTCCTCCAGAGGTTGCTAGGGGTTCCTTGAGTAATGCGCAATTTCTGCCTCTCAGATAAGTTCTCACTGACACTATTAATCTTTTTCGCTATCTGTTAGGGGGTAATTCTTCCCAATGACCACAAGTGTAATGAGCTTTCTTCTCAATGACCATCACACTAATGTATCAAGATTTGTAGATATAGTAATTTTTCAACAGGGGTTCTCTGAGAGCATAAAATTATTTTAAGAGTTCCTCTGTGTTGAAAAGGGCCGGGAAAGACTGGTCCAGTGGATGTGTTTTCAGGGCTCTACTCCAACTTTCCATTTCTCTTGTTTTGCCAGTGGAGACAGTGGGCTGATGTTAAGGGGGAGATGATTAAGAGCTTAAAAGGGTGTGCTTTCCAACTTCTATGTGATAGTAAAAGTTTCAGGGCTCTCATCCTCCCTCTTACTTTTCAGTGTGTATAGATTCACTAATCCAGAATGGGTATGCAGGCTTGAAACTCCAATGTCTCTGACTGCACAATTGTGTTGGGCCAGTCGCTGAGTAGTTGAAGGAAAGATAACAATAGTAACCCCTGAACTTGCACTTTTAAAAACAAGTCTGCAATGACTATAAAGAAAACATGTCACTAGTCTAAGGCCCGTTTCATATCGGCCGTATCCCTTTTTCTCAGCAGGGGATCTGTCCCCTGATGAGCTGAGCGGACGGATGACAGGTCCGTGATATGCAGAGCAGACACAGACACAACCCGCTTTGCACTATGGGCAGTCAGATGTAAACGGACCAGCGGTCTCTTTACATCTGTCTGCCCTCTGATCCGGTCCAGTGGAGAACTCATCCCCTTCCAGTTGTTTTTTCCAGATCAGATCCGATTGGAGGTAGATGGGTGTAAATGGACACAAGTCAGACAGTTTACCTCCTCCACTCCATAGAGGAGAATGGACAGGTGGACCCAATCGGACCGCTCATTTGAAAGGGGCCTAAAGCAACAACCGTCAACTTCATGAGTTCATAGTACTTTAAAAAAAGCAAACGGCTGTTGCGCCAATTATACTTTTTGTGCCATAATAGAAGGAAAAGCTGCTGCTGCACCTTTGCAGGTCCAGTCTTTGGGGCTGTCATACTTCAACAAGAGAGTCACTGTCCTAGAGCTAGTATTTGCTAGTATTTGCATTTTGTAATGTGTGTGGGAAGTGCCCATTCAGCCAAAGGAGCATTTGTGAGGTCAGGTACTGTTGGATTAGAAGGCCTGGCTTGTAACCATCATTCCAATTCATCCCAAAGGTTTTCAGTAGGGTTGAGGTCAGGAGTTGTCTGTGTAGGTCACTTGAGTTCCTTCACATCAAAGCATGTCTTTATGGAGCTAGCTTTGTACACAGGGGCATAGTCATGCTGGAAAAGAAAAGGGCCTTCACCAAACTGTTACTACGAGGTTGGAAGAGCTCAATTGTCTAAATGTCTTTGTATGGTAATGCTTGTCAATAGAGAGGCCTTGGCTATGTGCTTGATTTTATGCACTTTGTTTTGTAATTCGATGTCCAACAAGCTCATATATGGGTGATAGTCAGTTTCCCACAAACATTTGACCAAATAATGTACATGCCTACTACACGTAACTGACCTGACAAAGCATAGTAAGGATGGCGGTGCCTCCACCTTCAAAGATAAGCCAACAAAGGCATCTTCTTCCCTTGTACTTTTTATATGGTGGTTTGTAATCGTGTTGTCTGCCATACAGGCTGAGTTTTAGTTCCAAGGTATTAACCTCTCTAGCAGCAAAGCTGACAATGCCATTGCCTGAATTAGAAGAAAGAATGGGAGTAGAGGAGGCTTTATTAGGAGGAAAAAGCCTAGAGGGCAGATTTTGTAAAACAGATGTTTAGGTGGATTTACTAAATTGGACACCCACCGCAGGGCAAATTCTCTGGTCAGGACAGGTCAATTGTTTCTTTGGGAAAATTACTTCTGAAATTAGTCAATTTGGGCAAATTTAGACAGCATTCTCAAACTGCTCCAAACAGGTGAGCCAGTGCAATAATTCACTAGTGGCAGTTCGTCCAATTATATTAGCTGGGGGAAGGAAGATCCCAAAGTGATATGATTTATGTGTACAAGACCCATTTAAAAAAAAAAATCTGAGAAAGTGGCTGTGTTCAAGGCAACCAGATGGCAGCTGACATTTTTTCCTGGCGTAATGAAAACTGAAAGCTGGTTGCTATGGTTAACAGCACAAAGTTGTTTTGCTCTAGCTCATGTTTATGTCCCCCTGTGTAGTAGAAGCCATAAAATGTGATCAAACAGACCATTGTTGGTTCCTTTTTATTATGCTTCTCAACGATTCCTCAAATACTTTTACTGTATCCCATTATGCATTAAATGCAAATTTCGTATTGTCAGTGGCTAGTAATATTCACAAATACATTTTTTGAGAACATGATTCAGACAGGAAAGAAGGATAGTAACTGATAACCATGCACCAATCATGGTTTAGCAGCTTACATTGGAAAAATAATTATCGTCACAATTTAAAAATCCTTCTTGAACCCTCCAGGGGACCAGGTATATGTAGCACTCGGTCCCGCTTTGATCTGTAGCCCCTTGTGCATTTTAAACACATTTATTTCTGTTTGTGCTGGCTGTAGCTCCACCCCAGGCTGGAGCCCGATTTATAAGCATTCCTATAGGGGAGCTACAGCTCTAGCCCCCACCCCCATTCTAGGATTCTCACTTTATACATTCTGATGTCCACCCATTTACAGCCTCACCACTGCTGACTGTTTTACTAGTAAACATCCGATGCATTAGCAGATAGATCACATAGCCCCGCAGTGCTGATCATTTCCTACTTCCTTTGTAATGAATGGTGCTCACCCATTCCCTGCTGTGCTGAATGGTGCTTACCTCCGCAGTACACCTGCTGCCAAATTCTAGCGTTTGTCAGTGAGCCCTTATTAAGTTTTCGTCTCCTCACTAGCTGCATGGTTGGACAGCGCTGGGGTGAGGGGGACAAGTTGTCCAACCATGCTACTCAGCAACCACTGAATGGATCAGAACAGGATCAAGTGCTACATGCACTTGGTCCTCTGTGGGATTTGAAAGATGCGGTGACACTTCTTAATACATGTGGATTCTGAGTGGTGGTGGTTTTAGAATATTGCACTTGTTTATTGCTAGCCTTTTTTTTTTTTTTTCTTTTTTAATGTCCAGGCTTTTTTTTTTATTTTTATTATTTTTTTTTTTTTTTAATAGTGTTGGAAAGCATAAGAATCACTGTCTGGTTTTTACTGCTATCTTGGGTGCTCTGTTAGAGTTCTCAGTTCTCTCCTTGTCCTGTTAACAATGGTTTCACCAGATAGAAATGAAGGTAAATCTCAAACCTCCACATGGACTGAAATCCATATGGGGAAGAGGCTGGAACCCCCATCAGTTTTTATTGTGGTATGTGTTACAGACTTTGCCACACCTGCATAGTAAGTGAGAAGGAATCTCTGCAGCAGGGACTGCCTCTCCTCTGAAAAGCATTCAACTCTCAGCCCCCATTCACAGTGGTGCGACTTGTGCGATTTGACAGTTCCAAATCGCAAGTCACACTCCATTGCTGGCAATGGAACTGTTCATATTGCCTCATTTCGCAGAAAAGGGTTCCTGCAGTACTTTTTACCGATGTCATTGCTACTACTTGCATAGACGCCTGTTAAATGAAATTGCAAGCTGCAATTAAATCAGCAGTGCAAATTAAACTGATGTGCGGCTTTGAAATCGCGCTCAAGTCGCGCGATTTCAAAGCTGCACTGGTGTGAACCAGGGCTTAAATCACTTTTCAGAGGTGTTGACAGGCGGTGGTGTTGACAGGCGGCTGTTTTAAACCTAGAATTGGTGTACTACCACACCACAATCGCGTATGTTGCACATGGTTGTGGTGTGCCCAGTAGGACTGCATTTGTCATGTTAGGCAGTGGCACTGCCCATTAAAAGTGATATGCTGTTTTCATTTTCCCATGGCAGGTTAGCTTTCAGGCGAGCAGTTAAGGGACAGTAAAACTGCAGCTCAACTTCCTGGTTGCCCCCCCCCGGCGCACATGTGTACACGAAGCCTAAGGCTTTATTTACACAGGCATACTGTTATGTACACCCATACAAAGGGCTGTTTTCTACCGGTATGGGAGGCACAGGTGGGTGGCTGCAGCGCATCCCCAAGCATACTTCTGTGCGGACCGATGCACCGATTAGAACGCAGTCTATCCAAAGACCGCTATTTGTACGGGAGTACACAACAGTACCCCCATGTGAATAAGGCCTAAATGAGCCACAGGTATCAGTAATTACCAGATATCCTTCTCCCTTCTATCCTAAGCTATAAATAAAAGTTGACAGTTGGACTATATCTGACCATCAGAAGCTAAAGGCTGTTGAGCCTACACAGTTTTTAGGAAAACTAGCATAAGAGATGTCCTAGTAAAATGCCATTTACAGTGTTTTTAGGAAAGGGCCTGTCTGATCTTGTTAAAAGGCTAATGTCACGTGAATTATTTGACCAGCAGCTTCCTGACCCATTTCTGGGCTGCATCAGCTCATCATAGAACTGAATAGGATCCCTTTTCTTTGTCTCTATGAGCATAAAAATCTCCCCAATGAGGAAACGGCCATTAAAAAAAAAAGACATGGGTTTTAATTTTTTTTTTTTTTCTCAACTTTTTTTCAAAAAGTTTTGCTATTTGGATTTACACGTAAATACGCAAAGGTCATTTTAATGTTTAAAATATGTGCCTAAATTGTTCATATTGGGAAAAATATTTTAAAGTACCGTTATTTTATCTTTCCTGCTGAAAAGAACATTCCCTAGAATATATGCATTAAAAGCATTTTTTTTTTCTATTCTCCGGTAATTTTCATGCAACTTGTGTCTTTGTGAATATTACTTTTGAGCACTTATTGTTTTTATCACTCATTGGCATCCTGATGTATAGACATCAAGGCAAAGAACAATAACCCATAGCAGACGGTCAGAATTCATAGTTCTCATCTGCCTATAGTATGTTGAAATCTGATTGGCTGCGATGGGTTGCTGCAATTTGTACTGCTGGTTTAAATAAACCCAATGATCTCTTTATTGGGCAAGCGATTGACTTTACAAGGCTGGTTTGTTTTCATATGTAGAGGTTTTCTGTAAAGTATTACCTTGACGTAAGATACATGTTTTTATGTATGTGCGCAAATGCTTGCAAGAGTATAGATAAAATATAGATGGGAATTTCGCAGGTAGGAAGAAATGTACACTAAAGAGGTTTATGGAATAAGGATAAATGCGGTAACCCATTAATCCTTATTCTATACCAGCAGCCATTGTTTGTTGTACAGACCGCTCTAAATTGAAGAGCAGTGAAATCTAGTTGTCATGGGTTACTGCACTTTGCAGATCGTTATTGCTCTTTGCACTGTCTTATCAAATAAACTCTGTTTGCTCCCATTTTTTTTTTTGCGGCTTTTCTGTTCTTCATAGTATTTACACATGGTGATTCTTTCAGACAGTTCTGCATGGTCCCTGTGGATCTTCAAAAGCTTTGGCCATGACAATAAAATTTATGTTAACGTGCAGATAAATGTAGTATTTTTGACCAAAGGTTGCATACACATTACAGTTCTACGGTGCCAATACCCTGAGGAGCTGTGACCACAGAGTAAGCATAAAGGACTAAAATATAAACTAGGAAGGCATACATGAGAGGTGCCAACATCTCCTATTAATAATGTCCAGTATTGTTAATGGCATTAATCAAGCTGAACTGCACAAAGAACCCTCAGCCAAAAGAAGAGGTCCTGAGGGAAAGTCTGACGTGATATCATTAAAGGAGAAGTATAGCCAAGCTTTTTTTTGGCTGTACTTCTCCTACGGAACACAGGAGTGCAGTTTGTTCTGCACTCTGTGAACTGTTTTCAGTGGGCTAAAGCCGCCTGTCAGCTGACGTCACAGCCCATGCAGGCTCTGAAAAGATCCTGACCATCTGGTTGGCAATCCACCCAGATGCTTGGACTGGCAGTTGGCTCAGCCTCTTGGCGAACCACTGGGAGACTGAGCCAGCCATTCCTGCCCCCCTCCACAACCCGCCGCTCCAGTGAGCACTGAAGGGGCAGAGCAGAGAGCCAGTGACTGACAGCCACCAGTTCTCTGCAGGTTGATGACTAAGAGCTGAGCAATCAGCAGTGTTTGATCACTCAGTTCCTTGGTCTTAGAGCCAGCGGGGGAACAGATGCAGCATAGGACCAATGCTGGATCCACCTAGGTGAGTAATATTTTTTTTTCTTTAATGAGTCCTATTCTTCTCTTGTAAATCCTAATGACATATTTAATGTCCCTTTTTAAATGGTTAGTTTGGGCCAAGTTGACCCAAACTAATTATTTACTGCAGTAACGGGTGCTTGCCTGAGTATGCTGTAATAACTGTTTGCAGCCTCAGCTACATAAAATATACAGCGCTGTGTTATGGCAGTGGGACTTGAACTCCTGTCCCACTCCCATAACAAAACAGTCAGGCTGAGCTCTGCTCAGCCATTCATAGGGGGCTTTGTATTATATGAAGGATTACAAACCTGCCTATGATTTGCTGAGGCAGAGTTTGTGACGTCATCTGCATCTGTCTCCACCTCAGCCGATCAGAGGAAGCGTTATATTTATTTATAGAATACAAAGCTTCCTGTGAATGGCTGAGCAGCTCTATACCCAACTCTGTTGTTCCCGGAGAGGGATAGGAAGTCTCCCTCCCATGGCCCGAATACAGCGCTGTATACTGTATGTTGCTGAGGTGACTAACGGTTAATACAGTACACCCAGCAGGTGCACGAAATAAGTCTGGGACAATAAGTCTTCAAGTACACACTGCCTACTTTGTCTGCCGGCCACGGCAAAATCGCGGCGCAGTTTTGGTGGTCAAACATTCCTATTCTGAGCACAATTCTTCCATGTTCAGGAGAGGGAGGTTGTAGCTCCCCTAACCGCAGCAGCTCCTAAACTCTGGTAAAAGCCTACGTGTACATGGACACACAGGCTTTTATGGAGTTGAGTTTAGGCACTTTGGCATAAAAACGGCAAAGCTCCTAAACTCAAGTTTATGAGCTGCTAGTGTACATAAGGCCTTAGCATGGAATTAGGCTTTAGGGCACCACACCAACGATAAGAGTCCTGAGTAGTTTTTTTTTATTGTTGAAAATCACTAACCTAAGGAAGCCAAAATTGGGGGGCTCACACTCTCACCCTTTATCAGGGCTTGTGAGTTATGTTACTTCTGGAATGCATGGGGTTTTTAAATGTTTTTAAATACAACATCAGATGTTTGCACCGGCAGGTAATGCCTCGTTCTTAACATGACATAACTCATAATCTCAATGAAGGGGAGGAGTGTGTGAACCTCCAAAACGTGTTGGATTTCCTGTGTTGATTTTTCAGTAATAAAAAGACTTTATTACCATTGTTGTGTTGCCCTTACTGCTATCTTCTGGTTAATATAAACCTAGGACCTGGTACTATTTACAGAGACCACAAGATATGTGTGCATCAGACATTTACAATTCAGAATAATGTCAGGCAATCCCTCTTCTGTGGCACACCTAAACTTATAATTACAATACTACAGAACAATGATGCACATATTACCTGGAGATGTAGACATGCACAATTTAATGAAAGCCTAAAGATGATATGTGGATGTTAAAAGCTCTAATTTTGCTGACCTAGCATTGGTCATTTAATAACAAGAACTTTCCAACTGCTGGAAGCCTACCTTGCGTACAGAGTCTTTTCATCTTGCTATTTTCCCAATAAAAGAGGACAAGCTGTATATGTGCTGATCCTGCCCACTGGGATGAGCCATAAGACACATCACTAGCTAATTCCATGTCTGAGAATGAGCAGATGTCTACCCCCTATTGTTCTCCAGTAGACCTCTGCCCATCCATGGTCACCCCAACACCTTGGCTACATGTTTTTTCAATCCTGGAATAGATCAAAGTCCAAAGGGTCATGTTTAAATTCTTGATAGAACAGTTCTAACTGGTAAGTCAAATTTAGGTAGTAAATCAGATCGCCAGCAAACCATGTAAACGCATCCCAGCTTGCATATTACTGGTTGATGGCAAAACTGGTAGGGTTGAGGCATTGAACATTTAAGTACCGTTTTGGAAGATTTTTTTTTTTTTGAGTGATATGCATTTGTACCGTATTGGCCTTAATAGAGTGATACCTCCCTTTTACCATAATTCACACACGTTTGGTGTTGAACAGTCATTTTGTGATTTTCTTTCCTTTTTTCTACCTATTCACTCTGGGGTACTCTTGCTTAGTCCAACAATAAACACGGCGTACAGCTCATTCCAGTGGGCTGACCAGAGTGTTGTCTTTACATATATATTCAGTTATGTAAAATGTTTAAAATCCTCTATTGCAGCCTTTTTAACCTTTTTACCCCAGAGGAACCCTTGAAAAATATTTTTCTAAAACCAATTCATTGATGGTCAATGGCAAAAATAACCCTTACATTGGTGGCTAGTGAGAAGAAAGCTCACCATACAGCTAAAAAAGGTGATTGATGTCATGCCACTTGCTATGCCAAGTGGCGTTGACCCTGACACTGCAGGCAACGTCAAACAGGAGGTCAATTAACCACAGCTCAAGGAACCCCTCACAACCTCTTGAGGAACCCTGTGGTTTCTCAGAACCCTGGTGGAAAGTGGCTGCTCTATACTAAATAATTGTTGTGCCCTTTTAAGTTTTTTCTACTATGTGTGGCTCTCTCACCTCAAAATAGAATAAAAAAATGGCATCTTTCTTGCATATCAAGGAACCCCTAGCAACCTCTTTAGGAACCCTAGGGTTTTTCAGAACCCTGGTGGAAAGTGGTTGCTCTATACTAAATAATTGTTGTGCCCTTTTTAGTTTCTTCTACTGTGTGCGGCTCCCTCACCTCAAAATAGAATAAAAAAAGGCATCTTTCTTGCATATATTTGTGAAGTTATGCAACTGTCTGAAAGAACATCTGTGCTCACAGTAACCAGTCAGCTTCTCCATTTCATTTTCTAATCTGCTCTGATAGCACAGAAGGGTGATTCTTGTTTGATTGCTATTAAAAAGCGCACGCCTTTTTTTTTTTTTTTCCATCATTGTGCTACACGTCCTGTCTATTAGGTTTTCTCTGTTTTATGGCAAGTTTACAGCTAGATCAGGGACTTGCAGAGAAGGAATTAACGTTAGCGTTTACAAAGTGTTCCGTAGTGGGTTTGTTTATCTGCGTAAGTCATGGTCTTATTACAGTGTTTTATGGGGCCATAATTGCTGGTTTAGCTCAACCTGCCGAGCATGTTTAACTCCCTGCAGTTAGCGAGCCGCGGATTCCTGCCTGAGCTTATAGCTATACCTATTCTTTACCATTACTGCAGTCCTCCCTGTAAAACAAATTTACAGAGTCTCAAGTTATGGCTGGTATTTGTTACAGATCACCTTTCTTTTGTTAGATTGTTTTCAGGAGTCTTTTTTTTTTTTATGTTTATTGGCTTGCATGTGCATTATTGCATATTTTACCCTGTAAATAGATCTCTGGTCAGTATTTTTGACAGGGGGAACTACTGAAATTGGTGTACACAAACCTATTTACTTTTTTAAGGGGATATTTAACGCTCCATGCACATTGTGCTCCTTTGGATGCCTTTTCTCATTATAGGAGAAAGCGGCTAAAAAAAAAAAAAGCGGTAAAAGCCATGTTTTTTAAAAAAGCATTTATGCTTTAGCATTCAAGCATTCGACTGGCCAGAATAATAATTTGTTCTGGCCAACTCCAAACATGCAAGTGATTTTTTTTTTTTTTTTTTTTTTTTTTTTTTTTTATTCTGCCTATGTGTGCATGGACACACAGGCTAACCTGGAGGGGTGTTCAGAGGCAAAAAAAACAAACACGTCAAATACCTGTAAAACAAGCATTTTTTTTTTTAGCTGCAGTGTGCATGAGGCCTTAAAAATAAAAAAATAAAAAAATACAGTGCTCCCTCCCCATTTACAGAAAACAAAAAAGGTATAGGACTTTAACAGTTGCCACAGATAACCCCAATATAAACACTCTATGTATGTGAAAACCTGTAACATCAACAACAAAAATCTGTTGAAATGCGTAGGGATCCATATCTGGAATGATCTACTGATTCCTGTACCTGGCCTGTCATGTGAAGACCTTCATCCACTTATATAATAAGGTAACTGGGCCATCCGTTACAGGTTTTCACGCACATAGTGTTTAATATAGCCAGTTGGAAAATGTATAGGAGATAGTTGTATGTAATTTGTACATTTTTATGAGGATATGAAATAAAATTTTATATATTTTTACGTAGTCTAAAGTTTCTTCACTTGGGGGTTATTTGTGGCAACTGTTCATGGTTTTTTTTTGTTTTCTACATTTTGAAATGGATGTGGTGCCATGTCAATCGAGACACTTCTCTATCCTCCCCATATAAATATAGATCAGAAAAAAAAACCTTCCACTACTAAGATGGACCTAAGCTTCATTCCCACAGAGACACAGGTGAAGATAGATACGGCCTTACCTGAATAATGGCCAGCTTGCCCACCTGTGTTCCAGGCTAGAGGAACAGTCAGATATTGCTTGGCTACCCCAAATTGCAATAGAAGAGTAGCTGATAATACAGTCTTTTGCCAGAAAACCATTGCAGATGTTGTGTCTCTACCCGCCACCACTATTAAATACTGGGACCGTGCTTCTCAAGGCTGGATTCTCACGAGGGGCCACCAACAAAAACTGCACAGCCTCAGATTCGAACCAGGGAAATATTTCTAGTACACAGTGGGCTTGATTTACTAAAACTGAACCCTGCAAAATCTGCTGCAGCTGTGCATTGTAGCCAATCGGCTTCTAACTTCAGCTTGTTTAATTAAGCTTTGAGAAAAAAAAAACCTGGAAGCTGCAGAGCTGCACCAGTTTTTGCACTCTCTGGCTTTAGTAAATCACCCCCAGTGTGTGCAAACAGCAGTGCGACCACCTGAGTCTCAAGAGCCAACAGGGCAACCCACAGCACAAATTTTGGCCAATTTAGCAGTTATTGACCAAAACTCAAACCGTGTATGACCTGCTTAAGGAGAGGAGAAGTAGCCACACACAGAAACAAAGATTCAGATCTCTCCAAGTGATTCCTCAAAGATATACAGGTCACTTTACAGATACTTGTCTGTCATCAAAAGCTCAAATTTTTTTAAGTTTTAGAATAGTTCTTTGACTTTTTTTAATGCAAATGGAACACAGACCAATGTCACTTAACCATTCAATAGTGGTGTAGGGATATTTGTCACGGATTTCACAAATTCCTCTAGTATAACCTTGCTGGCACAGGGAAGAAATAAAAAAAGGCCAGATAAACGAAGATTGGCGGTGGTTGAGAAATGCGAATTGTTGCACGTGATGTTTTATTCTCACACGTCACATGGCAAACTATTATGTAGCCGGGCGTATAGTTTATTTGAAGCATAGTAGAATGTGTAACTGTCTCGGTCGTCATCCTTTTGGCGTACTACCTTCACACCTCTATTGCGGCAAATATTGACAAAACAATTTCTGGACCGTTATTCGGTACAGATTGAGATTTTTCATTCTTTCTTTTTTTTTTTGGTAAAAACTCACAATTTTTTAATTGATTAGTGCACTAGTCACCTCTTTAATTTCGAACCCTTCAAATTCAACTATTATTTGGCGCATCCAAAAAAAAAAAAATCAGCTTTCAATGTGCCAAATATTTGGAGTGCCCACAATAGTTGATCTGATCCTTCCGTAGGAAATCCATTTGTTTTATCTTTTAGCAGTCATTTGCCATTTTCTACCCAAGTTACGAGAGGAAAAACACGTCTACATTGGTGACCTAGCAAGGGGGAGCAAAGTTAGAACACAGATCAGTAAACTGTTAGGAGGAATACTTTTGGAAGGTTGGCCTTGTCCAAATAAAGCAGTTTTTGCAAGAAAAGCCGTTAACTTCAAATTAAGCCAGAAATTTGTAACGGTACAACTTTTATTTATTTTTTAAGCAGGACTGCAATGCATCTGAGCACCACAAACTAAAAAACACTAATTCATTTTAGGCTTCTGCCTGCCTATGTTTAACTATCGCCACGATCTCCTGGGGGTCCCCCGGCTAGGGGAGTGAATATCTGGCGCCCTGCTTACAGGATATGCCCAGGATCAAAGACTAGCAGATGGCGCTCACTCTCCTCACTGCTTACGTGCCCGGCGCCAGCTCCATCCTCTCCATTTATTTAATTCTTAATATTAAAAGCAAACTTGCCCATCCATGTCTCAATGTTAAAACAAACCCCCAGGTTTTGTAGCATATACTTCCTGCAATCCATCTGCCCTTAGCTCGGGCATTAGGGTGTGCTTAGCTGCGAGAACCCCTCTTTCACTCCCGAAGACTCTTGGGATGTATAACATAATTTGCCTAGGCTTGGAAACCAGGTAGTAACTAAAGAAATAAGCTTTAAAACAAGTAAATATGATATACTTTCCTGTCTACTTACTAAAGCTAGCAGCATAAGGAATATAAAATAGTCAATGTTGATTGAGAGAGTGAAGTTCCGCTTTAAGTTTCTTTCATAAGGGCAAATTTAACCAAAGGTGTCAACCACATTCGTCCTCAGCAATTCATAGGTCTGATGCTGGTGTATGCTAATGAGTACCTAATGGAGACAGATATCCTCATATCCAGTGCAGAAAATGTAGATGTAGGAGAGCAAGCATATCTTAATAGGGAACTGGAGCAGAATCTATTGTAAAATGAATGACTTTTCATTTGCAAATTTTTAAGAGATCCAAGTTATAAATATGGCAGATGTTACCCGCAAGTACCATTGGATAATAGGGAAGTGCACTTGACAGCAAAAAGTGGTATTTGCTCAGTGGGTAGGCATCATCTGCTGGTGGAGATGTTGGTAAAAATCAAAAATTGGAGTGGTTTCCCTGGAGAAAAAAAAAAAATTGGAGTGGAGTTAACTAAAGTTGTAGCACTTATGGCAACTTGCCTTGTCTATGTGTTGGCCGATGCATAGTGTGTGAACAGACCCTTCCTTCATAGTAGTACAACACTTTTTTTCATTTGACAAATCATGTACCTGAACATAGCCGAAAGTCCAAAATAAAGTGAACTGGACTGTGAAAACTGAAAAAAGATGTTATGTAATATTGGATATTATTTAATGGTATTGTGCAACGAGCAATAGAGTACAGTAATCCATGACAGCCAGTTAAATATGAGCAACGTGATGGCCTAGTGGTTAGCATTGTGGTTTTGCTTTGCTGAGGTTCTGGGTGCAGTTCAAAATGGGAACACTATATGTGTGGGCCCTGGCCTTTGAGGGGTCTCTATTCTTCGGAGGTTTGTGCCTGGGGAACCCTTGGAGTGGTCTTGCTTTGGATTTGGGTCCATGTCTCCTCCGAAACGCACAGACTCTGGAAATCTAGGCCTGGCATACAAATTTGGGGCCTTTGTGCCCAAACCAGCATTGACTGTGAGATCTCTTGTTTTCCTGCCTCAAATTAAAGCCCAGCTCCTGGCAGCATTAAAAATATATAATTTAGTCTAGGAGTAAAACAATGTCGTCTTATTCTCACCTTAGCCTAACTACAAAACCAGTTCCCCAAAGCCGCTTCCATTCGGCTAATTGTAGTTAAGCCTGACTACAAGACTGGTTACCCAAAACCTCTTCCTTTAGCCGGTTGCAGGCTTTGAGACGTCCTTGCATACAATGTAGGACCAGCAGTACAGCATTGTATGCGAGGGCCGACCCACATCATGGGAGCACAGAAGAGCACCATCTGCTGAGAAGGCTAGGAAATAAGGTATCACTGCTTATTCCTCTACCCCTAGACTACATGAACTTTAAACCAATTTGCCGTTTGGTTGGAAGGGAGGCACTGCAAAGTAATATTTAAACTAGCCTGAAGTTGAGTTTTGAAGACAAACTGGTACAGAGTCAATTATCCTCTGACCACATAGGTCTTGGTGTGTGTGTCTGCGTCCCTACGACTTGGGTAGGGACATTAAATTGTAAGCTCCTCTGGGGCAGGGACTGATGTGAATTGTTCCATGTACTCTGTAAAGCACTGCCAAATATATTCGCACTATATAAATATGGTAACTATATATAAAATCAGCTTTCAGCAGTTTGCTATAATCAGGCAAATGGTAACAAAAAATAATTGCAAAGGGGTTTAGGGGGTTCTTGTGGTTTTAAGCCAAATTACACAACTATATACCGCATTGGGCTGGAAGTGAGTTTAATTGTGTGCATTGTATTTACTTTCATGCTTTCAAAGCAGACATGTGAAGTTTGGGTGCGAGCTGGCTTGTGTCTTTGTGATACAATCCAGTTATAGTAAAATCCTTATGCAGTCGACCAAAAATTCTAGTCTGCCACAGAGCACTGGGCAGATGGGGGGGGAAGCACCAGAAGTATCTGAAGATATTAAGATCAAGGGTGCAACTGTGGATTTAAAGCGGATTCCATTTCTGAACTCATTCTGAAATCTCTAGCTAATGAACCATTGAGCTTTATTTACTTCCTTAATACCTGACCTGAGCTACGAATGCATATAAGGCATGCTCGATATCTATATCTGCATACTTATACTGGGTTAAGGTTTTAAACTATTGGGACCAACATGACACCCAAGCAACCAGCATTTTCTGCAAAGGCAGCCTTCTTAATATCCTTTTATTATATGTACATACATCAGAGATTCTCAACCTTAGTCCTCAAATACCCCCAACAGGTCATGTTTTCAGCACCGCAGCAGAGGTGCTTTAAAGTATTGTCAATGGCTTGCTTTGTATGACCGCAGTTTTATGGAAGGGAAATTCCCAAAACATGATCTGTTGCTGGTACTTAAAGTGTTACTAAACCCACAACATTAAAATCACTCTGTATATTCAGTAACGCATGCTTGTTATACTGTGGAACCTAAGGGGTTAATCCTCTGCATTGTGTAAAAAGGCTACTTTATCTTGTATGCACAGATCCTCCCTTCCCTGCACAAGTCCAGATAAGACAGAGCCTTTGGAGTCAGGCTGCACATGCTCAGTTTGGTGTGTATTGCTAGAGAGGTCTTTTTTTTCGTGGAAGAGTGCATGTGATCAGCACAGGGCCAATCAGCACTGTCCAGACAGAGAGTCGGGAGCCCTGCAGCCTCATAGGACAGCTCAGTGCAGTATGAAAACTCCTCCCACAATCTTCGCCAGGAACTGATAGACATCACAAGACTGATATTTACTGCTGATGAGAAAAGGTCTTTAGCTGTTTATATTTACCAAAATAATTGCACTTCCATGTTCTGTGTACTGTGGGAGACCAGATACAGCGAACACAGGCTCCTGGGTTTAGTAACACTTTAAAGTGGAGCTAAACCCATCGATTTCATGGTTTCCTAAGGCATGCCGTGAAGGATAACTATCACAGTTGCTTGTTCAGTCAACAGAACCGTCAAGCCACCAAATGACTGGTGTCATAACTGATCACATGTGCAGCACCATGGCAACTGTAGATTAAACAGAGGTTAAGATGGCAGCTTCCTTGGATGTAAAGGATAGGCGGGTTTAGTTCCACTTTAAGGAACCACTGCTTTAAATGAACAATTTGTCTCTCTACCAGTACATTTGGGGGACTGAGTTTTGTAAGGCTGCCAAAGCATGCTGGGGAGCCACAGGTTGCCCAAACTCCATTGCCCAGCACTGGAATTGAAAACTACAGCAAAAAGGTTGAACTTATTAGCTACATTATACTGCAGTGGAACAACACCTTAAGTGCAAGTGATTCAATTATAAGATATTTATGAACTATGTCAATGTCTGTTAGGAAATGCAGGTAAACCACAACTGTACAGATTTTCCACCCACGGGTGACGAGATTTTCACTCCTTCCTGGAGTAACTCTTTTTTTTTTTTTTTTTTACTCAAGACTGAACTCCGGGATAAGTAGATATTGTCTAAATACTAGAGTCATGTGCATTCGTTCTTAAATCTTGGTGTGCTTTGTGTATTTCTTCAAGATCTGTGCAGTAATCCAGTGTGAAACTTTGACTTCCTGTAATAAAGACCGGTCACTACTGCCCTCTCTGCTTGTGCAGGATGACCGGTCTTGTCTCCGCCCCCTCCTGACGTTTTCTGCAGGCAGGCCTGTAGTGGGTGGGGCCTACTGGGTCCCTCCCACAGCTCTGCTCTTTGCACGGGTTGTGTACAGCGCAGTGATGACGTCACCACTACTTTACAAGGTAATATGTGGGTTTGCAAGGTGCTTTATATCCTTTGTGACTATTGAGGAATTTATTTTAAATAAAATTTTACCCGCCCAGAGTTCAGCTTTATGTTACTTGTACGGCATTCTGCAATTTATACTTTCACAGAAGGGCTGTGTTGAGGCCAGGACTTTTATTTAAAATGAGCTAAGGGAGGTGCTGCCATAAATGGCATTGTTCATGCAACTCAATAGATATGGTGGAATAATCAAACTAATCTAGAAATGTTAGTTTGAGATAAGGACCAAGGATTTAGGCTGGCCATGCATAGAGCCAATTTCTTTCTTGCAACCACGGGTTGCAGGAAATACATTTTCTGGATTCCCCCATCAACACACAGTGTTGATGTGGCAATCCCTCCTGCCAGGTCATTGTCTTCTGCTGGAGGGGGAAGTCGTCCTTGCTGGGAGAAGACAGTGATTCTTGCTAGCAGCTGTTAGCAATAATCGCAGGTAAAACCCAGCATGCTGGTTGTACCCAAGTTGATCGATCAACTTGGTACTTTCAGGCTGCCCATTCAAAGTTTGAATCTCTGCCGGCTCCTGCTGAACCAGCCAAGATTCAAACTGTGCATGGCCTGAATAAGCAAAGGGGTGGTCGGCACTTAGGATGACATCCAAAAAGTATTCCTTAATTGAAAAGACATGTACAGTGCTGTATAAAAAACAGCCTACGCGTTTCGGACATTAGTTCTTAGAGAGCCTGCCTTACACAGCTCTTGACTAGCAAATGATTTGAGGGCTGTGCATTAATAACTATATCAGCAGAAGCACAGAAGGAACTTTCCTAGAAAGCATGTGTATAGGCAACTATTGCTACCTAAAGAAACTTCTTTTAAATCCATGAATTAAAACTCACCTTTTAAGAAGAAGAATTTAATGGATCTCTACTAATAGCTGTTGTGCATGACTGGGCATTTACCCAATGCTGTTTTTTTGTGTAGTAAACTTCTGCGATAATTCCCTTAATTTTCCTTCATCCTCAGAAGCATACCCATTGTGTGTTCCCTGCTTTGTTCTTGCAATGTTTTAGGATTTGGAGGTTCACTGTTCACAAATGGGCCAGATGTATTCAGTATGAAAATATCTAAATGGCAGTGAGGGGCTGTATTGCTCAAACTGGGTGAAAGGGGGAAGTGCTGCCCGCAACAACCAATCAGATTTAAGCTTTCATTTGCTAAAGTGCCTTGTAATATAGGCAGCGAGAGTCTGATTGGATAGACCCTTTTTGCTCCGGTTTTGACAACTGAGGCCCCTGTAAGTTTTCGGCGCTTGGTCCAACAGGGATTGTATAGAGAGCACAGTGTTACATATTTCAACCTTTTCAGATCACAGTTTTTCTCAACTTTGTACAAATCTAAATGCGTTTATTGTCTAAATAATTCATCGCAAGGATCTTTTCTTTTTTCCTTGTGACAAAACACTTAAGAACAAAAATCTTTAAAGTGTACTTGCCATAGAGGCACAATGGAGGCAGCCATAATTGGTGTGAAATTTAATTTATTTAACCAATCAACACCCTAGAAATTAGCACTTCACATTTTGCTTCAAGGGAAACAATTATCTATTTTTTAGTGACTGCATATGAAGCTGATATTGTAAAGCTTACCTGAAAGTATTGACGTGTCACATTTTTACTTGCTTGCTATGCCATAATTTCATGGTGATTTTTTTTTAATATACAGATTTGTAGGTTTTCCCTCCTGTGGCTTTCTGTATATTGGACAGTGCAATCAGTATTCTTGCTGAAAAGCTGCCAAGACTTACAAATTCGTTACAGAATAAGCCACTGTTTTCCCTTTAAGGAATCCTTTGGCGCAGGGGTGAATCATAGCCTTGCTTTCAGAAAGGCAGAGAGGTAAAGCACAATCTCTGTGCTGCAATTCAGAGCACAGCACGTATTTGCAGTAATCAAATATGGCCAGTTCCCATGTACACATACAATTCCAAACAAAGGATTTTACAAATATTACTAGCATAAAAAGACTATTTTCATTAGCTGACCACATTTATGTATATATCCTAATAAGAACTATGGATATCCTTTTTAAAGTCCAATTTAAATTCGCTAAATACAGTCCTGGTGCATCAAAGCAAATGTGTGCAAACAAAATTCTATTTCAGAAGTAGCCACATCTGAGTAGAAAAGCCTGTCCTCTACCAGCATGCTGTGTGGAAGCAGTGGAGGTTCAACATGCCTCCTGTGAAGTCAGAACCAGTGGCAGCTGGTACTCTATTTTTTTTCGGGGGGGGCGGCAAACAAACCACCTGACCCCCTCCTGTTCGGTCGGTCAAACCCCCCCCATCGCTTGATCGCCCCGAGCCCACCCTTTTTTACGTCAATTAGAGCCTCAGGCTCTAATCACGTGCCTAACCACTTCAGCCCCGAAAGATTTGGCTGCTGAATGACCAGGCCATTTTTTGCGATTCGGCACTGCATCTCTTGAACTGACAGTTGCGTGGTTTTGCGGCGCTGCACCCAAACAAAATTTATGTCTTTTTTTTTCCCCACAAATAGAGCTTTCTTTTGGTGGTATTTGATCATCTCTGCAATTTTTATTTTTTGTGCTATAAACAAAAAAAGAGCAGCAATTTAAAAAAAAAAAACACAATATTTTGTACTTTTTGCAATAATAAATATGCCCTTTTTTTAAAAAAAAAAAAGCTAATTTTTTCTCAGTTTAGGCCGATATGTATTCTTCAACATATATTTTTGCTAAAAAAAATCGCAATAAGCGTATATTGATTGGTTTGCGCAAAAGTTATAACGTCTACAAAATAGGGGATAGATTTATAGCATTTTTATAATTTTTTTTTACTAGTAATGGCAGCAATCTGGAATTTTTTATCGTGACTGCAACATTATGGTGGACACATCAGACACTTGATACATGTTTGGGACCATTAGCATTTATACAGCGATCAGTGCTATAAAAATGCAATGATTACTGTAAAAATGTCACTGGCAGGGAAAAGGTTAACACAAGAGGGCGATCAAGGGGTTAACTGTGTTCCCTGTGTGTGTTTCTTAACTGTAGGGGGAGGGGACTGACCTGGAGGAGATGACAGATCGTGATTCCTAGCTATTAGGAACTCACGATCTGTCGCTCCTCACAGAACAGGGATTTGTGTGTTCTGCCTCTGGTGCACGCGATCGCTCATGGCCGTCAGTCATCATGACCATCGGCCACGGGCATTGGCACCCCCGCAGTATAGCGGGCGTGTGAGTGCCTGCTATCCCGCTTAAAGGAGCTGACATATAGCTACGACGGCTAGCGGGATCGTGCCGACCTGCCGCAGTATAATGACGGCTGGTCGGCAAGCGGTTAAAATTAAAAAAAAAAAAAAAACGAATTAAAAACCATTCGTCCGGTGCCCTGCATGTAGATTGGGGCCAGGCACATGGATTAGGGGGGCTGCGGTCCTACTGGAGTGGCCGCCACTGGTCAGAACTAGGTTTCTCCAGTCAACAAGTGACTGGAGATTTCTAGCTCTGACTCAGCAGAGGGAATGTCAGAATTCTGCAGAGAGACCGCTGCTTCTACATAACACAACAAGGGTCCTTCTCTGCAGCATGCTGGCAGGAGACAGGCTTTCCTACTCGGGCTGTTTTCTAACAAGCTGTTAATACTTAATGCAGCTTTTATTTTGATGCACTGAATGTATGCACCTGATTTGAACTAAAAGTTCTGTTGGGCTTTAAGCATACTGTACATAACGGCTCCTCTAAGAAAAATGTAAGTACACTCCGCGACTCCTAATAATGGTTCACCTGCCTTACTAAAACCCCTTGTGTTTTTTTGTTTTTGTTTTTTTCCCCTCTTAAGCTTATTGTATCTTAAATTATTGAAATTTTTAATTACTGACTATATATATTTACTTTTTTTGTTTTGATTTTTGCGTGTATGTAACCAAACATGGTTTGAGAGCCAACATTTAGCAATTCCATTGAAACGTACAAGCTTTCAATGGACAACAAATTCTGTTACGTATAACTTGTAACCTTTATTTACTGTGTAAAGCTGGTTACATCCTTGTCTTTTTAGTTTTGTAGTTTTAGCATTTCTTTTTCTGCTGCCGGTTCCTATTGAATGCTTGTTTGTCAGGACATAACTTTGTGAAACCTTTTTTTTTTTTAATTTATATATTTTTTTTGGTGTAATATAAACTTTTTCCCTTTTTCCTGAAAAAAAAATAAAGCTTGTAGTCTGCTTTTAATGGTTTTTACTGTACAGTCTATAAAACATTTTATGATTTGATTTTTTTTTTTTACTTTTTTTTTCTTTTTTTTTCATGCTAAAAAAAATTGTCAATTTGGTGGTTTTTGTGCAATGGTCAGAATTTCACAGGTCTTTAAATGTTTTCGGGGAATTTTTATTAAACACTGCTTTTTTTGTCTAGCAAAATGAAATAAAAAAAGATGTTAATATATTCCTGTTGCTAGCATGTGCACCGCTGTCCTAGAAGCCACTCTATCATTTTCCTTTCTGCTTTAATTAGAAATGTCTATTTATGAATCTCTTGCTTGTAGTTTTTTTCACAAATAAAATAGTAAAAATGAATGTAATATTCATGCTTTTGTTGAAATTTTTTTTACCCCTCGGTGTGTATCTATGGGAATACTTGACCATTCTTCCAGAAGCGCATTTGTGAGGTCAGGCACTGATGTTGGACAAGAAGGCCTGGCTCGCAGTCTCCTCTTTAATTCATCCCAAATGTGTTCTATCGGGTTGAGGTCAGCACTCTGTGCAGGCCAGTCAAGTTCCTCCACCCCAAACTCACTCATCCGTGTCTTTATGGACCTTGCTTTGTGTACTGGTAAGCAGTCTTGTTGGAACAGGAAGGGGCCATCCCCAAACTGTTCCCACAAAGTTTGGAGCATGAAATTGTCCAAAATGTCTTGGTATGCTGCTGCCTTAAGAGTCCCCTTCCCTGGAACTAAGGGGGCAAGACCAACCCCCGAAAAACCCCACACACCATAATCTCCCCCCCTCCCTTGCACCAAATGGTTTGGACCAGTGCACAAAGCAAGGACCATAAAATCATGGATGAGCGAGTTTTGGGTGGAGGAACTTGATTGGCCTGCACAGAGTCCTGACCTCAACCTGATAGAACACCTTTGGGATGAATTATGGGGGAGACTGCGAGTCAGGCTGCCTTGTCCACATCAGTGCCTGACCTCACAAATGCGCTTCTGGAAGAATGGTCAAACATTCCCATAAACACACTCCTAAACCTTGTGGACAGCCTTCCCAGAAGAGTTGAAGCTGTTATAGCTCAATATTGAACCCTACGGACTAAGACTAGGATACCATTAAAGTTCATGTGTGTGTAAAGGCAGGTGTCCCAATACTTTTGGCAATAAAGTGTAAATTATTTAACACTAACTGCCTACCAATTTTTAAAACAAATTGGGTAAAGAATTGGACAGATTGTCATTATATATCCTATCCTGGATGGGTAGAATACATTTGCTCAAAATGACTGCTGTCCAAACTCACATATTAGTTCCAATTCATTTAATAAAAGCAGATCTCCAGAAACTCCAAGCAAAAATAATATAATTTATTTTGCAAATAAAGGACATAGCCTGTCAAAAAATGTATTTACTCCCACAGTACTAAGGCCCCTTTCACATGGGCTGGATCTGGTTTCGCTCAGCAGGGGATCTGTCCGCTGATCCCCTGCTGAGTGGAGCGGCCAGAAGACAAACTACCTTAAGTAACAGCGTGCGAATTGGAAGTTGGATTGTCATAATTTGTGGAAAAGTGGTTCTTTTGATGTTCCAGAGTCTACCCTGGCATTCTAAATATCCCCCTTATGGAAGCTAATTTCAAGGTTCTGTTGAAGTGGTATCGATTTCTCACTAGGCTCGTGAAAATATTCCTAGGAACTTCTCCATTGTGCTTTAGGGGTTGTGGACATCAAGGAACTATGCTCCACATATCATGGGAATGTCCCCAAATCGGGAGATATTGGAATAGAATACTAAACTTAATATGGAAAGTTACTGGAATACAAGTCCCTAGACACCCTCAATTCATACTTCTTAATGACCCAATTCAGGACATTACCAGACATTCTGAAACTTTAATCTTCTGTATATTCCTAGCTACTTTAATCAAGAAAGGCTTGGAAAACCCCAGCTACTGTATATCTCTATCTTTTAACAAAAACACTTCTATACTTTCTCTACGACTAGAAAAAGAACAAAAAGGTACCACTAAAAATATCTTACTTGCTTCTCAGCATAGCACAAGAGATGTATTACTACGTGTAAAATACATTTGTGTTTTAATAAGGGGTCTTTAAATGTGAAAGTGTTTTATTTAAACTGCAGAGTATTTTTAGTGAATACATAATTTGACTTATTTCTATAAAGAAAGTACAGCCTTAAGCTACTGAGACTTTTTCACATTTTTAGTGTCACAACTTGGTGTGACAGACCCAATCGGGACAGGGGCTTTTGGAGGGGACTGCAGGGTAGCCTCTTGCCTACTGACTATGGGCCCTGGCATTTGAGAGGGAGCTACGAGCATTCAAGAAGACCCAGGGCTATCCAAATCTCATTAACCAGCTTTCTTTTCACATGCATCTTCTCACTCATGTTTCATGTTGGCAGAGACCGTCATGGCTTCCTTGACTGTTAAGTATGTAATGCAAGATGACATGTTAATACCATAACAGGATATCTTCCTGAATGCTCGTAGCTCCCTCAAAAATCAGGGCCCATAGTCAGTAAGCAAGAGGCTACCCTAGGGTCTCCTCCAAAAGCCCCTGTCCCAGTTGGGTCTGTCACATTTGCATTTTATGATATACACACATTAGTATACACCAGCCTTTCTCAACATTTTAACCCCAGAGGAACCCTTGAATTAATTTTCAAGCTTTGGTGGAACCCCTGTTAAAACCAATTCATTGGAGGTCAGTGGCATAATTTTCCCTACATTTGTGACCTGAAGAGAGAAATCCCCCCTTTACAGACGGGGTAAAGTGGTATTGGCTCTGGAACTTTACATGCACTGTCAAATAGTAGGTAAATAAACAGTACCCCTAGCAACCTCTAGTGGAACCCTAGGGTTTCACAGAACTCTATGAAAATGATCAAATCAATATATGAAAAATGCAACCAATTGTCCCAGGACAATGTCTGTGATTAATGTATATACACATGTAGCTGCCCCTTTAAGCAAAAACCAATCCACCTTTGCAATATTAAACCATAAAAAGTGTGGTGCTTATATGCTTCATAAATAAAACATTATACTAACCAACATAAGAATGCAATAAAGGCAAAGAAGAAGAAAAAAAAAAAAAGAGTCCAAGGTCGTATTGATCCCAACACCAAAACTGTGAAACAATATTTATTCAAAGTGACTCATTGTTCCATGTCTTCATCACTTGTGCTCAAAAGTGTAGATGCACACTCTCCAGGTGTTCGACCCCTTTTTACAGGTAGGTCAAGCAGGGTTTTTAGGCCCTCAAAGGCTCGTCTCACTTTAGGATGATCTTCCTCCAGTTGAATGACATTTCACTCATATGACAACCAAGCAGGAGACACCATTTAAAAGTATCATTGTGTAGTATTTATTAAGAACAATAGATCAACAAAAAGTTACACTCCCATGTGTTGGTGCCTAGAACTGGCATCAGTGTATACAGCTTATGTGGGTAACCTCGCCCTGCCGTGCCTGTCATTAGACAGTGTGCATTCAAAGCCTCATACCTAGGCCAGATGTGATGTCATACAGGACCCGGAAATAGCGATCCTACATTTCTACGTACATTTCACCAGAGCGGCGTCTTCGGGAGGTGACTTCAAGCAGAAGACGCCACTCTGGTGAAACGTGAGTGGGACCGCTAGGAGCAGAAGGGAGAGGGAGAAAAGGGTTCTCAAAAGCTGCCAAAGCAGAAAGGGGGGCCTGTGGAAAAAGGAGACTCTTGAAGCATGGGAAATGGCTTTTGAAGCCTAGAGTTGGAGTAGGCTTGTGGTGTACTTTGAGAGTATAGAACAATTAAGCCATGGCTGCCAAATCAAAAGGACTGTGTTGTATCATTTAATATGGTGATCGATTCCTCATTAATGATTCTGCCCTGTATGCAGATCTTGACTTCTGTAAAATTAGGAGATGGAGATTTACACGACTAGCCAATGGTCTGGCTAAGGTGAGGAACATTTTCATATAGTGGAGAAGGGCCTCCTACGGACCTTATGTAGGTTAATCAATAGGATTGCATTTATCATGGTGTAGGTTCATATCCACAGACAGCGAACCTTGGGGCAGGTCCCCCACATATATACCATGTTCCCTATGTTTGGACATCTTCGGAAACAAGTGGCAGGATATGACAGAATACTTTTTGCCCTTCTTGGTGGGGTAAAGTACCAAAGAGCCATTATCTTATGCGTTTTCTAAGGCTTGTACATTAAGAGAGCAATTGGAGAGGGCAAGCCAGATCTCATGCCTCTCTACTGGAAAATATGTTCTTGTACTGTCACAAAGGGTTAGAACCTCTGTGTCAGATTTGTATTGCCCTGCCTATGTTGGGAAGATTTTACTATAGGGATACAACAACAGAGGGCCCTCCTTCCCATGTTCATGTTCAGCTGGAGTGTGCCTTAAAATGTGCTGCATGTACAGGTTGGAAATTTTGGCACAGCACAGATGAGGGACCGGGAAGCTGTACCTGACAATGATCCACGGATCAGAACTGTCATTTCACGGTGTACTCATGTTCTGGTCACCACTCGCCACTGATCCTTCAAGCAGCGAAACAATGCCAATAATTTGCCAAGCAGCGAAATGCGATAGCTCCTCTACACCCAAAACGTAGGACTAATGTGTTAAGGCTTACCAGGCATTTAATTCAATAACTTTGTTAAACCTCCTGGCACCAGCTGGGAATCCTTTTAATCAATACACTTAGCTGGCTTGCAATATGAGCTTATCACAGCGGGCGGCCATTCTGTGGACCGCAGGATCGCTTTTAGTCCAAGACACAAACTCAAAGCTTATTGCAATGTGTCACCATGGACTGTAAATTCATTAGTATTTTTTTTTTCTTTTGATCATTTGAGTAAGACTTCAGGAATAAATGCGCATTAAATACAAAATATACCAATATAATTCTTTACTTTTTTTGGACTTTTACGTTCCCCACTTCACTTTTTTCTCCTATTATGATTATACAGGATTTAGTTTACGCATCGCTTTAAAACCCATTAAAACATGCTTATTGTTAATTGGGAATCTGTTTTTGATTTTTTTTTTTTTTCCCCTCTTACGATTCTTTAGTACTGTTTCTAACGCAAGTGATGCTTAATGCGATAAAAGCATGCAATGCAATTATTTGATCATGCAATTTTAAAGTAGAACTCCGGGCTTAAATGTTTTATTAAATCTCAGGAAGTGTATGCCACCTCCTGGATCACTGCCATTTCTGCATTATTTAAACTTTCACTGATAAATAGTGGTTGTCTCCTCAAATATGAAAAGGTTTGGTCCAAATGGCTCACGGACCCCTCTACAGCCTCAGTAGCCTCCTAGAGGAATATGACTCTTGGCTATCTCTCCATTAGTTATTGGGCAAGGACTCATGATTATGTGAAAACTCTAGGTGGGCATATGTAACATGGGATCACACCTTTCTTTAAAATTAAACTGGCACATAAACCATGTATGACCTATGTATGTATGTATGCGGGTTTTTTTTTTTTTGTGTGTGTGTTTTGTTTTGTATATATATATATATATAGCTTCTTCAATTGCTAAAATTATTCATTCTTTTTCTTTTGTTTTGTTGTCTGTTTTTTTGAAAATTAATAAAAACGTATATAAAAAAAAAAAACTTTCACTGATGTCAGGAAGTATAACTTTCGCTATACTTCTGGCCAGTGGCGGCTGGTGCTACATTTTTTAGGAAACTAACCCCGTTTGGCCGGTCCATCAGTCAAAAACACCCTCCCCCCATCGCTATTGTCACACAACTGGGTGGGCTCAGGGCGCATTGCTCCATGCTTCGGGTCCAAGTACACAGCTATGCAGAAAGATTTTCCTTTGTTTTTACCTGTTACAACCAGAGGCTCTCGTTGAGGCACCATTCACATGTTTGCAGTGTGTTAAAGTGGTTGTAATGCATTAAGATAAAAAACCTTTACAAAAGTGGGAAGCTGATTTACAATGCACCTTTACAAAAACACAGATCCAGAACATCCTTAGATTCTCCTTAAAGTCATATGTGCAAAAATTCAAGAGACTAACTAAAAAATCCTAACCAGGTGGTACTATACCCCCCAACTTTTGCATAAATATTACCCAGCCACCACAGATAGATGTTGGAGATGCCAGGCGGACAGAGGGACGCTCCTACATATTTTTTGGTCTTGTCCTTGGTTAAATCGCTTTTGGACACAATGCTGTATCCTGGCCTAGGCCGACAAGGCCCAGGCCTAGGGCATCACTTTGCAGGGGAGCAGCGAGGAAAGAGTCCCCGCTGGCTTGCGCTACACTATTAGTGTAGCGCCAGTCTTATGGGGCGGACTGGGCTGAGAGGCAAATTAGTCTAGCGCCCCCACAAAGCGGCCGCACTGCTTCCGGTGTGCAGGTGGCAGGCGTTCCGCAACTGTGTGGTGGGGGGGGGGGGGGGGGGGCGCTTCTAATTTTGACTGTCCTATCATCCTGGACCACAAACCTTCCTCACTGTGCCATGATTTCTGCTGCACCATTGGCATGGTTATATCTTCTTAGTCCTCTCCATAAAATTATCAGAAATTTGTGCTTAAAGTAGAACTATAGGCAACACTTTTTTTTTTTCGTTTAGGATAGAATAAGGGAGGGTTATAGCCCCTGCCAGTTTATTTTTTACCATCCCTGTTCCATTGCAGAGATTTCCATTCACTTCCTGCCCCATAGCCAAAGACGAAGTGAGAGGAAATCTATGCAAATTAATGGAATCCATTGCCCCCCCCCACTTCAGAACTAGTGTCCCCACTCGAAAATTTCAGGGCGGGTCTTAAACAGCAAGGGGTGTGGCCTTGACAGGAAGGGATGGGTCATATTTAAATTAGGGGGTGCATGAGTTTAGCCAGGCCTAGGGCAGCACAAAACCTAAATACACTACTGTTTGGACAACCGTAAGACATGTCACTCAAAAATAAGATCCCAGACAACCCGACTTTCTTCCTACTCCATACCTCCGGGATCCCAGTGAAACACTACCAAAAATCAATTGTAAAACACCTACTGAATGCTGCTAAAGCCTGCATCCCCCTCTTATGGAAGAACACCCTCTATTGGGACATGGCTGCGCAAAGTGGAAGACATTAAGAAGCTAGAGGACCTGACTCTTACGGCCCAAAACACACTTCCGCTGAGTGTAAATCTGACGTCAGCGGATCTCGACCTTCCCACCAACCTCCAATCCCATTTCCAACCCCCCTCAACACCCTCCCTTCTTGAGTACCCATCCCCCCTTCTTCTTCAACTAGAATTCTCAACTTCTTACTCTCTCTGGAACCCAGTTTTTCTATTCTGGAGCTTTCCTATAATTTTCCCCCCTTTATGTAAGTGGGGGCGCACTTGATGCGGGGATCGGACAGCCTAGGCTGTATTGTGCTAATTGCTATTCACATGACTAGACATAGCAAGACGAAACAGTATTTAGACAGGAACTCACACTTTCATTGATTGAATAAACTACAATTATAGATCTGATAGTGTCTATGTGTTGAAGAGGGGAACTCCAGGAGTATCTCGGAGTATATTTAAAAGCTAAACTAATATGTCACTGTTCCTCCCCTTTTTGTATGTCATGATTATAACCGATCCTTGCCTTTTGTGTGCTCTACAATAATAATAATAAAATTCATATTTGCAAAACAAAAAAAAGCCTTCTGTGTGCAGCAACCCCCCTCAGCCCCCCAATACTTACCTGAGCCCCATCTCTATACATCGATGTACACAAGTGCCTCAGCCATCCGGGACTCTCCCTCCTGACTGGCTGAGACACAGCAGCGGCGGCATTTGCTCCCGCTGCTGTCAATCAAAGTCAGTTAGCCAATCATGAAAGAGAGGGGGCGGGGCCGAGCTGTGGCTCCGTGTCTGAATGGACACACAGAGCAGTGGCTTAGGTGCCCCCATAGGAAGCTGCTTGCTGTAGGGGCACTCGGCGGGAGGGAGGGTCTAGGAGCACCGAAGAGGGACACGAGAAGAGAAGGATCCGGGCTGCTCTGTGCAAAACCACTACACAGAGCAGGTAAGTGTGACATGTTTGTTATTTTTAAAGAAAAAAAGGAGACTTTAGGATCACTTTAAGGCAGCCTACTGCAATACATGGGCTGCCTTAGTTAGACGGTTCAAATTCCTGCTGAACTGTCCGAGATTCGAACCATATATGGACAGGCTGAATGTACCCAGGGTGATCGGTCGATCGATCAACTTAGGTACAACAGCCTGTCAGATTTTATAATAGCTGCTAGCAGTAATCAGTGTTTTTTCCCATCGGGGACGATTTTCCCTGCTCCCTCCTCAGCTGGGAGAACACAATGGTTCCATGGGAGGAATTTCCCCATCAACGCTGACTATGTTAATGGGTATATCAAACGATTTTCATTCCTGCAACCCGTGGTTGCAGGAGAGAAAAACGCTCTATCTATGGCTGGATTAGCTAAACCAACTCTCTAACTGAACTTCCAGGATGGCCCTTTACTATATCAGTAGAAAAATCTAAATTTCGAGGGTATGCAGACCCTCTTTTTCAAGGTGACAGAGAGACAGTGTGCTGAAGATCGGACATAACCCTTTTTTTTTGTAACATGTTATATATGATACCAGGTGTGGTATCACAGCGTGTTCGTGTAAATGGGCCCTGAACAATACTAAAGGTCAATTTATAATAGAGAATGGATATCACTCTTTGCAATACATCATAGGGCTCGTTCACACTAGCGGTTGTGGGACAGGAAAACCCTGCGGTTGAACTGTGTCTTTACCGTCCCCAACTACTACCCCTTTTAACTGCAGAGGCAGTGAGTGGCCCGGCGTGTACACATGCTGTGGCCACAATGTTCTGCTATGCCTGCCAAACATGAATGGAGTTGCTCTGCAACCGCCCGCTGTGTTATGCTATCTCAGGGATCAAGAGGTTAAGGCAGGGGGTAAGGAGGCGAATTAACAATTTCAAAATGAATGTTTTCAAGCACGCTCTGCGCCATGCTGCACAGAACAAATTCCAGATAGAAGGAAAGTCATTTTCACTTAACGGTGTACTCATTTTTGTTGACAGTGGTTTAGACATTAATGGCTGTGTGTTGAGTTATTTTGAGGGGACAGCAAATTGACACTGTTATACAAGCTGTACACTCACTACTTTACATTGTAGCAAAGAGACATTTCTTCAATGTTGTCACATGAAAAGATATAAGAAAATATTTACAAAAATGTGAGGGGTGTACTCACTTTTGTGAAATACTGTATGTGTTAGACGTGCAATACGTTTCGTAAAAAATCGAAATTCGGCCAAATTTTGCATCTTTCGAACATTCAGATGCATTTGAATGTCCGAATAAAACAATAACGAATTTCAACTAATACGAAAGAAATTATAGCGAATATAACAAATGAATTCAACATGATTCGGTAATTCGTTAAAGATTTAATGAAACAAAAGGTCAACTCAAAGTAAATCTTACAGTCCAATCAGCTGATTAATTTTGTGCTGGAGGTTGGATTAGTGGCAAATAGGGATGAGCCGAACACCCCCCGGTTCGGTTCGCACCAGAACCCGCGAACGGACCGAAAGTTCGCACGAACGTTAGAACCCCATTGACGTCTATGGGACTCGAACGTTCGAAATCAAAAGTGCTCATTTTAAAGGCTAATTTGCATGGTATTGTCCTAAAAAGGGTTTGGGGACCCGGGTCCTACCCCAGGGGACATGTATCAATGCAAAAAAAACTTTTAAAAACGGCCGTTTTTTCGGGAGCAGTGATTTTAATGATGCTTAAAGTAAAAAAAAAAAAGTGAAATATTCCTTTAAATATCGTACCTGGGGGGTGTCTATAGTATGCCTGTAAAGTGACGCGTGTTTCCCATGTTTAGAACAGTCCATGCACCAAATGTCATTTTTAAAGGAAAAAATCTCATTTAAAACTGCTTGCGGGTTTAATGTCATGTCGGGTCATGGCAATATGGATGAAAATCAGTGAGACAAACGGCATGGGTACCCCCCAGTCCATTACCAGTCCCTTTGGGTCTTGTATGGATATTAAGGGGAACCCCGCACCCAAATTAAAATAAGGAAAGGTGTGGGGCCACCAGGCCCTATATACTCTGAACAGCAGTATACAGGCGGTGCAAACAAGACAGGGACTGTAGGTTTGTTGTTAAGTAGAATCTGTTTGTAATTTTGAACATTTTTAACGTGTTTAGCTCCAGCCAAAAAATCTTTTCTAAGCTTTTTGGAAAACATAGGGAAGGGTTATCACCCCTGTGACATTTGTTTTGCTGTCTTTCCTCCTCTTCAGAAGATTTCACCTCACTTTTTTGTCCCAATGAAAAATGTTTTTTGAAAATTTGGGTTTTTTTGTGGAACAAGGATTGGAAAGCATCAGTGGAAAGGAGAACTTGTTTTCCCATATTAACTCTTACAGGAGAGAATTTCCCTTCCTAGGGGTAGATTTCATCTCACTTCCTGTTGTCTCCTTCCGTTTGCAAGTAGGAGTCGTTTGTAAGTTAGATGTTTGAAAGTAGGGTCCTGCCCTATATACTCAGCAGAAATTTGGGCCTTAGGTGTTGCTGTGGCCACAACACTGTAAGCCCTCACAGGGCCCTGCTGTGAAATATTAGATCAAGAATTGTAATTACATGCCCCTGTTGAACAGGAGCTGAAAAATTAGGCCTTAGGCACTGGTGCTGGTGCCACAACACTGCAACCCCTCACAGACACTCTAGTTGGAACGCAGGAACGAGCCCTGCTGCAAATTATTGCTTCAAAAATTGTAATTACACGCCCCTGTTAGACAGGGGCAGAAAAATTGGGCCTTAGGCACTGGTGCTGGTGCCACAACACTGCAACCCCTCACAGACACTCTAGTTGGAACGCAGGAACGAGCCCTGCTGCAAAGTATTGCATCAAAAATTGTAATTACACGCCCCTGTTAGACAGGGGCAGAAAAATTGGGCCTTAGGCACTGGTGCTGGTGCCACAACACTGCAACCCCTCACAGACACTCTAGTTGGAACGCAGGAACGAGCCCTGCTGCAAAGTATTGCATCAAAAATTGTAATTACACGCCCCTGTTAGACAGGGGCAGAAAAATTGGGCCCTAGGCACTGGTGCTGGTGCCACAACACTGCAACCCCTCACAGACACTCTAGTTGGAATGCAGGAACGAGCCCTGCTGCAAAGTATTACATCAAAAATTGTAATTACACGCCCCTGTTAAACAGGGGCTGAAAAATTGTGCCTTAGGCACTGGTGGTGGCGCCCAGAACCAAAAATGTTCTTACAAGCTATCAGCGTGATGATTGAGGAGGAAGAGGATAATTACTCAGGGATAGTCACTCAGCATCAGCATAGGCAGTCTTTGAAGGGATCTGAGATTTCAAAAAAAATTATTCGGTTACATCAGCATCAGGTGCTTGGTAGCTGGTGGTGATCCAAGACTCATTCATTTTTATGAAGGTCAGCCGATCGACCGAGTCGGTGGACAGACGCACCCTGTGATCGGTTACCACGCCTCCAGCAGCACTGAATGTGCGTTCCGAAAGAACGCTGGATGCAGGACAGGCCAGTAGCTCAATTGCATACTGTGCAAGCTCTGGCCAGTGATCCATCCTCAAGACCCAGTAACCCAGAGGATTTTCGGTGGGAAAGGTGTCCAAGTCTGATCTTGCCCCTAGGTATTCCTGCACCATGTAAAACAGACGCTGGCGATGGTTGCTGGAACCGATCATACCTTGGGGCTGCGGACCAAAAAATTGTCTGAACGCATCGGTCAGACGGCCACCTTCTCCACCGCTCCTTCTTTGACTGACCGAAGCCTCAGCAACACGTTGTCCAGAAACAGGAGTTTGTAACCTCCCAGTCTCTGGGAACGCGTTGCACAGACCTTTCTGCAAGGCCTCCCGAAGATGTTTCATCCTCTGCTCCCTCTGCGATGGCAAGATAAGGTCCGCAACCTTACCCTTGTAACGTGGATCAAGGAGGGTTGCCAGCCAGTATTGGTCCTTCTCCTTGATACCACGAATACGAGGATCCTTACGCAGGCTTTGCAGGATCAGGGAGGCCATGCAGCGTAGGTTTGCTGAGGCATTCGGTCCGGAGTCCTCTGGGTCACTAAGAACGACATGGTCCGCAGCCACCTCCTCCCAGCCACGTACAAGTCCATGTGTTTCTTGGGACTGATCCCTTAAAGACTGCTGCTGATGCTGAGTGCCAGGCTCCACCTCCATACTGACACAATCTTCCTCCTCCTCCTCTTCCTCCTCGTCCTCTTCCTGTGTGATCGGCGGGCACGCAGGAACACTGTCTGGATAAAGGGGGCCTTGAGAGCTAAGGAAGTCCTCCTCTTCCTGCCTCTGTTCTGCCTCAAGTGCCCTGTCCATTATTCCACGCAGCGTGTGCTCCAACAGGTGGACAAGGGGGACAGTGTCACTGATGCATGCACTGTCACTGCTCACCATCCTCGTGGCCTCCTCGAATGGTGACAGGACAGTGCATGCATCCCTGATCATGGCCCACTGGCGTGGGGAAAAAAAAACAAGCTCCCCTGACCCTGTCCTGGTGCCATAGTCGCACAGGTACTCATTGATGGCCCTCTGCTGCGTGTGCAGCCGCTGCAGCATGGCCAACGTTGAGTTCCACCTGGTGGGCATGTCACAGATTAGGCGGTTCTTGGGCAGGTTAAACTCCTTTTGGAGGTCCGTCAGCCGAGCACTGGCATTATATGACCGGCGGAAATGCACACAGACTTTCCTGGCCTGCCTCAGGACATCCTGTAAGCCCGGGTACCTGCCCAAGAACCGCTGCACCACCAAGTTAAGGACGTGAGCCAAACAGGGCACATGGGTCATTTGTCCCTGTCGGAGGGCAGAGAGGAGGTTGGTGCCATTGTCGCAAACCACCATTCCTGCCTTAAGTTGGCGTGGCGTCAACCACCTCTGAACCTGCCCCTGCAGAGCTGACAGAACCTCTGCCCCAGTGTGGCTCCTGTCCCCCAAGCACACCAGCTCAAGCACCGCATGGCATCTTTTGGCCTGCGTACTTGCGTAGCCCCTTGAACGCCTACGGAGCACCGCTGGTTCCGAGGAAGAGGCCATGGAGGAAGAAGAAGAGGAGGGGGTGGAGGAGAGAGGTGTGTCACAATCAGCATTTTGGAGGCGTGGTGGCGGAACAACCTCCAACACTACTGCACCTTGTCCTGCATCCTTCCCAGCTGCCAGCAGAGTCACCCAATGCGCCGTGAAACTTAGGTAACGTCCCTGTCCATGCCTGCTGGACCATGAGTCAGCGGTAATATGCACCTTACCGCTGACCGCCCTGTCCAGCGAGGCATGGACATTGCCTTCCACATGCCGGTAGAGAGCCGGAATCGCCTTCCGTGAGAAAAAGTGGCGTTTGGGTACCTGCCACTGAGGAACCGCACATTCCACAAACTCACGGAAGGGGGCAGAGTCTACCAACTGAAAAGGCAGCAGTTGAAGTGCTAGCAATTTTGCCAAGCTAGCATTCAACCGCTGGGCATGTGGATGGCTGGGAGCAAACTTCTTTCGGCGGTGCAGCAGCTGGGGCAGGGAAATTTGCCTGGTACAATCTGACGTCGGTGTACCAAAAGCAGATTGCCCACAAGTACTTGGCTGTGACACACCTAATTCTACACCTTCATTCCTCTCACTGCAGGTCTCAGAGAGGACTGAAGGTCTAGTGGGGTTGGAAATCTCAGCTGATGAGGAGCAAGGAGAGATCCTCTTTGTTCTTTGGTGTGGGTCTTTTAGATACGCTTGCCAACGAACTGCATGGCAGGTCAACATATGTCTGGTCAAGCATGTGGTACCCAAGCGGGAGATATTTTGGCCACGCGAGATACGCTTGAGACATATGTTGCAAATAGCAGCGGTGCGATCTGATGCACTCGTCTCAAAAAAGGCCCACACCAAAGAACTTTTTGAATAACGCGCAGAGACTGCAGCGCCCTGCACATGTGGAGCTTTGGGGTGTGATGCAGTCAATGTGCTGCCCTTAGGCTGGCCCCTGGAGGGCATCCTGCCTCGTTGGTGATGTGCTGCCGCCTCCTCCTCCTCCTCCTCCTCCTCCTCCTCCTCCTCCTCCTCCTCTCTCCTATCAGGCACCCACGTTGAGTCAGTGACCTCATCATCCCCTCCCTCCTCATCACTGGAGCAAACCTGGCAGTATGCTGCAGCAGGGGGAGCATGACTGCCAGATTGCTGTCCTTCTTGGGCACCCCCTCTGTCTGCGCTCATGTTACTGCCTTCATCGAGCTCAGTATCGTCATCAGAGCCTTCCAAACGCTGGGCATCCTCCTGGAGCATGTACCCAACACTGTGGTCAAACAGTTCGAGGGAATCCTCATGAGGACATGGTGGAGCTAGGGAAGGAGTCACTGATGACATTGAGCTGAGGGAAGAGGCCGCTGCTTTGCCAGACAAAGCACCCTGGGCATGGGTGAGAGAGGATGAGGAGGATGAGGACGGCTTGGTCATCCACTCGACCAAGTCTTCCGCATGTTGCGGCTCAACATGGCCAGCTGCCGAAAAAAAGGCCAAGCGTGTCCCATGGCCACGTGCTGATGAGGATGCACCGTCTCCACGACCAGCACTAGACACAGAGCCTGCTTGCCCTCTCTTATTGGCTTGTGACTGTCTGCCTCTCCTTCTTGGCCTTCCAGACATACTAATGGCCTGTAGCTGCACTAAGCTGGGATAGAACACCTGTAATTTTCTTCAAGTAGCTTTATATACTGTAACCAGACAAGCCTGCCTGTCAGTAGGAAGATAACAGGAACGGATCTAGCTGAACACTGTGAGCAGGACGCACTGTACTAAATGTAAATAGTCTAGCTGCCTGACCGTGGTACTAATAGGATCAAATAGAACACCTGTAATTTTCTTCAGGTAGCTTTATATACTGTAACCAGACAAGCCTGCCTGTCAGTAGGAAGATAACAGGAACGGATCTAGCTGTACACTGTGAGCAGGACGCACTGTACTAAATGTAAATAGTCTAGCTGCCTGACCGTGGTACTAATAGGATCAAATAGAACACCTGTAATTTTCTTCAGGTAGCTTTATATACTGTAACCAGACAAGCCTGCCTGTCAGTAGGAAGATAACAGGAACGGATCTAGCTGAACACTGTGAGCAGGACACACTGTACTAAATGTAAATAGTCTAGCTGCCTGACCGTGGTACTAATAGGATCAAATAGAACACCTGTAATTTTCTTCAGGTAGCTTTATATACTGTAACCAGACAAGCCTGCCGGTCAGTAGGAATTTAACAGGAACGGATCTAGCTGAACACTGTGAGCAGGACGCACTGCACTAAATGTAAATAGCAGGAACGGATCTAGCTGAACACTGTGAGCAGGACGCACTGCACTAAATGTAAATAGTCTAGAAGATAACAGGAACGGATCTAGCTGAACACTGTGAGCAGGACGCACTGCATTAAATGTAAATAGTCTAGATAGAAGATAACAGGAACGGATCTAGCTAAACTGAATACAGTGTATATATATATATGCAACACCTGGGATGCATATATATACACAATACACTGTAAGTGCAGCTAACTGACTGACTGTTCTGCCTAATCTATCTAACTCAAATCAAATGACACTGTCTCTCTCTCTCTCTATCTCTCAGCACACCGGAACACACACTACACAGGGCCGCCGTGCAGGCGGCCTTATATAGTGTGGGGTGTGTACTAAATGCCCTGAGCCGTAATTGGCCAAAGCCACCCTGGCTTTGGCCAATTACAGCTCTCTCTACTGACAGCGCTGTGATTGGCCAAGCATGCGGGTCATAGTGCATGCTTGGCCAATCATCAGCCAGCAATGCACTGCGATGCCGCAGTGAATTATGGGCCGTGACGCGCCACACGAATTTAGCGCGAACGGCCCATAACGTTCGCAATTCGGCGAACGATCGAACAGCCGATGTTCGAGTCGAACATGGGTTCGACTCGAACACGAAGCTCATCCCTAGTGGCAAAGTGCATTCCTGAGAATTGAGTGAGAAGGGTGTTGTATTGTATTTGAGCAGAGGAGAAGAGATATTGTCATTGTGTGTGTTAATAGCTTGAATAAACAAACGACTTTCCAAACTACGAATCATTATCACGAATATATATATATACATACATAAATATCGAATTTCAACTAATACGAAAGAAATTATAGCGGATATAACAAATGAATTCGACGTGATTCGAGATTCAGTATAACGAATATCGACACTCTACGAATAATAACGAATTATTATCCGAAAACGAATTAACGTAACATAACGAATATAACAGAACGAAATTATGTATTTTACGAATGACAACGAACCGAAAATTTCCATAGTGCACAAGTCTAGAATGTGTTAGAATGGCCCAGTCAAAGTCCAGACCTAAATCCAATTGAGAATCTGTGGCAAGACTTGAAAATTGCTGTTCACAGACGCTCTCCATCCAATCTGACAGAGCTTGAGATATTTTGCAAAGAAGAATGGGCAAAGATGTCACTCTCTAGATGGGCAAAGCTGGTAGAGACATCCCCAAAAAGACTTGCAGCTGTAATTGCAGTGAAAGGTGATTCTACAAAGTATTGACTTGGGGGGGCTGAATACAAATGTACCCCACACTTTTCACATATTTATTTGTAAAAAAATTTGAAAACCATTTATCATTTTCCTTCCACTTCACAATTATGTGTCACTTTGTGTTGATCCATCACATAAAATCCCCATAAAATACATTTACGTTTTTGGTTGTAACATGGCAAAATGTGGAAAATTTCAAGGGGTATGAATACTTTTCAAGGCACTGTATATGTAAGGGCCAGAACACACCAGAATGCGGTGTGGGAAAGGCGTGTTCAAAACTTACTGCCCTTGCGATCTGCATGCAGGTGCTAATGTAGTGTTAATGGCACTTCAAACACAGATTGCAAATGCAGTGCATTGCAGTCACCAAATCACGTGGTACTATGCAATGCGTTTTTAAAATCATTGCAAGCAGCCTTGGTCCAGTGCGTTTTGCAGACCATTCAAATGAATAGGCTTTCAAAATTGCAGGAATTGCACAGGAACGCACACTCTCCCATTCAAACCCAGTGTGAACCGACCCTAAGCGTTTACTATTGTAAGAGGATGTTCGGGGGGCAGTAAAAACATGGGTGAACTGCCTATTTTTATTGACACCCCCCCGTTGACCCAACCACCTACCCCCTTGAGCTCAAGTGTAAATGGGCCCTTAAAGTGGGGCCCCCCCAAACACTTACCTGAGTCCTGTATCGATCCAGCGCTGTGCTCGGCTGCAGTTCTTTTCCACATCTTCTCATAGGCTCCTGCTGCTGTCAATCAAATCCAGTGAGGAGGAAGGAGGAGGGCTTGGCCAAGCAGTGCTGTGTCTGTCTATGGACACTAGATGTGCACTGCCGAAAAATTTGTTTAATTCGTTTTTATCATTTTCCGGGTCATTCGTTATGATCGAAATTCGTTATTTTGAATAAATTAGTAACTTTGGAAAAATTCGAATTCATTATGTTCCATTATTTTAAATGCGGTATTCGTAAACTCAAAAATTAGAAAATTTGCAATTTCGAAGATCCAAAAATTTGAAAATCTGAAAAAACAACTAACTAACTAATAATAACTAACTATTAAATTATAGGTATTGGAATTTCTTTTCAAATTTGGCTGTTTATGAATGTAACAAATTTATCAGAAGTTACGAATTTCCGAAATAACGAATGTCACATCTAAACGAATGGACCGCAACGAATAAATAATAAATAATAATAATAAAACGTTTTTATTATTATTAATTTGTTATGTTCCATTCTATAGATGCGGCATTCGTTATTTCGGAAATTCGTAACTTCGGATAAATTCGCATTTGTTACGTTTACTAACAACCAAATTTGAAAGGAAATTCCAATACCTATAATTTAATAGTTAGTAAAAGCTATTATTATTAGTTAGTTATTTTGGATTTTCAGATTTTCGTTCTTTTGAATTTTCGGATTTTCATTCTTATTTTCAGATTTTCGAATTTCAAATTTACGAATTTTCGGAATGATTCGTTAACCACTTCCTGACGCCCTGCAGGATAACAGCCGCCGTGCGCCTGCGGGGGCACGCATCGCGGCGATCGGTGGTACGGTAAAGAGCCTCCGGCGGAGGCTGTTTACCACGTGATCAGAAATGTTCAATCACTGCTGATCACAATGTAAACAGGAAAAGCCGGTGATCAGCTTTTCCTCACTCGCGTCTGACAGACACGAGTAGAGGAGAGCCGATTGGCTCTCCTGACAGGGGGGGGGTCTGCGCTGATTGTTTATCAGTGCAGCCCTCCTCGGATGCCCACACTGGACCACCAGGGAAGCCGCTAGGACCACCAGGGAAGCTCCAGGTACATCCCCCATGGCCATCCACATGTGAAAATTAATGATCTACATATGCCAATCAGTACCCACAAATGGGCACTGACTGGCACATCTATGGCACACTAAAAATGAGTGATCCCCAGCAATGCCACCCATCAGTGCCACCCATCAGTGTCCATCAGTGCACCCTATCAGTGCCCATCCGTGCCCATCAGTGCCCACCTATCAGTGCCTAACAGTGCCCATCTGTGCCACCTATCAGTGTCACCCATAAGTACCCATCAGTGCCACCCATAAGTACCCATCAGTGCCGCCTATGAGTGCCCATCAGTGCCGCATACCAGTGCCACCTATCGGTGCCCATCATCAGTGACCATCAGTGCCACCTCATTGGTGCCACCTCATCCGTGCCCATCAGTGCCGCCTTATCAGTGCCCATCAGTGCAGCCATATCACTGCCCGTCATTGAAGAAGAAAACTTACTTATTTACAAAAAAATTTAACAGAAACAAAGAAAAACTTTTTTTTTTTTCAAAATTTTCAATCTTTTTTTATTTGTTGCGCAAAAAATAAAAATCGTAGAGGTGATCAAATACCACCAAAAAAGAAAGCTCTATTTGTGGGAACAAAATGATAAAAAACGTATTTGGGTACAGTGTAGCATGACCGCGCAATTGTCATTCAATTTGCGACAGCGCTGAAAGCTGAAAATTGGCCTGGGCAGGAAGGTGTATAAGTGCCTGGTAATGAAGTGGTTAAACGGCTTTTCGTTAATTCGAATATTTCCGAATTAACGTGTTTGTCGAATTTCATCGAAAAAAAAATTCGGAACGAAACAAATTACACACACTCGGAAGCCAGCCTGCACGTCTGCCCCTATAGCAAACAGCTTGCTATGGGGGCAGACACAGAAGAGGAGCAGCTGAGAGTGCTGGTGGGGGCCCCAAGAGAAAGAGGTTTGGGGGGGTCAGGTGAGTATAAAATATTTATTATTTTAATTAAAAAGAAATGCTTTAAGACATTTTAAAATGAACAGAAAGCAAGCAAAGGGGAAATCACTATTTGAAAAGCAGCAGGAAGGTTGTAGTCAGACTATACCACCGCTTTATAATTCTGCCCCTCTGAGGCTCAAATCTTCCCTGGAAATCAATGTTTCAATCTGCTTGGTGTATGTGGGGTAATGATTACAGTTTTCATAGAACAGCCCTAAATCCGCAGCATGTCCGCTCTCCCACTGGGTATACACACTTTGAAAAAGCCTCGGTTACATGTCAGCGGCTGATCTCAATGAAGTCGTGTTTCTGTCTTAAGAAACCGCCTCAAAGAAAAGAAACTTTTCAGCACCGCTGTGACTGCAGTGACGCCGCCAATTAGAATAATTACAGGGATGTTAAGTATTAAATTCCCAGAACTTCATATAATTTGAACTCACTAATGTCAGCCCACACAGGACTGCTGTAGCTGTTGACGTACGTTTTTCCACTGTTAATGGCGACAGTCGTTGGATACAGAACCACAATCAGTGCTCATCAGTGTTCCTCCCACACTTTATGTTTTTGCCTATATGACTCAGGGTAAGTAAGGGATCACTATCTCAGCAAGAGGTTGCATCTAAGTTCTTGAAAGGAACAGAACATTTATTTGGTATGTTAGCTTTCAAATGGGGGGGGGGGGGGAGCCTGGACCAATAGTTTTTAGCGAGGCCCAACAAAACTAGGCATGTCCTCTAACCCTGTTTAACCACTTGCTTACTGGGACCTAAACCCCCCTCCTGCCCAGACCAATTTTCAGCTTTTAGCGCTGTCACACTTTGAATGACAATTGCGCGGTCATACAACACTGTACCCAAATGAAATTTTTATCATTTTTTTCCCACAAATAAAGCTTTCTTTTGGTGGTATTTGAGCCCCTCTGGGTTTTTTATTGTTTGTTAAAAAAATGTAAAAAGACCGAAAACCGTTTTATATTTTGTTAAGAAATTTTGCAAACAGGTAATTTTTCTCCTTCATTGATGTACACTGATGAGGCTACACTGATGGGCACTGATAGGCTGCACTGATGGGCACCAATAGGCTGCACTGATGGACACTGATAGGCTGCACTGATAAGGCGACACTGATTGGCACTAATAGGGGGCACTGGTGGACACTGATGAGGTGGCAGTAATGGGCACTGATTGGCACTGGTAGGTGACACTGATAAGCAGCACTGCTAGGTGGCACTGATGAGGCACTGATTGGCACCACTGGTGGGCACTGATAGGTGGCACTCGTGGACATTGATAGATGGCACTGATTGCTGGCACTTATGTACTGGTGGGCACTGATTTGTGGCACTGTGGGCAGTGATTTGTGGTACTGGCAGGCGGTACTGGTGGGCACATATGAGGCGGCTTCACCTCTTCCTCTTCGGGACCGATGTCCCTTCAATAGAAGCCAGTGATTGGCTGTCAGTGTGAGAAGAAAAAAAAACATATTACCGATCTTCTGTTTACATCACGTGATCAGCTGTCATTGGCTAAAAAGCTGATCACGTGGTAAGGGGCCGGGATCGACCCCTTACTCCGATCTGTGATCACCCGAGTCTCAATTACTGGGGTGATCACAGCGTGCACCCCGCATGTCCTTCAGGGTGGCGTGGTGGGCGTGCAAAGGGGAGGACATCTATTGACGGCCTCCCGGCAAAGCAGATCCATGCTGTAGCCGCCATGCGGCTATAACGCGGATCTGAAGGGGTTAAGGCTGGGTTCACATTAGTGCGATGTCAGACATCGCATGTTATTCGCACCGCAATGCTGTGCAGATCACATGCGATGTCTGTGCGATGCTAACTCAGCCATACAGATTGTATGGCTGAATTTGCATTGCATTCAGACCAAACTCATGCAAGACCCTTTTTTTTGTCTGCACTAGAATCGGATCACATGTGCATCGCTTCTCCCGGGCTTCATCGTCGGGTTTCCTTGCTCTGCATCAACGGCTTTCCATTCCCCTGCTCTCCACGGGCATCGCGGCGGCTTCCGTTTCCTCCCTCCTCCTCGGCGGCCAGTTGGGAATCTCTCTCCAATCTCTTTTTGGCCAATTAGAAAATGGCTTTCAGTCCTGCTTTTGATTGGCCGGATTGAGGATCAGCGTTTCAATAGTGAATATTCATTTGCTGTTGTAACACCTGGGTGGGCTTATGGCGCAATGCTCTGCGCCAGGAGCCCACCCTATTTTGAAGCCTATTAGAGCCTCTGGCTCTAGTCAGGTGCTTCAAAAATACACCCCCGCCACTATAATTCACACACCCGGCATGCTGAAAAGGGGCGGACGCATGAATAGAGGGTATCCACGGCGGCTGTGGATAAATTTATTCATAGCATGATCTCCATCTATTCATATAGGGGGTGGCATGGATAGAGTGGACGGTGCCCGGGAATCCCTATTGGATGGGCCACCACTGCCGAATTGACAGTTCGCACTGTGATATGCAAACCAATCTGGGGGTGTCATTAACTTTGTATTGACACTCCCAGCGGTTCGCATATGGCAGTGTGAAATGCCTGCAAGTCAGGTGCGGGAACCCGAACTGGATTCGTGGGGTTTCCCGCATCACACCAATGTGAACCGAGCCTAAGGCTCACTAAGGATAATACAAAACATCCAATGCATTTCGGAGGCTAATAAAAAATGTCTCCCTTCTTCAGGGTTCAGGTGTTGTAGGTGGTTGGACACGGAGATGACATAATCACCAGAAAAAAAAATCTTAGTTATATAGAACTTACAAAGCGTCACTGAGCCCAGCTTACAACACCTGAGCCCTGAAGAAGGGTGAGATATTTTTGACCTGCGGAAATGTGTTGGTTTTTTCCTATTATCCTGTTGTGAACGAATATCAATATTAAAAGGTTTTAGACTATTGGACCCTTTGGCGCTCTCACTAGATTCTATACACTCACCGGTAGTGTCAGGGGTCAGAAGATACCTGAAGATGGCCAGCTGCTTTCTGAAAACTGTCTGAAATCACACATTGTACTTTCTGAAGCTGGGACAGAGGTCAGGCAGGTGGCAGGTCAATGCTAGGCTTTGGGTGACCTCTAACCCTCTGAATGGCTACTCCCATATTTCTTTTCTGACAGGTACCTTTTAAATGTTAACAACAAACACCTCATTAAAAATGCTTTATAAGTTATTATCTTTGAATTTCCGAGCGGGGGGGGCGTGACCGGATGTTGAGGTGAGGGAGAGAGACACAGCCGGACCCAGTCCTACTCTATCCCCGCTCCTATGCTGTATGCCTCGCAGTAAAGCAGAGAGGGAGAAGCTGCTAACCTGTCCTTGTGGTGCCTGCTAGCCTGCTAGCCTGCCAGTCTCTTTGAGAGACGGATGCCGCGCAAGGAGGGAAGGAGAAGCCCAGGACCACCAGCTGCCAGAGGAATCTTGCACTCGGAGCTCCCCCGGGAGGACTGTCAGTGACGCGCCGCCTGTGTGAGAGAGAGGGGAGCGCGTCCACTAGAGATCAAGCGGAAGTTGCGGGGGTAGCCGTGTGCGGAGCTGACCCGACTCATACTGTGACAAGACGTGGACCGGAGGGGTGAGTGACTCGCAGCGGCGAGTGTTGAGATGTGGGGGAGGACTGGTGCGACCTTGTGAGACGGTCTGGGTGGTAGCGGGAGCCCCTGTGTGGGCGCAGGACACTTGGAATTGTACAGCCATCGGAGGAGAGAGGTTGCAGTGGTCCTTGCTGAGGGACATATATATTTGTGGGTGTACATAGTGCATAACGGACTCGCTATGACCAGAAAAAAGGGGCTGGAGGAGACATCAGCACAGGAGGGTGCAGGGGCCCTAGCACAGCGAAACCCCAAAGAAAAGGGAAGTCAAGTAGCTGCCAAACTGGAGCGATTTGCTCACACACCAAACCAGCATGCAAGCACGACACCTAAAAAGAGCAACCATATAGGGGGGGCTCAGCATCAAACCAGCCAGCTGGGAAGGAGAAGTCTTGCCCCTACGGGGGGTGCAGTAGCAAACGCCCCATTGGAGTTGGGGGTGAACGGTATGGTGGAGGGGGGTTCTGGTTTGGCCACGGAGGTGAGGGATGGTGGTGTGGCATCAATGGCTGAGAAGGAACCATCACTGAGAGACATCTTTCTAGCTGTAAATAGTTGTAAGGTATCTATTTCTGCCCTATCAGCACAAATGGAAAGTTTTAAAAGTGATTTATTGTCAGTAAAAAGTGATGTGCAAGTAGTGTGCACTCGGACAGCTGCTTTGGAAGACAGGATCAGTCAAATGGAGGATGATGTCTCCCCTTTAAGACAGGAAGTCTCACTTATGAAAAAACAACTTAATGAATGCATGCAAAAAATGGACAGTATGGAAAACAGACTACGTAGAGAAAATTTGAGGGTGTTGGGCCTCCCAGAAGGCTGTGAAGGCAATAATCCTGTTAAATTTATGGAAGATTGGTTAAAGGAGAGATTCGGGAGGGAGTCACTCTCAGAATTGGGGAGGAATATGTGTATGAGTGTGTGTGGGAGGGGGGGGGTTGACTTTGGAGTAAGGGGAAATTCATTTTATAAATATTATAGAAGTCACATCAAGAGGTGGTTTAACTTTGCTAAGAGACACAAAGAGATAGGACCCACAGATGTATGGTAGTGGTGATTTAGATAGCACTTGGAAATTTAAAAAAAAGTTTACTATATGTTCCTGGAACGTTCGGGGGGTTAAAGATAATCTGAAAAGGCAGACGATCCTCTCTATGGTAGATAAGGGGAAGGTTCAGATACTATGTCTGCAGGAGACGCATCTGGATAAGGAATCAATTAAGATAATTGATCATAAAAAATTTCAGATGCAATTTCATTCCACTCACACTTCGTACTCAAGGGGTGTGAGTGTTTTGATAAAATCAGGGATAGCTTTCTCCTGCAGCCATAGTAAGGTGGACACAGAAGGCCGGTATATTTTTCTCTATTGCACAATTGAGAACAGGAAATGTGTATTAGCTAACATCTATATTCCTCCCCCTTTTGGGAGGGAGGTTTTGGATGACCTAACTGAATTCATGGTGAACCTCCCAGGGGTTCCGGTAGTGGCGGTTGGGGACTTCAACATGACCATGAATAACGAGGTAGACAGGTTCCCTTTAAAAAGTCTGGGTAGGGGTAAACCTAAGAGTCCGCTTCTACAGTATTGTGAGGAAGTAGGATTGGTGGACATCTGGAGAGAGAGGCACCCTGGGGTGAGGCAATATTCCTGCCATTCCAGGACACATACCACCCTGTCCAGGATAGACCTGGTCTTGGGTAATGAGGAATCGCTGGGTATGGTGGGAGAAATAGTCTACGAGCCAAGGGGGATTTCGGACCACTCACCAGTGATAGTTGATTTAAAGGGTGAGAGAGGCATTAATAGGGGTGACTGGAAAGTAAATCCCTTTTGGCTCGAGATTATTGAGGACGCGGGCACTGTGGTGGAGAAGCTGGTGGAATTTGTAGATTTGAATATAGGTACAGCTCCATTAGGGATAGTTTGGGACGCCCTGAAAGCTTTCCTCCGGGGGATCCTAATTCAAAAAATATCCCACATTAAGAAAAAATCACAGATAGAAGAACTAAAAGTCAAAGAGAGTGCTATAAGAGCGGAAGAACGGTACGTTGAGGACCCAACTCCAACCAGACATAAGACGTGGGTAGAGAGACAAAATGAGTACAGTAGAATAGTCCTGGAAAAGACAGAGAGGAAAAGGTTATTTCAGAAACGAACGTTTGCCTGTGAGGGAGAGTGTGTCGGGAGGACCCTGGCCCTGATCATAAAGGCCAATAGCCCTCCGAATTCCATACTAGCGATAGAAGGAAGAGAGGGAATAATAAAAAATACTAACCCAGAAATATTAGAAGAGTTTAGGGAGTACTTTAAAAATTTATATAGCTTGGCTCAGGAAGATGTGGAGGGAGAAATGACAGCTTTCTTTGATAAGATTAAGTTAACTCCGCTCACGAGAGAAGATAGGGAAATGTTGGATGCCCCTCTGACACTTGGGGAATTACAAAGGGCTGTGGCAGACATGGCGAACCAGAAGGCCCCGGGTCCTGATGGTTTACCAGTAGAAATTTTCAAAAAGTATGGGGAGCTTTTGCTCCCCATGCTTTTGGAAGTACTAAACGGCACTGGGAAGGATGGTAATTTGCCAGTCTCAATGACAGAAGCCATTATAATAGTATTGCTGAAGGAGGGGAAAAGCCCGTTAGAGATGGCATCATATAGACCGATATCACTGTTATGTTCGGACGTGAAGATTCTGGCAAAGGCCCTGGCAACAAGGCTAAAGAAAATAATTTCCAGAGTAATTCATATAGATCAAACCGGGTTTATCCCGGACAGAGCTACAAGTACGAACATAAGACGAGTATATTTAAATATGCAGATCCCCACGGTGAATAGCGGTAAGAGGGCACTCCTTTCGTTAGATGCCACCAAGGCATTTGACTGCCTGGAGTGGCATTACATCTGGAAGGTGTTGGTGGAATTCCAGTTTGGCCCTGGCTTTGTTCATTGGCTAAGCCTCTTATATGACAGACCAAGGGCAAAGGTCAGAGTCAATGGAGAATGCTCAGATTGGTTCCAATTAAGAAGGGGCACCAGGCAGGGGTGCCCTTTGTCGCCCCTCCTGTTTGCCCTGGCAATAGAGCCGCTGGCTGTGGCTATAAGGGCGTCTCAGGGGGTTCAGGGGTTTAAAAGAAGGAGGGGAGAGGAGAAAATAGCAATGTACGCAGATGACATTCTGTTATTCCTAGGGGATACGCAGGAGTCATTAAGGACGGCTATGGGAATGGTCGAAGACTTTGGCCAATTCTCTGGGTTAAAAATTAATTGGGAAAAGTCAGCAATATTACCTATAGACCCCCTGATGGAGCCCCTTCCGGATCAAACCACACAAATTAAGGTAGTCAATCAGATGAAATACCTGGGGATTAATATCTCAAGGGAGCCGGAACAATATATTGCAGAAAATCTAGTCCCATTAATGAAAAAACTCAAACAGAAATGTAGGGTGTGGGGACGGTTGCCCCTGTCGGTCGCCGGGCGCTGCAACCTGATAAAAATGGTCTGGATGCCGCAAATTTTATATATTCTGCATAATTCACCTGTTTGGATTGCTAAACGATGGTTCAATAAAATGGACAGCTTATTTAGAGAGCTGATTTGGAAAGGTGGCGCAGCAAGGATCGGCCTGCAGACGCTCCGGCGAACGACAGAAAAGGGAGGACTGGGAGTCCCGGATCCGGGATGTTACTTTCTGGCATCACAGGTCCAGCATATGGGAGGATGTAATAGGCCCGGGAAAGAGGTAACAGGGAATAAAGTACTCCTAGGTGATACTAACCACGACACCATAGTAGAAGCGTTGGAGGCGGACTCCTTTATCACCAGATGTCCCACTACCCAGTTGATGGTCAAGAGCTGGTCCAAGGTCAAAAAAATAATGGGCTATGTAGATTTCTCTGAGTTCTCCCCATTGTGGGATAATAGCAAGCTTAATGAAGTGAAAATAATGGGGAAGATTGAAGAGTGGGATCGGCAGGGCATCCATTATCTCTCACAGCTTTATAAAGCCGGGAAATTAAAAACATTCCAGGAATTGGCGATTGAATTCGCGATCCCTAACCGTTCATTTTACAGATACTTGCAGGTTAGGCACGCTTTAGACGCACAATTTAACGGTAAGGAGCCACTATGGAGCGACATGATCTCTGTGAGAAAATTGGTCGACTCAGATTCCACGAAAGGTCTGATATCTGATATGTACAGCAGTTTAAGAATCTCGATACAGGGGGATAGAGCGGAGGACAAAAATAGGAAGAAATGGGAGGATGAGATTGGGAAAATATCGGACAGTCAATGGGAGTATGTATTGTCATCAGGACCCAGGGTTTCCCTCTCTCCATCACAGGTAGTGTCGCATTTATATTTGATATATGGGGCGTATTTTACACCACTAAAGCTGTTTAGGATGGGGAGGAGGGTAGACTCGGGGTGCCAGAGGTGCGGAGGAGAGAGGGGAGATCTATTACACATGTTCTGGCGCTGCCCAAAACTGTACAGATACTGGAAAAGTATTGTGGACAGGATAAATTTTATTTTTAAGACATCACTAAGTATGGATGCCAAGATCTGCCTACTAGGTCTAATAGAGGAGCAACAGCCCGCGAGAGATACACAGACTGCAATAGTTAGGTGCCTGTTTCAAGGGAAAAAGCTTATAGCCAAGAATTGGCAGAGAAAAGAACCCCCGACGTTCGAAGAATGGGTGAAAGAAGTGAAGGAGGAAGTTAGTAGAGAGAAACTTATATATAAGAAAAGAAGTAATCACAAAAAATTTGAGAAAATATGGAAGGATTGGGTGATGTGGGAGAAGCACGGGGTGAATGGGGAGGGAGAATGAGGTTTAAGGGGGTTGGGGGGTTGGGGGGGGGTGTGATGGCGGGGGGAAGGGGAGGGAAGGGGAGTAAAAGAAAGGGGAAAAATTTTGTATGTCCCTCAGGTAGAGGAGGGTATTTTATTGATGTTCATGCTCCTTGCCTTTTTCTTTTTGTGGACTGCTGTATAAATACGGTAAAAGTTGAAGACTATGTAAATACTGGTTATGTCAGTCCCCAGAATGTGATCTTATCTGCTTTCTTTTTAATGTGAATTGTTGTTTTTCAATAAAGAGGATTTAAGCAAAAAAAAAATGCTTTATAAACCCCCTGTAGCCCCCCCCCCCCCCCCTAAAAAATGATGAACTACTTGCACTCTTTGTGCTCCAGTGCTGCCCTCTGCATCCTCCATTGATCCTGGCCACCAGCCCACTTCTAGGTTGACTGTATTCCAGAGTTGATTGTGACGGAACCGTCCAGCACCCAGTTTGGGTGCTTCCATCAAGATATAGCTTCCTCCAGTCTGGAACCAGGAACCAGGCATTATCACTGAGCACCCAAGACTAGGCGACACTAGTTAGATGCAAACTGGAACTTTTTATTATATACCACACAAAAAGAGCTTGGTCATGTTATGCAAACAGTAAGATAATTAGCATAACTAGGAAACAGCCAACATAAACATCAGTCTAATTAACATGAACTAATTAAATAGCTAGTCACCTAAACAAACCTAGGTGCCCAGACCGATCGGCAGCCAGCCCACCACCCTGGATATACAAAGTACATTACACTTTAATCATAAGCATAAACACATAACATCCCACAATGGTTCGATAATGAGGTAGAGTTGACACGAGGCTAATCCCATCATAGGAACCTCCAAGACAGCATTTCTCAAGCTTTTTACCCCAAAGGAACCCTTGCAATCATTTTCAGGTTTCAGCGAACCAAAGTAGTCCAGTGGCGGTCTTTGGGAATTTGTCCCCTCCGTTGGTGGTGGACAGTGGGAAGAATGCTCCCTTTACAGACATGGCTCTGGCTCTGTCAAGTGGTGTTGGACATGGAACTAAGCAGGAACTATCACATGATAGGTCAGTTAGCCACATCTCAAGGAACCCTTAGCCACCTCTGGAGGAACCCTGGTTGAGAATGACTGCTCCAAGAGTTAGCCAAATTAGCAAACAGCAAACAATAGGTGACTCAATTAACAATGAGACATTAACAATGAGACATGAGACTTAAAGTGGAGTTCCACCCACTTTTACAACTCTTCAGCATCCCTCACTAAACTGTGCACTGTAAACAAATTGGATATTTTTTTTTTTTTCTCAGCACCTACTGTATATCTGCTGTATTCATTTTTCACTTCCTCCTCCCTGGCCGCAGCCCATCGCATCATTTCCTGTTTGCAATGCCTTCTGGGAAGGGGCGGCAACTTCCTCTGAAACTGCCGTTGCTATGGAAACCTGACCTGAAACCTATTACACTGCTTGTGCTGCACTGAGCATGTGCGAGATCTGCAAGGATGAGATCCAGGAAGAAATACAGTCTGGCTTCAAATGCCCACACTTAAGATGGCCACGGCCTGCTGTAAGTTTACAAAATAACAAACTACTGCTATAAACTAACAAAACAGACCTTAGTTTACAGACTAACTTTACTAGAATACATTAAGCTTGTGTATTATAGGGTATTTTTATTTAAAAAGTATAATTTCGGCCGGAACACCACTTTAACAGAAAGACACTTAACACCTTAATAAACAGACTATAGCAAGAGACCCCAGTATCAGGTTGCTTTGAGCTGATCATAATAACATCTGCTCTGAGTCTCACAGTCTAAAGCAGTCATTGCTGGTTTGGGCATAGAAGCCCTACATATGTATCTGGGTATCCCAGTTTCCAGAGTCGGTGTGTTTTGGGAAGACGTGGACTTCAGTCTGAAGCAATAGCACTCCAAGGGTCCCCCAGGCACACACCTCCCAAAGAGCAGTGTTCCCTTAAAAGCCAAGGCCCATAGTCAGTAGGCAAAAGGCCACCCTGCAGTCCTCTCCAAAAGCCTCTGTCCTGGTTGGCTCTGTTACATTAACCACTTCTTGTGAGCCCAGGCTGTCAATGGCACACCCCCTGGATTAGAGTCATCACCCTGGAGTTCATAGTGGAATTGAGGACAGCCTACCTCCAACGCTAGAGAAAGAGGGACAGAACTTGCCACATGAATGTGGGAAGACTCATACATTTAAAAGATGTATACTTTAATTTATTTTCTGAAGTGCTCTGCCACTACCCCTTCATACCCTGAAGCTGTAATCTTCTGGTGCTGTTGGGGTTGTTACCAGTTCTGGAACTGCCATAGGCATTCACCAAGAGTGACAACTATGCCCACCCTTTCTGCACCCCCCCTCCATCCATAGAAACGGTACTGTAGGTTCCATTAATGAAATGCACCTATGAATGGAGGACAGGTGGATGAATGAAAAGGTCCACCTCCTCCATTCTCAGAACGTTTTTCATTCAAGCTGCTGATTGAAAGGATCGCTGGGCTACCATATATGTTCATTCATATGTTTGTCCACAGCGGGGTTCTAACAAAAGGAAAATGTCCCCCATGTTCAAAATCTCCAAATTCAACAAAAATGGGAGATGTCAAAAGTCATCCCTACCTCTGGGGATAGTTGATGGGCCAGTTTGGAATTTCTCAGCCACTTACAATGGTTTCCCCCCCCACATAAGGACAATAGTGGGGGTGTCACCAGTCTTCACTACTGTTGAGGTCAGGCAATATGGGCACATTTTTTTGTGCAATTATCATTTTGGAAAGACATGTCTCTGCAACCAATCGCCTCTCGTCTATGGTTGCCTTACATCTTGTACATCGGCACACAGGGCTGGATTTACATCTCTGGAGCCTATAGGCAGAGAATTCTGAAGCACCGCCCTCCCACCAAAAAAAAAAACAGTAAGACTGACTTTTTTCTTCTTAATAAATTACCGCAAAGGACTAGGAAACGCAAAATTTTAGAAAAAAACACATTCAAGTGAATTTTAGGGCAAACAAAAGCAATAAACTACCCACATTTTTTTGGTAAAATATAAAAGACAAGGTTGCACCGAGTAAATAGATACCCAACATGTCAAACTGTAAATTTGTGTGCGCCCATGAAATGGCGGCATACTTCCGTATCCTATATTTGCTATAGTCAATGCTTCAAAAGCCCCCTATAGGTCATCAGTTTAGTGTTACAGAGGAGGTCTTGTGCTAGAATTATTGCTCTCACTCTTACATACGAGGTGATATGTAACATGTGTATCGCAACCAACGTTTTCACGTGTAGGCTCTCCCGATGCACGCTTTTACATTCATACGTAGATGTGGGGGAATTTTTATGTACCTGGGTGTAACTTTTTTGTTTTCATCACATAGGGGACAAAAATATGATGATTTTTAGATTACAGGTTCCCTTTAATGAGACATGCAGGGTCTAAAAGACCCCTAATGTCTCCTCCGGGCCCCACTGAATGCATTGCAATGTATATCGCATTGCAAAACATCCCTTCCCGAGATGACGGGCAGACATGATGGGCAGATGTGTGTCTGCTGACCGCTGTTCTCCCTCCCCTTCACCCGCTGGCAACCGCCATGTTGGTCCTGGGCCCGCAGATGGGCAAGCGGACCCTGGATTACGGGCACTTGCAATGGGGGGGGGGGGGGGGGCTCCAGTCTTGGGGGAGTATGTGGAAGCAATCGGGCGGCTGCCTGTCAGTTTTACACACAGTTTGTGTGTGACCCCCCCCCTGTCAGGTCTGTACAACGTACGGACCTGGCAGTGAAAGGGTTAGAAAAAAAACATCATACAGATAGGTGCCCCTCTAGGAAGGGTGCCTGTAGGCACATGCCTACAGTGTCTAATGGGAAATCCGGCCCTGTCGGCACATTTGACTTTTGGCTTCTATACTTTTTCTTAGGGAACAAGCCAAGAGTTCTCCTTTAGACCCCCTGACGCAAGCCTGAGCTCTCGCTGACCGACAGACATCTTGCACGCAGCTGCTTTTTTTTTTTTTTTCATAAATATTATTTATCTGGCTGTCAAGATTTATGGTTTTCATTAATGGAAATGCATTGTGAATATTTTAGCAGATGCGTAGTGACCTTGCCTGTTCTCTTGCTGCACACTCTTGGGATAATTGCTATGTGATAAGCAGACACAGCTGACCTCTTATTTTCCTATTAGGCATAAACAGGCGTAGAGCACCAGCGTGCCCGTGGCGTTCCGCCTGTGTTACAGACATCTCATTTGTATTCTGGAAGGGCACCTGTGCTGATGGAGTGACGCTGGCCGCAGTCCGCAGGAATCCAAGTCACAGCAGAACAGAGCGCCTTGTACTTCGCTCACAGTTCTAAATTTACAATTCGCCCCGCAGAATTGGGGCCTATCAGCGGCGTGCAGAATTGAAGGCAATCTGCGAGGAAGCTGAACACCTGCCTCAAAATCCTCTGATGGAAGCAGCCATTTACTGCTTAGCAAGCCATGTGCTAGGTCAGAATTTATAACTTCGCTTGTGGTGAAATAAGCTCAGCTCCACCGCCTAGGACTTACTACACTCACCGGCCACTTTATTAGGTACACCTTGCTAGTACCGGGTTGGACCCCCTTTTTGCCTTCATTCTTCGTGGCATAGATTCAACAAGGTGTTGGAAACGTTCCTCAGAGATTTTGGTCCATAGTGACATGATAGCATCACACAGTTGCTGCAGATTTGTCGGCTGCACATCCATGATGAAAATGTCCCGTTCCCCCACATCCCAAAGGTGCTCTATTGCAGTGGTCATCAACATTGTGTCAGAAACCATGAAATCAGACCGAGACAGAAGTACAGTTAAATCACACTTGTTCAATAATAAAAGTAAATAGAACAAATGTAGTCAAAACATAGCCAGAGTTCAGGAACCGGAACGGATAGTCAGACAAGTCAGACAAGCCAAACGTCAGGGAGCTGGAGATGAGCCTAGTAAAACAGCAAGCAGGATCTGGAGCCAGAAGGGATGTCAGCTAAGCAAGTCTTTTAACAGGAATGCAGGAGAGCATTTCTGTGATGTTGATTAAGGCGAAGGCAGAGATCCTCTGGGTTGGACGGCTTAAGTAGGCAGGACTGATGAGCAGGATATCATCAACAGCTGAGTACCTGTGGAGAGATAGGAGCTGGCAATTAACCGAGAACTGACCAGCCAGCTCAGAGAAGGAAGGGCTGAGCCCAGTCCTGACACCCTGTCCTCAGGGCCTACTAACAGGCCATGTTTTATGTATTACCTTGGGGAGATGCAGACTAGAAAACTGCAATCACTGAGCAGCAAATGATATCACCTGTGATGTATTTCAGTTATCTTGCAAACCTGGCCTGTTAGTGGGCCCTGAGGACAGGAGTTGATGACCACTGGTTTAATAGATTGAGATCTGGTGACTGTGGAGGCCATTGGAGTACAGAGACCTCATTGTCCAGTGGTGAGATGATTGGAGCTTTGTGACATGGTGCATTATCCTGCTGGAAGGAGCCATCAGAAGATGGGGACACTGTAGTCATAAAGGGATGGACATGGTCAGCAACAATACTCAGGAAGGTGTTTAAACAATGTTCAATTGGTACTAAGGGTCCCAAAGTGTGCCAAAAAAATATCCCCCACACATTACACCACCAACCTGAACCGGTGATACAAGGCAGGATGGATCGAGGCTTTCATGGTGTTTACACCAAATTCTGACCCTACCATCTGAATGTTGCAGCTGAAATCGAGACTCATCAGACCAGGCAACATTTTTCCAATCTTCTATTGTCCAATTTTGGTGATCCTGTGTGAATTGTAGCCTCAGTTTCCTGTTCTTAGCTGACAGGAGTAGCACCCGGTGTGGTCTTCTGCTGCTGTAGCCCATCTGCTTTAAGGTTTGATGTGTTGTGCATTCAGAGATGGTATTCTTCATACCTTGGATGTACCACGTGGTTATTTGAGTTGCCTTTCTATTATCTGGAACCAGTCTGCCCATTCTCCTTTGACCTCTGACATCAACAAGGCGTTTTCCTCCACACAACTGCCGCTCACTGGATATTTTCTCTTTTTCGGACCATTCTCTGTAAACCCGAGAGATGGTTGTGTGTGAAAATCCCAGTAGATCAGCAGTTTTTGAAATACTCAGACCAACCCATCTGGCACCAACAACAATTCCACGTTCAAAGTCACTTAAATCACCCTTTCTTCTCCATTCTGATGCTCGGTTTGAACTTCAGCAAGTCGTCTTCACCACGTCTAGATGCTTAAATGCATTGAGTTGCTGCCATGTCATTGACTGATTAGCAATTTGTGTTACCAGGCAATGAAACAGGTGTACCTAATAAAGTGGCCGGTGAGTGTATATTTACATGCACGTTTCCCCATGACTCTTTAAAAATGCTGCAAGTACAGATGATATCTGTTGACCCTGCCAGAAATCCAGTAAGTTCCTACCTCTGCTGCACTGAAACCCCATGCAGTTTTCAGCCTTATCTGAGTTCTCCCCTGCTGGACTACAGAACGTGCCATCCTCTTTTCTTATCTCTATAACATAAAAGGAGATGCTCTAGTCCAGCACAAAAAAACTTCCTCCTTTTTTCATCTCTATTACATAGGGCAAGGTGTTCTATAGTCCTCCGCAGAACACTTCCTCCTCTTCTCATCTCCATAACATAGAGAGAGGTTATCCATAGCAGTGAACAACTCAGGCAGGCAGTGCCAGGACAAGGTCATCTAGGGCCCAGGTCGAAGATGCCAAATATTGCCCCCCCCCCCCCCCCAAATGTACGAGCATTGTGTGTCAGCAAAAATCCCCCCCCCCCCAAAAAAAATTAAATCACTAATTATCACACTTACCCCCAAGCAAAAATTCACTTTGCAAGTAAAAATTCTCCCCAAACAAAAAATATACCCTCTTCCAATACAAATCCCCCCTCCCAGCTCAAATCCGCTCCCTCCCCTCCTAGTACAAATTGTCTACCCCTCACCTTTCCCGTCTGAGCATAAATTTTATCCCCCCTCCAAATACCCTCTCTTAGCACTAATCCTCCCCCTAATTTCCCCTCCTAGCACAAATCCCCCTCCAATCATTCCTATTAGCACAAATCCCCCCCCCCCACATACACACACATTGTTCTTCCTAACACAAATCCACCTTCCTAGTACAATCCCCCCTCCAAATCACCCCTTCTAGCACAACCCTCCAAATCACCAACCGCGCCCAGGGCAGCTGCCTCTCCTGCCCACCCCTTGTCCTGGCCCTGCAAGCAGGGCTGCTTGAGATTTCAGTGCAGAAAAGTTTGAATGGTCAGTTCACTACAAGTAGTTAGGAGCATGCTGGTTTTCTGGTAAGATCATAAGATATTTTTTTTTGTCTCTGTAGCATTTGTAAAGATACAAAAGATGTACTGCATATACAGTGTCTTGAAAAAAGTATTCATACCCCATGAAATGTTTTACATTTTGTCATGTTACGACCAAAAACGTAAATGTATCTTATTGGGATTTTATGTGATAGACCAACACAAAGTGGTACATAATTGTGAAGTGGAAGGAAAATGATAAATGGTTTTCAATTTTTTTTTACAAATAAATATGTGAAAATTGTGGGGTACATTTGTATTCAGCAACCCCCCCTCCCATTTTTGCCCATTCTTCTTTGCAAAATAGCTCAAGCTCTGTCAGATTGGATGGAAGAGAGTCTTGCCACAGATTCTCAATTGGATTTAGGTCTAGACTTTGACTGGGCCATTCTAACACATGCACATGCTTTGATCTAAACCATTCCATTGTAGCTCTGGCTGTATGTTTAGGGTCGTTGTCCTGCTGGAAGGTGAACCTCCGCCCCAGTCTCAAGTCTTTTGCAGACTCTAACAGGTTTTCTTCTAAGATTGCCCTGTATTTGGCTCCATCCATCTTCCCATCAACTCTGAACAGCTTCCCTGTCCCTTCTGAAGAAAAGCTTCCCCACAACATGATGCTGGAGTTAATTTTTCATATTAACAACGCTAACCAACCAAACCTGGTTAACTTGAGCAGTTGCCATCCTCTATTCAGCTCTGCTCACTGTCTCTATCCCTGGCTGTGAGTGGTGCAGAGTGAGTCCGGCCCTGGGTGTCTGTCACCCGGGTATGGTCCGCACATGGGCACCCTGTTACAGCTCACCTCTCTCCCTGTCCTGGATGTCACAGCGCCGCCACTGCTGCCTGTGCCTGGCACCCCACTGTCACCGCTTCACTCGTTGAGGGCGGGAAGCGCTGGGCTGGCACCCCCCCCCAATGTGTGGCACCTGGGGCAGACCGCCCCCCCACCCGTTGGTACGCCACTGCCATGGGCCTCTTGGCTGCTTCTCGAATTAATGTTCTCCTTGCCCAGCCTGTCAGTTTAGGTGGATGGCCATGTCTTGGTAGGTTTGCAGTTGTGCCATACTCTTTCCATTTTGGGATGATGGATTGAATAGTGCTCAATGAGATGTTCAAACCTTGGGAAATTTTTTATAACCTAACACTGCTTTAAACATCTTATGATGCTGTTTGTTCACAAAGCTTCTCTAACAAACCTCTGAGAGCTTCACAGAACAGCTGAATTTACACTGAGATTAAATTACACACAGGTGGACTCTGTTGACTAATTAGATGACTTCTGAAGGCAATCGGTTCCACTAGATTTTAGTTAGAGGTATCAGGGTATAGGGGGCTAAATACAAATGCATGCCACAATTTTCAGATATTTATTTGTAAACATTTTTGAATTTATCATTTTCCTTCCACTTCACAATTGTGTATCACTTTGTGTTGGTCTATCACATAAAATCCCAATAAAATACATTTACATTTTTGGTTGTAACATGACAAAATGTGGAAATTTTCAAGGGGTATGAATACTTTTTCAAGGCACTGTATTTTTTGTACCCAAAATATGAAAAAGAATAACGATAAAATTAGCCAGTCTTGCCTTAGCTGCAAATTATGGTTTATTTCTGGAAACTGAGAACTGGTAGCGTGTGGGCACCACGGTTGTCAATCTCATTTTTATGTATATTCATACAGGAGGTTAGGTCACCGTATCTTCCTTCCCCACTTCTGCTCAGCAGGAGACACAATGTCAGCCTCATCCAATGAGGTTAATTAATTAGAAGCAACATCTTTGAAGAATTGACTCGGCAGGTTGCAAAAGACAGTCCATAAATCACTCACACTTTGCATAAAGACTACGCAACCTTGTAATTTGTGGCTTTCTTCAAGGAGAAAACAGCGATGGCTTCTCCAGTCTCATCAGGACATATTCCGTTTATACTCTGAAGTCATGGGCTGATATGTTAATTAACCCGGATTGGGTTCTAGGTTGTATTGTTAATTCCAAGAATAACACTTGTAAATGACTCCGCAAATGGCAGATGGGGGGATGCAAAGGCTTTGGTGTAGAAGGACTGGGTAGAATTATAAGGATTAATAAAAGGATTACTGGACAAATAAAAAAAGCAGCCTTGCAAAAAGTAAATAATTACTTTGGCAGTTCTATTGTGCACCCTACAGGAAAACGTTGACAACCCTCCCTCCTTCACCACTGCCCTAACCTGTGCCAGGCATTGATCACAAAAAAAGAAGGCGCACCGGTGCCACACCGTCAAACACCAAGTGCTTAGAAGAAAGCTATAAGTTTAACACTGACAGCCCTCCTGTATGACCACCCCGCGAATGTGTTTCACCCAGAAGGCTTCTACAACTACAGGTGCATCTCAAAAAATTTGAATATCAATCAAAAAATTACTTTATTTCAGCAATTCAATTCAAAAAGTGAAACTCATATATTATATGGATTTTTTACACAGAGAGTGATATATTTCAAGCATTTCTTTCTTTTAATTTTGATGATTATGGCTTACTGCTAGTAAAAACCCAAAATTCTGTATCTCAGAAAATTAGAATTTTGTGAAAAAGTTCAATATTGTACAATCATGGTGCAACACTCTAATCAGCTAATCAACTCAAAACACCTGTAAAGATTTCCTGAGCCTTTAAATGGTCTCTCAGGAAGACTGCTGACTTGACAGTTGTACGGAAGACAGTCATTGACACCCTCCAAAAGGAGGGTAAGTCACAAAAGATCATTGCTAAGGAAGCTGACTGTTCACAGAGTGCTGTATCCAAGCATATTAATGGAAAGTTAAGTTCAAGGAAAAAGTGTGTTAGAAAAAAGGTGCACAAGCAACAGGGATAACCACAGCCGTGAGAGGATTGTGAAACAAAGGCCATTCAAGAATTTGGGGGAGAGTCACAAGGAGTGGACTACGGCTGTTGTCAGTGCTTCAAGAGCCACCACACACAGACGTATCCAGGACATGGGCTACAACTGTCGCATTCCTCGTGTCAAGTCACTTTGAACCAGATACAACGTCAGAAGTGTCTTACCTGGGCTAAGGAGAAAAGGACTGGACTGTTGCTCAGGGGTTCAAAGTCCTCTTTTCTGGTGAAAGTACATTTTGTATTTCATTTGGAAATCAAGGTCCCAGAGTCTGAAGGAAGAGTGGAGAGGCACAGAATCTACGTTGCATGAGGTGTGAAGATTCCACAGACAGTGATGATTTGTGGAGTCATGTCATCTGCTGGTGTTGGTCCACCGTGTTTTATCAAGTCCAAAGTCAGTAAAGCCCTCTACCAGGAAATTCTAGAGCACTTCATGCTTCCCTCTGCTGACCAGCTTTATGGAGATGCTAATTTCATTTTCCAGCAGGACTTGGCACCTTCACATACTGCTAAAAGTACCAATACCTGGTTTAATGATCATTGGCTTGATTGGCCAGCAAACTCGCCTGACCTAAACCCCATATAGAATCTGTGGGGTATTGTCAAGAGGAAGATGAGAGACATCAGACCCAACAATGCAGATGAGCTGAAGGCCACTATCAAAGCAACCTGGGCTTCATAACACCTCAGCAGTGCCACAGGCTGATCACCTCCATGGCACGCAGCATTGATGCAGTCATTTATGCAAAAGGAGCCCTGACCAAGTATTGAGTGCATACTATACTGTACATGGACATACTTTTCAGTAAGCCAATATTTCTGTATTAAAATCCTTTTATGTAATATTCTAAATTTCCAAGATACTGAATTTTGGGTTTTCACTAGCTGTAAGCCATAATCATTAAAATTAAAAGAAAGAAATGCTTGTAATATATCACACTGTGTATAATAAAACTATATAACACATGAGTTTCACTTCTTGATTTGAATTACTGAAATAAATTAACTTTTTGATGATATTCAAATTTTTTTGATATGCACCTGTATGCCCTGTTGGTGAAATGCATTAGGGGTGTTGGTCTTAGATGAGGGCTGTCAATGTCAAATTTGTGGATATCCTTCCTAATGAATGTGGGCACCAGTGATCTCTCTGGCGTGCGGTGGCTTTCTTCTCAGCACTTGGTCTGTGAGCAGAGACGCCTCGTATAACCCTCAGCACCCGGGGAAGTGGCAGTGAGGAGGAACGGATTGGAATAGGGAATTTATATGTCTAAACCTTCAGACACCAATTTATTATGAAAATATATTAAATCACTCACAAAAGCAATAAAATCACAGGCATATCATCCTATCCCAAACTCGGGGTCATTTACCATCTCCAGACACTGGATGTTCGATTAAAAGAACTCTTTAGCACCTGCAGCAGGATTCAGTAGATGCAAGGCTTCTAACACATTTTGAGGGACAAGCCCTCTTCCTCAGAGCTCAAGCTGAGGGCAAATGGGCAGGCTCATAAAAAATTATGTCCACTAGGCCCCATTTACACTTAACCTGAGCGCCATTGGTTGTTTTTTGGCTTTTTTTTGCGCCTTTGTGCCGGCTTTTTTTGCATGCATTTCAGGCTTGAGTATTATATTTAATTTTTAGCCAATGGAAAGTCAGTTACCTACCAAGAAGACGTAAAAAAAACAGCACTTTGCCCGTTTTTCAATGGTTTTCCAGGTGCTTCCATGGAAAACGTTCAGTTGTGCCCTATGTGGGGGCAAGTGCTTTTTAGAGCAACGAGCTTCAAGCAACATTGAATATAATGGAAATCTAGTGTTGAAGCAATTCTGGAGATGCTCCTATTTGTTCAGGTGTGACTGGGGCTTTCAGAGGTTCAGTGAAGGATCATTGCAAAAAAAATCTATAGATCTGGAGTTTTAAGGCTGCTTCCCCTTGGACATGGATGTGCATGTTTCCTTCTTCAAGAGTACCTGTGACAGAAACATGGAGGCTGTCACTGCTAACCTTTCCTTTTGAAATTGCGAGTTACTAACCTAATATAAAATATGCCTTTAAGTACTTCTGACTTTCTTTTTAACTTTTTTTTTTTAACATTTTTTTAATCAATTTTTATAAAGTATAAACATGTATTTATATATCCATTTCTTAAACTCAGGTTATTATTACTGTATTACAGATTATTATTATTGCTTTACAGATTGTACATTCACATAAGTCCCTGCCACCAGGGAGCTTACAATATTGCTCACATACATATACTGTACACTGATCAGCCATTACTTTGAAACCACTGACACATTAAGTTAATAACATTGAATATCTCATTACAATGGCCCCGATAGTCAGTGGGATATATTAGGCAGCAAGCAAACGCGTTGTCCCTGAAGCTGATGTGCCGAAAGCAGAAAAAAATGGGTATCACAGTTTGTTGTGCATGGGGCTGAGTAGCCGCAGACCAGTCAGGGTGCCCATGCTTGTTGTCGGAAATTCCGACCGTGTGTGGGCTCCATCACACATTTTCCATCGGAATTTCCGACACACAAAGTTTGAGAGCAGGCTATAAAATTTTCCGACAACAAAATCCGTTGTCGGAAATTCCGATCGTGTGTACACAAATCCGACGCACAAAGTGCCACGCATGCTCAGAATAAATTAAGAGACGAAAGCTATTGGCTACTGCCCGTTTATAGTCCCGACATACGTGTTTTACGTCACCGCGTTTAGAACGATCGGATTTTCCGACAACTTTGTGTGACCGTGTGTATGCAAGACAAGTTTGAGCCAACATCCGTCTGAAAAAATCCATGGATTTTGTGGTCGGAATGTCCGATCAATGTCCGACCGTGTGTACGGGGGATAAGAGTTAGTGTTAGTCCCCCACACATAGCGTTTTGCTTTTAGGCCAAAAAGTTAAATGTTGGTCTTATATGACCAGAGCACCGTCTTCCCCCACATGGCTTCTCGCAAACTGCAAACGGGACTTCTTTTGGCTTTCTTCTTGCCACTCTTCCATAAAGACCAGATTTGTGGAGAACACGACTAATAGTTGTCCTGTGGACAGATTCTCCCACCTGAGCTGTGGATCTCTGCAGCTCCTCCAGAGTTACCATGGGCCTCGTGGCTGCTTCTCTGATTAATGCTCTCCGGCCGGTCAGTTTAGGTGGACAGCCATGTGTTTTTAGGTTTGCAGTTGTTATATAAAAACAGTGATCAAGTGTCGCGCACAATAAACCTGATGAACCACCACTGCGCTATGGTATTAGTTACAATGTGATACCTGTAGCTGCCAACTTAAAAGATATAATGTGAAAACGTATTCTAAATAAATAACATAGTGGTGCTATAAACACCATAAATATAATATATATATAATTTAGGAGTATCTCATTCACCATTATTTGATTTCTATGGTGTTTATAGCGCCACTAATTAATTTATTTAGAATAAGTTTTCACAGGTTTGCAGTTGTGCCATACTCTTTCCATTTTTGGATGATGGATTGAACAGTGCTCTGTGAGAGCTTGGGATATTGTTTTATAACCTAGCTTGGGATATTGTTTTATAACCTAACGCTGCTTTAAACTTCTCCACAACTTTTATCCCTGACCTGTCTGGTGTGTTCCTTGGCCTTCATGATGCTGTTTGTTCACTAAGGTTTTCTAACAAACCTCTGAGGGCTTCACAAAACAACTGTATTTATATTGAGATTAAATTACACACAGGTGGACTATTTTTACTAATTAGGTGACATCTGAAGGCAATTGGTTCCACTAGTACTTAGTTAGGGGTATCAGAGTAAAGGGGGCTGAATACAAATGCACGCCACACTTTTAGATATTTGTTTGTAAAAAAAAATGATAACCATTTATCATTTTCCTTCCACTTCACAATTATTTGCCACTTTGTGTTGGTCTATCACATAAAATCCCAATAAAATGCATATACATTTTTATTTGTAACACGACAAAATGTAGAAAATTTGAATACTTTTTCAAGGCACTGTATATTATTGTAAAGTTACAACAATCTGCAAAGGCAAAGATGTGAAATCACACAAGAGGCCCTTAGATGATAACATTTTCCAAGCATATTGGTTGTATCCAAAGACTGGAGCCAGCACAATGGGGTGATGGAGCCAATCTGTAAGCACTTTGTAAATGTTATCCAGGAGCCTTGCGCACTCCAGATATGGAGGAAGTCTCAAGGTGGATTTAGCCTGTGATCTGTAGTAGAAAATGAATGTATGCACATGGACTGCTACAGAGACCACCAAGACCCATTATCCTCAGGCAGGGGCAGACTGACAACTCATGGGGCCCCCGGGCAATAGGAGATTATGGGGCCCCCGGGCAATAGGAGATTATGGGGCCCCCGGGCAATAGGAGATCATGGGGCCCCCAGGCAATAGATTATGGGGCCACACAGTATACACACACACATACAGTATACACACACAGACACACAATATACACACACAGTATACACACAGAATACACATACACACACTGAAAAGGTACTGGAGAGGCGGGGCAACTATAATCTTGGGATTTTTAAAAAAACATAGATTTTTATGAATGAATGAATGAATGAAGGATTTGTAGAGCGCTGCAAATGCGAACTGAATCGCCTCCAGGCTCTAGAATGCGTTCTCTGTTGCCAGCTTCTTAGAAAAGGAAGGTCTTTAGTTTTTTCCTGAAGGCCTGATGGTTTTCTTCCATGCGGATGTGGGTCGGAAGAGTGTTCCATAGTCGAGGTCCTTGGACTGCGAATCTTCGTTCTCCCTTTGCTTTGTAGCCATATTTGGGAATGATGAGGAGGTTTTGGTTAGCTGATCGAAGGCTGCGATTCGGTGTGTAGTGTTTTATTTTCTCCTGGAGATATAGCGGAGCGTTTCCTCGTATGCATTTGTGGGTGAGGCAGAGGGTCTTGAATTTGATCTGATTCTTTAGGGTTAGCCAGTGTAGGTACTTTAGGGATGGTGAAATAGATTCCCAGGTTTTTTTTCCTGTTAACAGTCTTGCCGCCGTGTTTTGAATGAGTTGTAAGCGCGCAAGCTGATATTGGGGTAGTCCTATGTAGAGCGAATTTGCGTAGTCAAGTCGGGAATTGATGATTATTCCCACAACTGCCGCTTTGTCTTTTTCTGGGATGAAGGGGATGAGTCTGCATAGGAGGCAGAGGAGATGGTGGGATCCGCTCACCACTGATCCTATTTGTGCATCCATTGTCATTCCTGAGTCAAAGATGACTCCGAGACTCTTGGCTTTGATGCTTGGAGCGATGGTCTGTCCGAGGATGGTGGGAGGTGTCCACGGGGTCTTAATTTTGGAATTTTTGTTGGCATGTAGGAGAAGAAGTTCTGTTTTTGAACCGTTAAGTTTGAGGGAGCTGATGGTCATCCAGTCGTCAATTGAACTAAGGCATTCTTCTAATTGTCGATGATGGTTTTTTTGTCCGGTGATACGAAAGTAGAGTTGGGTGTCGTCAGCGTATGAGTGGAAACAAAGGTCCGATTTCCTGATGATATTGAGAAGTGGGCGGATGTAGATGTTTAATAGCACTGGTGACAGGGGTGAGCCCTGAGGAACTCCGCAGGAGATTGCCCGGGTTTCCGAGGTGAATGTTCCTAGTTTCACTATCTGAGAGCGATTCTCTAGGAAGGATGCAAGCCATTTTAGAGTCGGACCTGTGGCTCCTGCCACTTCTGAGAGACAGACAAGTAGAGTATTGTGGTCCACTGTATCAAATGCTGCGCTGAGGTCCAACAGTACCAGGAGACTTGATTCTCCGTCATCTGCTGCTTCAAGGGCGTCATCCCATATTTTGAGGAGTGCTGTTTCTGTGCCATGGCCCGGGCGGAAGCCTGATTGCAGCGGGTCCAGGAGTTGGTGTGTGTCCAGGTGGCGTTGTAGCTGCAGTACTCCTGCTTTCTCCATAATCTTGGAGATGGTGTTGAGGCTTGTTATCGGTCTGCGGCAGTTAGGGTCCTTAGGGTCGAGATTGGGTTTCTTCAGCAGGGGTTTGACGATGCCTTGCTTGAGGGAGGTTGGTACAGTCCCTTCTTTGAATGATTGATTTATGAGGTGTGTAAGAGTAGGGGCCAGGATGTCGGAGCATTCTTTAAGGAGTTTTGTGGGAATTATGTCGTTTGGTGATGTGCTGTCTTGAAGGCTTCTGATGATGTTTATAGTCGTGTCAGCGGTGATAGGAGACAAAGAAAAATTTGGTTGTTGTGTGATGTTCGTGTTAATATCCTCTTTTTGCTTTGGTTGAATGAGGTTGGTTGTTCTTTTCAAATTTTTACATACTGTCCCTGGTTTTATTGAGGCTGGCTACCCTGATGGGGCCCCTTAGTGGCATGGGGCCCTCAGGCAGTGCCCGAGTGCCCGAATGGTCAGTCCGCCCCTCTCCTCAGGTCTTCGGGTGGAATTAGCCTGTAAATATCCACACACATATTCCTACAGGGACCACTGAGACCATATATACATGGCTTGGATGTCATCCATATTGCTAGGAGCTCATTAACTAGATCACAGTAAAAGAAAACATAAAAGTCCACTCTCTCTCATGAGGCTTCAAATTGAAGGAACTTCATTCCAAGTATAAAGCCGCGTACACACGAGTGGAATGTCCGACAGAAAAAGTCAGACGGAAGCTTTTCATCGTCTATTCTGATCGTGTGTAGGCCTCATCGGACTTTTTTTTTTTGAAAATTCTGACGGACCTTGAAATGGAACATGTGCTAAATATTTCCAACGGAACTAATTCCTATCGGGAAAACCGCTCGTCTGTATGCTGTTCCGACAGACCAAAAACGACCCATGCTCTGAAAGCAAGTACGAGACGGAAGCAATTGGCTACTGGCTATTGAACTTCCTTTTTCTAGTCCCGTCGTACGTGCTGTACGTCACCTCGTTCTGGACGGTCGGACTTGGGTTTGACAGTGTGTAGGCAAGACCGCTTGAATGGAATTCCGTCTGAGAAACCTTCGGAGTTTATTCCGACGGCCAAACATGGTCGTGTGTACGCGGCATAAAAGCAAAAGTCCATCTATCAGAAATAGATGTAGGGAGCACCACCACAGGATCAATGGGAGAGGGACAAGCGTCTGACCGGTTTCCTTGGTATCCAAACTTCCTCAGAGACTGCATTTAAGAATGAATTGCTTTCAATATGGTTAATGGGAACTAATTATTATTATTTAGAAATTGTTTGAGAAAGTTTTGATCCAGGTAATAAATTCAACTGTCATTTCTGGGTTCAAGCAGGAATTTCCCTACCCCTTTGGGACAACATTGGCAGCAGTTTTACTGTGGGTTGCCTATCCTGGACCAAATCTCTTAGATATTGCTGAAACTTGAACATTATGGACTTTTTGTTTTTCTAAAGTTACAGAATGATGAAATGTTTTCTGTCTTCACTTTCTTTTTTTCTTTGTTTTTTAGCAGCCTGTCACTTTATTGTGCTAACAATTTCACTGTGACAGTGAGACAGGATCTGTATTGTGTGGTGTTAAGCCACGCATCCATCTTTTCCTGGCACTCTCTCTCTGTATCCTTGTCAAAATCTCTTGTAGCCGGGCCAAAACTAATTAATGCTGCCTCCCTGCATAGTCAGTGGGGAAATGGGGCTGGTAAGTAAAACTGAATGTATTTGCAAACAGTGGAACTGTATAATGAAGAGTGATACAGATCCAGTACGGCAATTCTGGCTGTAAAAGAAGGGCGACACACAGCACTGGATGATCTTATCACAGGCCTTATGAATGTACAATGCAGATAAGTAGAAATTACATGACACATTAATGGAGTAATGGCTGTCCATAGACTTTAGCTCTTTTAGGGAATTTCATGGTGGTCCCATGCCAGCTAGGAGATACCCCCACCCACATGTCCTGGGTCTACCTTGCACTGTCTACCCCCAGTGGACATCCCATGGTGCCACTAGCAGGAGGCATTCAAGCTTGCAAGCTGGAACTGCAGCTCTGCATTAAGACATTACTTTACTAGATTCTAATATATATAATATCTTTACTCTAAAGCTCACCTAGATATAATGCATGCATGTTTGGCACTCAGATCTACAAATGCTATCTCTAGCCTTGTGCTTCTGTCAGGTCTCTTGATGAACAAGACTCATGGTAAGGCTCCATGCACACTGGACGTTAAAATAACATTCTAAAAATGCCAGTAGCTTTGCAATGAGTCTTTCAAAGTTTTCTAACGTTTTTGCAATAGCGTTTATTAGTGGTTGTTAGCGTTTTTCCGCGTTAGTGTTTTTTAGCGTTTTTTTTATCTGAGTTTTTTTTTTTTACAATGGATCAAAAACGTTACAAAACGCTGGTGAGCCACGTTTTTGAGCGTTTATCGACCTTTATCAGCGTTTGGTGTTTTTTGTGGTCAGAAAAACGATTCCTGAACACGATTTTATGGTGTTCAGAAAACAGCCCAGAGACTCCACCGCTGATAAATATCCAAAAACTTCCATGTGTTCATGGACACATAGGATAACATAGAGGGGAGTTTATGGGCTGCCAATTCCCAAAAACGTCAGTTTATGAGCTTCAGTGTGCATGGACCCTAAAGGTCACGCAACCACAGGAAAGTCTGTCCTTAGACTTTAGCTCATGGACAGAATTCTATAGTGGTCTCATGATAAATAAGCGATATGATCCCACCGCATGTTGTTACCTGGAGCCTTGTGCTCCTACCAGGGTCTGTTGACAGACTTGATGGTAAAAAACAAACAACAACCCACAGGAACAGATATCTGTAGACTTTAGCTCTTCAACAGAGTTCCATGGTGGTCTCATGCCAGCTAGGAGAAATAATTCCAGCCACATGTTCTGAGTCTACCTTTTGCTGTCTACCCCCCAAAGTGGACATTCCATGATGCACCTCCCAGGAGGCATTCAAGGAGCGGTCCGTGTCATCTCAGCTTAAAAATTGGAGCTGCAACTCTGCTTTAAGACCTTTTCAGACTCTAATCTATAGAAAATATTTTCTCTGAGAATCACCTTGACATAGTGCATGCACCTGTGGCATTTAGATTCACGTATGCTATGTGGAGTCTTACACTCTTAGCAGCATACCTTGTCAAACAGGACTGATAGTAAAGGACAAATAGCAATCTAAAGAAAAGATTCCTATGTCATGTAGAAGAATATGTCATGTGGCAGAGGAATCAAGTGTATTCTGCCCAGTATAAGTTTACAATAAAACAGACCATCTGGTGTCTTGGCTCAGCCCAAAAAGACTATGTAGACCAACCTAATGGATCAGCCCAAATACACTATGTAGATCCAACTTGTTGGAACTGGTTCACAAGCCCAAAAAGACTATGGGGAGCCAACTTGTAGAAAGCTGTAATGGTTGAATTTCATGTCTTATAGGACAAACGCATGGGTGGCAGGGCCAGATTAAGAACATCATGTGTTCTCTGCCTATTTATCACAGCGCTCCTTCAGTGTCACCTACAACTCTGTCTCCTCCTCTCCATTGTTCCTTTCTGTGGGGGTCCCCCAAGGCTCTGTTCTTGGACCCCTTCTCTTCTCTATCTACATCTCCTCCCTTGGTCACCACGGCTTCCAATACCACTTATACGCTGATGACACCCAAGTCTATCTTTCTACTCCTCACCTCACTGGTTCAGTCTCCACTCGCATTACTGATTTACTAACTGACATATCAGCATGGATGTCGCACCACTTCCTTAAACTAAATCTCTCTAAAACTGAGCTATTAATATTCCCCCCCGCCCGTGCCCCCCTCCATGACTTTTCCATGAAAATCAACAATGCAACCATTAGTCCCTCTCCTCACGCCAGGGCACTAGGTGTAATCCTAGACTCTGACTTGACATTTCAGCCTCAAATCCAATCGTTGTCAAAAGTTTGTAGAATTTACCTCTGTAACATCTCTAAAATTCGCCCCTTTTAAACAAATGAAACCACCAAGCTCCTCAATCACTCCCTTGTTATCTCTCGCCTTGACTATTGCAACTCCCTTCTCATTGGCCTACCTCTCCATAGGCTATCCCCTCTTCAGTCTATCATGAATGTTGCTGCCTGACTTATCCACCTTACCAACCGCTCAGTGTCTACCAACCCTCTACTTCAATCCCTACACTGGCCCCCAATCACCCAGCGAATTAAATTCAAAATACTAACCACAACATACAAAGCCATTCACAACTCTGCCCCAAGCTACATCACCAGTCTTGTCTCCAAATATCACCCAAATCGTCCTCTCCGCTCTTCTCAAGACCTCCCACTCTCAAGCTATCTCGTCTCCTCCTCTCATACTCATCTCCAGGATTTCTCCAGACCCTCTCCCATCCTCTGGAACTCGCTACCTCCACCTGTGCAGCTATCCCCTACTATTGCTACCTTCAGGCAATCCCTAAAAACTCATCTCTTCAAGAAAGCCTATCACGTCTCTAACTAATCTTTTACCACTTCCATCAGTTCATTCCCCACAGTTACAACCTTTTGTACTACCTGCCCCACCCTATTAGATTGTAAGCTCTTCTGAGCAGGGTCCTCTTAATCCTCCTATAATCCTATTGTATTATAACTGTATTGTTTCCCTTTTATATTGTAAAGCACTGCGTAAACTGTTGGCGCTATATAAATCCTGTATAATAATAATAATAATCATGGGCCTGGTGCTGAGGATTTTGGTGGGGCTTTTTATAAAAAAATAAATAAATAAATGCAAACAATTTTGTTATAACATATTAAAATAAATAGAGAGAGGGAGGATGAGAGAGAAAGAAAAAGGGAATGGGAGAGGGGTGAGGGGTAAGAGAGGGAGGATGAGAGAGAGCGGGGGGATGAGAGAGAGAGAGAGAGGATACGCATGAGCATGCGTGGGAGTGACAGCAATGCAGCCCGGCCGATGCAAGTGACCAAAGGCACAGAACCCGGAAGGAAGATCGGGTGAAGATGGAAGCACCAGGGACCTGCCGGATTGATCACAGATCAGCGCTGGAGGGCTCAGTCTGACAGAAAAGTGTACCCTGATGTGCTAATATGCTGTGCATACTAGTGCATTATGGCATAACCTACCTCAGGACCTCTAAAAAGTAGTAATGTTAGCAAAGTTTACTACCGCTTTAATATCACAGGATCCCAGGAGCCTCTCATGGGGCCCCCTACTGACCCGGTGGCCCTTGGGCAGTGCCCAAGTGCATAGTTGCCAACATTTCAAAAATATTTTCAGGGACACTTTTTTTACCAATGGTATATTTAGAGTAGCTGACATCCCCTATGTTCCTCTATACATCACAATAGTAATCACAAAATTAAATGAGTACTAATAATGGGCAATACAAATATGAGGACTGAGAAGATTTCTCAGTGTGTCCATTCTAGAGCTGGTAACATTGAGGATATTCAATATAATTTCAAAGAACTGTTTTTGTGGGTAAGAGGCATAGGGAAGGAGGAGAATGGATGGTATAAAAGTGGGAAGCATTTGCAGGTGAGGGAGAGGAATGGGGAGGGTATAACAGTGGGCACTATGTACAGGAGAGGAGTGTGGAGGGTATAATAGTGGGCACTATGTACAGGAGAGGAGTGTGGAGGGTATAATAGTGGGCACTATGTACAGGAGAGGAGTGTGGAGGGTATGGCACTGGGTGGTATTTACAGGAGATTAGTGTGCAGGGTATGACAGTGGGCGGTATGCACAGCAGAGGGGTGTGGAGGGTATGCCAGTGGGCAGTATGTACAGGAGAGGAGTGTGGAGGGTATGCCAGTGGGCCGTATGTACAGGAGAGGAGTGTGGAGGGTATAATAGTGGGCACTATGTACAGGAGAGGAGTGTGGAGGGTATGGCAGTGGGCAGTATGTACAGGAGAGGAGTGTGGACGGTATAAGAGTGGGCAGTATGCACAGGAGAGGAGTGTGGAGGGTATGACAGCTGGCACTATGTACAGTAGAAAAGTGTATGACAACAGGCACTATGTACAGGAGAGAAGTGTGGAGGGTATGACAGTGAGCAGTATGTACAGGAGAGGAGTGTGGAGGGTATGACAGTGGGCCGTATTTACAGGAGAGGAGTGTGGAGGCTATGACAGTGGGCAGTATGTACAGCAGAGGAGTGTGGAGGGTATGATAAGTGAGCAGTATGTACAGGAGAGGAGTGTGTGACAGCGGGCACTATGTACAGGAGAGGAGTGTAGAGGGTATGACAGTGGGCAGTATGGGTATGCCAGTGGGCAGTATGTACAGGAGAGGAGTGTGGAGGGGATGACAGTGGGAAAGTATGTACAGGGGAGGAGTGTGGAGGGGATTATGGGGGCAGTATGTACAGGAGAGGAGTGTGGAAGGTATTATGGGGGCAGAATGTACAGGAAAGGAGTGTGGAGAGAAAGACAGTTGGCAGTATGTACAGTAGAGGAGTGTGGAGGGTATGACAGTTGGCAGTATGTACAGGAGAGGAGTGCTGAGGGTATGATGGGGGCAGTATGTACAGGAGAGGAGTGTGGAGTGTATGATGGGGGCAGTATGTACAGGAGAGGAATGTGGAGGGTTTGACAGTAGGCAGTATGTACAGGAGAGGAGTGTGGAGGGTATGAGAGTGGGCGGTATGTACAGGAGAGGAGTGTGGTGGGTATGACAGTGGGCGGTATGTACAGGAGAGGAGTGTGGAGAGTATGCCAGTGGGCAGTATGTACAGGAGAGGAGTGTGGGGGGGCTGACATTGGGAAAGTATGTACAGGAGAGGAGTGTGGAGGGGATTATGGGGGTAGCATGTACAGGAGAGGAGTGCGGAAGGTATTATGGGGGCAGAATGTACAGAAGGAGTGTGGAGAGAAAGACAGTTGGCAGTATGTACAGGAGAGGAGTGCTGAGGGTATGATGGGGGCAGTATGTACAGGAGAGGATTGTGGAGTGTATGATGGGGGCAATATGTACAGGAGAGGAGTGTGGAGTGTATGATGGGGGTAGTATGTACAGGAGAGGAATGTGGAGGGTTTGACAGTGGGCAGTATGTACAGGAGAGGAGTGTGGAGGGTATGACAGTGGGCAGTATGTACAGGAGAGGAGTGTGGATGGTATAAAAGTGGGCAGTATGCACAGGAGAGGAGTGTGGAGGGTATGACAGCCGGCACTATGTACAGTAGAAAAGTGTATGACAACAGGCACTCTGTACAGGAGAGAAGTGTGGAGAGTATGACAGTGAGCAGTATATAAAGGAGAGGAGTGTGGAGAGTATTACAGCGGGTCGTATTTACAGGAGAGGAGTGTGGAGGTTATGACAGTGGGCAGTAGGTACAGGAGAGGAGTGTGGAGGGTATGACAGTGGGTGGTATGTACAGGAGAGGAGTGTGGTGGTTATGACAGTGGGCAGTATGTACAAGAGAGGAGTGTGGATAGTATGAGAGTGGGCAGTATGCACAGGAGAGGAGTGTGGAGGATATGACAGCCGGTACTATGTTCAGTAGAGAAGTGTATGACAACAGGCACTATGTACAGGAGAGAAGTGTGGAGGGTATGACAGTGAGCAGTATGTACAGGAAAGGAGTGTGGAGGGTATGACAGTGGGCAGTATGTACAGGTGAGGAGTGTGGAGTGTATGACAGTGGGCAGTATGTACAGGAGAGGAGTGTGGAGGGTATGACAGTGGGCAGTATGTACAGGAGAGGAGTGTGGAAGGTATGACAGTGGGGAGTATGTACAGGAGAGGAGTGTGGAGGGTATGACAGTGGGCAGTATGTACAGGAGAGGAGTGTGGAGGGTATGACAGTGGGCAGTATGTACAGGAGAGGAGTGTGGAAGGTATGACAGTGGGCAGTATGTACAGGAGAGGAGTGTGGAGGGTATGACAGTGGGCAGTATGTACAGGAGAGGAGTGTGGAGGGTATGACAGTGGGCAGTATGTACAGCAGAGGAGTGTGGAAGGTATGACAGTGGGCAGTATGTACAGCAGAGGAGTATGGAGGGTATGACAAGTGTGCAGTATGTACAGGAGAGGCATGTGGAGGATATGATAGTGGGCACTATGTACAGGAGAGGAGTGTGGTTAGGGTATGACAGTGAGCAGTATGTACAGGAGAGGAGTGTGGAGGGTATGACAGTGGACAGTATGTACAGGAGAGGAGTGTGGAGGGTATGACAGTGAGCAGTATGTACAGCAGAGGAGTGTGGAGGGTATGACAGTGAGCAGTATGTACAGCAGAGGAGTGCGGAGGGTATGACAGTGGGCACACTGGGCAGTATGTACAGCAGAGGAGCGTGGAGGGTATGACAAATGAGCAGTATGTACAGGAGAGGAGTGTGGAGGGTATGACTGCGGGCACTATGTACAGGAGAGGAGTGTGGAGGATATGACAAGTGAGCACTATGTATAAGAGAGAAGTGTCGTTAGGGTATGGCAGTGGGCAGTATGTACAGGAGAGGAATGTGGAGGGTATGACAGTGGGCAGCATGTACAGGAGAGGAGTGTGGAGAGTATGCCAGTGGGCAGCATGTACAGGAGAGGAGTGTGGAGAGTATGCCAGTGGGCACTATGTAAAGGAGAGGACTGTGGAGGGTATAACAAGTGAGCACTATGTATAGGAGAGAAGTGTCGTTAGGGTATGACAGTGGGCAGTATGTGCAGGAGAGGAGTGTGAAGGATATGACAGCGGGCCATATGTACAGCAGAGGAGTGTGGAGGGTATGACAAGTGAGCAGTATGTACAGGAGTGGAGGGTATGACAGCGGGCACTATGTACTGGAGAAGAGTGTGGAGGGTATGACAAGTGAGCACTATGTATAGGAGAGAAGTGTGGAGGGTATGACAGTGAACAGTATGTACAGGAGAGGAGTGTGGAGGGTATGACAGTGAGCAGTATGTACAGGAGAGGAGTGTGGAGGGCATGACAGTGAGCAGTATGTACAGGAGAGGAGTGTGGAGGGTATGACAAATGAGCACTATGTATAGGAGAGAAGTGTGGAGGGTATGACAGTGGGCAGTATGTACAGGAGAGGAGTGTGGAGGGTATGACAGAGAGCACTATGTACAGGTGAGGAGGATGAAGGAATCTGGGAAGGAAAAATGTAAAAGTTTGTGGAAGGATGTTTAGGGACTGCGTAGTGGTTAAGCGGGCCATACATGGATTGAAATTAAGCCAATTAAGCAGGGACCAGCCATAGTCGATCTATGTATGGGCTAGCTGGTTGTACACAAGTCAATCTATTAATCGACTTGAGTAAAACCAGCCTGTCAGGTTTTCCCAAAAACAATCAGTGCTGCGAGCTATGGTTAGCAACACTTATCATTGTATTGTGTGGGTAGTGAAGGCTCCCCACTGGCAGAACACAATAACATTGTGGGAGTGCCCCCATCCACAGGTCAGCAGGTGAGAGGGTGTGTGAGGACAGGCTGGGGAGAGAGGTCTGTCAGCAGGGGGTTGTGAGTGAGTCATGGAGGGATATCAATCAGAGGGTGGGGGGAGTAGCTGGAAGTGATATATTTTGGAGTGGGGTCTGTCATCTGCAGGTTGGGAATTGGTCACCTGTAATATAAGTTGAAGGGAGGTGGCTAACATGGGAAGTGGCTGGGGAGTGACCTGGTTGGTGGGGAGTGTGAATTGGATGATGTGTTTCAAGTTTTTTTTACATTTGCGGTAATGCTTACTGCCCTCTGAAAAGTGATCTGTGGTGGATTGCTTTTCAACAAGTGGTATAGCAGCAGCTGACAGGCGTTCATGAGGTGCTACTGCCACCTTGTTTTTTTTTTTTACATTGCTGAATAGTATTTTTACATTGTTGGACTATGCTACTACTGCAAGCGAATTTGGCTTGCAGTTGCAGAGTGGTCCCATTGAAATCAATAGGCGAGTTTGACAGGCGGTGCTGCCTATCAAACTCTGCAGGCTAAAGAGTTAAAGATGGTTCAGCTAAAAAAATAAAAATAAAAAAAAGTTGCAGCTGTGAAGTAAAGCATCACAGCCACAGCATTCGTACAGCCCAGTCCAAATGTATTTTTAAGATTTGGGTCAGGGACATGCGGTGAGATCAGTGGCCGGTGAGGCACTGGCTAGTATCAGAGCCAGATACACACAGGTTACATACGCCGCGATCGTTAGAGGGAGAGCAATAATTCTAGCACTAGACCTCCTCTGTACCTCTTAACATGTAATCTGTAAAAAAAATTTAAAGCATCGTCTATGGGGGTTTTTAAGTACTGGAGTTTGGCGCCATTCCACAAGTGTGCACAATTTTAAAGCGTGACATGTTAAGTATCTATTTACTTGGCGTAACATCATCTTTCATAGCGTACAAAAAAATTGTGCTAACTTTAGTGTTTTTTTTTTTTTTAATACATGAAACAGTTTCTTTCCAAAAATAAACACATTCGAAAAATTGCTGCGTAAATACCGTGTGACATAAAAGTTGCAATGACCACCATTTTATTCCCTAGGGCAGGAATATGCAATTAGCAGACCTCCAGCTGTTGCAAAACTACAAGTCCCATCATGTCTCTGCCTCTGGTTGTCATGCTGGAGGCTGTCAGAGTCTTGCTATGCCTCATGGGACTTGTAGTTCTGCAACAGCTGGAGGTCCGCTAATTGCATATCCCTGCCCTAGGGTGTCTGCTAAAACATATATATTTAGTGTTTGGGGGTTCTGAGTAATTTTCTAGCAGAAAAAATATGATTTTTACATGTAGGAGAGAAGTGTCAGAATTGGCCTGGGTGGTAAGGGGTTAATTGCCATAAGGAATATACAAATAATTATTATATATTGTTTTTAGGTAATTAAGGCACTGTGAGCTCATCCTCAGTCTGCTGCAAACAGAGTGTGCCAGCTTGTATTTACACTGGCTGCTCTGTATGTAGCTTCTGACAGGCTGCGCAAGGAGCCCCGTATCTCCAGGACAATAGGTCCTAGGAGACCCAAATTTTGACCTGTGGTGGGGCAAGTGTTCAGGCTACCTACCTACTAAATTCTGTGAGGATCTCTACAACCCTCCGAGCTCGATCATTTTTTTTTTGGCCAATTTTTTTTTTTTTTTTTTTTTTTGTGAATTTTTTTTTTTTTTGGGCAAATGGGCCTATCTTAAGGTAAGGGGCCTGGAGCCGCAGCTCCAATAGCCCCTATGTTAATCCGGCCCTGATGGGTGGGAATGTTTTTAAGTGGAACAGGCTTAACTTCTTTTGAAACAGGAAATGTTAGCTTCCTGGCAGGTGTATATATATATATATATATATATATATATATATATATATATATATATATATATATATATATATATATATACACACACACACACACGCGCGCGCGCACACACACACAGGTTCACTGTACATATGTAAGGTCTAGATTTTAGGAATGTATGCAGCCAGTTATATTTTTCTTCATATTTAGTAGCCTGCACTAAAAAAAAACCTGGCAGCTGGATTCTAATTGGCTGCTTTGGGCAACATATTCTTTCCTCTATATTCTATATATGATTCACATTGATTGCTCACATCACCAGCGACTTGTAATGAGATCTTGGTATGGTTTCTGACAGTGAATCCCCTGGGACTAACGCCTCAGCTCCCATACTTATCCTTAAAACCACAAACAGTGTGAGGCCAGCTTCTCTATCTGATATATATTCTTCTTAAGTCAGAGACAATCCAGACCTCAGACACAGCCAAGGCTGTGGTCTGCTCTATTGATTAAGGTCTCTCTGTCTCCAGGCTGTAAAACAACCAAAACAGCGCCGAAGATTGACAGCTGCACTGCACCGCTACAACATGAAGAGAAGCATGTGGGTTGTGTATAATATAAAATATTTACAAGTGTCTGTATTAAAGCCAACACAGCTTGATGAAGAAATATTTGCTCCAAATGTGTTAAAGCAAAAAAAACGAAAGCCCAGGCTCACCTGCTTATTATTGTATTCTAATTCAAGCTTTGTCTTTTTTTTAATATTGTTCAGCAATTTTATTTTATTTTTTTAAAGTTCTCTTGACAAAAAATGGACCTCGCTACTAATTTTGTTTTGAAAAATGTGCAATGATCCTATTATAGTAGCAATTACAGTACACTTACATAGCTCCCAACTGTCCCTGATTTCGAGGGACTGTCCCTGATTTGGAGCAATGTCCCTCTGTCCCTCTTTCCTCCTCATTTGTCCCTCATTTTGGTCTGATCCTCATAGTTGTATATGAAATTTACTTTTTATCTTTCAAAAAGTGTTTCCCAGTACTAAACCTTTCGTTCAATTTCTAAAATGCTGCATTTGTATATTTTAAAAGCCAATATAAAGGAATAGTAGTGGTAAAAAAAAGTCCTTGTGGATTTAATTAACCTTTTTTTGTTGGTTAATTTTCCTTTAAGGGGGCGTGGCAGGGGGCGTGTCCTATGCCTACATACGTTTGTTAGTAGGTGTCCCTCATTCTCATCTCAAAATGTTGGGAGGTATGCACTTATGCAACAGGACCATGATCCTGTTACTCCTGGGTGTACTCCTGGATCCTGGGTGTACTGTGTTTCACAATGGCAGCAAGATCCTGCTTCAAAGTCCAAATGCTGAGAACCTGTAAAGTTTATGTAAACTTAACATGCATACGATTGTACAGTGTTAATGCAGCCTATTGGCTGATAGGATGCCACCTTGCATCCTTCATTGCTAGGACGCAGGTGGCACTTAGCATTCTTCGTTGGTGGGAGACGGGAGGCTATTGCTGCCTAGTGTTCAGAGGAAAAACAACACCCATCTAGATTCCCTGAGAAGGTAAGTGAACGGTGCTCTGGCTCAGGGCCGTCTTTAATATTGATTGGACCCTGGGCAAAAATTTTCTAGGGCCCCCCCCCATGCAATTTCACTCTCCACCTGCACTGGGGCATACAATAGCAGCTAGACTTAAAATCAGTTTAATATATCAGATCAGGCAGCAATTGCAGTGGATACAGCATACCATTACTGCTTACTGACTGGTTGCTAGAGGTTAGAGCACACATTACGGCTCACTGATTAGTTGCTAGAGGTTACAGCAAATGATTTCTGCTTGTTAATTGGATGCTAGAGATTACTGTACAGTAAAACTGCTCACTTATTGGTTGCTAGAGGTTACAGGACATCATCTCCTTACTGCAGGGGGGCATGATATACATATGAATGATGCCTTTATTTACATATCAATGCTGCGGGTAGCAGCTATTTACTTATGAGTGGGGCCGCTATTTACATATGAATTCCGGTTATTTACATGTAAACACAGGGTCTGCAGGTGATTCATCTGTACACAATAATAGGGCAGAGCTGGGCAGCATTAGTACCAGCACTTCACACTGAGCTATCGGGACACAGCACAGGACTAAAACTTCAAGGGACAAGGGAATTTAAACTGGGACTGCCTTAAAGACTGCCCTGGCTGATAGTGTAATCCTATCACCCAGCTACAGCATGGAGTCAAAATTTAGAGTCGGCAACTCATTTTTTAAAAGGCAAATAAATTTGCTATGACTAAGGCTTTGTAGCTGAAACGCGTAAACCACTGTATTTCTGTACTCCACCTGCATCAATAAATTATTTACTTTTTGGAGGATGAGTTGCCGTGTATACATTTTGACTCCATATTGCCACCTAGTGTCTTTCATTGTTAAATTGCAGGTGGCTATTGCTACCCTGGTGTTCTTCCTTGCCCTACGTAGCATTTGTCTGAAAATTCTCAGTACATTTATTGACCTGGTCAATGTGATTTGCAAGTACTTCAACATTTTGTTTGCTTTAAACGTTGGATTTTTAAATTAATCTAATTTCCCAAACAAAAAATCACATTCAGTGTTAAAAATGTGTTAAGTCCACAAAAATTTACCATCATGCGCCTTCGAATTTCCTCATCACTGCAGTCGAAAGAAATGTTGGTTTGACCCCACTAATGGTTAAAAAATCGAATGAATGCTCTTATATAATGAAACATTTCAAACTAAATTTTACTAGTTTATGGCCAGCTTAACTATCCGCAAGAAAATATTGATAGGAGGAGGACCCAGAGGGTGCTGTACAGCTAGGAAGTAAACAAAGGGACCCTTTACCAAAGAATCGATTCACTCAACACAGGAAATCCAACTTATGAGCATTGGATGGAGCATATCTGAATCCCTGTTTGGAAAAATAGATTTGCTCATCACATTCTACAAACCTGTACGTGAGGAAAATAGATATATACAGAAAATATGGGGCTTTTAAAGTGCCAAATACATAGACAAAAAATATAGAGCTAAAAAAGTATTATTTTTACTTCAAAAAAATTGTTCAATAAAAAACATTAACATGAGTTTCTATACATAATAGCGGTTGTAGACAAAATCTTTAGTTAACAATACCATCTAAACGGATCCCCTTACATTGCATATATATAATATTATAGCCATAGGTGTTAGAATAACCTTAAGTAGAAAACATTATTTACTGTATCAGCGGGGTAGTGATAAAAGTAGATCTTCAATGGGTTTTGCAATAGGCTTCATCAGGAAGGTAAAATGAGTAGTAAAGATATACTGCGCCAGCAACCTCAAACAGCTTGGAGAAGCCACCAGACACCCTTTAGCTCATAAGTTGACAACAACTGATCTACAAATAAGGATAACACCAAAAGGGGGGATTCCCCTGGAGATTGGATAATTACTATACTGCCGAAACATTAAATAAAATGAACCCATAGATGACAACCCGATAAACAGTAATGCCCTGTACACACAATCGGACTTTCCGACGGAAAATCTGTGATGGGAGCTTGTTGTCGGAAATTCCGACCGTGTGTAGGCTCCATCGGACTTTTTCAATCGGAATTTCCAACACACAAAGTTTGAGAGCTGGATCTAAAATTTTCCGACAAACAAAATCCGTTGTCGGAAATTTGTACGTGTTGTACGTCACCGCGTTCTTGACGTTCGGAATTTCCCACCAACTTGGTGTGACTGTGTGTATGCAAGACAAGATTGAGCCAACATCCGTTGGAAAAAAATCTGATGGATTTTGTTGTCGGAATGTCCGATCGTGTGTACAGGGCATTACAGCGTTCACAGCACTTCCAACTATATCTGTACATGAACGGTCCATAAAATATAGCTCAAAATATATGAAAAAAAATCACACCCAAAACATTTTCGGGTAAACTCAGTAAAATCCCATAATAGTACCTTTACAAAAAAAAATGCAGGACTGCTTCCTATTAAATCTGCTGCCGGAAGATATTTTGATCCCTTGTTACAAAAATCACTTTTATTGAAAATCCTGGCACGCTTGTCATATTTATTGCAGTCCTGGCAACGAGAAACACCTTTTCTTCATTCCAGCGGCGTTCTTGGCTCCCATAGCATGATTTAAAAACGTACTTGTTACATTACACTTTTGGTTAAAAGATTAATTTTTCCTCTTATTAACTTCAAAGGATGCCATTAAAATACTTTCTCCCTCCCCCCCTTCCTATAAGCATGCTCATTACACTATCATTTTAAGTAATTAAATCAGAATAAGTGCTTCTGCAAATCTGTTTTAATGCATCGTCTAATTAAATCTGACCTAGACTGTGAACTGTAATCATTAGCTACGTGAACTGTGTAATGTTGTGCGGACGGTTTTACTCATTTATATAAAGCGTAATCGGACGGATAATGCTGTTCGGTATTTCAAAAACACCTGAAAAAAAGGAAGAATTTCTATGACTTAATTATTTTGCGCACGTTTGACATAGTGATGTTGGTGTAGATATTACTGTGTTATAGATGAAAAAAAAAACGAATAGAAATGATTACCGGAAGAAAAGAGTGAAAGAATAAGAAGCTGAACTCTAGGCTAAATACACAGATGAAACACATACAATATATTGTCAAAAGTATTGGGACGCCTGCCTTTACACGCATATGAACTTTAATGGCATCCCAGTCTTAGTCCCTAGGGTTCAATATTGAGTTGGCCCACCTTTTGTAGTTATAACAGCTTCAACTCTTCTGGGAAGGCTGTCCACAAGGTTTAGGAGTGTGTCCATGGGAATGTTTGACCATTCTCCCAGAAGCGCATTTGGAGTCCACGGTTTTGTTGGCCAACAATCCGATCGTGTGTACGAGGCTTTACAGGTCTTGTCCTTCCGCCAGTCTCTGACTGGACAGTAAAAGGTAAAACAGCAGACTGATCTCTCCATCATTCTGCTCTCTCCGCCTATCGGCATGCTTCTAGAACTGCAGCGTAACTAATTGTCTCTTTGTGCAGCTTTTCCTTCACCCAGTCTGAACGTTGCTGTGCAGAGACTACATAAGGCTGATAACAAGTCAAATTCAGGTACTTACACTGCTTGTATTGAAATAACAAAAACTGAAGAATTTATTGGGGTAATAATGAACGCCACAGGAAGATGGTATTGAAAAAGCTTACGTAGCCGCCCTGCCTTATGAGTTGTGTCTCTAATACAATTAGAATGTACTACTGCTAGGCTGTAACCAGCCTGAGCTGGTAATCTCTGGGTTCTGTAGATTTTCCCCAAGCCTGATGGGTTGATTGATTCTGCCTGTTGCTGGTCGGAGGTTCCAGTAATGAATGTGAAAAGGATGACCCACTAAGTCATGAATATTTCCTTGACTTGGTGCAATTCAGAGGTTTGGTCTGGGGAGATGATAATTTTTTGGGAGTACCTTTCCAGAACTCTCTTTCTCCTGGGGCGTATCCCAAGGGGAGGCCTGTGTGAAGAATTCCTGTCTGGACCTGGTCTCGGCATGTGCCAGGTGCTGGGGGCACTCAATCAGCTTTGCATTCCTCCGCTAACCCCCCCCCACCACTGAGAGCAGTGACGGAGCAGCTTTGCAGCAATGGGACTCTGCATCTGTTTGCTCTGTATGGCCGCATCTCCCCCCACCAGGCTGCTATGTATAGAGAGGCTGTGTGGCTGCAGGATGCAGGCTTTTCTTCTCACCCCATGGCTTCCCTGCCAGTTGATGCTAGAGCAGCCCCCCCCCCGCAACGAGAGAGCCAATCAGGGGGAAGGAGGAACTTACTATGCAGACTTCAGGGAACATGGGAATTGTGGTTCTTAAAGGAGCACCGCACAATAGTCAAGGGAGGCTACTGGGCTGTGGACTTCTCTACCCAGGATCTTCTGCATTTCAGAAGAAGAGAGGACTGGGTTTCTTCCTGGGCATATCTGGAGAAAGTGGGGTCTTTGTAGAGAGGAAGGAGATCCGAGCGGACCTGTTGCTGGACCTGTCATAGCTGCACTAGAGTGACAGAGCCTGAGAACTGAGCAACCGAGACCTAGCCACACAGGGACCAGAGGGCTAAGACCTGTGTACTGTGTGACCAGAGGCAATTTGCTAATGATCCAATCTGCTGAGAGACTGAGCCTGGTGGGGATCCAAGCTGAGAGACTGAGCCGCCAGGACCTGACTTTAGAGGCCAGCAGACCGGCAAGTGATCTGGACCAGATTCCTGTGTACCAGGAGGGGTGAGCTGAACCATCTATGCTTATCCCAACATTAACAGGGTTAATGCAATTTAGAAAACTCCTTTGTCTAGCAGGTCACTAGCCATCCTTTGCACATTTGTAAAGAGACAGCTACACATGCATCACCCACAGAAGGGCCCCAAGGTAAGTCGGCCAACACAGATAATTACACACCAGGTACTTTGCAACCACCTACAGGGGTACTGTTTTGGCAGGAAAGCATACGTCAGCAGTCCCAACCTTTTTGTCATCAGGAACTGGTTTAGTCAAAGAAAAGGCAGTCAACTGTTATTTGCAACTGCTCCCCACCTCCACAGCTCTACCTCTAGTTCAGATCATGCAGCATTAGATTCCCATTGTAGTGGCAACCTAAATCCCACGCATGCGCAGTTTACAGTACAAGTTTGCATTCCTGTGAGATTCTAAAGCTGCCACTGATCTGACAGGAGGCAGAGCTCAGGCGGTAATAGGAGTTGCTGTAAGTAGAGATCAAGCCTTGCTCGTTCACCCGCCGCTCACCTCATGCTGTGCGGCCTGGTTGCTAACAGGCCAAAGACCAGTACCAGTCTGTGGCCTAGGGGTTAAGGACCTCTGGAAAAAGTGACCCTGGCCCTTATTTAAACTAAACTAAGGGCATCTAGTGGTAGGAAAAAAATGTAATGTGAGGGACAGCTCTGGACTGAAGTTGTGTATTGCAGCAAACACTGCTTGTTTTTATTGTATCTTTTAATGGACTATTTGTTTAATTTTTTTTTTATAATTATTTTTGACTGGAGTCCAGCTTTAGGCTCCATTCACACCAGGTCGCGGGCGGAATTGCTGCAAAATGTGGGAGGAGTTTGCAATGCCATTACTTCCATACTTCTAGTGGCAAGCCAATCATACCGCGATTTTGCCACAATTGTTACACGGTAAATCGAGCTGCAATCGTGGCAAAGCGCAACACGCGTCGCCCAAAAGAAGCTCATGAGCAACAAGCTCAATTGCAGCGTGATTTACCATACGGAAAAATCACAGCCGATGGAATTGCGGCGATCGGGTATGAATGGAGCCTTACAGTTTTTCCTAATTGCTTGTTTAAATATGCAGCTATACTGCCACCACATGTGTTTGACAGGTGGTGAGCAGACGATAAGTTGCCTCATCACAGCTTGCTTTAACCCTCAAAATGTCAAACCACGGAGTCACAACCATGTGCATTGCTTGCAGTTATAGGGTGCGGCGCCATTTGTTTGAAAGAGCCACATTCTATGTTGGTACTGCCTGCCAATTGCGATATGATGTTTAACTTTTGCTGTGGCAACAAAGCAAAGCATTGCAGCCACAACATGGGTACAGTCCTGAGTGGCTGCATTGCTTTGTTTAAGTGGATGGTTGTTGGGGGGGGGTTAAAACCACAGCTCAACCACCTTCTTTTACTGCCCCCCGACTGCCTGTGTGAATAAGCCCTAACTGGATAACATTAAGCTTGCTCAAACACTGTGTATCATTAACAATTGTTTTTTTTTTTTCCATAGAAGACAGAGGTATCCAACTCCAGAAATGCTGTTATGCCGCCTAGCAAGCTTCAGCAAATTTATGCTACGACAGAGTAAACGACAAGCAGCGCGTTGTTCGCACAAGACAAAAAGCCCTCAATCGTAACCGTTCAGCGTTCCAAAGAACGGCACTTTTTGTTTTTCCGAAACGCTAAATGTTTTAATTCTAGGTGGATTATGTAAATGCCACAGCTCTGTCATGCTTTCATTTATTTTTCAGGAAGCTTTCTAGGATCTTTTATTACACGCTTCTTGGATATACGTCATAGCTCTTTGCCAAGTCTCTGCCAGGGCTGCTGAGCGATTGTGTCCCTGTCCTGTTGTCATAGAAACCAGCAAAGAGCTTTGGTTCTCTTGTATGAAATGTCTGAAGGAAAAAAAAATATCTCTGTTGCTGATAGTAACCAGAATATTGATTATCCATTTTCAACCTGCATTAGAATGACAACAGGAGTCGTCATTTCAGAAAGCATTAAGCCTTTATTTGGTTAGATTTAAAGGTGAACTCAAGTCAAATGTGAAAAATTTGTATGTAAAGGGTCCATACCAATAGTGATATTTGAAGCTATGCTGCTTACCAGAAATTCAAAACCCAGTTTCAATAAAAATGTTAAAAAATTAGTGCCCAGACAAAGTCTGCAAGATGTCACCAGTGTCTAGGCTAAATGGCGCCAAGTGTATAGCTCCAAACTGTCCCTGATTTCAAGGGACTGTGCCTGATTTGGAACAAAGTCCCTCTGTCTTTTTTCCTTCTCATTTGTCCCTCATTCTTGTCTGATCTATATAACTGTATATGAAATGCACTTTTTAACTTTCAAAAAGTGTTTCCCAGCGCTAAACCATTCATCCAAATTCTAAATTTCTGAATTTGTAAATTTCAAAAGCCAATATAAAGGAATAGTAGTGGTAAATAAGAAGTGGGTTTAACTTATAATTTTTTTGTATAATTCTCCTTTAAGAGGGGAGTGGCAGGGGGTGTGTCCTATGCCTACATACTTTTGCTAATAGGTGTCCCTCATTCCCATCTCAAAAAGTTGGGAGCTATGCAAGTGTCATTGCACCCACTTCCTGTAAACCTAGGGTGTCAGGAGCCCGCCCCAAGGTGGGTCATCCAGATGCCCTATGCTCACAGGAGAATGCTGCATTCAGAACCCACCATCTGATGGAGGAAGAGAACCCATGCAGAGGTATGTTACTAACAGGGCAAACTGAGGTGACCACCTGTCCACCACCAGTCTGTGGTGGGCAACACTGAGGACAGAGTATATACAGTATACCGGATTCTCTGCTATCCTCACTGCAGCTCAGTACCATTGCCTTGTATACATAGGTCAATGTTACCGAGCTGGTTGCTAGAATGCTGGCAGCTGAGCCTGTACTATACCTACCAATGATGCTGTGCGACACAGCCGCCTGCACCCTTGCCATTAATGATGCTGTGTGGCTCAGTCACCAGCATCCTAGCAATCAATGACCCACAGTCACACAGTGTCATTGGTTGCTAGGTGGGTTGCTTTGGTAAAGGGGATGCCCACTGGAGATCGTACCGCTTTGGAATGCTTGGGAGGTCAGGGAGAAAAACATCTACCTTAAGCAGAAATTATCCTAGGCATGCATTAAGTAATAAGATTGGATGAGTACTTGGATAAAGGTTATACTGTATATATAGACTTTTTTTTTCAATAAAAGGGAGTGGGGGTGCTCCAAACGTGTTGGGGGATGTATTGATCAGGGAGGTAGATTACTGGGGTTGGGTTTTAAACCACCTAATGGTTTCATACAATTTTTGGTCTCTACAATTGTTAGATCCCTCCGCTTAAGTTCCTTGGTTTACTCCAGCGATACCCAAACTTTTCATCATGAGGACCACATCCTATATTTTAGAGATATTCATGAGTTCACCCTTACATTTGGGTTCCCATAAGAGTCCCTTTACATCTGAGTCCCCATCAGAGGCCCCCTTGCATCAGGGTCCCCATCAGAGTCCCCCTTGCAAAAGGGTCCCCATCAGGGCCCCCTTTGCATCAGGGTCCCCATCAGAGCCCCCTGTGCATCAGGGTCCCCATCAGAACCCCCTTGCATTGGAGTCCCCATCATGGCCCCCCTATATATCAGGGTCCCCATACATCAGAGTTCTCCTTACATAAGCATCCCCACCAGAGTACCCCTTCAATCAGGGTCCCAATCAAAGTCCCCAAGAGGACATGGGGGGATAGAGTTGAAGGCGGAATCCATAGGCCGCCTCTGCTTAGCTTAATCTTTAATCTGTGCAGATTAGGAATATGTCACCGACCCTAGCTGCAGGCCGCCTGTTGCCTGTGTGCCATAGTTTGGAGACCCCTGGTCTACACAACCGATTGTAACCAGTATGAATTTCCAATCTTTGTTGGATTTTGGAATCATTTCTTTTTTTTACTGTTAATTTACTTGTATAAAAGAAGGTGGGTTGAAATACCCTAAACTCCAGGTCTTGTGAAAGATAAACCAGGAACTACATAGCTCCCAACTGTCTCTCATTTGGAACCCAATCCCTCTGTCCCTCGTGTCTCCTCAGATGTTCCTCTTTTAGCACTGGTGTAGAGATCTATATAAATATATAAACTATTTTACTGCAATAGTTATTTATAGCTCTAATCTTTTAATCCATCCTTCAGATTATTGCATAAATTACTTTTATTGCTAATATATAACGGAAAAGTAGAGGTGAAAAAAGCCCCAATGTGTTCAGGTGATCATGTTTGTGTTAAATGATCAAGGAGTATAGCAACGGTGTCTATTGCTAAATATCTCATGCAAAATGTCCTTCTTTCCCTTCACAGAAGGTTAGGATGTATGGAACTTTGACCTGGTCATAAGGGATCCCAAAATACATTATACAAGAAACAATAAGGTATCCAGTCTACCAGCAGCAAAAAAAAGAGGTCAACTGCAACTGAATCCCAGCTCAGTGCCCATCTAATGCCACTCACATCAGCACTTACTTAATGTAAGTGGACAGCTGTTGGTCAATCCCATCCTACAAAATGGATAAGTGACACTTCTCCATGTGTCCTATGCACTTGGTCATCCAACATCATATATGAATATGCAGGAGACATGTAGGGGAACATCATTCTGTTTTATCCAAAAGCAGCTTCCCATGTGCAGCTTTTACTATAAAATGCAAGTGACCTGCTACTCTCTATGGCTTCAAACTATTGCAGTGCAGTTATGTGTAGGCAGGGCTTACCACGCCCAAGTGCGGGGACCCTGGAGCAGACCTTAATTAGTGACCCCAGTGGCGGGCAAAGCCTGCGATCACATGAAACCAGTGTTAAGGCAGCGCTCTAGGTTAAAAGTGAGATTCCTCTGGGAACACTCTTGCTTACTCTTTGTAATCTATGGCCAAACTTCTACACTGGCCACACTTGTACAGATAAGCACTATGGACACACTTTTGCTAGACTTCTCCTCTCCCCAGGTGTGCAGCATTTCTGATCCAGTACCACAGAGCTTGTACCAGTCTCCACCAACTCAGCAATCCTGTGAACTCACTCCCAGTGACTATGATCCATATGTTGCTATTGGATACAGGAAGCATTACTCGTAAACCCATGCTTGATCTCCTCCCGAGGCCTCACTTCATCACTTGTGACTCCCAAGCTAAGTCCCTATAAACTCTGTGTCATGAAGACAGTCCCAGTATGGGGGAACTGGTCACCAGTAAAAGGGTCCAAGCATCAAACGCCTTCACTACCTGTCTCCCATGCCATGTCTTCCTGGCTGGTTGGCTGATTAAGCACTTACGCCATGCATGCACCCCTTTAATGACTTCAGACCAGGCAGTTAGACTGAACAACAAAGTTCTTTTTACTAAAGTAGTGAGGGTAACAAAGAAACGGTTCTCCAAGACATCTCAAGAACACATTCCTGACAAAATTCTCTAAGTGCCCTTGTTGTAGTGCTCCAGGAGGTAGTCATATCTTAATTGGTAGTAAAGTCCATCAAAAGTCCTTGCAAGGCAAGAGTCCATTATTGGCTGTAAATCCATAATTTGGTAGCAATTATCCTCAATGGGTAGTAAATCCATGACTGGCAGCATAAATCCATGACTGGCAGCATAAGTCCATTAAAGTTCATATACAGTAATGCCGCGTACACACGGTCGGACTTTTCGTCTACAAAAGTCCGACAGCCTGTCCGACAGACTTCCTGCGGACTTTCGGCGGACTTGCAGCAGACTTTCTAACGAACGGACTTGCCTACACACGACCACACAAAAGTCCGACGGATTCGTACGTGATGACGTACACCGGACTAAAATAAGGAAGTTCATAGCCAGTAGCCAATAGCTGCCCTAGCATGGGTTTTTGTCCGTCGGACTAGCACACAGACGAGCGGATTTCGGGGTCCGTCGTAGTTACGACGTAAAGATTTGAAGCATGTTTCAAATCTAAAGTCCGTCGGATTTGAGGCTGAAAAAGTCTGCTGAAAGTCCGGAGAAGCCCACACACGATCGGATTACCAGCCAGCTTTAGTCCGTCGGCGTCCGTTGGACTTTTGTAGACGAAAAGTCCGACCGTGTGTACGCGGCATAAGTCTATACCCCTTTGTTCAACAGAGAGCGGTACTCTTCAGAAAAGCCTGGGAAAACCTGAACAACAGAGTTAACCCTTACCTACCAAACAGCACCACCAACATTAACTAAGCAGTGCAACTTACACAGCAGAGAATACATTTAACCCCAAAAGTATTGGACATAACCAGCACAGAAATACCTCAGTCAGCACCTGCTTACAAATTTTACTTTTAATTTTATAGCACATTACTAGGGCTTATTAGCACACTACACTTTGGGTGGTGTATAGCTGTGGGTAACCCCGATTGGATTCCCACAAGGGGTGGTGACCTGGCAGAGTGGCAGCTTACATCTGAGCAGTTCAGTCTCCAAAGAGCCCTTGACCTAGGTTCAGTTCCTTTTTTATATGTTTTCTTCAGCAGAGGGTGGTACTCTTCAGAAAAGCCCAGGAAAACCTGACCAACAGAGTTAACTCTTACCTACCGAACCGCACCACCAACATCAATTAAGCAGTGCAGCTCACACAGCAGAAAATACATTTAACCCCAAAAGTACTAAACATAACCAGCACAGAACTACCTCAGTGAGCACCTGCTTACAATTTTACTTTGCATTTTACAGCACATTAATAACACACATTAGCACACTACACTTTGGGTGGTGTGTAGCAGTGCCATTTATTTAAAATGAAGGGGCCCTTAAAGTGCTGACACAGGTGGAAGTGTAGGAAGCAAGGTGTGGGAGGGTGCATTTGGGGGGACACTTTGGCTACACCTTGCCATACCCCACCTATCACTGATACAGTATATGAATACTGGTTGTACCAATTGTTTATAGAGATGGCCACTTTTGTGACTTCCCTGGACTAAAGCTTTAATTGCACTACCCGGCAGCCCATTCCAGGCATTTCTTTACTGCTCTAGATTAGTATTAGGCTAAAATTAGCTGTTAATGATGGTAATGTAATCACGCTGTCCTCCATTTAACCACCACTGGGTACAAAGAGATGTCTGCAATGAAGTTATGATTTATATCATTTATCTACAGAGAACTATTAAGAAGTCACAAAATTAATCATTTTTTAAAACTGCCATTCAAAGCGTTGTTCAGCAAATGCCTAAAGATTTCTTCATAAAATTATATTGGAATTGGGCTACTGACCAAGTGAATATGAAATTTTACTTCAATAAGAAGTCTTTAAATTGTAGAATCATCCTAAAATTATTCTGATGCCCTGTACACACGACCGGTTTTCCCATCGGAATAAACTCTGAAGGTTTTTCCGACGGAGTTCCGACGGAATTCCGCTCAAGCTGTCTTGCATACACACGGTCACACCAAATTCCGACCGTCCAGAACGTGGTGGAAAATGGAAGTTCAATAGCCAGTAGCCCATAGCTTCCATCTAGTTCTTGCTTCAGAGCATGCGTCGTTTTTGGTACGTCGGAACAGCATACAGACGAGCGGTTTTCCCGATAGGAATTGGTTCCGTCGGAAAGAATTAAAACATGTTCTCTTTCTAGGTCCGTCAGAATTTTCAACGTCAAAAGTCCGATGGGGCATACACACGATCGGAATATACGATGAAAAGCTCTCGTCAGACTTTTTCTGTCGAACATTCCTCTTGTGTGTACACGGTATAAGGAATTAATTTAATAAGGATAGAAATTTGCAATTATATGTGCTAAATAATTTTTCCTTTAATTGCTTTTTTTTCCCTACAAAAGTGGAGTTACCCTTTAAGTAGACACTGCCACTGATCTCTATTAGCTTATGGGGCCCTGTGCTATGTGGCCAGCCTGCTGCATTGGGAACACAGGAGAACAGCCATTCTGTAAGGGTGCCCTTCAGAGAATGCTTGCAAAGTGTTCTCTGATTGGGCAAGGTCACGCTCGCCACCTCTTCCAAACAGAAAATGCTTTGATAAGGTCATTACAAGTGCAGTTCCATTCCCTTCATTGGATAAACTGGAAAGGAAAACCCAAACCTCCAAGGTGGGTATAAAGCATGTTCTATGGCAAGAAGACCCTACACTGGCTGAGGGGAAAAGAGTTAATGTGTGTGCTACAGTTCCCAGGTTTTTTGGATCCAGCCTATGCACCAGTGATATAATATGGGAGATGGCTGCGTTTTGGGCTCTCTGGTTATCTCTCATCGGTTTGGATGGCGACATTGTAAGGTACATGCCATAGCTGCTGTGGACTGCGCCTTGCAATCCGTCTGAGGCATCGGGGTTCTGGAGAACAACCAAAACGTGGAGAAGGCCATAATGGACTACTACCTTTCTGAGGTACGCCTGGGCAGCCATTTATAGGTAGATAGGGACATTATGATATTACTGTTCATGTTGGACTGTACTGTGAAGCTTTCAGTAAAGTTGCATCAAATGTTCTGAGCCTGGTCTGAAGTTATTCAAAGGAGTGCATGTTGGCTTTGGCGTATCAGAAGAACCAGGGTCTGTAGGGCACACGTGGGGTATGAAGCAAGGCCACTATCAAAGGTCTACTCGGCAAGTAAGCAAGAGATTCAGTGAAGTTACTATGGGTAACTGAACTTGGGTTATGGAGAGCCATAGCCTGGTCACATGAGTACAGAAGAGAAGGAGTTAACAAGTGCGCGCATGAGGTCCACGCTAGGTGCACAGCGGGACCCCATTCTGTTACTGGGAATGAGGTAACGGAGGTACACTGGACTGGTGGAGAGGGCGCAGACTCTGCAGCGTCCCTCCTAATGCAACAATTATCAAGCTACAAGTGTTTAGTGAAGCGGAACAGCACTTTTTAGAGGAAATCTGTATTTTAATACTGCACACAATGTGTTGGCTCATCTCTAATTCAAGAAACTGCCTTTATGTTAGACTTCCACATGACTGAAGTCTCCGTATGTTCTCGGTCATTGATGAGTGCACTCTGCGCGAAAGGTAACCCCACTAATAGGCAAGTGTAAGCATCTTTCCTTATTACAGGGTAGCTAGAATAGGCTTAGAAGGAGCTGGGGGTGGGAGTAGAATTTATCTTAGTTAGGTTTTGACTGGAATTACACTTTTGGATGTCACTTTTGGGTGGACTGGTCCTTTATTTCTCATCACACTGAAGCTGGTACACTCAAATTACAAGACTGAGTTATCCATCTCAAAGCATTTTGGAAGTTTGCTCAGTCTTAGATGGGGCTGATGTGGAGTAATAAAATGCCTAAGCAGAGGCCTCATGGTCCTATAAGTTGACACAAACTTTGAAAAAGCTGAGTGGTGGATTAGGGCGTTAGCAGAAGAATGCAGTATACATGTAAAACTTAGTAGGCGGTCAAGGCTAGAACTCATAATGGTATTATTTTTAAAGACAACAAGAAAGACAGGGAGCTTCAGATCTAAAGGCGATGCTACTTGGAATATTTTGGGCATACTGTCTACCAGGCTATTGGAATTTATCCAGCGCTGGCTCACAGAGGTTTTTGTATTCTACGTCACTTTAGCCGAGAAAAGTTCTGACTGGTGTGACAGCTCAGTGACCGGGACGATTGTCTATGAGAGATAAGCCACCACCAGATGCACAAAGCTGTTGCTTTTCTCTTGACAGCGAGAAAATAACGCTGATCCTTTCCAGCATCTAAAGTACAGAAGATCTGAGACATATCAAGTTTACAGCATATGGCCTCTCTCTAAAAAGTAATGAAGAGTAATGATCGAAACATAGTATTCTGAAATAAAACACATAGTGCAGTAACCAGAAAAAAAAAAATAAACACTGGAGAGCCGTGTGAGCGTTTCTTTATTCACTGCCAACACTCAAGCGTGCAACGTTTAAAGACGCTGGAACGAAGCCACAATCCATCACGGCTGATCTCTTTTATAGCTGCCAAGAATGAGGCTGGAGGAACAGGCTTGCAAGCTGGAAAGAGACACACGGCCGCCATTGACCCGCTGAGGACAAGCGTGGAAAAAAGGAGACAATAGGACTGGGATGATGTCAGACTTGTTTTAGAGAAAGGCCCTTGCCTTAAAGAGAAATTCTAGCTTATGCCATTTTTACACAATGCAAAGGTGGCACAGCTCCCATATTAGAAAGCATTTTCTTTGTTGGGTTAGGGCAGCTATAGGCAACCGCTTAAGAGGCCATTTACACCCCACCTGCATTGGGCAGCACTTGTCAGTTTTGCCAGCTGCAATTCAAAGAAGTCCAAAGGGGCGCAATCCTACTGAGATGCTTTGCACTGCGCCCAGCAAAAAATTTGCACACGTGCACCTAGTGTTGCTTGCATGGTTCAATGAGCCCTATAAATGGCAGGATTGGTCACAATACAAGCAGGGCGCAGATGGCCTCTTAAATTGCTGTGTACAGCTGCCTTTACACACCAATGACCAATCTGTTATGCTCTGCAAAGTACCTGAAATAGTCTGGTCTGCCTCAGCCTACCTACTGCAGCAACCAGGAGATAGTCTTAAAGTGGACTTAGCCCCCTGTCACACCGGTGTGACTTGTCATTTGATTTGACAGGTCCAAAATCACATGACAAGTCTCGCCCTATTGTCGGCAATGGAACTATTAAAATTTGCAAGACACCAACTTTGCAGTGCCGCACAGATTTGAAAAAGTAGTTCGCTGCACTACTTTTGCCGATTTCAAGTGTGACTTGCAGAGACATCTGTGCATGAAGGCACACAGATGTCAGCCAAGTTGCACATGAAAGTGTTAAAATTGGTCAGCGAGCGCTTACAGGGTGAAGCAGCTAGCACAAAAAGGTGACCTCCCTAATAAATAATAAACCAAGTGTGTGCAGGGCAAACTAATAACCAATCAATAAGTGAATGTTGATAAATGTGAAAGTTCATAAAACTATATTGATTATAGTGAGTATTATATAGTGTAGTATTTTATTTTAAGGTCAATACATTAAAAAGCAGTTAAAATACTCCATATACTGTAGGCGTACACCAATATAAAATAAATGCAGCCGAACTTACAGTGATGGCCGCTGATCCGGGATTCTGGAACGACGGCTTGACGTCAGCACGTAAGGCCCCTCCCAGCCCGTTTCATGTGCATGCACGTCTTCAGGGGATATGCCTACTGAGACGCATGAAATGCATTGGGAGGGGGCCTTATGTGCTCACATCATGCCACCTTAAATAAAATACGAAACTTTATAATATTCCTTGGGCTCCGTGTGGTGAGCATCTTTCCATCAGGATTCCTCTCTGGGCGAGTACTAATCTTTTGGAGGACTGACTGAGTACCTGCTGGCGATCCCTCAGAAATGGAATGATATGCAATGCTGTTTATTAATAATGTTCTGTAAATGCATATGGGTGAAGGAAGAGCACCGGGCACGTTTTTGTGTTTTTGTTGCACTGAGAAGTGTCACGGTTGGAGGACTATTTATTAGATATACACCTATGTGGATTTGCATCAGATTTCTTTTTTTTTTAACACAATATGATTATGCTTATGAAGCTTATCAATTTATTTATATGATTCGTTCACTTTCTTTTATAATTATTTTTTTATGAACTTTCAAGTTGCACATGAAGTCGCACCTAAATGTGGCTTTGAAATTGTGCGATTTCAAGTGAAGTCGCAACGATTTCAAAGTTGGATTCGGTGTGAACCAGGGCTTATCAGTTATATTTTTTCATGAGTGAGTGCATGCAAAGAAATATGGGTACAGTAAAACCTTGGATTGCAAGTATAATTTGTTTCAGAAGCATGCTTATAATCCAAAGCACTCGTATATCAAAGCGAATTTCCCCATAAGAAATAATGGAAACTCAGATGATTCGTTCCACAACCATTTATTCATAAGTCCTTCAGTTTATAGTCCATATAAAAAGATTTTAGCAATGTGATAGGTTGTATAACCATAAAATGTCCATCCACAAATGGAAGCCTCGACAAGGGGAGGCAAAATCCAGCAGGAGCTACAGAGAATAAAAGAGAAGAGAGGCGCCTCTAAGTGTATCAATATGGTTACATTTAATGAAGGTACAACATTTAGCAACTCACATGGTTGATGATTAAAACAGGCACATCTAAGTATGAAGGCATCCGGGGTAAAGCTGTCCACATAGATCATCCTCCGCACCGTCGGCTCTCACCGCTGTCATTCTGCAATCGTGACCGGGAAGACTACCCTGCAGTAGAGTGATCTGAAAGCGAGGCTTGAACCTCTTGTTGAGCACATCGTGGAAGGGATGACGTTGATGGCGGTGAGGAGGAGCGGTCTATGTGGACAGCTTTACCCCGGATGTCTTCATACTTAGATGTGCCTGTTTTAATCATCAACCATGTGAGTTGCTAAATGTTGTAACTTCATTAAATGTAACCATATTGCTACACTTAGAGGCACCTCTCTTCTCTTTTAGACTCCGTTGTGACATGATGCTACTCTTATATCAAGACATCGCTTGTATATCAAGTCAAAGTTTATAAAAAAATTTGCTTGTCTTGCAAAACACTCTCAAACCAAGGTTTTACTCTATTTATTACCTCTCAGAGATCAAATTACACTCCCCTCTCTATACAATGCCTTTATCTGCTATACTTTCCAAAAGGATGATACCATCTCTGTTCAGGCATCATTCAGGGTCGAAAACCTACTTCCCAGGCTGGGATTCAGAGAGGGCACGATCATGTAAATGCTGATGCCTGTACAATTTTTAGGTTGTTCACAAAAGGTCTGAAACAGATCAGCTGCATTGTGTTGCCTTTCTCTAGTGACCTTCAACAAAGCTACAATGCTGTGTGATCACTGGGGGAGAAGAGAATGATGAAATGCTTCCTCCTGCCTGGAGCAGGATTGATGAAATCATCTCAGAATAAGCAAAATCACTTAAAACACAACTCCCAAAACAGTTAAATTCAAGGCATGCTGCGAATGATAACTATCACATCTGCATTTATTATAACTGATCACATGGGCAGCACCAGGGCAACTGCAAATCAAACAGAGGCTAAGATGGCAGCTTCTATGACTCCAAGGGATGGGAGGGTTTAGTTCTGCTATATGATCAACCATTACAACTTTTATTTTGCACTGCCAACCCCTATGGGTCAATGTGTATGTAGTACTTTGTTATATGTTTCCTAAAGTGGTTGTAAAGGCTCAAGTTTTTTTTTCACCTTGATGCATTCTATGCATCCCAGCCCCACTAAAACTTACCTGAGCCCCTTCTCAATCCAGCGATGTTCAGAAGAGCTTCAGCTCTCCCTCTTCATTGGCTGAGACAGCAGCGGTAGCCAGTGGCTCCTGCTACTGTCAATCACAGCCAGTGAGCCAATGGAGAGAGAGCAGAGGTAGGGCCAAGCCGCGCCTTGTGTGTAAATGAAAACACTGAGCAGCAGCTCAGGAGCAAGCCTGCTCGGGTGCCCCCCCATAGCAAGTTGCTTGCTATGGGGTCCAGGGCTGCTGATAAGGTAGTACAACCGGTCCTGTTGTACTGGGCCTAGGCCCCATCAGCTAAACAGGGGGGCCCAGAGTGGCTTAATTGTTCATTTCTGCCTAATTTAATAAATGGATTTTACTAGAACAGACCCTCACTCCTACTTGCTTACCAGGGCTTGAATTACATTTCCCTGAGCCCCAACAGGTTAACAGAGGGGCCCTGGAGGTGGGAGCAGAGGATGGACTTTTGTTCATTTTCAGGGTGTAGGCGGATAAAGTCAGTGCTGCTTTTTCCGCTGCATTCCCCAGGGGGGGACATACCTCCCACTTTTTTGAGATGGGAATGAGGGACACCTATCAGCAAAACTATGCAGGCATAGGACACACCCCTTGCCACGCCCCCTTAAAAGAGAATTGGACAAAAAAACAAGATTGGTTAAACCCACAAGTGCTTTTTTTCACCACTACTGTTCCTTTATACTGGCTTTTGGAATTGACAAATGAAGAAATTTAGAAATTGGATGAAAGGTTTAGCACTGGGAAACACTTTTTGATAGATAACAAGTGTGTTTTATATACATCTATATAGATCAGACCAAAATGAGGGACAGAGGGACTTTCTTCCAAATCAGGGACAGTCCCTCGAAATCAGGGACAGTTGGGAGCTATGGGGGCAGGTGAGGTGTAGACATGGTTGGGGGGGCCCCATCAGGAGGGCTGTATGGGGCCCCATGATTTCTAACAGTGGTCCTGATGGGGGGCACTAGACAGCAGGGAGGGGCCTGGAACACCAACGAGGGACCCGAGAAGAGGAGGACCGAGGCTGCTCTGTGCAAAACCACTACACAGAGCTGGTAAGTATAACATGTTTGTTATAAAACAAAAAAAGGAACATTTAATATCACTTTAGGTGCTTTCTAACCATAGTTTCTAACCTGCCCCCCTCCCCTTGAGCCGTGGTGCAGCTTGTCTTGACTGTGAGCACTTTGCAGCATCCATGTTTCTCTCATTCTTGCTTTACTTTAAGGCCCCTTCACACATATCCAATTCATTGCATGCATTACGGTAATACTCATTAAAACACATTTTCTGCCGCCTGTTACCACAGCATATTGGTGTGAAGTTTAAATAGATATTTAATTAACAGTTCTATACACATTTGCGACATTTGAGTGAGAGTAGTGTCTATACAAGGTACCAGTCCTATTTTCTGATGTATTGTTTTTTTAATCTTTCTCTGTTTATTATTTAAATGAACCTAGTATTTAATCTACTATAAATTAGATATACAGATAGGAATGTCTCCATCCTTTGTATGTAGCTATACACATGTAATATCGTTTTATATATTCTTTTTATATTTTTAATGAGTCTATTTATTAGGTAAAGTCAATGCTAATTCTGTCTACTGTATTCATTTGGTTCCTCGAAGATTGTGGATCGTTTTATCTTGGAGTTACAAGGTAAGATTAATGGTATCTACATTTGAGCCTCACAATTTATGCTTTTTTCTTTCTATGTATATTACCTTTTGCTGGTCACAAACCAGAAACTAGCAGGAAACAATGAAATGTATTTTTTGTTAGTTGACAGCTTTTTGTCATTCTTGGGAAATATGTCAGATCTCTGAATAGCTGGAATCCAAGATGTACCATCTTCGAACTGTCTGCCCATTACCATGCAGAATAAAGATAAATCAAAATAATTATACCTGACTGCAATTGGAAAACTACGTTACAAGCTTCTTCTGGGGCAGAGACTACAGCTGGCCATACACGTTAACACGTTCCTTTGATTGTCAGCTTCATCTAATGGCTGTAATGCAGTATTTGCAGTATGTGGAATTTCAGGGAAATACTGCAATGTGGCCACTAGATGAAGCTATCAACCATAGGTAATAAACACATTAGACACTAGAGATGAGCTGGGGCATCCTCTGAACTCTCTAACCCAAACTCTGAATTTATGTACTCCATTGAGTTGCAGGCTGGGTCATTCCTGGCCCCACAGCTCAAATGACCTGAAGGGTGGGAAATGACCCAGAGCTCATTGGTGTACAAATAAGCGGGACTTCAAAGGATGCCTAAATACATCTCTATTAGACACATTATAGGGATTATTCACAGCAGCTAGCGGCTGTGCGAATGCTGAGACATTTGCACATCGAATAGGGAGGGGAAGTTTTCTTTTTTAAGAAGTTTATTGGTGTTTGCAATAAACAAAAAAATAGTACAAAACAACCATTGTAATATTGGCAATTCCAATCTGTAACAGGCAGCTAGGGACCTTTGAAAAATTTTGGGTAGGTCACAACACATCGAGAGGGTAGAGCAGTGTGACGTCATGTTGGATGTACCCGAGGCGCCATCTTGGATTCCCTGTACTAGCTAGTGTCCGATGTTCTTTGGTATATTGGAGATTGTAAGTGCATTTTTACCTTCTTTTATTTAAAAGTGAGTGAGTTCATTCTATGGAGTTCTCTTTTAGTTTATGGATTGCCCTGGATCAGAGTTGTGTTTAAGAAAATGGTGGATGATAGCAGCCCTTTGAATGAGGACACCAGCAACCTTGTTTGACCTCCTGTTCATAAAAATAGTGAGGTGACCATTGTACAAGGTGAAGGTACCATTAATATCATAATAGTGGTGGCACAGTGAAGATTTGTAAGTGCACTTTCAATGCATGTGTTTGCAATGCAATGTGTTGTTTGTATATTCTAAAGTTTACCTTGCATTTTTTGGGTGACACGGTAAACTCTGTTCACAGACAGTGATTTTTTGAAGTATTCCTGAGCCGATGCAGTGATGCCAATCACAGAATCATGCCTGTTTTTAATGCAGTGCCGTCTGCGTGCATGAAGATCATGGCATCCAATATTGTGTTTCGGTTTTGTCCCTTTCATGCAGCGATATCTCCACATTCTCAGAATTGTTTGATGATATTATGTACCGTAGATGATGGTATACAGTATTTAAAGTCCTAGCAATTTACATTCAGGAACATTATTTTGAAATTGTTCAACAATTTTTAAACGCAGATTTTCACAGATTGGTGAACCTCTGCCCATCTTTACGTCTGAGACACTCTGACTCTATAAGATGCACTTTTTATACCCATTCATGTTACTGACCTGTTGTCATTTAACCTAAATAGTTGCAAAATATTCTTCCAGCTCTTCCTTTTTAGTACCACTTACTTTGCCAGCTTTTGGTTGCCCTATCCCAACTTTTTGGAGACGTGTTACTGTCATCAATTTTAAAATTACGTGATTATTTTTCTTATAATGGTACATTTTCTCAGCTTAAACATTTGATGTTTTCTATTTTCTATGGTGAATAAAAAATGGGTTCATGAGATTTGCTAATCATTGCATTCTGTTTTTACGTAGATTTTGCACAGCGTCCCAATATTTCTGAAATCGGGTTTGTAGAAAGGAGGCCGTTTTTTTTTTCTTTAGATAAATACTGAGCCTGTCCTTTAAAATGCACTGCCTTCTCTAAAAAATGATAGGTGGAAAGGGCAGGAGATCAAAGTAGGTGGACAGTCCAAGGAGAAGGCAGGTGGTTCAAGCAGTCCTATGGAATCTGCAGAATTGCAAGCAAACTACCTGGCATAACAGGGGTGGGTAGATAGATGTGAAATGAATGTGAATCTCTTTATTTATGTGTGATTAGATTTTTTCCTTTAAAAGGCTTTAACTTTTCTCAAGTTTAGATATGAAATGTTTTCCAACTTTTCATTTCCTGCCTATATACAGTCACAAACAGTAACAGTAAACCTGTACAGAGAGAACTCTTTAATATGTGAATTAGTTCAAGCAGGCCATGTCAAATTGCACTTTTTACTGAAGCTGTTCAGTCCTATCTGCTCTGGATATCTTTGAAGAGCTTCCCTATAGCGTGATGAATTACGAGAGTGCTTATAAAGTGCCTGTGTTTAATAACGTTCTGACATTTCTTGTATCGGCTTCTCAACGTGTCTGTAATTTTCTCCCAGATAATCTACATCTATTTTGTCTTCCTGTCATAAATGGAGATCTCAGGGGTTTGTGATAGCAGACAAATCACAGAAGAAAATCAACAGTCAGTTCAGTCAGGGATAAAAAGCGCTGGGATTAGAACAGTTTGGAATGCGGGGAAAAGGGTGCAATTTTTTGATAATTGAAATGATGGAAGATTGAGAATTCTTCAAAGTGCCTGAAATGGTAGCTGGCAATAATGCTCGCGTCAAAGGGGTGCTGAAGGAGGTTTGAAAGATGGAGGAACTTTGCAAACACTGGAAAAGTAATTAAGGGACACTCCTGTAGTAGACTGAAGGTATTTAAATCTAAATGCCATCATTGTCCAACCTTGGAAAACCCAGTCTGTTGCCTTTATGGAAGTCAAACACCAAGTTTCTCACGTCTTGTTCTTTGAAAAGCTTATGCCCAACATAACGACATGATAGAAAAATTCTTTAAGGTTTGGGTACCATGGATTATGTTCTATTTTGTCCCTTACCTTCAATTTAGATGCTTTAACTCTAAGAACCCAGTTCCTCTATTACTGCTCATACTCCCCCCCACTTCTTCTTCCCATCAAACAGTCCTTCTTTCCTTTCCTTTACCCTTCCCCTCACTTTCCTTACTTTGACTCCTCTTTCTTTCCCAGTTTCTATCATCTGGTGTTCTGGAAATAATGTTCCTTTTTTCTCCCCCTTGTCCAGTGGCTGCAGCCATTCACATTGATTGCCCTATCCCCCATTAGAGGCCATTGCTTTTATACCTTTTGTAGTTCTGTTTCCGTCAGCGGCAGCCCATCCAGAGGCTCTAATTGGCTTAAAAAAGGGTGGGCTAGCGATCCCACCCAGTTGTGTGACAATAGCAAATTAATATTCGCTATTGTCTTCCTGATTTTCCCCCTGGCCAATCCTGGCTCAGGAAGCGGGTCCTGAGACCCGATTGGCTGAGAGGAGAAGCGATCCTATTGGCTGCCGAGAAGGAGGAGACGCAGGGAAAACCACGCCGCCATGAAGCCAAGGAAGGAGGAGACGCAGGTAAAGCCGCAGCCCGTCGACTGGCGGAGGCTTGCGTCCCAGATGGGGTAAGTGTGGGGCTAGTGAGCGAACAGCCAGGAGAAGTTTGGGAGAGCCGACCAACCAACCAACCGCCTGGAGGAGGGCGAGGAGGCTGGATGGATTGCCCCCCCCTTAAAAAAAATATACCACAAGCTGCCACTGGTTTCCGTAATGGTTTGTTTGTGACGCATGACATACAAAGTTCAGCATTCCGCGCATTCATTATTATTTTTTTTAAATACAACCTGTGCAATTGTGTAGTATACTCCTGACATCCCAGAAGGCAGTGGAAGCTCAATGTTATTGTCACCTAGACAAGAAAGAAAGAAATGTTATTGTGCAGCACAAAAAAGGTAATAAACATTTCTAAAACTGGGGGAACATTATCTAATTGATGGGGGGGGGGGGCTATGAATGAAAGAGATGTGTTATTGGGTGATAGTCTGTTTTAAGGAAATGCCTATGTTTAGCATAGGAGCGGCAGAGGATGGATATTAAAGCAAAGGCAGCAGGAGGGGTAAGTATTAATTTTCTTCTTTACAATGAGAGCTTTTATGGACATGTTCAGTTTACCGAAAAAAAGGAAGATGTTTTCTCAACCCATAATTCTCAAGACCATTCTCCAGGCTGTGCAAAAAAAAAAAACTCATTCTACTGCTACCCTCTTGCCAGACTAACAGTGAACATCACTGCTCAGGTGGCCTTCATCATAAACTCCTACTAATCAGTAAATCTACCTAGTCCCTCCTGCCCATCAATTTACAAAGCAGGAAATTTAACACTACCCCATCTTCAGTCTTTGGATAGCTATTTATTGTATACAGTTTCAGAGCCATGTACAGCCACCCTACTTTACCATTAATGTATTCAGTGACAGAGGTACCCTGAATCTTGGGCTGGTCTCAACACTTTCTGATAATGTCAAAGGCTAGCTCTACCCCTCCTGTCTGTACTTATTGAACTATCACGGTAGTAGGCAGCCTTACAGGTCAATAGGAATGTATGGGAAGCAGGTGGGGTGTTCCACCCCTCATTGGTATCAGAAGGCGTCTAAGCCTGGCATCTTATATCAGCCTGGATGTGACACCCCCTAGGGTGGGATATTCAGCTAGTTCCTGTGCTATGGCCAATAGGTGAAGTATACATGTATTTTCCAAGATGGCGGACCAGTGCCTCAAAAAGCCATCTCTTGACTCTGCTTAGGTTTTCTTCAATCTGGACCAGGGCTATGCCGGGAGTTATACAAGAATATACATTACCAATGCCTCACTCTGTTATGAGCGGTTCCAGGTTATAAGTGTGGGGGTCCTTCTGGATACCCAAGGCCCATGCAACTTAGAGGTCACCAGGTGCATAACACCAAACGAAGCATTTACTTTACCACCTGCAGACCTTCCACCATCAAACCACCATTCACTCCCAACCTGAACTGGATTCTTCTTTCCAGGTATTGAGCGTTCTGTTTCATCTTAAAACATTTTTAGTTTGACCATGGGCGTACCTAGAGCATTTGTGACCCAGGACAGATCCTATATCTGGCACACCCCCCCCCAACGTTAAAATGTAAAAACACCCCACTGTGCCCCCTGCATACCTCTGCATCCCCCAATATCTATTTGTCACTACTGTGTACCCCCACTCCACGATTGCACCTCTGGACTCCTTTACATTACACAGCCCCCTTGCAGCTCTGGACCCTTTTACATTACACAGCCCCCTGCACCTCTGGTCTCCTTTACATTACACAGCACCCTGCATCTCTGGACCCCTTTACATTACACATCACCCTGCACCTCAGGGCCCCTTTACATTACACAGCACCCTGCATTTCTGGACCCCTTTACATTATACAGCACCCTGTACCTCTGAAACCCTTTACATTACACAGCACCCTGCATCTCTGGACCCCTTTACATTACACAGCACAATGCACCTCTGGACCCCTTTACATTACACAGCACCCTGCACCTCTGGACCCCTTTACACTATTCAGCACCCTGCATCTCTGGACCCCTTTACATTACACAGCACCATGCACCTCTGGACCCCTTTACATTGCACAGCACCCTGCACCTCTGGATCCCTTTACATTACACAGCCCCCTGCGGCTCTGGGCCCTTTTACATTACACAGCACCCTGCACCTCTGGACTCCTTTACATTTCACAGCACCCTGCACCTCTGGACCCCTTTACATTACACATCCCCCCGCAGCTCTGGACCCTTTTACAATACTTATCCCCCTGCACCTCTGGACCCCTTTACATCACACAGCACCCTGCACCTCAGGACCCCTTTACATTACACAGTTCCCCTGCAGCTCTGGACCCCTTTACACTACACAGCCCCTTGCACCTCTGGACCCTTCTACATTACACAGCCCCCTGCACCTCTGGACCCCCTTTACATTACACACACCCTGCACCTCTGGACCCCTTTACCTTACACAGCCCCTCGCAGCTCTGAACCCTTTTACATTACATAGCCCCCTGCACTTTTGGACCCCTTTACATTACACAGCCCCCTGCACCTCTGGACTCCTTTACATTACATGGCCCCAGCACCTCTGGACCCCTTTACATTACACAGCCCCCCCCCCGCAGCGTTTGGACCCCTGCACATTACACAGCCCTCACATTACACAGACCCCCCCACAGCTCTGAACCCCCTGCATGTTACACAGACCCCCCCACAGCTCTGGACCCCCTGCATGTTACACAGATCCCCCCACACAGTTCTGGACCCCCTGCATGTTATACAGAGCCCCCAGCTCTGCTTCTTCCTACCTTAATCATGCAGAGGGAGAGACACAGCAGCGCTGAACAGAGGGCGGGAATTGCTGGAGTTAATTTTTCATATTAACAATCTAATGATTGGTTGCTAGGACCACCTAGCAACCAATCACCTGCTGGTTTACTTAAAAGGTTAACTCCAGCAGTTCCTCTGTTCAGCGCTGCTCATTGTCTTTCTCTCCCCTGCGGTACCGGAGGAGAGCGAGTGTTTTCTTTCTCCTGCTCTGCTTTGTCAATCCAGCGGCCGGCTCTGGGTGTCACCCGGGTAGTGGTACGGTCCAGGCACCCCGCACCTTGTCACAGTTCACCTCTCCGGGCTCTCCCTGCCCTGTCACAGCGCCGCTGCACTGCCTGAGCCTGTCCCACTGTCACAGCTTCACTCGCGGGGGGGCGTCGGCCTGACAACCCCAGTATGTGGGACCGCCCCCCACACCTGCCAGTTCATACGCGACTGCTGGACTCTGTACAGTGTGCTGTTGTACTGGGTTGCTGAATCTTCAGTAAAACTGTTAACTGTTTCAAGCCTGGTCTGAAGTCATGGTGGTACATGGCGTATTCGAAGAACTGGGCCTGTAAAGCACACATGGGGTATGAAGCAAGGCCACTATGAAGGGTTAACTCAGCAGGAGAGTTGGAGAGCAGTTGCCACAGGTATCCAAGAACTGGTGGGAAGTGTATAGCAGCCAGTCATGAAGTGTGGTGCTTGGAGTAGGTGACATGTCCTCCGGTAGCGAGGGGGTCGGTGTTCTGACTCCCTCCCTAGCAGTTGGTTCCCCCAAACTAACCGGGATCTAACCCGCAGTACAGCGACCCCATATACCTAGCTACATGGTAATCTTGAGCATGCATCAGGCCTGTGCTAATGTTCAACAGCTCCCAATTCTGGAGTGAGGTGGCAGAGGTACGCTGGACTGGTGGAGAGGGCGTGGGCTCAGCAGTATCCTTCCTAAATGCAACATACATCGAGCAAGGTGTGTAGTAACATGGGACAGTACTTTTTACAGAGAGGATCTATACTTTCAACTACTGCACACACTGTGCGGCTCATCCTTAAGCCGGGGCACTGGCATAATGGTCCCAGGCATTGATGAACGCGCACATGAGAGGAAAGATGCCCCCACGTGCAGGGCGAGGAGGCCCCACCCACAAACGTTCCAAATGCTTTTCCAATTACATACAGTTAGTCCCATGGTGAATGCCACCAGAGGAGTACTGCTGTGCTACAACAAAAATAACCGACAAGAAAAAGAGAAGATTGCTGGTGTAGAGAACCTAAATTAATTGAAGCCACCAGGGCTTTACCAACTACTAATCAAATATATGCAGTAAGTGTTACAAAATTACAAAAATGCTAAATCTTTATTGAACTAATTAAATAATCACAAGACACAAAATTCTATAAATATATTCAAGCAACCCTTCACCACCATAAAATTAGACAACGTTGTCTAATTTTATGGTGGTGGAGGGTTGCTTGAATATATTTATAGCATTTTGTGTCTTGTGATTATTTAATTAGTTCAATAAAGATTTAGCATTTTTGTAATTTTGTAACACTTACAGCATATATTTGATTAGTAGTTGGCAAAGCCCTGGCGGCTCCAATCAATTTAGGTTCTCTACACCAGCAATCTTCTCTCTTTCTTGGCGGTTATTTTTGTTGTGTACTTTACATGGGCCTAGGAGCCACAATATTTATTTTCTACTAGTGAGTGGGCAAACAACAAGGGTTGGCTGTGACCCAACTTGTTATCCCCTCAAGTGTATTTTATTAAAAAAAAATGTTTTTTATTTTGGAGTACTGCAGTGCTATGGTAAATTCACCTTTACTCCAGTCTGCTCTACCAGTGGGGGTCCACTAGCTTCCACTTTTCCACCCAAAGGGGAAAAGCCCCTGTGCACTACAGGACCACAACATGGTGCAAATACAGCTGCCTTCTCATACAGACCCCTCCCTCACCACCCTTATAATACCAGACACCCCACACTTGATGCCAGGGGTCTGTCACTGAGAAGGAAAATCCTAACCTAGGGCTACATCTCCCTACATGGGGCTAAGGGCACCACCACCAATAGAAGGATCCTATAAAGGTAGATGCAGACATTGCTAGATGCCCACATTCTGCTGCTGCAGCATGTTTAGTACCTTGATTTTAGCATAAACATGATGCCATTTGTGCTGAACTAATAAGACATGGTTAGTGTCAAGTGCGAACTACTTTTGGGTGAGGACAAAAACAAAAGGTGTCTTTACTCCAGTAATAAAATTTACAACGTGCAGACTGTCTGTTGACAGATTTTATTATAAAATACAGTGCCGCATTCCAAATGAAGGGTGTGAGCTAGCCAAACAGGAACTGGCATCTGCCAAACATCCTGAACTCTGCTGGCAAAATATCCCATGGGTGCAAATAACTGAAGAATATCATATTGTAACAATAAACCAGCGTGGAGCCAGAGGCATATACTTACGATTGAGACCCCTTCAGCGAAACAAAAAAATAATACAGTATGGAGTTCTGTTAAGTGCTAAGAACTAGGGATGAGCTTCGTGTTCGAGTCGAACCCATGTTCGACTCGAACATCGGCTGTTCGATCGTTCGCCGAATTGCGAACGTTATGGGCCGTTCGCGCTAAATTCGTGTGGCGCGTCACGGCCCATAATTCACTGCGGCATCGCAGTGCATTGCTGGCTGATGATTGGCCAAGCATGCACTATGACCCGCATGCTTGGCCAATCACAGCGCTGTCAGTAGAGAGAGCTGTAATTGGCCAAAGCCAGGGTGGCTTTGGCCAATTATGGCTCAGGGGATTTAGTACACACCCCACACTATATAAGGCCGCCTGCACGGCGGCCCTGTGTAGTGTGTGTTCCGGTGTGCTGAGAGATAGAGAGAGAGAGAGACAGTGTCATTTGATTTGAGTTAGATAGATTAGGCAGAACAGTCAGTCAGTTAGCTGCACTTACAGTGTATTGTGTATATATATGCATCCCAGGTGTTGCATATATATATATACACTGTATTCAGTTTAGCTAGATCCGTTCCTGTTATCTTCTATCTAGACTATTTACATTTAATGCAGTGCGTCCTGCTCACAGTGTTCAGCTAGATCCGTTCCTGCTATTTACATTTAGTGCAGTGCGTCCTGCTCACAGTGTTCAGCTAGATCCGTTCCTGTTATCTTCTAGACTATTTACATTTAGTGCAGTGCGTCCTGCTCACAGTGTTCAGCTAGATCCGTTCCTGCTATTTACATTTAGTGCAGTGCGTCCTGCTCACAGTGTTCAGCTAGATCCGTTCCTGCTATTTACATTTAGTGCAGTGCGTCTTGCTCACAGTGTTCAGCTAGATCCGTTCCTGTTATCTTCTAGACTATTTACATTTAGTGCAGTGCGTCCTGCTCACAGTGTTCAGCTAGATCCGTTCCTGCAATTTACATTTAGTGCAGTGCGTCCTGCTCACAGTGTTCAGCTAGATCCGTTCCTGCTATTTACATTTAGTGCAGTGCGTCCTGCTCACAGTGTTCAGCTAGATCCGTTCCTGCTATTTACATTTAGTGCAGTGCGTCCTGCTCACAGTGTTCAGCTAGATCCGTTCCTGCTATTTACATTTAGTGCAGTGCGTCCTGCTCACAGTGTTCAGCTAGATCCATTCCTGCTATTTACATTTAGTGCAGTGCGTCCTGCGCACAGTGTTCAGCTAGAGCCGTTCCTGCTATTTACATTTAGTGCAGTGCGTCCTGCTCACAGTGTTCAGCTAGATCCGTTCCTGTTATCTTCTAGACTATTTACATTTAGTGCAGTGCGTCCTGCTCACAGTGTTCAGCTAGATCCGTTCCTGCTATTTACATTTAGTGCAGTGCGTCCTGCTCACAGTGTTCAGCTAGATCCGTTCCTGTTATCTTCTAGACTATTTACATTTAGTGCAGTGCGTCCTGCTCACAGTGTTCAGCTAGATCCGTTCCTGTTATCTTCTAGACTATTTACATTTAGTGCAGTGCGTCCTGCTCACAGTGTTCAGCTAGATCCGTTCCTGTTATCTTCTAGACTATTTACATTTAGTGCAGTGCGTCCTGCTCACAGTGTTCAGCTAGATCCGTTCCTGTTATCTTCTAGACTATTTACATTTAGTGCAGTGCGTCCTGCTCACAGTGTTCAGCTAGATCCGTTCCTGTTATCTTCTAGACTATTTACATTTAGTGCAGTGCGTCCTGCTCACAGTGTTCAGCTAGATCCGTTCCTGTTATCTTCCTACTGACAGGCAGGCTTGTCTGGTTACAGTATATAAAGCTACCTGAAGAAAATTACAGGTGTTCTGTTTGATCCTATTAGTACCACGGTCAGGCAGCTAGACTATTTACATTTAGTACAGTGCGTCCTGCTCACAGTGTTCAGCTAGATCCGTTCCTGTTATCTTCCTACTGACAGGCAGGCTTGTCTGGTTACAGTATATAAAGCTACTTGAAGAAAATTACAGGTGTTCTATCCCAGCTTAGTGCAGCTACAGGCCATTAGTATGTCTGGAAGGCCAAGAAGGAGAGGCAGACAGTCACAAGCCAATAAGAGAGGGCAAGCAGGCTCTGTGTCTAGTGCTGGTCGTGGAGACGGTGCATCCTCATCAGCACGTGGCCATGGGACACGCTTGGCCTTTTTTTCGGCAGCTGGCCATGTTGAGCCGCAACATGCGGAAGACTTGGTCGAGTGGATGACCAAGCCGTCCTCATCCTCCTCATCCTCTCTCACCCATGCCCAGGGTGCTTTGTCTGGCAAAGCAGCGGCCTCTTCCCTCAGCTCAATGTCATCAGTGACTCCTTCCCTAGCTCCACCATGTCCTCATGAGGATTCCCTCGAACTGTTTGACCACAGTGTTGGGTACATGCTCCAGGAGGATGCCCAGCGTTTGGAAGGCTCTGATGACGATACTGAGCTCGATGAAGGCAGTAACATGAGCGCGGACAGAGGGGGTGCCCAAGAAGGACAGCAATCTGGCAGTCATGCTCCCCCTGCTGCAGCATACTGCCAGGTTTGCTCCAGTGATGAGGAGGGAGGGGATGATGAGGTCACTGACTCAACGTGGGTGCCTGATAGGAGAGAGGAGGAGGAGGAGGAGGAGGAGGCGGCAGCACATCACCAACGAGGCAGGATGCCCTCCAGGGGCCAGCCTAAGGGCAGCACATTGACTGCATCACACCCCAAAGCTCCACATGTGCAGGGCGCTGCAGTCTCTGCGCGTTATTCAAAAAGTTCTTTGGTGTGGGCCTTTTTTGAGACGAGTGCATCAGATCGCACCGCTGCTATTTGCAACATATGTCTCAAGCGTATCTCGCGTGGCCAAAATATCTCCCGCTTGGGTACCACATGCTTGACCAGACATATGTTGACCTGCCATGCAGTTCGTTGGCAAGCGTATCTAAAAGACCCACACCAAAGAACAAAGAGGATCTCTCCTTGCTCCTCATCAGCTGAGATTTCCAACCCCACTAGACCTTCAGTCCTCTCTGAGACCTGCAGTGAGAGGAATGAAGGTGTAGAATTAGGTGTGTCACAGCCAAGTACTTGTGGGCAATCTGCTTTTGGTACACCGACGTCAGATTGTACCAGGCAAATTTCCCTGCCCCAGCTGCTGCACCGCCGAAAGAAGTTTGCTCCCAGCCATCCACATGCCCAGCGGTTGAATGCTAGCTTGGCAAAATTGCTAGCACTTCAACTGCTGCCTTTTCAGTTGGTAGACTCTGCCCCCTTCCGTGAGTTTGTGGAATGTGCGGTTCCTCAGTGGCAGGTACCCAAACGCCACTTTTTCTCACGGAAGGCGATTCCGGCTCTCTACCGGCATGTGGAAGGCAATGTCCATGCCTCGCTGGACAGGGCGGTCAGCGGTAAGGTGCATATTACCGCTGACTCATGGTCCAGCAGGCATGGACAGGGACGTTACCTAAGTTTCACGGCGCATTGGGTGACTCTGCTGGCAGCTGGGAAGGATGCAGGACAAGGTGCAGTAGTGTTGGAGGTTGTTCCGCCACCACGCCTCCAAAATGCTGATTGTGACACACCTCTCTCCTCCACCCCCTCCTCTTCTTCTTCCTCCATGGCCTCTTCCTCGGAACCAGCGGTGCTCCGTAGGCGTTCAAGGGGCTACGCAAGTACGCAGGCCAAAAGATGCCATGCGGTGCTTGAGCTGGTGTGCTTGGGGGACAGGAGCCACACTGGGGCAGAGGTTCTGTCAGCTCTGCAGGGGCAGGTTCAGAGGTGGTTGACGCCACGCCAACTTAAGGCAGGAATGGTGGTTTGCGACAATGGCACCAACCTCCTCTCTGCCCTCCGACAGGGACAAATGACCCATGTGCCCTGTTTGGCTCACGTCCTTAACTTGGTGGTGCAGCGGTTCTTGGGCAGGTACCCGGGCTTACAGGATGTCCTGAGGCAGGCCAGGAAAGTCTGTGTGCATTTCCGCCGGTCATATAATGCCAGTGCTCGGCTGACGGACCTCCAAAAGGAGTTTAACCTGCCCAAGAACCGCCTAATCTGTGACATGCCCACCAGGTGGAACTCAACGTTGGCCATGCTGCAGCGGCTGCACACGCAGCAGAGGGCCATCAATGAGTACCTGTGCGACTATGGCACCAGGACAGGGTCAGGGGAGCTTGGTTTTTTTTCCCCACGCCAGTGGGCCATGATCAGGGATGCATGCACTGTCCTGTCACCATTCGAGGAGGCCACGAGGATGGTGAGCAGTGACAGTGCATGCATCAGTGACACTGTCCCCCTTGTCCACCTGTTGGAGCACACGCTGCGTGGAATAATGGACAGGGCACTTGAGGCAGAACAGAGGCAGGAAGAGGAGGACTTCCTTAGCTCTCAAGGCCCCCTTTATCCAGACAGTGTTCCTGTGTGCCCGCCGATCACACAGGAAGAGGACGAGGAGGAAGAGGAGGAGGAGGAAGATTGTGTCAGTATGGAGGTGGAGCCTGGCACTCAGCATCAGCAGCAGTCTTTAAGGGATCAGTCCCAAGAAACACATGGACTTGTACGTGGCTGGGAGGAGGTGGCTGCGGACCATGTCGTTCTTAGTGACCCAGAGGACTCCGGACCGAATGCCTCAGCAAACCTACGCTGCATGGCCTCCCTGATCCTGCAAAGCCTGCGTAAGGATCCTCGTATTCGTGGTATCAAGGAGAAGGACCAATACTGGCTGGCAACCCTCCTTGATCCACGTTACAAGGGTAAGGTTGCGGACCTTATCTTGCCATCGCAGAGGGAGCAGAGGATGAAACATCTTCGGGAGGCCTTGCAGAAAGGTCTGTGCAACGCGTTCCCAGAGACTGGGAGGTTACAAACTCCTGTTTCTGGACAACGTGTTGCTGAGGCTTCGGTCAGTCAAAGAAGGAGCGGTGGAGAAGGTGGCCGTCTGACCGATGCGTTCAGACAATTTTTTGGTCCGCAGCCCCAAGGTATGATCGGTTCCAGCAACCATCGCCAGCGTCTGTTTTACATGGTGCAGGAATACCTAGGGGCAAGATCAGACTTGGACACCTTTCCCACCGAAAATCCTCTGGGTTACTGGGTCTTGAGGATGGATCACTGGCCAGAGCTTGCACAGTATGCAATTGAGCTACTGGCCTGTCCTGCATCCAGCGTTCTTTCGGAACGCACATTCAGTGCTGCTGGAGGCGTGGTAACCGATCACAGGGTGCGTCTGTCCACCGACTCGGTCGATCGGCTGACCTTCATAAAAATGAATGAGTCTTGGATCACCACCAGCTACCAAGCACCTGATGCTGATGTAACCGAATAATTTTTTTTGAAATCTCAGATCCCTTCAAAGACTGCCTATGCTGATGCTGAGTGACTATCCCTGAGTAATTATCCTCTTCCTCCTCAATCATCACGCTGATAGCTTGTAAGAACATTTTTGGTTCTGGGCGCCACCACCAGTGCCTAAGGCACAATTTTTCAGCCCCTGTTTAACAGGGGCGTGTAATTACAATTTTTGATGTAATACTTTGCAGCAGGGCTCGTTCCTGCATTCCAACTAGAGTGTCTGTGAGGGGTTGCAGTGTTGTGGCACCAGCACCAGTGCCTAGGGCCCAATTTTTCTGCCCCTGTCTAACAGGGGCGTGTAATTACAATTTTTGATGCAATACTTTGCAGCAGGGCTCGTTCCTGCGTTCCAACTAGAGTGTCTGTGAGGGGTTGCAGTGTTGTGGCACCAGCACCAGTGCCTAAGGCCCAATTTTTCTGCCCCTGTCTAACAGGGGCGTGTAATTACAATTTTTGATGCAATACTTTGCAGCAGGGCTCGTTCCTGCGTTCCAACTAGAGTGTCTGTGAGGGGTTGCAGTGTTGTGGCACCAGCACCAGTGCCTAAGGCCTAATTTTTCAGCTCCTGTTCAACAGGGGCATGTAATTACAATTCTTGATCTAATATTTCACAGCAGGGCCCTGTGAGGGCTTACAGTGTTGTGGCCACAGCAACACCTAAGGCCCAAATTTCTGCTGAGTATATAGGGCAGGACCCTACTTTCAAACATCTAACTTACAAACGACTCCTACTTGCAAACGGAAGGAGACAACAGGAAGTGAGATGAAATCTACCCCTAGGAAGGGAAATTCTCTCCTGTAAGAGTTAATATGGGAAAACAAGTTCTCCTTTCCACTGATGCTTTCCAATCCTTGTTCCACAAAAAAACCCAAATTTTCAAAAAACATTTTTCATTGGGACAAAAAAGTGAGGTGAAATCTTCTGAAGAGGAGGAAAGACAGCAAAACAAATGTCACAGGGGTGATAACCCTTCCCTATGTTTTCCAAAAAGCTTAGAAAAGATTTTTTGGCTGGAGCTAAACACGTTAAAAATGTTCAAAATTACAAACAGATTCTACTTAACAACAAACCTACAGTCCCTGTCTTGTTTGCACCGCCTGTATACTGCTGTTCAGAGTATATAGGGCCTGGTGGCCCCACACCTTTCCTTATTTTAATTTGGGTGCGGGGTTCCCCTTAATATCCATACAAGACCCAAAGGGACTGGTAATGGACTGGGGGGTACCCATGCCGTTTGTCTCACTGATTTTCATCCATATTGCCATGACCCGACATGACATTAAACCCGCAAGCAGTTTTAAATGAGATTTTTTCCTTTAAAAATGACATTTGGTGCAGGGACTGTTCTAAACATGGGAAACACGCGTCACTTTACAGGCATACTATAGACACCCCCCAGGTACGATATTTAAAGGAATATTTCACTTTTTTTTTTTTACTTTAAGCATCATTAAAATCACTGCTCCCGAAAAAACGGCCGTTTTTAAAAGTTTTTTTTGCATTGATACATGTCCCCTGGGGTAGGACCCGGGTCCCCAAACCCTTTTTAGGACAATACCATGCAAATTAGCCTTTAAAATGAGCACTTTTGATTTCGAACGTTCGAGTCCCATAGACGTCAATGGGGTTCTAACGTTCGTGCGAACTTTCGGTCCGTTCGCGGGTTCTGGTGCGAACCGAACCGGGGGGTGTTCGGCTCATCCCTACTAAGAACTTTACATATACGAGGTGTGTCTAATAAATAACTCACCTTTATTTATATGTATTACAAATTTAATGCTTATCCCCTTCAATATATTCCCCATTTGCACTAATACATTGCTGCAGTCTTGTTTTCCACTGGTCGAAGGCATAGAGAAAATCAATTTCTATCAGCTGTTTCAACACATCCGCCATTTTCTTCTTAAAGCATCAACTGACTCAAAATGTGTCCCTTTAAGCACTGATTTAACTTTTGGGAATTAATTCTCACGTCCCTCGCTGAATCTTTTGTGCCACTCAAACACACGCGCATGAGACAGGCCGTCATTCCCATATGCTGTAGTAAGCATTTGAAAACATTCTGTTGGTGTTTTGTGCAATTTTACAAAAAAATTCAAATTGACACATTGTTCAACTTTTTAAACAGCATTTTTTCGGCACACTACAGAAAACACAACCAAACTAAATGACGACTCACAATCAACTGAACGTCATAGAGTGTTGCTGCTTGTCATGCAGGTTCAAACATGTTCAAGGTCACCACGCATGCAGTTATAACCGGTTCCGACTGCTTTGTTTACTAGGTGGGATCAGAGTCTCGTTATTTAATAGACACACCTCGTATTATTGGAAAATTCTCTATGTTGTGTATGGCAGAAAGCAGGTACTTATCTTAAAGGGAAAGTAAAGTAATAAAACAGTCTTTAGAGCTCCTGCCTAGCTACCAGCTGACCTGACAAGGCAGATCTCCAGCTAAAAGAAAAAGTAAATGTTTTTGCTGCAATTCTCTAGAAATTTCTTTCCACCACTAGATGTCACTAGTCTTCCAGACTGAATGACTATCAGCATCATTCAAGCCACTTCCTCTGAGACCAGGCTGCCATGAACCCACTCCCTTAGGGGGGTGTCATGAACTAGGGTGAAATTACAGGAAACCTATTTATTCTGTGATTGCCTGTCCTGGACAAGAGGCTCATCGCAGCTGGAACATTTGTTGCACTCTACGAACAGGGGTCCCTCTCTGGGAACATATGCTTAAGCATATAATCTCATTAGGACCAGGCGAAATTAGTTGCTGCAATGAAAGTATATGAGGCTGCTGTTAGCAGCAACCACTTTTAATGATTAAAATAGCAGGTACAGGAAGTAGAAAGTACATAGACCAGAAGCTTTGAGCTAATGGTAGACTATGCTCACAGCACAGTTTTCAGAGAGCTGGGTGTTGGAAAGGTCAGTATAGAAGTTAGTATAATAAACACTTATAACTGCTTTCTGTCCAGCAGAACACCCACTGTAACCAATTGATGGTTAAAAAAAACTACCTAAAAACTTCTTACTTACCTAAATCTGTAGTCGCGTGACACGTTGGGTCCTCAGTCTTCTTCTTTTAATATGGCAACATGAGCGGGTCATTTTTCAGAGGCCCATGTTGCTGCCTAGGTAACATGGTCACTACCTGCTGGCTGTCTCGCAACAGGTTCCTCATGGGCTCCCGAAGACTGGTGTGGCCAGGAGAGATCCTATGGGTGCAGGCATAAATGTCAATACTTTAACACCACTCCCCACCTTCATGACTCATAGGGTCCTAGTCTTCACCTTTTCATACAGAAGAATGGAAGGGTCCTTCTTCAGGGACCCATGTCACTGTCTGGGTGACACTTCCTACTGGCTGTCTAGCAGCAGGGTTCTCTCAAGCTCCAGAACACTGCATAGCATGATAACGTGGCCAAGTGGGGATCTGTGGGTGCAGACATAGACTGCATTGTTGTATTGCTGGTCACCACCCCCACAAACAATTCCAGAAATGGACATGGACATTGGATCAAGGTAGGTGAAATGTGCTGTTAGAGAGTTTTTAAATTGATAAATTAATGGGGAAGGGGATATGTATACCTGGAGATGGGCTTTAACAATTATCCCTCATTGTCCTTTCTAAATATATTTCCTGGACATCTACATTGAAAAAGTGTCAGCCAGAAGGAAAATAAAGTAGTCCTGTCATTCAAACAGTTGCAATCGAAATACCATAGACATTAACCTTTGTATTTAGGTATAGACGTGAAAAATGTTTAAGCAGTCTTAACAGATTGCTAACACACTGTGAGGTCTGCTATAAGCGCACATCAGGCCTTTCCATCTGTGCATGCCTGCTGCAGTTACCAGAACTCTCTATGCATTTCACTACTGCTAATAATACCGTAAGTTGTAGGTTAGGTGTAACACGTTTATCTTCTTACAGTAGGTGCATTTGGTAACAGGGTTTGAATTAATTCAAATGAGTCATAACTGGATATCAGCCTCTGAAAACCTAACTTTTTGTTATTATTTGTGTGATAAAATTATATCTGGTCTGCAGGGCCAGCCCTACCATGGGTCCCGGTGGGACCATGGGACCCAGGCGGCACTTGAGACAGGCAGCAGAGACAGCTCTTCATTGAGCTCTGAAACACTGACTGCAACCATGCCTCAGGGTGCCAAGATGGGGCAGCTGAGCCGTAACATGCACCGTCACTTGTACAGGATCCCCTGCACACCTGACCAAAGGCACAGCGAGCAGGGGGAGGCCAGTCCCAGATAGGAGTGGAGCGCTCCTAGTTTGTGCAGTGGCGAGCCCAGCCCCCAGGTGAATGGATGATACATTCAGAGTGTCCGCCCTGCTGCCTGGATGGAGAGGCTGAGCGGGAGTTAGACAGAAGGCAGCAGGGAGAAAGAGGGGGGGGCCAGCATCGGAGGTGAGCAGAGGACACAGGGCTTATCCTTTCAAGTGGCACGATGTGGCTCAGCTTTCTCGCTGAGAGTAGATAGGCAGGTGTCAGTAATAGACACTTGCCTGAAACTCTCTGCCTCCTGACCACCGCACCTTTGGCCTATGAGCCCCTCTTCACCTCCCCGTGCTCACCTCCCTAACTGGGACTGCACAGGCCCCACCACCCCATGACCGGATGCCCTCTGACCCCCACCTGTTCCTCTGCCCCCCTCCTTAGACACATGCCCCCTCCTGTCCCTCTGCCCCCTCCTGTGGTGCTACCCCCACCTGACCCTCTGCCCCCTCCTGTGGCGCTGCCCCCCACCTGGCCCTCTGCCCCCTCCTGTGGCGCTGCTCCCCACCAGTCCCTCTGCCCACCTCCTGTGACGCATGCCCCCTCCTGTTCCTCTGCCCCCTTCCTGTGTTGCTGCTCCCCTCCTGTGATACATGCCCCCTCCTGTCCCTCTGCCCCCCTCCTGTGGTGCTGCTCCTCATCTGTACCTCTGGCCCCCTCCTGTGATGCATGCCCCCTCCTGTCCCTCTGCCCACCTTTTGTGACGCATGCCCACCTCATGTCCCTCTGCTCCCCACCTGTCCCTCTGCCCCCCTCCTTTCCATCTGCCCACCTCCTGTGACGCTGCCCCCACCTGTCCCTCTGCCCCCTCCTGTGATGCATGCCCCCCTCCTGTCCCTCTGCCCCCCTCCTGTGATACATGCCCCCCTCCTGTCCCTCTGGCCACCTCCTGTGATGCTGCTCTCCACCTGTCCCTCTGCCCTCTTCCTGTGAAGCTGCCCCCACCTGTCCCTCTGCCCACCTCCTGTGACCCTGCCCCCCCACATGTGACGCTGCACCCCTGACCCTCTGCCCACCTCCTGTGATGCAGCCCCCCCTACATGTCTTGTGTCTTCATCCCTGCCGTGCAGAGGCTGCTCAGGGTGCCGGTAGTGACGTCTGTACTAGGAGTCCAGGGATGTGATGAGTATCCTTCTGCATGAGGAATCCGGGGATCCGGTGAGTCCGGTGATGGGGAGGATCTGTCAGTCTGCACACATTACAATCTGCACAGGGACACATGATTTAGGCGGGCATAATTCTTTTTTTTGGGGGGGGGGCAGCATTTTATTCTTGGACCCAGGCAGCACAATGTCTTGGGCCAGCCCTGCTCTTCTGCCATACTGTGAAAGCAAAGCACAGAGGCAGCACTCTCAAAAGGGAACACTCCTCATAGATTAAGGGTGGAGTCCTTCACTGGGCGCTCTGGCTCAAATGGCCTCCAGCCATTGGATACGCAGCTCCAAGAAAGATATAGCCGGCAGCTCCACAATCCCATGAAAATCTTTATTTGCTACATGAAGGTCAAGATTAAAAACAGCTGACACGTTTCGGCATAAAGCCTTGTTCACCGCATTTGCTGTGAACAAGGCTGTATGCCGAACGTGCAGCTTTTTTTTAAATCTGGATCTTCATGTAGCAAATAAAGATTTTCATGGGGTTCTGGAGTTGCTGGCTACATATTTCTTGGTGCTGCCATACTGTACTGTATTTTTTTGTGTATCTCTTTTAACAGATGTAACCACAACTAACTTGAAATTAGTAAAATTATTAAATTAATATAGAACAGGTAATTATAGCAATTACAATGTAACAAGGCCATACAACAGGCCCCCTGATTTCTGAAACATTCTAAATCTATCAAGACTTTAAAACTTACTGTATCTCGATCTATCCCTGTAACATTTATATTCTGAGTTAGATCATTCAAACTTTGGTGGGCAGTTGATCTTTCTTGTTTGCTGGAAAATTGGTTTAAAGCGGTGGAAATTGCAGTTAAATGTTTCTAAATGTAAAATAATGCACCTAGAGAAAAAATCCCTTGATAGACTACACTATTTGGGGTACAGAGTTGGCCAGCACTACTGATGAAAAAGATTTGGGGGTACTTATTTGAGATGACTGCAAAATGAGCACTGTGGCCATGCAGTGGGAAATGCAAATAGAAATCTAGGCTTTTCACTAGAAGGATTTAGGTTTAAGCACTAGGAAGTTTGTCAAATCTCCTACACACAAATAGACTATCAGATTGGTTCTTCTTCCAGCCTAGTTGGGGCCCTTAAGTTAGTATGCAGTGAAAGTTTAAATTCCTTTAAGATGTGAAAAAACAAGATAGTTCCTTTTTTGGTGGCAATGTGATTTACAGAGTTCTCCTTAATATGTAATGAATACATGGCAAATGTTCACTTTAGGATAGTCAAAGGCTGTAAGATGTATTTCTGTTTAAATAATGAAGTTCAACAGGAAGTTAAGGGGTTGACGGCCTATGCTGAGGGATGTCATTGAACTTGAAAGAACCTAAATGACAATATTCAACAATAATAGTGTTAGGTGGGTCAGAAACGCTCTCTCCCGGTCCTTGTGTAATGAAGAGTGAACCCATGAGCGTCCAGCTAGGGGGTCTGCTTGTTCTTTGAAGATGATGATGATTACTTCCATAGTCCTGAAGCGAACAAGTCTCCACCATTCTGCCTCCCACAGGATATCCGGTTTCTCAGTGCTAGTTGCAACTTCCTGGCCTAAACCGGTATGGTCTAGTCCAGGGTTGCCAACCTCCGGCAGCATTTTTTACTGACAAAACATGGACATTTTACTGGCGGAACACATTTTTTACTGGCAACCTGAGAAATTACAGAACTCCTATTGAAAACTATCACGGTGCATATTTGAACAGTATAAACATGATATGGAAACACTGACAATACCTATAACAAAGTCATTTGCTCTATTTACACTTAAAATGTCAACACAGCATGAAATTATTAGGCCCTGATATTTACTGTCAGTTGTAAAAAAATCACTGATTTTTACAAACTGATTTTTACTGGCGGTTGGCAACCCTGGTCTAGTCTCACGTGGTTCCCCATGGCTCTCGCACCACACCTACTTACACCAGTCAAGTCTCTCTCCAACTCCCTTTCCCCTCCCCTTTTGCCACGGAAAAATTCTGCTTTCAGCATACAAATCCTAGCAGTCTCTGTACTCCTGTATTGGGACTAGGACTAGGAAGAGAAGAGATGCTCTGTGGTCAAATACAAATCTGCAATGCAGTAACAGTGTACAGTGGTATACATGTATAATTATAAAAATAAAAAAAATGTGGCAGGCTCGATGGACCACTTGGTCTTTTTTCTGCCGTTATCCTTCTGTGGTTCTATACCAAAGGATCCTTAGCACTTTAGGAAATGTTTGTGTTTGAAACTGCACTCATGCTAACTCCGGTATCACAATCTCAGCAATCACCTGCTGGTACTCAGAATTTTTAAAGGCAGGTCAGTTTAACGGCACATATTGAATATCACCCAACAAGAGCTAAAGCCTAAATGCACTTTATATTTTTAGATGGATATTTGCTTTGCTTCAGCTAGTGTATTTTTACTTAGAAATTCTAACCTTAGCCTAGGGTTATTTAAGGAATTATATATAAGGAGGGGTTGCTTAACATGCCTTCCTGAAACCTGCCTAGCACTCCACTGATGTTGGGAAAGAAAGGGTACATTGAACCAAACAGCACTGTATACCTAAAGCAAAGCATTCACTTTGCTTCACAACATGGCACACTGCATCATGTACTCTGCATTTCCCACATTATACATTGCAGTCCTCCTGACTTTTGTTATTTCCCTTGGAACAAAAAAAGGGTGGCAACACTATTCCTAACCCACAGTACTGCAGCTACCATACCCATGAACCTTCTGCTTGCACCTCCTTGGTGACACCCACCCTCCTTCCTGCCTACCTTCATAGGCGCTGCTTCCAATCTGATTTTGGCTTTCAGTTGACATGTAGCATTTCATTTTGAAGACAGAACTCACCTAGTTACCCTGATTGGTGATACAGATATTCCTGCAGTGCATTCATACAGTGTGGTGGAAAAAGATTAGAGGTGGGTCATTCCTCACTTATTCATCCTTTAAACAGTGCTCCCTCTGCTACCTTAGAATTACTCTGTTTGGGGTTGGGTCCTGCTTCCCTTTCTGAATATCAGTGGTCCTCAGCTTCTCCTACAGGGCCTGCTATTACTCCACATTCCCTAATATAAACATAAAAAGGAGGAAGCAAACCCTTAAGAACCAAACACACTCCCCCAATCTCAGCGCTATGTAAAATCAGGTCTTACAATACTAAAGACAATGCTAGTTGATATACACTAGAATGTAAAGTGATATATGCAGTAAACATCATTACATATATGAATTCATTGAAGAGGAGGTTTCCCTCAGCAGCCATTAAAATCAATAAAATGGTAGAAAAAATGTCAAAATTAAAACCTCAATAGAGATAAAAATAGAAACATCAAAGCGGCGCTTCTGTCAGGCAGCAATTGTAGATCTGATAGATAGATTAGTTTGCAATAACTGAAAATTACAAAACTGAAATAAACTAAGAGTCTCTAATGGATATAGATGGTATAACTGGTAGCATATTGATGAGTGCACCGTTCACCAAACACTTCACCACCGCGTGTTCCACACACCCGCAAGGGGATTGAACTCACCAGAACCCAGAGGTTAACAGGCACAGACTAGCATCCCATGGATTGGAAATCTGGATGTCCTAATGGGGAAGTTCAGCCTCATCTCCAGAATCCTCAATGGGCTGTTTGCGGCTTGTTGGATCCACTCCACATTCCCTGCCTGTGTCCACCTATTGTATGTTCAACAGCATTCCCTGTATGCCCTTAGTTGGCTATTCATCTCAAAGGACTTAGCTGAGTTGACCTTACTAACTTGGCCTTGCCTTGGCTTTGACTCTGGTTATCCCTGGCATTGAGTCTTTGTAGTCGTATCCTTCAGCACCATCCATACCTGGCTGGTTTTGACTCCGACTCGTTTATTGGCTGCTGTCTGTCAAACTGCTGACTCAGTAACACTGTCCCACCTAGCCTCTGGCTTGCTAGCCTAAAGGTAGCCCTCTTCTGGCTCTGTGTTTCTAAAGTTAACCTGCCAAGGCTGGTTAATCTGTTAAACAAGCTCTTAGGGGTTCCTTCTTTCTTAATATAGCCAAACATAGAATTGTAGAATTTACACACTTTAGAACCAGCAAATTCATTACAAGTTTTAAGAACAGCCAGAAGCATAATGAATTTGTTTAGGTTTGCGTTATGTTTTTCTGAAGATCTCATAATGTAGTTGTAAGTATGTTTGACACCTTTATGAGTACAGGGAGATGAATTATTTCTCTTGCAAATGCAGCCAACTTTTTCTCTCTCAAAGGAGCATAGAAATTTCCTTTTTATAGTAGTATTTTCCACACTGTGCCGGCATCTAAACTATAATGGATGGTGTGCAGGCTGCCAAATATTTCTGCAGTTGTAAAAGTATTGTTTAAAAGGGCTTTGCGATGTTGAAACAGTTGGTGCATATTAGACTTATTGTAAAACTGGAACAGCGAAGTCTCTCGATTGCACAGATATTGCCACCCCGGTGAGTCACAAATGGCTGTCTACAAATACGTGTTGATAGAATGTTTCATAATTGTCCTAAGGGGCTCATTTTATTTAGCTGAGCAGAAAAGATGTGTAGTGCTAAACTGCTTGGACAACAAGGACTTTTATTTGGCATATCACAGGATCACAAACCTAGTGCATACCCCTAAAATGAGACTGCATTGTGGTATTGCTAATGCATACCTTTTAAATGACTGACCTATCTAATTCTCACACTGCCCTATGTGGATTTATTCAGCCATAGAAGCAGTGTAAGTAATATGTGTCAATAATTAAAGGACTGAGCTGGCAACCATGGTATAGAGACAGAGTAGAAAGCTCCTTGGGGAAAGGTGACCGGTAGAATACCCAAACCATAGGCATTGGTGTGGGAACTTGCAGGTGGAGATTTCAAAGTCCCCAGCCCTTTAATTATTGACACATATTGCTTACACTGATACCGAGGAGTTCCTTAGGTTGCCATGTAAAATACTATGACGTACATGCACAGGATGCAGGAAAAGGATTATGTGTGTTTTTTAATTATTATTTTTATGTATGTTTGGGTTGTGCATATGTAGCGTTATACCTGTAGGAGACACTGGTTAGGGTGGGTCCTCTGTTCTTTGCTTCAACCTTTTTGAGAACTTCAGCCCATTTGACACACTAGGTTCAGTGTACAAAGCCTGCAATGTCACAGAAAATCACTGAAAGTAAAACTTAGTACCCAGTAGTAGTACTACATCAAAGAAAACAGGCACTGAACCATTTAGTAAAGCAAAAGTTAATGTATTGTCACCTGATATAGTTGGTAACGAAGTAAGCATAGAAATGGATTAACAATGGTAATAACACAGTTTAGCATACAGGGTGATTAGTAATAAGGACAAGGCGTAAGATGACACTTGTCGTTCAGAGGGAGGAAAAACCAGTAGCAAGGCTTCCTAAAGTGCAGCAGTGAGCAGCAATAAAGCTTGATTTAACAAACACAGGAACTATGCAGCCAAAGTGCGTTAATAGCGACTATGCTAGACGTAGATCAACTGGATTTACACTGTCCATAGAAATGAAGGAAAGGGGAGAAGTGAACAAAGGGGACTTGCAGAATGGGTTTTACAGGAGGGCAGTCCTTTATGCTGTGCATCTGCCGGCTACCGTTGGGGCACGTTAAGAAGTGTTGGTGCACTTAATGAAAGTCTCGATAAACCAGTATGCAGTAAAAAATGCAGTAAAAATACAGCAAAGGTACAGTTTAGATGCAGTATACTTAATGTCTTGCCTGTAGTAACCGATTCCCTGCTAGCAGTGTGAACAATGGGCAGTGCCTTCTCACCAGTCCCTGTGGTATAGGTATAGTGGTGAACTCTGTCTGTAGAAAGGGCTTACCCCCTCAGGCTCTCCACAGAATGGAGATTCAGAAGTAGTGGGTGAGAGGATGCTCTGGTCTCCCTGTAGCACCAATGCAGATGCTATCGCAGCGATCTGTGTGGGATCCCCCACCCTTTACAGCTAGGCACACCACATCTTCACAGCACTCTTGAGTCAGAAGAACAGTCCAGTGCTTTGTTTTTATTTTTTATTGAGGGGAATAAACTTGGATAGGGATAGGAATATTATGGGATGCCCACTTGACTTTAGTAAAAGAACTCTTCAGGGACACAACTATATACAGTCTGTATATATACTTCTCCTCTGCCTACCGTAAAAAATCTTGATTGCAGCACTACAACTTCCAGGACCAGCTGCACACTGTTGGATGATCTGACTATAGGGCTCAGTCAGATAGGCAGCAAAAGCCCTTTACAGGCAGAGACCACGGGCCCCTTGTTTGTGTAGCGCCTACCCTGGGGGTAGGGATGGCTGGCATACATTCTCAGGGTATATGTACAAAATAATTCTGCGCTGCCAAGAAAAAAACAAGCAGCTAACACAACCAACAAGTTAGAAAGAAACAAATACAAAGAAAAAAACACAATAAGTGTAGCGCTATAAAAATATATGAAAGCGTCCAATGTAAAAAACATTAAACCAGCAGTTCTGAATGTACTAGACAAAGAAGAGTCATCCTTTGAGTGAAATGAGGAGTCTTTAGGAACTGGACAAGCAGATATGTAAACCATCTGAAGTAGAGACCCAATGGGGCGTACGCCGAGTAGGGTCTGATAGGCTTAGGTGGTGAGTGGCTGTAGGTGGCCCGGAGGGGCGATGTTAATGTAGTGGCCCACACGTTGCTGTGTCCCTCAAAATGATGCCAGAACCAAGAGGTATGAAACAAACGACACGTTACTGTATCCCTCAGAGCGGTGTTAGGAGCCAAATGATGATGGAACCCCCCAGACAATGTCTATGAAGACGAAACGCGTCGGGTAGGACCCCACTGTCGCCACTTTTCTACAGCGCTGTTTTTTTATACGGCTCTACATGTGAGTGTATATCTAGTTTCAATAAAATTTTGCCCCTCAGGGCCACCTACAGCCACTCACCACCTAAAGCCTATCCAACCCTACTCGGTGTACGCCCCGTTGGGTCCATCCATTCTGGTAAGCCTCTTCATTTTTGGTGGTGTTGTGCATGTCTCTACTTCAGATGGTTTACATATCTGCTTGAAGTGTCCAGTTCCTAAAGACTCCTCATTTCACTCAAAGGATGACTCTTCTTTGTCTAGTACATTCAGAACTGCTGGTTTAATGTTTTTTACATTGGACACTTTCATATATTTATATAGCGCTACACTTAATACATTCTCAGGGTGCAGGATTGTGGGCACAGTGGGTGATGAATAAGAAAGAACATTGAGCGCCAGTTTTTTTAATGCTTTAAACAGAGTGAAGTTTATTTCTTGAACAGGAAAAATGTGGGAGAGAGGGGATCGGGCACAGGACACCCTTAATAATGATCAGCAACGGGCAGACTGGCAAACTCCTTATGCCATGTACACACAGTCGGACTTTTTGACAACAAAGGTCCGACGGTCTTTCCGATAGACTTTCAACGGAGTTACGACAGAGTTATGATGGACTATTGACGGACTTTCTAACGACCGGACTTGCCTACATACCATCATACCAAAGTCTGACGGATTTGTACGTGATGACGTACAACCGGACTAAAATAGGGAAGTTGATAGCCAGTAGCCAATAGCTGCCCTAGCGTCGGTTTTTGTCCGTCGGACTAGCATACAGACGAGCGGATTTTTCAACCAGACTCAAGTCCGTCGGAAAGATTTGAAGCATGTTTCAAATCTAAAGTCCATCAGATTTTCGACCGAAAAAGTCCGCTGCAGGTCCGATGAAGCCCACACACGGTCGAATTGTCCGCCGGACTCGGCCCGTCGGACCAGTCCAGTCGAAAAGTTCGCTCGTGTGTACGCGGCTTTAGACAAAAATAGGTGAGGTGAGACAGACAACAGTACAGGAATAAGAGCCTTTAAGCTGAACCTGCAGATCTGTGCTTTGTAGATAGGCTGTCTCCTCTAGTAACTGAACTTTATTCACAGCTTCATACACAGATTCCCTTAGATGAGTTCTTTCTGAAGTCCTCCCAGCCACTTCATAGCCTTCAGCTCATGAAAAGTCCCTTCTGGTGCTTACTCAAACTCCATCCCTCTAGAATTGTTCCTGGATCTTTGGCAGGCTTTCTTCTGCATAAACTTGCACACCCGGATGGGCCTAGCAGCCAGGAACTGTATACACATCCAGCCAGGCCGAAGCACTGGGCAGGAAGACTGACCCTGATCACCTGACTTCTTTCCATTAAATAGCTTTTCTGGTAAGATAGTATGTCTGATTGCTTGTCTTGTTTTTTGTTTATACACAATGTTGGGTGGGTTAATGAGATGAAATTGAATGTTCACTTTTTGTTGTAATATGTAAAAAATCGAATAAAAAAAATTATTTGATTGAAAAAAAAAAAAAGCTTTTCCCAGCATGCTTAGCCGCAAATATGATTGGCTGAGAAAGTATGTTTATCCATAACTTGCATATGCTGTAGCTCATCATACTAATTTAAAAAGGCAACAGCGCCACCTACTGACAAAAGGGAGAAACCACAATTGAATTAGCACAGAAGTCAATTGACCATTAAACACTACAAATTAGCCAGGCTGGCTACCACCCAGCATAACTAAATTTACCTGCAGCCCTACTTTTAGGATGAGGGTGCTACACTTGTGTAGCAAGTCCTAGTGCCCAGCTGTCCTCCTGTGACTACTGATCCCAGCACCACCACTTCAGGCACTGCTAGCCCACCTGGCTGCAGCTGCCCCTTTCAGTAGCCCTCCTGGCTAATCTCCCACAGTCCTCCCAAACTGACTCTGCATTCATCCCAGACTGCTCTCTCCTAGTCCTCTCAGGCATGCCTCTCAGTTCTCTCCTGACCGTAACACTCACCAGCCCACCTGGCTGTCTTTCTCCCTGGAGATTTGCCTGGCAATGTTCCCCTGCTGTCCTTCTCCTGCTCCTGTGCCTCTGGTCAGGACACCTCTTTGTGCCGTGAAGAGGGTCCCTTCCGCACCTGAGGCCCGAGTCCACACCCCCAATACTAGGGGGCACCCTCAAGGGCCACTGACAGCCTAACACTCTATACAGCTTTCACTCGAACTCCACTGCCCCAGCTAGGCTGACCCAGAGTATTTGAGGGGGCCTGCCAACCCATGAGTAGGGGATTGGTCAGGGCCCTCATGAATACTCCAGGCAGCTCCACCTAACCTCCACTCCCATTCTTCTGGAAGTTTCCAGCAAGTTCTACAGGTAGGGGGAAGTCTCAGAGATGCTGCCTGTGAGTCATCCGACCCTCCCTGAGTCACTCACCCTGACCCAGAAAAAAAACACAGGCTTGGCTGCCATCCAAGCCAAACAATTTTCTTGCACTAACAAAACCTATTCTAGCACACTAAGCCTAGATTCACACTGTAGTGATGCAGGAATAAGCGTGATTCCAGCGCCGGTTCCCGCATCGCATCTCTCCCGCAGGCAGTTCACATTGCCCTCTGCAAACCGCTGTGGGTGTCAAACCAATGTTAATGACACCCCCAGATCGGTTCACAGATCTCAGTGTGAACTGTGAATTTGGACAGGAATCAGATCGCATGGGTAGGAACACCCATGCGATCCAATTACAGTGCGGGGAAAAAAAGTCCCTGAACCTTTTTTTATGCAAATCCAATGCGAGTTCAGCCATAAAACTGTATGGCTGAACTCGCACTGCACAGACATCGCATGTGATCGGCACCACAGTTCGGGTGCGAATCACATGCGATGTCTGACATCGCACAAGTGTGAACCCGGGCTAAAGGTTGATTTTTAAAGGTGTGATTTTTAACATGTTAAAGCGACCTAAAATGTATTTTCCAATCTCTATAAATCTGCAGCTTTAATTAAACTAATACCTGGTGATCCTGCCATGAGGGTATTTTTTCAGGCACGTTATAAGGTGACCATACCCTGTCCCTCCCAATTGTGCTCCTGCATTGTCACCCTGTCACAAGGGCTTCTGATGGAGACTACATGGCCATTTCAAGAAACATTACACAGGCAAGTTCTACTGATGTCATCATCAAAAAACATGCCCTAAAAAATGCCATTCAGCCATCCTTGTACTGTAGGAAGTGGCTGCAAAAGAGGCAGCAGGGGATCAGCAGCTCTGATATGCAATAAGGGATTAAAAAAAGGTAACAAAAAGTGTTTTATTTTACAAAAACGGCAATTATACACAGTGTTTTACCAAGCTATAATTTCGTTAGGAAATGTATCTACTTTAAGACACTTTTAGCTAGTCTGCAAAGTATGAAGTTGCAAATATTTTCATAGGCATTCCAAAGGGCATCAATGGTTGCAATGTGCATAATTGTGCCAGTAGTGAACAGAAAACTCTTTTGATTACTTGGATTTCTTTGTGGCACCTTTTTGTAATATCCGGAACAAGAGATAAACTGAATGAACATGCTGTCTGTATTCTCATTCTAGAGCAAGGATCTCCAAACTTTCTAAACAAAGGGACAGTTTAATGTGCTTCAGATTTTAGCGAGGCAGGAGTGTGGCCAGTGGGAGAAGAAAACGCCCTGGCATCAGTGGGAGCAAACAATGTCTCATCTTTGGTATTAGGGGAATTATTAGTGCCCTACTGTTGGTGTCAGTGGGAGGAATAGTTCCCCATCACTGGTGTCAGTGGAAGGAATAATGCCCCATCATTGGTGTCAGTGGGAGGCTGGTGCTCAAAATTTTTTGGGGGGCGCAAACAAACTGAAAAATTCTGAAAAAAAACCCCCATCAATTACAGCCTCACTGTGCCGATCGAATGCAGCCACTATACCATCAAACGCAGCCACTGTGACATCAGACGCAGCCATTGTGCCCATCAATTGCCACCACTGTGCCCATCAAACGCAGCCACTGTGCCCATCAAACGCAGCCGCTGTGCCATTAAACGCTGCTACTGTGCCCATCAAACGCAGCCACTGTTCCATCAAACGCTGCCACTGTGCCATCAAATGCTCCCACTGTGCCATCAAATGCTCCCACTGTGCCCCATCAAATGCTCCCAATGTGCCATCAAATGTTCCTACAGAGCCCATCGAATGCTGCCACTGTGCCCCCCCACCCGCTGTCTGCCCGGCACTTACCCTGTCTCGGTGGGGCAGCGGGTAATGGCGGTGGGCGGCGAGCGATGTCCACGATGTCTTCTTCTCCTGTCCTCTCCTATGATTGTACTTCATATTCCCATCGCACACTTTCCTGGATAAGCTCATGAAATATGGGTGCTGCAGCAACAACCAGCTGGATACTGGTTCAAGTCAAAATGGAAATATTTGCCAGCACACCATGGAACAGCGTAGATAGCGTCCAAACGTGTAGTTTATTGCATGATCACAACACAAAGAGAGTGCTCTCCTATGATTGGACACCTATGGCTCTAATCAGGTGCTTCAAAAACACCCCCCGCCACTGTAATTCAGGAGCCCAGCGCCCAAAAAGGGGCCAGGTGCCTGAATAGGGGGTGGCAGCAGCGGCCATGGATAGATTCATGCAATGCATGAATCTATCTATTGGTGATAGAGGGGGTGGCTGGAGAGAGGGGACGGCGCCCTTGCGCACTTATGGACTGACCACCGCTGGTGGGAGGAATAGTGCCCCATCACTGGTGCCAGTGGAAAGAATAATGCCCCATCATTGGTGTCAGTGGGAAGAATAATGCGCCATCATTGGTGTTAGTGGGAGGAATAGTGCCCCATTGTTGGTGTCAATGGAAGGAATAGTGCTCCATCCTTGGTGACAGTGCAGAAGTGATTGCCCCATTGATAGTGTCAGTGGGAGGTATAGTGCCTCAAGGGCCAGACAAAGGCAAGCAAAGGGCTGAAGATTGGAGACCACTGCTCTAGAGCTGTATACATACATTTGACTGCCCTCTTTGCATCACCTATTACTAGTAGTAAGGCTAATAAGGTCAGTGTTCACATCCCTTTTACATCTTTACATCACAGTTCTCCCTTTAAGCAGTCTCACATTCCCAAGGGAACTGCACTGTAAAGGGGCACTGTGATATAAAGGGTAATGATTACAGTGAAGTCCTCTTTATATCACAGTGCCCCTAGCAATCACAGCTCCCCCCCCCCCATCACAGTGCCCCTTGCAGTCATTCCGCTCCCCATCACAGTGCCCCCTGCAGTCATGGTCCCCCCCCCTATTACAGTGCTCCTTACAGTCATGGCCCCCCATCACAGTTCTCCTTGCAGCATTGTCCCCTCTCCTACCCATCACAGTCCTCCTTGCAGCAATGCCCTCCCCCCTACACATTGCCCCTTGCAGTCATGCGACCCCCCTCACAGTACCCCTTGCAGTTATGGTCCCCCCCATCACAGTGCCCCTTACAGTCATGTCCTCTCCCTTTAACAAAACAGTGCCCCTTCCAATCTCTGCCTTCCCTGCTGTCTTCCCAGTTATCAGCCTGTGTCTTTTCTCCTAGGGAGGAGCTGCAGATCGGCATGGAGGGCGGGAGCTGCCAAAACGTATCGTGTTAACAAGCAGGACTGTCATGGGCAGCAGTCGCCACTCACCTCCTGCTGTGCGGAAGGGACCTGCTTATCAACAGACCATTGACTGGCCACGGTTTGCGGCCCGGTGGTTGAGGACCCCGGCTTAGAGGATAGCACTTCTGCCTTGCAGCATGAAGTTTGCATTTTCTCCCTGTGCTTTGGTGCATTTCTTCCCACACACCAAAGACATACTGGTAGGTTAGTTGGCTCCTGTTTACATTGGCCCTGATATTCTAATGAGCGTTCCCAAAATGGCTGCCTCACCAACGGTAGATTAAGCACTTTGGGAGGGATAAACGCACCATAGAAGCATAAAAGAAACATAACCAAATGTAAATTAAAAAAAACAGAAAAATGTATTTAACAAGTACATTTTTTTATTTAAATAAATAAAATATATGCTTCATATCTTTTATCATATTATCAATGAGACTGTCCTATTGATCTGTCAAGGTTTCCTTCCATTAGAACCATTTTTTTCGATGTAGTTATAAACTCTTTCAGCATGGGTACAGAGGGCAAGTGCTTATTTGCACAGTATTTAATGTGTGGTGAATGTGTACAAAGGTGAGCGGCAAGGATGATGCATGGCAGGCTTTCCACAGAAGTCTGTGGTGACCCAAGTGATACTATAAATACGGCAACGAGTGTAAATATAGATGACGTGAACTTGACTCAAATTCCCTAGCGCCCCCTTGGGGTTTTAGATAGAACAGCCAGTTAATTTATGTTAATGCCAAATGCATCAGGCTTGGGGTCTTGCCAAATGCAAAAAAAAATCTATATGAAGTTTTACTACACAAATGACAACTAATGAGGTCTAACTGATTTTAAAATTCATTAGATTCGTAGTGATGAACGGCATGTAGTGGGAATGTCTGCAAGGCATTTTAACGCTTTTCATAATAACGGTTTGCACACACATCCTATAATTAGGCAATGAGAAATGAATTTAATTTAAAAATGCTCAGTAAACCCAAACAGGACACTATCTCTGTTACTATAGGCATCTGGTAACAGTAAAATGTTTCCACAATATCGAAGAATAAAAGGCTTAAATTCCAACTCCAGGAATTAGGAAAAAAAAAATGCAGTTGCAGTGAGGCCCCATGCACTGCAAGAGTTAAATGCTCATTATGTCTAGATCAGTGGTTCTCAACCTTTCTAGTGCCATGACCCCTTGATAAAATTTCCCAAGTTGTGGGGACCCCTAACAGTGAAATTATTTTCGTAGCGTTGTCAGCACCCAAGTCAAGACAACTAATTTGCACTCCTAACCCACGGACATTTAGCGCTCCCTGAGTCCCTTCCACTCGTACAATATTAAAACCCCTTATGGTACATTCTATCCTAATTTCTTGTCCCCCCCCCCCATCTCTCTCTCTAGCCATCTTTTTCTTACTCTTTCTCTCCATTTTTTTTTTGTTCCTCCCCCTCTTTTCCTCTCCCTTCCACGTATTCTCTATTTTTATTCCTTCTCTTATGCCTTTGGGGTGGGGGGAATGGGATGAATGGCAGTGCTGGCAGGAAGTTGGGATGAGTGGCAGTACTGGGGGGAGTTCTGATCAGCCAACTTAGGTGCTGTTGATCAAGGTCATCTGCTGATCTGAGAACTGTAGTGGGGACTTTTAATGGCAACTCTAATCACAGGTAGTGTTATTCACTGTGTCTCCAGCTCTGTGGTGTCTCGCAGCAGTGAAACCTATGCCGAAATCAGGAGATAGGGTCTCCTCCAGCCCCTCCCACTTCACATTCCCCAACAGTCAGCTGACCTCTAGTCTCTGCCCCCCAGCCATGCCATGAACTGAATGAGCGGCTGGGAAGAGGCTGAGTGGGAGGCCACGGGCTCGAGGAACAGCCTAACTGGGCTTCCACAGGGTCCATGGCCAGCCTGCTTGGTGGCCGCGAAAAGGCTGGAAGAGTGGTGTGGCTTCAGGAACAGCCCAGGATTTGGTGACCCCTGGCAAATCGTCATTCGACCCCCGAGGGGGTACCGACCCCCAGGTTGAGAACTACTGGTCTAGATGGTAGAGGAACAGACATAATTACTTAATTTGCCCACTGCTCCAGCTGGCTGCAGGCTCACCTCCTCCCCCTTGAGCTCTGGCTCTGTGGGCAGTCCTTCTGTGTCATAATGTACAATGCAGGGCTATTAACACTTGTACATGGTGAGGGTAAGTATGCGACCATGAGCAGCTTAAAGAGGAGGCTGCAGGGGACAAGTCACACCACTGGAGAGAGCCTGCTGGGGCATGGAAAAAGGTGTTACTCCTTATTCATGCACCCCTAGACATATTGAGCATTTAACCCTTGCAGCGCCATGCCGGGGGACCTGAAAGAGATTTTGTTTTTATGATTCCTGGAGTTGGACTTTAAAGAACAGCACTTTATAGTTTGCCCCATATTTCTAAGTGCTTTTTAATCTTACTTAACCCTCCTGCCGTGGCCGACAACAGCTGTTAATGAGACGGCTGATTTATAGCTGCAGTTGTGAGCACTTTCTGGAGGCAATGGCAGGAGGAATGCAGAAGCTGACATGTCCCCCTTCCATAGCTCCAACTGTCCCTGATTTCGAGGGACTGTCCCTGATTTGGAGCAATGTCCCTCTGCCCCTCCTCTTTCCTCCTCATTTGTCCCTCATTTTGGTCCGATCCATATAGTTGTATATAAAATGCAATTTTTAATCTTTCAAAAAGTGTTTCCCAGCGCTAAACCTTTCATCCAAATTCTAAATTGCTGCATTTTAAAATATTAAAAGCAAATATAAAGGAATACGAGTGGTAAAAAAAGTCCTTGTGGATTTAATTAACCTTTTTTTTAGTTAATTCTCCTATAAGGGGTGTGTCAGGGGGCGTGTCCTATGCCTACATACTTTTGCAAGTAGGTGTCCCTCATTCCCATCTCAAAATGTTGGGAGGTATGCCCTTCCCTCTGCACTTAGAGCCCTTTCACACTGGGGAGGTTTGCAGGCGCTATTGCGCTAATAATAGCGCCTGCAAACCGACCCAAACGTGCCGCTACTTTCATTCCAGTGTGAAAGCCCCAAGGGCTTTCACACTGGAGCGATGCGCTGGCAGGACGGTAAAAAAAGTCCTGCCAGCAGCATCTTCGGAGCGGTGAAGGAGCGGAGTGTATACCGCTCCTTTACCGCTCCTGCCCATTGAAATCAATGGGATGGCGCGGCTATACCGCCGGCAAAGCGCCTCTGCAGAGGCGCTTTGCGGTGGTATTTAACCCTTTCTCGGCCGCTAGCGGGGGGCAAAACCGCCCCGCTAGCGGCCGCATACCGACGGTAAAACGCAGCTAATACCGCCAACGCCGCCCCCACCCCAGTGTGAAAGGGCTCTTACTGTATCTTGACGCTGTTTGCTTCAGGAAAGTGCTCAGAGCATAGACAAGCTTCAGCTATGAATCAGCCTTCTCCTTCATAGCTGTTGTTAGCTTGGCTGCAGCAGGAGGGGAGTTGGGCAGGTCAGACCTCATAACTAGGGTTATAAGGCACTTAGAAACATGGGGCAAAGTACTACTTGTACTTTGTGTCATAGGTGATATAACTGTAAAAAGAATTATAATGATAGGTCTTCTGCAAGCTGACCATACACAGCTTGAATTTTGGCCAATTCTTGCTGAATCAGTCAAGATTCAAACCATCGAAGGCACCATCCAGCTCAACAAAAGTTGACTGAAAAATCAAAGGAGCCAGGTGGAAAATTGTTGGTCGAACAATGACTGTGTCCTATAACATGCAGTCACTGTTTGGGTAGTCGGGCAGCTGTGATATTTAGCATAGATGAAGGAATGAAGTGATTTTCTCCCATTCACCACCTGAATCCATTGGATGCAATCACTGTTCAGCCAACAAATTCCCACCAAATTCCTTTGATTTTTCGATTTAAAGTTTGTAGAGCCTAGTGGTGCCAACAGGGTCAGCCAGAGCTCACATTTTCACCAATTTAAAGGGAATTGGACCCAATTTGAGCTGGGTGTGGCAAACATTAGACCAAGCAAGATGCAGAGTTTAGTTATGGGCAGTCCACCAAAAGCTGAATTATGCATGTCCTCCTATAACACTCTGCTATTGGTGTAAAAAACAAATCCAGGCAAAACAGATTTATCCATTTTGAGTGAAAAGGGACATCGGGTATTCACTGATATTTTTTACCTCAGCTGGAAAACCCCCTCCATTCCTCAACACAGCATTGACAAGTTTGCCATGTAGTTCCAAGTACAGTGTAACCTGTGGTGAACTCTTCATAGAAATATTTGGAGGTTGGTGACAAATGTTTCTCAGCTGAAAATCTAAGCTCTTAACATGCTACATTCATTCACGCTTGGGGGGTGTAGAGTGATCTCCCTGCTGAGTGCTTTTAAAAATATCAGAGCTTGCTTTTACATTCCAGTATACTGCACATGCTTTCATATAAGCAATTAAAGAATATAGTACATTTTCTAAACTTGTAAAAATAAATAAATAAATAAATAAAAGTGATGAAAAACTGTTAGGCACTATATGACCAAAAATTTGTGGACGTCTGACAGCTATATGAGTTTGTTGGACACCCCATTCCATGAGCAGCATTATGGGTTATGGGTGACCCCTTGGGAAACCTCACCTTCCCTTTGCAACTTTAACAACTTAAATTCTTCTTCAAAGGCTCTTCCCAAGATTTGAAGTGTGTCCATGGAAATTTGTGCCTAAAAGAGCATTTGTGAGATCAGGTACTACTTTTAAATGGGAAGACGTGGATTGCATTTGGCATTCCAATTAAATTTAAAGGTGTTCTTTAGAGTCAGTGGCGGCTGGTGAAGTTTAAGGATGGGGGGGGGGCAGACCCCGCCTTTCCATTTTGACCCCTCCCACTTGGTGAAAATGGGAGTGGTTTCAGCAAAATAGTGGGCGTGGCTCTAAGGTGGTGTGGTTAGCGTCTGAGATGAACGAGGGAGAGGAGGATGGAGGGACAGCAGGCCCAGATCCTACACAACAGTAGAAATATGTGTATTCTAGAAAGTTTAACAATCAGCAGATAAAGATACTCCAAACACCTGGTGTTAGCACTTCAATCATCCTGGCACCATGGTTGTTATGGTGTCAGGATGATTGAAGCGCATTATTTCTATTATTACATTATAATATAAAATTAAATCATTCAACTCACCATAATGCAGAATCAGTTTGGAGCCCTGAGCATGTCATCTGCCACCAGATGCCATCAGGTGCCCCCAGCAGAGTCCCTCCATACATCAGGTGCCCCCAGCGGAATCCCTCCTTACATCAGGTGCCCCCCAGCAGAGTCCCTCCTTACATCAGATGCCCCCAGCAGAGTCCCTCCTTACATCAGGTGCCCCCAGGAGAGACCCTCCATACATCAGGTGCCCCCCCAGTGGAGTCCCTCCTTACATGTAGCCTGTGTCCCATTAAATGCAGTCTGTGTCACATCAAATGCAGCCTGTGTCACATCAAATGCAGCCTGTGTCACATCAAATGCAGCCTATGTCTCATCATATGCAGCCTGTGTCCCATCAAATGCAGCCTGTGTCACATCAAATGCAGCCTGTGTCCCATCGAAGTGCAGCCTGTGTCCCATCAAATGCAGCCTGTGTCCCATCAAATGCAGCCTGTGACACATCAAACCCCCCTCCCCCCTTGTCCGCGGGAGCACAGCGGCACTTACCTTGCTGCGTGGTGTCCTCTCCCGCTGTGTCTCCTTCCATTGGCAGCGGCGATGGAGGAGTCCACTCCTCATACTTCCGGTTTTCTCTCTTGGGCACAATGGGAAAGAGAAAACAGGAAGTGACATCTAACTCAGATGTCAATCATACCGCCCCGCCGTAGTAATAGATACTACGAGCGCAGGGCCGAAGCTACTCGGCGCTTTGGAAACCGCCGCAAAGTGGGACAAAAGCCCGCAAATGAAGCGCTGCGGCTGCAATCTCATGATTGCATATATGTGGCGCTTCCCATAGTGCACTGTGTCCAGGCCTCTGAACACAGTGCAATTAAGGACCTTTTTTTCAATTTTTTTTTTGTTTTTTTAAAGGGCCAGTTCTTTTTTTTTTTTTTTTTGGGACTGCCTGGAGGGGGGGGGGTTTGGGGTCAGCACTGTTTATAATTGAGGTTAGAGTTCTGTGCAGGACATTCTTCCAACCATTTCTCCATGGACCTGGCTTTGTGCACAGCCAGGCTGGAGTGAGAGGGAGTCTTCTCTTAACTGTTGCCCTATTTGGAAGGGCAGTGTTGTCTAAAATATGTGCGTATGCTGTAGCATGAATGACTCGTTTACGCATGTGTCACTTTTCATAGAGCGGTACAGGAGCAGCTGACAGGCATCCAGGAGGCAATGCTGCTGCCTTCTGAATGCCTATGTTTCTTTACAGCCATGAGAGTTGTTGGAATGGGAATATTGTGCTGCAACTGAGCCTAGCGTTTGGATCGCACTTGAATGTGCTGTGTTTGTTGGTGGTACTTCCATAACAGTGGGGTTAATGTTTTGCTGTGCTGAGAATCAAAGCATCACCACACACGTGTACACCTCCATCACACTGCCTAAGGAGAAGCAATAAAAACGCAGCTTGACTGTCTATTTTTACTGACCCCCAACCACAAGTGTAAACCTAATACACACAATGAGATTATCGGACAAATGATTGTCCGTTTTTTTTATGGTATGCTACGCTAATATCAAAAATAAAGAGGTTACTAAAGGAACTAAAATTCTTGTACGACAGAATAAAAATTCAAAAGTGATGTCAGGTACTGTATTGTATCTTCATAAAACATTTGTACTGATTAAATGAAAATCAAAGGATCTGGTATTGTACCAGAAAAAATTTCCTGCATGTCCCATTGGATCATTTTGCATGAATTATCATGATCAGCTCTCGAAAGTTGTTTACTAACAATCAGATTATCGTACGATCGCTTTGAAAGCGGTATTTTTCGGGAGATTTTCTGATGGTCTGTACGGGCCTTGAGGCCTGATTCACACCTATGGCATTTTTAGTGCTTTTTGCATTTTGCAGATTTGCACTACAGAACGTGTTCCATGAGAAACCATGTCAAATGGACTGTAGTGCAAATCTGCAAAAAGCACTAAAAATGCATAGGTGTGAATCAGGCCTAATGGTACGCAGCACTGGAAACACCTGAAATCAATCATTTAAAGGAAGGCCCTCATGTAGTGTATGTTACCATTAATAAGGCATAGTTACCAATTCTTTGTGTCTAGTGACCTCTAGTGGAATATATATGAATTTAGCTATTTTTTATTTTCTTGCCAAATATATGATAAAACAGGTTTTTCTAAAACATTCGGGGTTGTTGGGGTTTAATATTGTTATTTCCTCATTTTGCTTCATTTTACAGCTGTACAGAGATGTAAAACCTTGTTCAAAAGATAGATTCATCACTTCCATTTATCAATATATCAGTCGGCACCATTAGAATCCACAATTTTATCATCACCTAGAACTACTAGAACTACAATTGTGTTAAAAATAATAGCAGTGTGTTTAAAAAAGTGAGTAAAGCTCAAAACCCTTATAATAGCTTTTATTTCCATACACGCAAATGTATTGGGAACACTTGGGTTTGTGGGGTGGCTATGGCGCTGCTTATTTCTGGTGTGGGTACAATGGTATGTGCCCCTTTGAATACACCTGCGGTTGATGTGCTAATGAAGTGACTAATCTCTGCTCAAAATATTGAATGTGCAAATAGGCAAATATATAAAATAGATGTGAAAACAAATAAATATTTAAGTCAGATCACAATATATATGTGCATCCAATACCGTATTGTAAATAAATTCAGAAATTGTGCAATTCATCTAAATAAATCTCTATGCAAAACGCATAATATAATGTGCAATAATGTGACAAGTGCTGTGTCCAAAGTGGTTCCTTGGCATCCGTAATGAAAAACAAAAAAAGGGGGGCGTGGCCGCGGCATGAGAGAGCGGACGTGTATGAGCTGAGCTCCGTCTGACCCGCTTCTTATATCAGCTTCTACAGCAGCCAACAGAGAGCTCTCACCTGCTGGACAAGATGCCATCAAAGCGGAAGCAATCCCCGCAGCCCAGGAGGACCTCTCGGCTCTTTAGAAACCTTCTTTAACGGCGGAGGCTGGCAACATGTGTCCTGACCCAAGATGGCACCGGGTGAGTGCTTTCCAGCCGCACGTGTGGCGTCTCCGATACCCTCACCGTGGCTGCTATCCATCTCACCTCCTCCCCCCTCTCCACCAGGCTCCCATGGCAGCTTATCCAGCAGTCTGAATGTGCATGAAACCTGGGAGGGCAGCGGCGTGGTTACACATAGGTCCCTCTACCACACCTTAGCAGGACCTTCCGTGCCTTCCGTACCTCATCCATCTCCCGGGCCCCTACGGTCCCATATTCTAGCCCTACCCACTAGGGCTGATTTAGAGTGCTTTATGGCCCGGATCGAGAAAGCCCTCAGAAAGGACATTGAGGACCTGCAAGCTGATACAACCCACATTGGGGGTAGAGGGGAGGCTTTGGAGGATATCACCCCTACCTTATAAGCCCTGCAGACACACTGCAAAATGCAAGATCAAAGGATTGACTCTTTGCTAGACCAACTTGATGTCGAAAAATCGTAGCCGCAGGGTTAACATTCACATAAGAGGCCTGCGGGAGGCTACAGCACCCAGGGACATAATTCCTACCCTTCAGGGGGTGTTTAAACAGATCTTGGGCAGGGAAGCACCCGATCACATAGAAATCGACCGAGCCCATAGAGCCCTCAGGCCCCCCTCAGATGACTCAGATAAACCTTGAGACATCATCTGTAAGCTGCACAAATATTCCCTGAAGGAACGTATCATGTACCATGTTCGGGGGGTCCGCCACGTGGACTTTAATGAAGCCAAGTTGATGCAGAGTAGAGCCCTTAAACCTTTGCTAGAAGTCCTGCAGGAGGCTCATCTGATCTACCGCTGGGGATTCCCCTTCAGCCTCTCTGTCACTAAAGGTGGTCAACAGGTTACTCTGCGGAACAAATCAGATCTACCCCATTTTCTTTCCCATCTTGGCCTGCCTGTGATGGACATTTTGGAATGGCGCACATCCTCAGAGATTCCAGTACCAGCTCGTTCGGAGCCATGGCCGCCAGCATGTCGCAAGAGCCAAATCAAGGCCCGTGATGACCCTGCTACTTCTGCTAAGCAGGGGCCCTCTTCTTCCTCGGCTGCACATTGAATGCCTGTACCAGATCCTGTTGACATTCTTCTTTCTTTCCTATTTATAGGATTGTTGTTGTTGCTGCAGTTCATTCGCATGCACATCCAAATTTTAGTTGTGCTACCTAACTGGAGCGGGACCCTCAGTTGGGTTCTCGCCTGGTGCCTCCCCACTCACTCCCCATAGGTGAACTCCTGGGAGTTGCACTCCCCAGACAGGGACATCTGCGGTGCTTGGGTCACTTCCACCTTTTTGGGCCGGTTGACCGCAGGGTGACCCCTGCATCGTTGATACTAGTGTTATCCACTTGCCCGTTGGGCGCTCTGTTCTTTATTTGTTTTATTGATGTGGTTTTTTTCTTGGTTTTTATTTACATGTTTTGTCTCCTCAGCACTACAGGTTTTCTGGGTCGGTCTGCCGCAGGTTTATCCCTGTCCTGCCCTTGGGCTACACTACACTACTTCAGTTACTATTCCGCCACACACAACGTGTATACATGGATAGATCTTTTATTGGTGGACCAGTATTTTATGGAGTAGCTCCCCAGTGCGTCAATCGGATCACTTACCATTTCTGACCATCTCCGTCTCCCTCGCCCCTCTGTCTCCAGATGTCTGACAGTGGACTTGGCGATTAAATGAAAACCTACTGGATAATGCAGTAGCACAGAAGTGGGTGTGGTCCAGGGGGAGCTTATCGCCCAGTAATCCAGGCTAAAAAAGGCACGCACTGGGGTCCCTATTGGTTAAACTATGAGCCGCTGAGCTTAAACATAAGTGCCAAATGACTCCAACCCTACACGCGGAGCTTTTGTCTCTTAGGGAGGAACTCTCTCTCCTACTGGAGACGCGCACACGGGATAGATTGCGATATGTTTCTCATAAATTTTATGAGTTTGGAAACAAATGCGCGAGACTCCTGGCTAGAGCCCTTAAGCGTCAGCGCACATCAGGTCCCGTCCATAAGCTACAAACTGCCTCGGGATCTCAGACGGTACTGTTCTCAAAAAATCGCAGATGCTTTTGCCCAACTCTACCAGCTCCCTGCCACACTCACTGATCAAACACCCCTTCAGAAAACAGAATGCATTGCACAGTATTTAGATGAGGCGCTGGCCCACCAACCAGTGGCGGAATTACCAGGGTCGCAACAGTCGCAGTTGCGACTGGGCCCAGCATTCCGCCACTGTGGGGGGGGGGGCAGCGGGGTTGCTCTTCACACACGGCTCTGAGCAGAGATCGTGTGTCATAGAACAATAGCAGAGACACCGGTGGCGGCGGCATTAATGTTCTACTTGTCCGTCCATCCTCTCTGGCACAGATGAGAGAGGACACACAGCTGATCTCACTGCTCCCCCTTCTCCCCCCCTCCCCTCTCCTGTGTGCTCTGCGGGCAGTCAAGTGTGAAGCTAAGGAGCTCACATTTTCCACGCAGCACACAGGAGAGAGGAGGAGGGAGAAGGGGGAGCAGTGAGATCAGCTGTGTGTCCTCTCTCATCCGTGCCAGAGAGGACTGACAAATAGAACATTAATGCCGCGGGTGTCTCTGTGCTATTAATCTATGACACACGATCTCCGCTCAGAGCCGTACTGATGGAATCTAATAGCATTCACTGATGAGCACTGATAGAAGGCACTGATGAGCACTGATGAGCACTAATAGAAGGCACTGATGAGCACTGATAGAAGGCACTGATTAGCACTGATGAGCACTGATAGAAGGCACTGATGAGCACTAATAGAAGGCACCGATGAGCACTAATAGAAGGCACTGATGAGCACTGATAGAAGGCACTGATGGGCACTGATGAGCACTGATAGAAGGTACTGTTGAGCACTGATAGACGGCACTGATAGAAGGCACTGATGAGCACTGATAGAAGGCACTGATGGGCACTGATGAGCACTGATAGAAGGCACTGATGAGCACTGATAGAAGGCAGTGATGAGCACTGATGAGCACTGATAGACGGCACTGATGAGCACTGATAGGCTACATTGATGAGCACTGATAGGCAGCACTGATAGGAGGCACTAATGTGCACTGATAGGTGGCATTGATAGGTGGTACTGATGGACACTTACGAATACTGATAGGCAGAACTCAGGCAGTATTGATGGGCTTTGATGGGCAGAATTGAAGAGTACTGATAGGTGGCACTGATGGATGCTGTTAGGCGGCATTAATGAGCACTGATAGATGGTACTGATAGGCAGAATTGATGGGCACTAATAGGCGGCATTAATGAGCACTGATAGGTAACACTTGTAGGTGGAAGTGATGGGCACTGATAGGCAGCACTGATGGGCACTGATAGATGGCACTGATGATTGGGGCACTGATTATCAGTGTAAACAATTTACTGACATTCTTGACAGTTAATGGCAGTCCTTTCCTAACGCAGACACAGCGTGTGAGGAAAGGGCTGTGGATAACCGGCAAGTCTGTTTACATGTGATCAGCTGATCACATGGTAAAGGGCCGATGTGATTGCGCTGGATGCACGTCCCAGGGGTCATGCAGGAAGCATGGTTTTGGGAGGATGTCCATGGACACTCTCCCAAAATTGGAAGCCCGGGGCTCGGATGGAAGGGGGGGGGCCCATCATGGTTTCTTGCACCGGGGCCCTGAAGGTTCTAGTTATGCCTCTGCCCCCAACTAACAACACAAATCAGTGAACAGCTCGATGAGTCTATCTCTGTAACGGAGATTGAGTCGGTAATTAAGGACCTGCAACAGGGCAAGAGTCCTGGACCTGATGGGTTCACCAATGCATACTATTGCATATTTTAATGCCCTTGCATTAGGAACTTCCCTCCCGAAAGAAGCACTGTTAGCCCATATTACGGTTCTCCCAAAGGAAGAGAAAGACCCTTCTACCCCAAGTAGCTATAGACCGATCTTGTTACTGAACACTGACATTAAGATCCTCGCGAAGATCTTGGCAAATTGGCTAAAGTCCATTTTACTGACGGTGATTCACACAGACCAAACGGTCTTCATAGCAGGGAGGGAGGCTAGAGACAACTCCAACCAAGCTATACAACTAATCCACTGGGAAAACTTACAGCAATCCAGTTCACCCTGTTTTCTACTGTCTACTGACGCCGAGAAGGCTTTTGATCGGGTGGACTGGACGTATCTTTAGGCAGTATTGTCTAGACTGGGCCTTGGCCAAAACATGCTTCGGTGGATAGGCTCCTTATACAGTTCCCCAGAGGCCCGGGTTAAGGTTAACGGAAATCTCTCCAACACTTTCCCTATATGGTACGGGATGAGACAGGGATGCCCCCTGTCCCCACTGATATTTGCCCTTACCCTAGAACCGCTGCTCATTTTAAATTAAACTATAGCAAGTCAGAGATTCTCCCCCTTGCTATCCCCCCTGTGATGCCCTTCCAACTGCAAGCTTCCTTTTCTTTCACATGGTGTAGTTCCTCTTTAAAAAATTTGGGCATTTACCTGCCAGCTATATTCGCACAGTTATATACCTATAACTATGCCCCTTTGCTCTCCACGATTAAAGCTGACCTACTGTGCTGGGATCGTAACACTTTCTCATGGATTGGCCGAGTCAGTATCCTGAAGATGAATATACTCCCAAGAGTCCTCTTCTATCTTAAGATGGTGCCTATATCACTACCCAGGTCTATTTCTCAGCTTTCAACAGCCTGTTCTTGAAATTTATATGGCAGGGTCGAAGACCCCGTTTAGCCCTCCACACTCTACAACGTCCTAAGAGGTTATGGGGCTTTGGGTTCCTTCCATAAGGAAGTACTATTAGAGGATTGCTCTGCAACGAGTATTAGACTGGCAACATCAAACTACCACTAAATCCTGGGTTCCCCTTGAGAAATTTTTAACTGGACGTAACCTGTCCCATGCTTCATGGCTTCCCCGGGATTGCAGAGGCCTTTCAGACTTTGTGTCCCCTGTCTCTGTCTACATGTTGAAGTTGTGGGATACAGTAAATGCATAGGGATTGCTGTTGCCGCCTGTGTCCCCACTTGCACCTCTGGGGGGCTTCCCCTGGTTAATTCCGGGGGGGAACACCTCTTCTACTTCTGCATGTGGGCAAGGGATGGAAAGACACAGTGTGGAAGGTTTATACATGAGCAAGGCCTAGTCTCGTTGGACTGGCTCCATTCTCAATTTGGCCGATTCCCGATGGATGAATGGCGCTAGACAATTGCATCGCTTTGTCCAAAGTTTGCCTCGCACCATCCGGCCCCCTTCCTCCCTGACTCCATTCGAGAAGCTGTGCATGTCTGCAGACCCTGTTCCCCATTCTATTTCTGTGCTCTATGAGATGTTGCAGTCTGCGGAATCCCGAAGTAAGCCAGTGTATGTGCGAGAATGGGAGAGAGACCTGCGGCATACATTTACAGAGATTCAATTGGATCATTTATATCATCTTACCCACAAGAGTTCTGTGGACACAAAGATGCAAGAAAACAGCTTTAAGCTATTGACCCGATGGTACAGAGTTCCAGCCGTTTTGGCCAAAATGTATCTGAAAGCTTCTGATGTCTGTTGGAGGGGCTGTGGGCTTCGGGGTACCTACCTACATATATGGTGGGAGTGCCCGAGGCTTAGGCCCTTCTGGCAAGATGTCAGAACCCAGATAAAAGTTATCTTAGATATTGATATGCATGACTCCCCATTGGATTTTCTACTTCACATGCCATCCACTCCTCTTAGCACCTACCGTAAATCAGTTCTACCACACCTTTTAAACGCTGCCTGGCGCCTGATTCCCATACATTGGAAGTCGACACATGTTCCTGGACGATCTGATTGGGTCCGTCTGGTCAATACTATTATGGCGGTGGAGGAGTGGGTGGCAAAGTGCAAGGACAGATATGACAAGTTCAATAGTATATGGGCCACTTGGATACATTATGCTTCTAATACAGTACAGGCACCATAATTTGTTGCCCCTAGGTTTATAGTTTAACAAAATGCCTATGGGGAAGAGACCTACATGCTATAGACTCCGGATTCTTCTCTATGCCAAATAATTTTTTTAATTGCAGATATAGTGCTGACTGTTTATTGTTTTTGTTTATGTTCACTCTCCCACCTTCTATACCCCTCCCTCCCTTCTTATTCTGGATCATAATGGGTGCATTGTTCACAGTGTTGTTTATGATATGTGAGTATGCAATCCTGGCTTGGCACACTTGTTTAAAAGCACACCTCCCCCTGTTGTTTGGGTATAAAATGATGACGTCATATGATGTTGGCAACTGTATGTATTAAAGAATCTCCTGACACTAGTGGTCCTGTGCCCCAATTTCTTGTATGCCTCCTCTTTCACTTATTGTCTCTCTTTTGTTTTTCTCAATGTATGTTATCCTTTTCTTATCGAAAATGTAAAATAAAGATTATATAAAAAAAAGAAAAACAAAAAAAAAAAAGATACATGTGCTATGAAACAATATAAGTCCATAATATAATATTTGGGTTCAAAAATCTCATGTGCCGGTGAATCCACACATACTTCCCCTTTCTTTCCAAACTCACCAGAAACTTTCCCCTTTAAGGGGTGTAACAGCATTCACAGCACTCTGTAGCTGTATACAGGCTCCATAGTGTAATTCCGTTTTACCATATATTGCAAAGCATGTGTTTAAAATACACTTACATTGTTTGAAATGTCATACAGCATTAAAATCAGGAAGTCCGGCAACGCAAATGCGCGCCGCGGCCTTAAACCGGAAGTGACACAATGGCCCTACGCGTTTCATCACACTGACGTCATCAGGAGCTGCACCATCTTGCTATACTTCCGAGTTTTTACAAATATCTCACAAAAGTAAGTACACCCCTCACATTTTTGTAAATAATTTATTATATCTTTTCATGTGACAACACTGAAGAAATGACACTTTGCTACAATGTAAAGTAGTGAGTGTACAGCTTGTATAACAGTGTAAATTTGCTGTCCCTTCAAAATAACTCAACACACAGCCATTAATGTTTAAAACACTGGCAACAAAAGTGAGCACACCCCAAAGTGAAAATGTCCAAATTAGGCTTGAAGTGTCAATATTATGTGTGGCCACCATTATTTGACAATTAGCCATTTTCCCTCCCCGGTGTCATGTGACTCGTTAGTGTTACAAGGTCTTAGGTGTGAATGGGGAGCAGGTGTGTTAAATTTGGTGTTATCACTCTCATTTTCATACTGGTCACTGGAAGTTCAACATGGCACCTCATGGCAAAGAACTCTCTGAGGATCTGGAAAAAAAGAATTGTTGCTCTATATAAAGATGGCCTAGGCTATAAGAAGATTGCCAAGACCCTGAAACTGAGCTACAGCAAGGTGGCCAAGACCATACAGCAGTTTAACAGGACAGGTTCCACTCAGAACAGGCCTTGCCATGGTCAACCAAAGAAGTTGAGTGCACGTGTTTAGCGTTATATCCAGAGGTTGTCTTTAGGAAATAGACGTATGAGTGCTGCCAGCATTGCTGCAGAGGTTGAAGGGGTGGGTGGTCAGCCTGTGAGTGCTCAGACCATACGCTGCTTTAAATTGGTCTGCATGTCTGTTGTCCCAGAGGTAAGCCTCTTCTAAAGATGATGCACAAAAAAGCCCACAAACAGTCTGCTGAAGACAAGCAAACTAAGGACATGGATTACTGGAAATATGTCCCGTGGTCTGATTAGACCAAAGATAAACTTACCTCCACTGTGCAGCTCGTTTTGCACAATGTGGCCCCGATCTTCCTCTTCTGGGGTCCCTCGGGGGCTCTCCTGGCTCTTCCTCGCATCAGATGACTCCCTAGGAGAAGCGCTCTCCCAGTGGGTTACCGTGTGGGCGTGCTCCTGCGTCCAGCATTTGTGTCAATTGACATGAATTCTAGACTCGGCCCCGCCCCCCAGCACCGGCATCATTGGATTTGATTGACAGCAGCAGGAGCCAATGGCTGCTCTGCTATCAATCTATCCAATCAAGAGCCGGGACCCTGTGCAGAGAGGGAGAACTCATCTCCACCGAGGGAATGAAGGGGCTCAGGTAAGTAAAATGGGGGGGGGGGGCTGGGGGGCAGGTCACTGCCAGAAGTTTTTTCACCTTAATGCACCTTACAACCCCTTTAAGATCTTGATAAAACAAAGGGGATGCAAGTTACTTTTCAAAGGTATTTCAAGCAACAGGGAAGAGCAATAGAAAGGAGGGGCCAGAGGAGATCGCTCTCACACACTGGCATCGGAACTGACAGGCAGGAAGAACGGGGCAGAGACAGAGTGCAGAGAGGAGAGAGCAGACAGCATGATGACAGAGGCACGTAATCTGACCATGGTATCCTGGAATAAGGTTCTCTGATTAGCTGGACGTGTGTCTATCCCTCTGAAGCTCATACGGGTGTGGACTCGCTTTTTGAGCCTGGAAATACTGATCACCTGGCTTTATTACCAAACTGACTCAGGACTATCTTCAGTTTGGACTATGTTGGTGCAGTGATTTTCTGCACCATACAGTGGTCCCACTGATCCAAGTTCCCCTTTTGGGAGTATACCCATCTACCAACATCACACAGTCCCTGTTTCTTTAGAACGTATCCTGGGGGAATAGCTACAGGCCTGTTCTGAGTGAACCTATGGTCACATCAGGTTGGGTGTTGGCTCTCCCTTCCCCTTAAACATCCAGGTAGCAGCTGTCTGCACACAGGGTTCTTTAATCGGCTGGATGTGTGTCTATCTCTCTGAAGCTCATGCAGGTGTGGACTCACTTTTTGATCCAAGTTCCCATTTGGGGTTACATCCACCTTCTATCATCACACAATCCCCGTCTGTTCAGACCGCATCCTGGGGGAATCTCTGCGGGCCTGTTCTGAGTGTTCACATCGGGCTGGGTGTCAGGGAATAACAATGCATGGCCCACTGATGCATGTTCTTAAGCTTCACGATATGGTTTATCACTCAAAAATTTGGAAGGTTGTATGTACTGTATATTGAAGATACCCCTGAAGAAGGAGTCTGTTGTCTGTATCCAATCTTTCCAATATTCATGTTTGGTTGCCGTACACCATTTTCACTTGATGTTTTGTATATGTACAGTTTGTAATAAAATTTGATATTTTTATAAATTCTTACTACCTCTTTGACTTTAATCTACCAGTGCCACCTCTTGAGGGATTTCTCCATTTCCATTTATTAGGGATGATGGCACTCATCCACTGCAGCCAAATTCCACATTTCCGTAAGCGTTACAAGGTCTCAGGTGTAAATGGGGAGCAGGTGTGTTAAATTTGGTGTTATCGCTCTCACACTCTCATACTGGTCACTGGAAGTTCAACATAGTTACATAGTAGGTGAGGTTGAAAAAAGACACACGTCCATCAAGTCCAACCTATGTGTGTGATTATGTGTCAGTATTACATTACATATCCCTGTATGTTGCGGTCATTCAGGTGATTATCTAATAGTTTCTTGAAGCTATCAATGCTCCCCGCTGAGACCACCGCCTGTGGAAGGGAATTCCACATCCTTGCCGCTCTTACAGTAAAGAACCCTCTACGTAGTTTAAGGTTAAACCTCTTTTCTTCTAATTGCAATGAGTGGCCCCGAGTCTTATTAAACTCTCTTCTGCGAAAAAGTTTTATCCCTATTGTGGGGTCACCAGTACAGTATTTGTAAATTGAAATCAAATCCCCTCTCAAGCGTCTCTTCTCCAGAGAGAATAAGTTCAGCGCTCGCAACCTTTCCTCATAACTAAGATCCTCCAGACCCTTTATTAGCTTTGTTGCCCTTCTTTGTACTCGCTCCATTTCCAGTACATCCTTCCTGAGGACTGGTGCCCAGAACTGGACAGCATACTCCAAGTGCGGCCGGACCAGAGTCTTGTAGAGCGGGAGAATTATCGTTTTTTCTCTGGAGTTGATCCCCCTTTTAATGCATGCCAATATTCTGTTTGCTTTATTAGCAGCAGCTTGGCATTGCATGCCATTGCTGAGCATATCATCTACTAGGACCCCCAGGTCCTTCTCCATCCTAGATTCCCCCAGAGGTTCTCCCCCCAGTGTATAGATTGCATTCATATTTTTGCCACCCAAATGCATTATTTTACATTTTTCTACACTGAACCTCATTTGCCATGTAGTCGCCCACCCCATTAATTTGTTCAGGTCTTTTTGCAAGGTTTCCACATCCTGCGGAGAAGTTATTGCCCTGCTTAGCTTAGTATCGTCTGCTAATACAGAGATTGAACTGTTTATCCCATCCTCCAGGTCGTTTATAAACAAATTAAATAGGATTGGTCCCAGCACAGAACCCTGGGGAACCCCACTACCCACCCCTGACCATTCTGAGTATTCCCCATTTATCACCACCCTCTGAACTCGCCCTTGTAGCCAGTTTTCAATCTATGTACTCACCCTATGGTCCATGCCAACGGACCTTATTTTGTACAGTAAACGTTTATGGGGAACTGTGTCAAATGCTTTTGCAAAATCCAGATACACCACGTATACGGGCCTTCCTTTATCTAGATGGCGACTCACCTCCTCATAGAAGGTTAATAGATTGGTTTGGCAAGAACGATTCTTCATGAATCAATGATGATTACTGCTAATGATATCGTTCTTATTACTAAAATCTTGTATATAGTCCCTTATTATCCCCTCCAAGAGTTTACATACTATTGATGTTAGGCTAACTGGTCTGTAATTCCCAGGGATGTTTTTTGGGCCCTTTTTAAATATTGGTGCTACATTGGCTTTTCTCCAATCAGCTGGTACCATTCCAGTCAATAGACTGTAAAAATTAGGAACAACGGTCTGGCAATCACCTGACTGAGTTCCCTAAGTACCCTCGGATGCAAGCCATCTGGTCCTGGTGATTTATTAATGTTAAGTTTCTCAAGTCTAATTTTAATTCCGTCCTCTGTTAACCATGGAGGTGCTTCCTGTGTTGTGTCATGAGGATAAACACTGCAGTTTTGGTTACTGAAGCCCCCCGATTCACTCGTGAAGACTGAGGAGAAGAATAAATTCAATACCTTTGCCATCTCCCCATCCTTTGTAACCAGATGTCCTTCCTCATTCTTTATGGGGCCAATATGGTCTGTCCTCCCTTTTTTACTGTTTACATACTTAAAGAATTTCTTGGAATTTTTTTTGCTCTCCTCCGCTATGTGTCTTTCATGTTCTATATTAGCCGTCCTAATTGCACCCTTACATTTCTTATTGCATTCTTTATAAAGTCTGAATGCTGAGGATGATCCCTCAACCTTGTATTTTTTGAAGGCCTTCTCCTTTGCTTTTATATGCATTTTTACATTGGAGTTAAGCCATCCAGGATTTTTGTTCGCTCTTTTAAATTTATTACCCAATGGGATACATTGGCTAATGCCCTTATTTAATATGCTCTTAAAGCAAACCCATCTCTCCTCCGTATTCTTTGTTCCTAATATTTTATCCCAATTTATGCCTTTTAGCAAGGTTTGTAGTTTAGGGAAGTTGGCTCTTTTGAAATTCAGTGTCTTTGTGTTCCCTTCATGTTTCCTATTTGTGTGATTTATACTGAAACTAATTGACCTGTGATCGCTGTTACCTAAATTGCCCCGTATTTCTACATCTGTGATCAGGTCTGTATTGTTGGTAATCAGTAGATCCAGTAATGTTTTATTTCTAGTTGGTGCGTCTACCATCTGACCCATAAATTTGTCCTGCAAGACATTAAGGAACTGGCGAGCCTTAAATGAATGCGCTTTTCCCTCCGCCCAGTCTATGTCTGGATAATTAAAATCCCCCATTATGATAACACTTCCCATCCTTGCTGCTAATCCAATTTGTGATAGGAGATCCGTATCCACTTCCTCCCTCAGGTTAGGGGCCTATAGCATACTCCCAGTATTATTTTCCCCTTAGCTTCATCCCTTTGGAGCTCTACCCATAAGGATTCCACCTCCTCTCTAGCTCCCTCAGTGATGTCATCTCTGAATGAGCTAGAGAGGTACATTATTCTTGATATATAGGCATACCCCTCCCCCTTTTTTACCCTCTCTATCCTTGCGGTATAGGGTATACCCTTGAATGTTTGCCAGCCAATCATGAGAGCTGTTGAACCAGGTCTCTGAAATTCCCACAAAATCCAAATCCTCCTTGTACAACAGTATCTCTAGTTCACCCATCTTGTCCGCCATGCTCCTGGCATTGGTGAACATGCCACATAGTTTAGACCGGTCGCATATTGTCCTCGTATTGGGTGTTTCAAAATTGCAACTAGGACTTGCTACTATACTCACCTTGTGTTTTTGTGCTTTGGTTAACCTACCACTAATGCCCCCAATACTACCCTCTGGAATATCTTCCGCGCTGGCTATCACTGTCTCTGGACCCTCCCCCCCATCGCCTAGTTTAACACCTCATGGCAAATAACTCTGAGGATCTGAAAAAAAAGAATTGTTGCTCTACATAAACATGGCTAGGCTATAGGCTATAAGAAGATTGCCAAGACCCTGAAACTCAGCTGCCTCACGGTGGCCAAGACCATACAGCGGTTTACCAGGACAGGTTCCACTCAGAACAAGCCTCGCTATGGTTGACCAAAGAAGTTAAGTGCACGTACTTAGTGTCATATCCAGAGGTTGTCTTTGTGAAATAGGTGTTTGAGTGCTGCCAGCATTGCTACAGGGTTTGAAGGGGTGGGGGGTCAGCCTGTCAGTGCTCAGACCATACGCCGCACACTGCATCAAATTAGTGTGCATGACTGTCATCCCAGAAGGAAGCCTCTTCTGAAGATAATGCACAATAAAGCTTGCAGTTTGCTGAAGACAAGTAGACTAAGGACATGGATTGTTGGAATCATGTTCTGAGGTCTGACGAGACCAAGATAAACGTATTTCATTCAGATGGTGTCAAGCGTGTGTGGTGGCAACCAGGTGAGGAGTACAAAGGAGTACAAAGACAAGTGTGTCTTGCCTACAGTCAGGCATGTTCTGGGGCTTCATGAGTGCTGCCGGCACTGAGGAGCTACAGTTCATTGAGGGAACCATGAATGCCAACATGTACTGTGTGAGACTGGGCCACAGGGCAGTATTCCAGCATGATAACAACCCCAAACACACCTTCAAGATGACCACTGCCTTGCAAAAGAAGCTGAGGGTAAAGGTGATGGACTGGCCAAGCATGTCTCCAGACCTAAGCCCTATTGAGCATCTGTGGGGCATACTCAAACGGAAGGTGGAGGAGCGCAAGGTCTCTAACATCCACCAGCTCCGTGATGTCTTCATGGAGGAGTGGAAGAGGACTCCAGTGGCAACCTGGGAAGCTCTGGTGAACTCCATGCGCAAGAGGGTTAAGGCAGTGCTGGAAAATAAGGGTGGCCACACAAAATATTGGCACTTTGGGCCCAATTTGGACATTTTTACTTAGGGGTGTACTCACTTTTGTTGCCAGCGGTTTAGACATTAATGGCTGTGTGTTGAGTCATTTTGAGAGGACAGCAAATTTACACTGTTATACAAGCTGTACACTCACTAGTTTACATTGTAGCAAAGTGTTATTTCTTCAGTGTCACATGAAAAGATATAATAAAATAAAATATTTACAAAAATGTGAGGGGTGTATACTGTATATGCTATAATATCCTAGCAACCCAATGACAAATGGCTGGCAGCCATATTTGTTATTGTTCATTTACGGTTTTCCCTTTGATTACCAAGTTACCTTATCCCCTTATTAGTACAGATGTCTGTCGGGCTAGTTTAGTCTAGTAGCACAGGGTTGTCACGATGCCAGCATATATTTTCAGTGAACTTGATGCATAATCAAAAAATGTTTTTTTAAAACTTATAAAGATTACCTTTTATGCTTTATTAAAAAATAAAAATAAGAATAAAAATATGTGTAGCCATGGTGTTAGCATTACTGACAAACAATCCGCCAAATCACCCCACTGCCAGACTTCATGCATCCTTTCCAGAGACAATGAACAGTCTTTTGCGAGCTTTGTTTTAGTTGTTTTATTGGGGGGTACAACTTGGATAGGGATTGGGATATGGGATGCCCATAGAATTAATCATTGCCATCATATTTACAGATATCAGTATACTTTGATCATAGTTAGAGCCTGAAGATTGAATGTGCACACTTGACTAAGTAGAAATCTTCTCCCGCAGCTCCCTGCAGACTGTTACTCCTTCTGCATCTCCATGCAGACTATTGCTACCTCTGCATCTCCATGCAGACAACTGTTCTTAAGAGTTCTCCATCCGTCACCATGTGAGGGACAAAAACATCACTTTTGACGGTGTAAAAGTAATGGTCTTAGATCTCTTCACCTCCTGCCCAAACCTGCTTCCTCTTGCACAACTGGTTTCCTCCTCCACAACTTGTAATTACATTTAAGGTACAACACATCTTCTTCTAATGGGTATGAAGAACTCACTCTGAATAAGCCCCTCTACTGGCTCTGGTGACTCGCTGCTACTAGGCCTGAGGCCTGCAGAACCTCTCCCCGAAGGCCTAGTAGGTTAAAGTCTATTCTCTAGGAAATGGACTACTGCTCCCAGCCAGTCCAGCTTGCAAACCATGTGCCAGCTGGCCACACTGATTTGACACAACTCCCCACAGTCTCTTCTCTGATCCAGGACTCTTCACCATCCACCGTGTGCATGATAAAGACTCTGCTAGTGACCGTGTAGAAGCAGAGTTCCCTTCCAGAATCCCTGGCACCTCCAGCCATCCACTGTGGTAACACTCACCGACCTTCCAGCCCTGAGTCCTTGATGAGGAACTTGCCCAGACAATGCGTTCCGACAGCATGTCCTGCCCCTCTGCTCCAGGAGTTCTCTGCCATCAACCGTGTGGTGACAGAGACATTGCCAATGACCTTGTAGAGGCAATGTCCCCTCACAGTTCTCCCTGGGCCTCCTCCTGCGATCGCTACACCCCCCCCCTAGACGGGGGTGTGCTCCTGCGGCTGTCTAGCACTCCATTCCTCACGTCAACCCAGTCGACTACTCCTCCCCAGCAGCATGTGACCTCAGCATATATAGGAGGCCCGCCCCCTGCCAATGCCAGTTAGGGATTGGTCAGAGCTCCCACAGGTGCTGCCTGCCACTCCAGCTCTAGGCCCAGCATCCTCTTCCAGAATGATAAGTGCAGTTTTCATCTTAACTGCTTCTAGTTTATATTGCTTTGCCAAATTTAGCTCTATTAAAGAAGTAAGACACAGAATCAGAAAGTTTCTGTATATCAACTCCGAGCCTTAAAGGTCCCGTACTATCAACTGAACCTGTCGGCTCTTTATTGGGGCTTTTTATGGACTGGTTACAGGATCGCATATTTCAGCAAATTTCCATATAAGGTAACAAGCAGTATAATTTCAACATACATGACGCTGGACACATCTGGAAAGACTTAAGCTACGTCTTACAACTGACACGCACATATTATACATAAAATGAAAAACAACTTAAGTAGAACTCCAACCTATTATTTCCAACCTTATCAATTTCCCCCTTTGACATCATCCCCTCCACGATTCTGGGTCCTTGCAAACAAGTGAACAGCCGATACTTCAAAGAGTGCTATCCCTGACCGCGGGTTGTCAGAGGAGGATAAGTCTTCTTTATTTACCCTCATCCCTCAAATCCATACCAGCATCTTATAAGCAAAGAGAATAGAAAAGGGGTGATGTCAAGTTACCCTTTTTGTCATTGGAGTTCCTAATACCTTTCTCTTTCCATTCTATCTGTTCGTGCCTTAATCTTCCTATATAAGCAACAGTTTATCACGGTAAGCAGTACAAAAACTAAAATTAGAATAAGTATCGGATTGAGCATCCAATTAAAAATTGCCGTAGCAGTGGGTGACCATCCAGCAAATACATCATACCAATGATGTGTTGTTTCATCTCTTATTTGTGAGGATAAATGTATTAATTTCCCTTTATCTATAACCGCAGATATTAGATTATTTTGAAGGGTATGTTCTTGTGTCTCTATGTGTTTTCTAAGTATTTCGGACTCATTTAAGATTTGCTGTAAGGGCTCTAATGATATTATAAAAGGAGTAGTATCAGTAAGATTATCTACCGTCCATTCTAGATTAAAAATTCTATGTGCATCTGGTTCAAAAAGGAAAGTGTCATTTTGCCATTTAAGCATTTTAACATTCTTTACGCATCCTGAAAAAGGGGCCGTTTTATTTAAACTTTCCATAGTTTCCTGATCATTTGTGACTAAACAAATATGTTGTGGTCCTATCTCCATAAATCTGTTTCCTACACCTGCTGGTAGTCTCTGAAACTTACATATGTTAGATTGATGTTTCAATAAGCAAGGTTCATAGACTGGAGAACTTCTTCCACAGACTATTCCCTTATTAGTTTTAGCACATAGACTTAGATCATGAGTCATGTTTTGTGTATCTACATAGTGTCCATAAATCTCAGGATACCAAAATTCAGGTAGATCCTTTCCTATCAGGAGTGGCATCACTATTAACTTACACATTACCTGGACCTCCTCCACTTTGTATACATCAAACCTTCCAGCACACCATCTTTCCTCACATTCAACTTCTTTTCCTGGTACTTCAAACCATGTACTTTCTAAATTTAAACCCTTGAAATAGTTCATCCAAGTGCGATAATTCCCTAATCGTAGCTCATCTCGAGCTCTATTAATTTGAATGTGATAAGATAGTGTAGAAAAAGCACATTGAGTAATGTTTATGAACTCCTGATTTTCTTTCCACAACTCCAGACTGGCTAGTACTGTGTGATTAACCATAATATTGAGATATTTAGTTAATTGTACCTGGCTAATTTGTGTTTCGAATGTTGTAGGTAACCATTTGCTTGTAATTATTAAACTATCAGCTATGTGACTTCCTGCACGGTTCCACTTATTTTGTATCATTTCCATCTGTATCCCATTCATTATTCCCATTCCAGTTCCTGCAGCCCCCAGAACTGTATCATACCATTCTCGGCGATACCTACATTCTGGTAGCTGGGGAAAAGTTACATTAAATTTGATTTTTGTTTTCTGTTGTGATACCGAAACATTTATGCAAGATCTAGGAATAGGAGTTAATACAGAGGATTCGAAGATGGTGGGTAGAGCGTCTTCTATTTTTATATTGAAACCATAATGTTGCCATTGTATATATCCTCCTGTTGTGTTTTCCCATTTCCTTACTGGTACAAAATACCATGCTGTACAAATATAAGTTGCAGATTGATTGGTACTAAGAGGACCTATTAGATTGAATTGCCCACTTCCCCTTGCTGGTCTAGGACCTTTTCCCTTCTGTGCTATCTCGTATTCTTTTGAATTCGGAGTTCTAAGTAACTGTAGTAATTTGTCTTTTACTTCTCTCCATGTTTCAGATGGACCTAACTTATGACATTTATGTGGTGTGTTATTAAAGGGCCATGTTAAATTGTCCCTCCAATGGAAAGTTATGTTTACTTGTGCTTGTGATTTAGCTTTTATCCATACTACTGGTGATTCCATATTCTGCATCATATAAAAAGGACCCTCCTGTCCTGACACCGTGAAATTTCCTACCGTATACCATTCGTAGTAAGGATATTGTGTTATACTCTTATCCTGATTTACCCATCTAAGATCAGTACTATTTTCATGAACTGTTACATTGATACCCGGAGTCCATGTATAAACAAACATTTGAAAACATTCAAGCACTATTATCATAGTTAGAAGGATCTTCATTCTGTTTCTCTTGGTTCAAGACTCTTTTTGCAGTGTGATGCGTGGATCCAGGCTGCTTTTCCTTCCAATTTCACTGAAGTGGCTGTGGTCAAAAGCACTTGATAAGGACCTTCAAATCTAGGTTCCAATGTCTTTCTTGTGTGTTTCTTAACATATACATAATCTCCTGGTAGCAGTGTATGTGTACCTGCTATTGAGTTAGGGTCTGGAAGAGAAGAATACACACTTTTGTGGATCTTAGTTAGACGTTGTTGTAATTGTATCACATATGCAGTCAAACTATCACATTGCAATTGCATACTCTGTGGAAAGTATAGACCTAATCTAGGTGCATTCCCAAAAAGTATTTCATATGGGGATAATCCTGTTTTCCCTGTTGGAGTGTATCTTATAGAGAACAAAGCCAAAGGCAGGCATTCTGGCCATGGCTTGTTTAACTCTTGCATGGCTTTTTGTATTTTCAACTTTATTGTCCCATTTACTCTTTCCACTGATCCTGAACTCTGTGGATGATAAGGGGTGTGGAAACTTTGTTGAACTCCTAACATGGTCATCACATTCTGCATGATTTCTCCTGTAAAGTGTGTCCCCCTATCTGATTCTATAGTTTCAGGAAGACCAAACCTAGGTATTAACTCAGTGATCAGTTTCTTGGCTGTGGCTTTTGCTGTGGCTGATTTTACTGGATAGCTTTCGGGCCAACCCGAGAATAAATCGATACACACGAGGACAAATTCAAAGGGGCCGCTCTTAGGCATTTGTATGTAGTCAATTTGCAGTCTCTGGAAGGGGTATTGGGCCCGAACCTGGTGTTTCCGTGGGGTTTTTACTCTCTGTCCTGGGTTATTCAGGAGACAGATTTGGCAGGCTGCACAGTAGTTTCTTGCAGTACTACTGAATCCAGGGGCGAGCCATCCTTGGTTCACAATCCTATACATGGAATTGGAACTGACGTGTGTGGGTAGGTGAACTGCCGCTGCCATTGCTGGGTACAGAGAGGCAGGCAGGCATACTTTGCCTCCTTCCCTCCATACATTGTCAAGGTCTGGTGCTGCTCCCATTCTGACCCACTTATCTTTCTCGCTCTCCCCTACTTGCTCCTGTAATTTACTCAGCTGCTGCCATGTTGGTTCTGGGATACTCACCTCTACCGCTGCTAAGGTCTCAGGGCTTCCTTCCCCTAGAGCTGCCTGTTTTGCAGTCAAATCTGCAAATGCATTTCCTTTTGCCTCAATTGTTTTTGCGCTCGTGTGTGCCGCGATCTTCATAATGGCCACTCGTTTAACCTTTTGAAGATTGTTCAGGACTCTCTTAATCCCTTCTCCATGTTTTACAGGTGTACCTGCTGCTGTCAGATAACCTCTAGCCTTCCATATATGGCCATAATCGTGTGCTACGCCATAAATGTAGGCAGAGTCAGTGTAAATATTCCCTTCTCGTCCTTTTAAGTATTCTAGGGCTTGTTCTAAAGCTTTTAATTCTGCTTCTTGTGCTGACATGTGGGCTGGTAAGGGCTGTGCGTCAATCACCTGTGTATCAGTCACTACGGCATACCCTGTGTGATATTTACCCTTGTCATCAGCAAACCTGCTGCCATCTATGTACAAAGTGTGCTCAGCGTTTAAAATCGGTGTATCTGTAACATGTGGGAATCCCATTGTTTCCTGTTCCATGAGCTGAAAACAATCGTGCTCATCTATCTCTTTAAACAGAAGGGTGTCAGTTTCCTCATCTCCTTCCTTATTAGCACTATTATTCCCCCTTGCCAAATCTGGTGACTGAAGAGGCAAAAAGGTGGCCAAATTTAAGGTTGTACAGCGCTGAAAAGTGACATTTGGAGGTAAGAGTAAAGTACACTGTAACCTTAATTGCCTAGCCATGGAAATGTGTTTGGGCTGTACTTGAGACAAGATTGCATGTATGTCATGTGTGGTATGCACTACAACCGGATTGTCTAGAACAATCTCTGATGACTTATCTAGGATTATCGACACCGCTGCTACCGCCCGTACACAGGACGGTGAACCTCTGGACACTGGATCTAATGCTGCTGAAAAGTAAGCAACGGGTCTTTGTTTTACATGTGCCTGTGTCAAAACACCTGTGGCGTGTCCAGTGATTTCAGCAATGTACAAATGAAATGTCTTGGTGTAATCTGGAATACCAATAGCCGGGGCAGAAATCAATAACCTTTTCAAAGTGACAAACGACTCATAAGCTACTTCTGTAAGCATATACGGTACAATTTTCAAACAATCGTATAATGGCTGCATCAAAGCGCTAGCATGTGGTATCCATTGTCTACAATATGACACAATACCTAAAAACATACGCAATTGTTTGAAATTCCGTGGGGGTAACATTCCCTTTATCACTTGAACCCTCTCCTCAGTGAGATGTCTTGTACCCTGTGATATACAATGTCCCAAAAAGATAACTTTTTTCTGACACACTTGCAACTTTTTCTTATTAACCTTGCAACCTTTTTCTGCCAAAAATCGCAACAAATTAAGGGTGATAGCCAAACAAGTTTCCTTGTCTGGGCAGCATAACAATAAATCATCCACATATTGTAACAACACACAGGAATCTGGTGGTACCCATTCTCCCAACACCGTTTGCAATGCTTGCGAATACAAGGTAGGTGAATGCGCCATACCCTGAGGTAGGCGTGTCCAGGTTAGTTGTCGATTTTTGAGGGAAAATGCGAACCATGGTTGGCATTCTTCCGCAAGCGGGACAGAAAAGAAAGCGTTGGCCAAATCTATAACCGTAAAGTACATACTGGTTGATGGTATTTGTGACAATAACGTATGTGGATTGGGTACTAAAGGTGTCATCGGGGCTAGTATTTTGTTGACTGCTCTGAGGTCTTGGACCATTCTATACTTAACCGGACTACCGGCTACTGTTTTCTTTTTAACCGGATACAAAGGAGTATTCACCGGTGATTTTACCTCTTTTAGAGCTCCACTTTTTAACAAGGATTGGACCTGCATTTCTATGGCTGCCTCTTGGGGTGCACTGAGTGGATACTGTTTTTGTTGGGGAAGCACTGCTCCTGGAATCAGCTGTAGGGTAACCGGAGGTATGGGCAAAAGTCCAACATCAGCTGGATGTTTCTCCCATAGTTCTTCCGGAAGGGATGACAAGATCTGATCCAAATCTGGAGGAGATGGACCGGACAGTTCCGATTCCTCCTCCAGGTATTGTATCAGGTTACACATCTCCATGTGTTCTTGATTATCCCCTATAGCTAAGGTGACAGTACCATCTGGGTGATAGGTAATGTTAGCTCCTATTTTCTGCAAAATGTCAGCTCCTAGCAAATTAGTGGGGGCTCCTCTAGATACCAGAAAACGTGAAAGGAACATGTGGTTCCCTATTTTAACTTTTAGAGGTTTTGTCAGCGGGGCGTCGGCTAAAATGCCATCATATCCAGTTATCAATATAGTGTCAGGTGATTCTTGCTCAGGGAGTAGTTCAGAATCAGAAAGTAACGAGCGTGAAGCTCCTGTGTCAACTAAACAAGAAATTTTCTTATTACCAACCGTTATAGTGGTCTTAAGCATCTTTGTTTTGGATCTTTCTAAAACCGGGGCGAGTCATGCCCGTGGATCATCTCCCTGTCGCCTTATGTCACCATTATTGTTGTTGCCCCTGGGCTGGTTTCTTCTCTGATTAACTGGAGAATCAACACCTTCATCTCCTTCATCCCTTATTCTTTTCCTGCAGTGGCGTCTGATGTGACCAATCTTGTTACAGTAGTAACAGATAAGGGGTTTGCGAGAGGAACCTCTACCTTGCTCTTGGGGACCCACAATCGCATTGATTGCATGATGTTTCCTCCCTTTGGTTTCTGCTAAGTCCGCCTCTATGCCTTGTGCCTTCTGTAACAACGACCCTCTATCTCTAATTGCCCTCCATTCTGGTGTGCAGGCTTTCAGTCTTTCACTTATCTGTGGATTTAATCCTTCCATAAACTGTCTATTGAAGGCTCGGATCGTGACTGGCAGAGCCAAATCCAATCCCTCATCTGCCATCATACTTTCCATAGATAAGTAAAATTCTGATACAGTCTGTCCTGGCATTTGTTTCATGGGTGATATGGACCCCCTCTCCTGTTGTTTTGTCTGACAGAAAGCTTCTAATCTAACAATAAAAGGGGCCCTTGAGTCTATGTGTCTGACATGTCCTGCCTCTAGATTGCCATCCCCGTCAGCTCGGTCTGCAGGTCGGTGCGGACCTATTTCAGTCATAAACTGGTTAAACAGGGTCAGAGTCATTTTGTGTCTGCATAAATCCTCCCCATCCTGCCAGGTTGCTTCATGTGTATTCATTAACTGTGTCACAAATCTACAGAAAGCAGCTGGCTTTGCTACCGGGTCTGGGGCGCTCTGTATTAATGCCATAAGAGTGTCTGCTGACCAAGGCTTCCAAGTCCTTATTTGCATCCTACGAGTAATAGTAGGTGGGGCGTTTGGATGGGCTGCTTGTCCAAATTCTGGATTATTTACCTGTACAATGCGTGTATCAGTGCGTACGGGGGCTACAGTTTCTGAATGAGGTTTTTGTGCCCCACAATGCACACATTCTATTGCCCATTCTGGATTCTGTGTTCCACAAACCTGACAAACCCATCCTCTCCCCTCAAGTACAGGATATAACCCTGGCTTATGCGAATTTTGCTCTATGTCAGTATATGGGGGTGGGATGGTTGAACTAAGATTATTTAAAATTTCAACATTTTTTGTTCTTCTATCTTTCATATCCCAACCATCACAATCTGGATTATATTTCCACCCCTCTTCTTTCGCTCTATTTGAGACCTTAATTAAGCATTGAACCTGACGCATCCATTGCTTCTCTAACACCTCTCCTTGTCTGTCCCTTTTTATTTCACTCCATACATCCGGGTCTAAACCCGCTGCTCCTTTCACCTTAAATTTACGAAGGACATCCTTTAAGTCCCGCGCTTCATCTTTCCCATAGATGTTTTTAATTATCTGTGGTACCGTATAATGCGCCACAATTCCCTGACGGGGTTTCGTGTTCTGCTGGCCCATTCTGACAGTCCGTGCCTAGGTAGCGTGTGGGACACTTAGTGTACAGTACTAAATACTAAAAAAGCTACACTAGTTCCTCGTTGCCTTCCTCCTAGGGTGCCAGAATACTAAAAACCTCTCCAGGATGAGATTTCTGAAATCGAATTACTTTATATGCTAGCCAACTGACAAATATTATGACCAGACTGACAGCTACAACATATACAAGCATTCCTTTAAGTGACCAGGTATCCGACTAGATCTCCGGGCTTATGGAGACCTCATTCCCCCTGTATCTGGGAATCCCTCTCATACACTCTTATCCCTGCTTTATGGAGCAGACAGGGCTTATACTTTCAACCCGTCTATGGTTTATGAATTAAATTGAATATCAAACTTAAGCGGCAGACCCCCAAAGTCCTCTTGCGAGGTTAAGGACGCATTCTACTGCTCATTGGGATGATATTCTTTCAATTCATACCAACCTAGGCAAGGCTCATTCACTTTCTCAACAAGACAGACAGAAAACAAAACAACAATTAATTCCAGCAATATAAACCACAATATGCAGTAATTCTAGACTCACCACTACAGAGGCTGGTGTTTTAAAACCAGGAGAACCATAACTGACAGAACGGATAGGCACAAATCAGGGGAGCACAGAATATAAGAAAAATAAAGCTTTTTCTTACCTGCGCAGGTTTTTCAATCTGTGGTTCCCGGAATGCCTGTGCTTTTGTTCCGTCAGTCCAATTCATCCACCTCTTGAAGTTTCATCGGTGTGTCCCTACTTCCGGGCGCCAGAAATGATAAGTGCAGTTTTCATCTTAACTGCTTCTAGTTTATATTGCTTTGCCAAATTTAGCTCTATTAAAGAAGTAAGACACAGAATCAGAAAGTTTCTGTATATCAACTCCGAGCCTTAAAGGTCCCGTACTATCAACTGAACCTGTCGGCTCTTTATTGGGGCTTTTTATAGACTGGTTACAGGATCGCATATTTCAGCAAATTTCCATATAAGGTAACAAGCAGTATAATTTCAACATACATGACGCTGGACACATCTGGAAAGACTTAAGCTACGTCTTACAACTGACACGCACATATTATACATAAAATGAAAAACAACTTAAGTAGAACTCCAACCTATTATTTCCAACCTTATCAAGAACATTCTCCTTGGAAGCAGGGGAGGCACCTCAGAACTGGAGCACAGGTGGTCACACCCACTGCTACTCTAACCACTCCCAGCCCCCAGATCAAAACAGACAGGCCTAGCTTGCAGCATAGGCCTGCCTAAATTTGCCTGTGCTGAACAACCTAGTAAAATAACCTTTACTAGCACCTAGCTTCTGGTAGAAGGTGCTACATATGGTATATATAAAAATATGGTGTATATAAAAATGTATAAAATAAAAGGCATAGTTATGTAAAATGGTTAAGTGTTTAACAGATAAATCTATTTTATTTCGTTTTGCGAGATATTAATTCTCTTGTTATCCCCCCTCCAGTGCCCTATGATTTTATCTATGTAGCAAGGTCCCAGACCTCTAGAGGCCTAATGGTGACCTCCAGAGTCAGGGAGAGCTGACATGCTTCTTGGTAGAGTGGGTTACGAGGCATGGTGGGTGTAATACAAGCTAAAGTGATGGGCGCCAGACACTTTTTAAATGCAAAGAGATTTATTGTCTCTTGAACTAGAATGATGGGAGAGAGGGTTAAGGCCAGGACACCCTTAAGTAGATGCAATGATAATTGGCAGACTCCAAGACTTCTATAGGTAGAGAGCTATACAGGGGAAGCCCTCCAGCCGGATACCATGTCTGTATAGGTAGGACCGCTGTCTCCTATGGCAACAAATCCTGTAACAGTCACTAATGGTATTTGTACTTAACTATTGGTAACACGGATAGTTCTCCTCACATGCTACATTCTCTCACTGTAGGTCTTCTCTGAGCTCCCAGTCTCTTTTTAGACTCTCAGACCCAATCACCACTGGATCCCTTGAGCTCTTCCACTTCCATTACTCAGTATCTTCTTCAAGCATCACCCCCACTTCTCTGCTGGGTCCCTGGCTTGGCACTCACAGATACTCTTCAAGCGTCACCCCTGCTGACCTGCTAGGTCCCTGGCTTGGCACTCACTGACGCTCCTCAAGCGTCACCTTTGCTGTCCCGCTGGGTCCCTGACTTTGGCACTTGCTGAAGTTTTCCCACTTCTTCACCATCCCTGGCTGGTGAGAAGACTGCTCTGGTACTGGCTCCAGCTCACTTACAGTGGTCTCTGGTAACAAAGTGGATGGTCCCTTAGTGGTGACAGCTTCCCCTCTACCTCCGACCTTAACTGGTTCCCCGTCTGGCTGAACCTTTACTCTCAGGGGGACTCCAATCCTGCACTCCAAACCTTGCGCTGCTTCTCCTGCTTCTGATAAGGCTTCAGACAGCCTAGCAGCCAGATATCCCTGGGATAGGCCTCAGGATTCCGGCCTAGCAGCCCGGGGCAGCATAACACACATCCACCCAGACAGCCATCTGGGTGGCACAGAACTCCGATCACCTGACTCCATCCAAATAAATAGGCTCTCCCAGCAGGCCAAATGGCTTAAAGAAACCCCTGCCCATTGGCTGAGACACCCCATCCATTCGTAACCTGACCTTGCTAAACCCTTGTCTTTCTAATGTCACCTTCATAACGCCACCTAGCAACAGAAGAGAGAAGGTACCGCAAGTCCAGAACTAGAGAGGAATCAGTGGATCTACTAACAATTAACCAGGGCAACTACCGCCTGGCAAACTAAATTTACTAGGAACCCTGTCTAAACACCAGGGTGCTATATACTGTAGAAAGTCAGGAGTAAAGGGTCTCTCTGGCGCACTTCTCTGAAATGTCTCGACAGACTGTGCTTGGTGAAACCTTTTTTAATGTTATTGATGTGTCCTCGGATTCTGTCTAGTTGTTCTACCTATGTATTGAAGCTGGCGTGGACATTCAATGACATACGTCACATGTGTGCTGGTACAAGTGATCATCTCCTTGATCTTGTATTCCCTGCCTGTTGTCGTATATTTAAATGAGTCTTTTTTTCTTGCATTGTTTTTTGCTGACCAGGAATTCTAGCCTAGGTTGTGATAGGGTTGAAATAATGACTTAGAGTTCCACTTTAATTGTTTCTGTTTTTTCTTACCTGTGTACGTATCAATTGTTCTATTTAAATTGTTTGTGCTCCTTTCTTACCTGTGTACGTATCAATTGTTCTATCAATCTGTATCTAGATGGAATTTGGAACTGCTGAATAATCATTACATGTTCGCTGATGAGAAACTCTTTGTACCTTAACCTCATTTGGTAATGCCGATAAGATTACTGCTTTTGGAACTGCCTATAAAAGAAGTAAAGGGAGCAGTCCTTTTGGGGATGCTCAGAACTGTGATACAGACATACCTGACTCCGTGTCATGTTTCTTATAGAAGCAATAATTTGGCAAAGCAATATAAACTATAAGCAACTTATTTAAAAGTTGCCCCTAACATTTTGGCGCCCGAAACAGGGACTCACCGATGATACTACAAGAGGTGGACGAACGCGGCTGACGGAACAAAAAGACAGGCATTCCGGGAACCACAGATCAAAAAAACCTGCGCAGGTAAGAAAAAGCTTTATTTTTCTTATATTCTGTGCTCCCCTGATTTGTGCCTATCCGTTCTGTCAGTTACGGTTCTCCTGGTTTTAAAACACCAGCCTCTGTAGTGGTGAGTCTAGAATTACTGCATATTTTAGTTTATATTGCTGGAATTATTTGTTTGTTTTGTTATCTGTGTTTGTCTTGTCTGTCTTGTTGAGAAAGTGAATGAGCCTTGTCAAGGATGGTATGAGTTAGAAGGGGATTGCCGAACTAAGCAACGGAATGCACCTTACCTCACACGATTGGGAACCTGAGGGCTTGTGAGCTTGGGGGTCTGACGCTTATGCTTAACCTCACATCTAACTCATAAACCATAGACGGGTTGAGAGTATAAGCCCTGTCTGCTCCATAAAGCAGGGATAAGAGTGTATGAGAGGGATTCCCAGATACGGGGAGGGAATAAGGTCTCAACAAAGTCCCGAGATCTAGTCGGATACCTGGCCACTTAAAGGAATGCTTGTATATGTTGTAGCCGTATTTTTGTATATGTTGTAGCCGCATTCTGGTTTGTTATTGGGCTAGCATATAAAGTAATTATTTATTATTGGGCTAGCATATAAAGTAATTCGGTTTCAGAAATCTCATTCCGGAGAGGTTTCTAGAATTCTAGCACCCTAGGAGGAAGGCAACGAGGAACTAGTGTAACTTAGCTGGTTTGCTATTGGGCTAGCATATAAAGTAATTATTCATTCTTGTATATGTTGTAGCCGCATTATATTGTACACTAAGTGTCCCACACGCTACCTAGGCAGGACTGTTAGAATGGGCCAGAGGAACACAAAACCCCGTCAGGGAATTGTGGCGCACTATACGGTGCCACAGATAATTAAGAACATTTATGGGAAAACCGAAGCACAGGACTTAAAGGATGTCCTTCGTAAATTTAAGGTGAAAGGAGCAGCGGGCTTAGACCCGGATGTATGGAGTGAAATAAAAAGGGACAGACAAGGAGAGGTGTTAGAGAAGCAATGGATGCGTCAGGTTCAATGCTTAATTAAGGTCTCAAATAGAGCGAAAGAAGAGGGGTGGAAGTATAATCCAGATTGTGATGGTTGGGATATGAAAGATAGAAGAACAAAAAATGTCGAGGCTCCCAGCTCAGCCATCCCACCCCCATACACTGACGTAGAACGCAAACCACACAAGATATATCCGGTACTTGAGGGGAGAGGATGGGTTTGTCAGGATTGTGGAGCACAAAACCCAGAATGGGCAGTAGAATGTGTGCATTGTGGGGCACAAAAACCTCATCCAGAAACTGTAGCTCCCGTACGCACTGATACACGCATTGTTCAGGTAAACAATCCAGAATTTGGACAAGCAGCCCATCCAAATGCCCCGCCTACTGTCACTCGTAGAATGCAAATAAGGACTTGGGCACCATGGTCGGCAGACACCCTTATGGCATTAATACAGAGCGCCCCAGACCCGGTAGCAAAGCCAGCTGCTTTTTGTAGATTTGTGACACAGTTAATGAATACACATGAAGCAACCTGGCAGGATGGGGAGGATCTATGCAGACACAAAATGACTCTGACCCTGTTTAACCAGTTTATGACAGAAATAGGTCCACACAGACCTGCAGGACAAGTTGATGGGGATGGCAATTTAGAGACAGGACATGTCAGACATATAGACTCAAGGGCCCCTTTTATTGCTAGATTAGAAGCTTTTTGTCAGGCAAAACAACAGGAGAGGGGGTCCATATCACCCATGAAGCAAATGCCAGGACAGACTGTATCGGAATTTTACTTATCTATGGAAAGTATGATGGCAGATGAGGGATTGGACTTGGCCCTGCCAGTCACAATCCGAGCCTTCAATAGACAATTTATGGAGGGATTAATTCCACAGATAAGTGAGAGACTGAAAGCCTGCACACCAGAGTGGAGGGCAACTAGAGATAGAGGGACGTTGTTACAAAAAGTGCAAGGCATAGAGGCGGACTTAGCAGAAACCAAAGGGAGGAAATCTCATGCTATCAACGCACTCGGGGGTCCCCAAGAGCAAGGTAGAGGTTCCTTTCGCAAACCCCTTACCTGTCACTACTGTAACAAGATTGGTCACATCAGACGCAACTGTAAGAAAAGAATAAGGGATGAAGGAGAGGAAGGTGTTGATTCTCCAGTTAATCAGAGAAGGAACCAGCCCAGGGACAACAAAAATAGTCATATCAGGCAGCAGGGAGATGGTCCACGAGCATGACTCACCCCGGTTTTAGAAAAATCCAAAACAACAATGCTTAAGACAAATATAACGGTTGGTAATAAGAAAATCTCTTGTTTAGTCGATACAGGAGCTTCACGCTCGTTACTTTCTGACTCTGAACTACTCCCTCGCCAAAAATCACCTGACACTTTACTAATAACTGGATATGATGGCATTTTAGCCGACGCCCCGCTTACAAAACCTCTGAAAGTTAATGTAGGAAACCACATGTTCCTTTCACGCTTTCTGGTATCCAGAGGAGCCCCCACTAATTTGTTAGGAGCTGACATTTTGCAGAAAATAGGAGCTAACATTACCTATCACCCAGATGGCACTGTCACCTTAGCTATAGGGGATAATCAAGAACACATGGAGATGTGTAACCTAATACAATACCTAGAGGAGGAATCGGAATTGTCCGGCCCACCACCTTCAGACTTAGATCAGATTTTGTCGTCCCTTCCAGGAGAACTATGGGAAAAACATCCAGCTGATGTTGGACTTTTGCCCATACCTCCGGTTACCCTACAGCTGATTCCAGGAGCAGTGCTTCCCCAACAAAAGCAGTATCCACTTAGTGCACCTCAAGAGACGGCCATAGAAATGCAGGTCCAATCCTTCTTAAAAAGTGGAGTTCTAAAAGAGGTAAAATCACCGGCAAACACTCCCTTGTACCCGGTTAAAAAGAAATCAGTAGCCGGTAGTCCGGTTAAGTATAGAATGGTCCAAGACCTTAGAGCGGTCAACAAAATACTAGCCCCGATGACACCTTTAGTACCCAATCCACATACATTACTGTCACAAATACCATCAACCAGTATGTACTTTACGGTTATAGATTTAGCGAATGCTTTCTTTTCCGTCCCGGTTGCTGAAGAATGCCAACTTTGGTTCGCATTTTCAATCAAAAATCGGCAACTAACCTGGACACGCCTACCTCAGGGTATGGCGCATTCACCTACCTTGTATTCGCAAGCATTGCAAACGGTGTTGGGAGAATGGGTACCACCAGATTCCTGTGTATTGTTACAATATGTGGATGATTTATTGTTATGCTGCCCTGACAAAGAAACTTGTTTGGCCACCACCCTTAATTTGTTGCGATTTTTGGCAGAAAAAGGTTGCAAGGTTAATAAGAAAAAGTTACAAGTGTGTCAGGAAAAAGTTATCTTTTTGGGACATTGTATATCACAGGGTACGAGACATCTCACTGAGGAGAGGGTTCAAGTGATAAAGGGAATGTTACCCCCACGGAATTTCAAACAATTGCGTATGTTTTTAGGTATCGTGTCATATTGTAGACAGTGGATACCACATGCTAGCGCTTTGATGCAGCCATTATACGATTGTTTGAAAATTGTACCGTATGTGCTTACAGAAGTAGCTTATGAGTCGTTTATCACTTTGAAAAAGTTGTTGATTTCTGCCCCGGCTATTGGTATACCAGATTACACCAAGATATTTAATCTGTACATTGCTGAGATCACTGGACACGCCACAGGTGTTCTGACACAGGCACATGTAAAACAAAGACCAGTCGCTTACTTTTCAGCAGCATTAGATCCAGTATCTAGAGGTTCACCGTCTTGTGTACGGGCGGTAGCTGCAGTGTCAATTATCATAGATAAGTCATCAGAGATTGTTCTAGACAATCCAGTCGTAGTGCATACCACACATGACATACATGCAATCTTGTCTCAGGTACAGCCCAAACACATTTCAATGGCTAGGCAATTAAGATTACAGTGTACTTTACTCTTACCTCCAAATGTTACTTTTCAGCGCTGTACAACCTTAAATTTGGCCACCTTTTTGCCTCTTCAGTCACCAGATTTGGCAAGGGGGAATGATAGTACTAATAGTACTAGTGAGAAAAGAAATGAGGACACTGACACTCTTTTGTTTAAAGAAGTAGATCAGCACGATTGTTTTCAGCTCATGGAACAGGAGACAATGGGATTCCCACACAATACAGATACACCAATTTTAAATGCTGAGTACACCTTGTATATAGATGGTAGTAGGTTTGCTGATGACAAGGGTAAATATCACACAGGGTATGCTGTAGTGACTGATACGCAGGTAATTGAAGCACAGGCCTTACCAGCCCACATGTCAGCACAGGAAGCAGAATTAAAAGCTTTAGAACAAGCCCTAGAATACTTAAAAGAACGAGAAGGGAATATTTACACTGACTCTGCCTACGCTTATGGTGTAGCGCACGATTATGGCCACATATGGAGGGCTAGAGGTTATCTGACAGCAGCAGGTACACCTGTAAAACATGGAGAAGGGATTAAGAGAGTCCTGAACAATCTTCAAAAGGTTAAACGAGTAGCCATTATGAAGATAGCGGCACACACGAGCGCAAAAACAATTGAGGCAAAAGGAAATGCATTTGCAGATTTGACTGCAAAACAGGCAGCTCTAGGGGAAGGAAGCCCTGAGACCTTAGCAGCGGTAGAGGTGAGTATCCCAGAACCAACATGGCAGCAGCTGAGTAAATTACAGGAGCAAGCAGGGGAGAGCGAGAAAGATAAGTGGGTCAGGATGGGAGCAGCACCAGACCTTGACAATGTATGGAGGGAAGGAGGCAAAATATGCCTGCCTGCCTCTCTGTACCCAGAAATGGCAGCGGCAGTTCACCTACCCACACACGTCAGTTCCAATTCCATGTATAGGATTGTGAACCAAGGATGGCTCGCCCCTGGATTCAGTAGCACTGCAAGAAACTACTGTGCAGCCTGCCAAATCTGTCTCCTGAATAACCCAGGACAGAGAGTAAAAACCCCACGTAAACACCAGGTCCAGGCCCAATACCCTTTCCAGAGACTGCAGATTGATTACATACAAATGCCTAAGAGCGGCCCTTTTGAATTTGTCCTCGTGTGTATCGATTTATTCTCAGGTTGGCCCGAAAGTTATCCAGTAAAATCGGCTACAGCTAAAGCCACAGCTAAGAAACTGATCACTGAGTTAATACCTAGGTTTGGTCTTCCTGAAACCATAGAATCAGATAGGGGGACACACTTTACAGGAGAAATCATGCAGAATGTGATGACCATGTTAGGGGTTCAACAAAGTTTTCACACCCCTTACCACCCACAGAGTTCAGGATCAGTGGAGAGAGTAAATGGGACAATAAAGTTAAAAATACAAAAAGCCATGCAAGAGTTAAACAAGCCTTGGCCAGAATGCCTGCCTTTGGCTTTGTTCTCTATAAGGTACACTCCAACAGGAAAGACAGGATTATCCCCATATGAGATACTTTTTGGGAATGCACCTAGATTGGGTTTATACTTTCCACAGAGTATGCAATTGCAATGTGATAGTTTGACTGCATATGTGATACAATTACAACAACGTCTAACTAAGATCCACAAAAGTGTGTATTCTTCTCTTCCAGACCCTAATTCAATAACAGGTACACATACTCTGCTACCAGGGGATTATGTATATGTGAAGAAACACACCAGAAAGACATTGGAACCCAGGTTTGAAGGTCCTTACCAAGTACTCTTGACCACAGCCACCTCAGTAAAGCTGGAAGGAAAACCTACCTGGATACACGCATCACATTGCAAGAAACAACCCGAGAAAACAACATGATGAAATATCTACTTACATATTTTTTGTTGAAGATTGTTGTTTTACAAATATATGCATGGACTCCTGGTATTAATGTACTTGAAGTAGAGGAAACAACAACTTTCGAATGGGCTATAGATGATCCTAAAGTAGCAAATTATTATTGACAAAGGTAGACTAGTGCATCTTTCCTCACAGATACAACAGGATACTGCACCACATTGGTGGGATATATTCAGTGGAATGTCTTCTACAGCAACCAATACCTTTCACTGGTTGTTAAGTCCAATGGTAATTATTATTCTAATATTAATATCACTTACAATCACAAATATATGTGTATACAGGAAAATAAATAGGAAAATTAGGAGAATAGACAGGGTATACTGATAAATGTGTATTGACATCACCCTACTCCTATAAAACTCCTCTTCTTGAATTTTAAGATGTTGGTAATACCTAGGGGGATGGGTTCTACCCCTCTGACAACTCGCGGTCAGGGAAAGGACTCTGGGGAAAAACTGACTAGAACTTATTCATGAGGACCCAGGGGGAAGGAGAGGATGATGTCAAAGGGGGAAATTGATAGGGTTGAAATAATGACTTAGAGTTCCACTTTAATTGTTTCTGTTTTTTCTTACCTGTGTACGTATCAATTGTTCTATTTAAATTGTTTGTGCTCCTTTCTTACCTGTGTACGTATCAATTGTTCTATCAATCTGTATCTAGATGGAATTTGGAACTGCTGAATAATCATTACATGTTCGCTGATGAGAAACTCTTTGTACCTTAACCTCATTTGGTAATGCCGATAAGATTACTGCTTTTGGAACTGCCTATAAAAGAAGTAAAGGGAGCAGTCCTTTTGGGGATGCTCAGAACTGTGATACAGACATACCTGACTCCGTGTCATGTTTCTTATAGAAGCAATAATTTGGCAAAGCAATATAAACTATAAGCAACTTATTTAAAAGTTGCCCCTAACAGTTGATTGCACTACATTCCACATTTCCTCTGCGTTTTTTAGTTTTAACTCAGAAACAGCACTTTTTTGTTACCCCACAAGTTTTGGAGCTGGCCACTCCATACTGTTAATCTTGTTGGTCTGGAACCAAGATACTGCTCGCTTACTGGTGTGTTTAGGGTCTTGTCCTGTTGAAACACAGATTTCAAGGGCATTTCCTCTTCGGCATAAGGCAACATGACCTCTTCAAGTATTTTGATATATTCAAACTGATCCATGATATCTGGTATGCGATAAATAGGCCCAACGCCATAGTATGAGAAACATCCCCATATCGTGATGCTTGCCCCACCATGCTTCCATTTCTTCACAGTGTACTGTGGCTTGAATTCAATGTTTGGAGGTCATCTGACAAACTGTCTGCGACCCCTAGACCCAAAAGTCTATCAGTCCACAATATGTTGCACCATTTCTCTTTAGACCAGTCAATGTTTTCTTTGGCAAATTGTAACCTCTTCAGCACGTGATTTTTTTCAACAATGGGACTTTGTGGGGGCTTCTTGCCACAAGCTTGGCTTCACATAGGTGCCTTCTAATTGTTACAGTACTCACAGGTAACTAGAACTTCTTTGATCACCCTGGAGCTGATCATTGGCTGAGTCTTTGCCATTTTGGCTAATCTTCGGTCCATTCGGATGGTAGTTTTCCATTTTCTTCCATGTCTTTCTGGTTTTGGTTGCCATTTTAAAGCATTTGAGATCATTTTAGCTAAACTAAACAGCCTATGAGTTTCTGCACTTTTTTATATTTCCCCCCCAAATCAACTTTTTAATCAAAGTACGCTGTTCTTCAGAACAATGTCTGGAACCATCCATTTAACTCTGATTTTCCGAGAGCAATGCACTATACCCAGCATGTACAACATTTGCTGCCTTCGCCCTTAAATAAGGGCCACCTGTTTTATTTTACAGACTGAATGATCTCACTAATTGAACTCCACACTGCTATTATTTTGAACATGCCCCTTTCAATTAATGATTCAATTAGACAGAATCAGCAGCATGCATGTCATGACTGTTGGGTCTGTTGGTTTTCTATTACTCTACTACACCTACTAGTAAATTATTTGCCATGTAGAAATAACAGTGATTAATCTGGTTAGGGATGTTGGACTGCTATTATTTTGAACACAACTGTACATAATTATTGGCAATACAAGCCACTCCCTTGTAAACCAATTTTGTTAGTGCGTTTGTTTTTTTTTGTTTTTTATTTTGTTTGTTTTTTTGGCAGATTTTTCCAAAATACATGAAAAGACATACAGAAGATAACTGAAATAGTGCAAAACATCACAAGTGAGAATGAAGTACTGAAATATTTCCCTTGTATACCTGATCTGATGTCAACTCTAAATTTGAGAATTTTCTTTTACTTTCACTTTCAATGAGAATCCTGCAAAGTAAAAGCATAATGGACTAGTATGCATAGCAAACTAGCCCATTATGTGCCATTTACCTGCAATCGAAGCCCACACTGTCCCCGCTGTTGGCCGCACCCATCTTCGCCCCTCTTCCTTCCGGGGCTCTGTGACTGGCCGGAGTCACGTGACGTCACATGCGTGCGGGAGCCGTCAGTCACAGCACTTGCTAGTGAAGAAACGGAGGCCCGTTTCTTCACAGCACATGTGCCGATGACATAATCAGCGCACTACAAGGTAAATAAGTCCTAAACGGCTTACGTTTAGGAGATATTTACAGTATCTATAGGTAAGCCCTATTATAGGCTTATACCTATAGGTACAACTTCCGCATTGGAAAAGTGGTTGTAAAGCCAGTGATCCCAATTCCTGCCAGCCCCTCTGTAATAATAAGATATACTACTCAGTGTATGATTTTTTTGAAAATTCTGCAACCTTTTATAACATCGCCGATGTGCAGTCACGTGACCGCCTGGCTGACGTCAGAGGGAAATCTCAGCCCCTCCCACTGTAGTCCTCAGATCGGGATCAGCTCACACACTAGGAAGTGACAGGGAGAGAGGGAGGGGGAGAGCAGCGGTATGACGGAGGCACATAAACTGAACACGGTATCATGGATCAGCAGCCATGACTACCATGGTCAGCACACTAAGGGGGAAACAGAAACAGGCAGGATCAACCAGATATATTACAACATAGAATGGGACAAATGTCACCGTACAAGCACCATGTGGTTTAACATGCTTTAAATAAACAGGATCATTTATTTAATTTTTTTTTAGGGTTACAACCTCTTTAAAGCAGAAAGAAAGATTAAGTCCTCAGTGTACATAGTTCTCATTCTTGGAGTATCCCACCACCACCTATCCAAAAACAAAAACAGTGCACCAAAAACAAAAACAACATCCCCTAGATTGGTTTTTGAAGAAACAGTGAATAAGTCTGTTGTGTGCCTGGCTGCAGGGCTGAAGTTGTGAAGACCTGGACAAGTGAATCCTGTGGCTCCTATGGGAGTATATCTACACTAACAAGAGCAGAGGAAGCAAGAAAAACTGACAGGAGTTCTAAACCTTCTCCACTCTATCCAAAACAAAATAAAAAAGTTTTGCCTTTTGTGACACTTTAATATTAAATGTAAAAAGATGGTGCAGCGCTAAAAAAACAAAACAACAAGTCCATAGATCAAATACAAGACAATCCTTGAGGTCTTCAGTGATGAACTATAAACAAAACATGCAGGTGACTTTGTGGGAAAAATGGAACCTCCACCAATGATAGAAATGGCAGCTCAGCTCACAGCGTGGACCCTTTAATTATAGAGGATCTAATACACATTCCCACTCGGGGTAAATAGAGATGCAGCAGGCCAATCCAGAAATTCCCCTCTTAGGTCAGTTGACACGCAACAGTCTCTGATCTCCGAAGCCACACAGATCATGCAAATACAAAGCAATATATAGTGCTCTCCGCAGGTATAAAGAATTTATTGGTAATAAAAAGAGAATAAAACTTACAAAAATGGCACTTAAAACCAAGTGCCTGGTAAAGCATGGATGTATACAGAGTTTACGATGGCCGCGGGTGACGTCACAAGATTTCAGTCCGTCCATACGCGTTACGTGCCAGTGGGCGGGACTTCGTCAGCGGATACGGAAGTTCTCAGTCTTGCAGTCTTTCTCCAGGCACTGCACACTTATTTTAAAGAAGCTCCTGTGAATCAGGGGTATTAACCTCACTCTGGTGTCTGTACAAGGTGTCGGCAGAAAGGAATCTCCACTCCGGGTGTCACTTCCAAGTTGACCGGTTAGCAGAAAAACTTCATACTAATCACCATCATGGATTTTCTGTGTTTAGTCAGATTAGGCATCCCCGGCACCCCTGTAGGCGGGCCTGCGCTTCTCTCATCTGCTGCAGCTGCGCCTGGGTGACAGCTCACAACAACAGCTGGATTCTATTAGATCAGTGATTGCAGCTAGGCTCGGTGAGGTGTATTACATAAGCTAGGTCTAACCTGATCCTCGCACAGGTACTAATCAAAATCCTATGACTTTACATGGAATCCTTATAAATCTTTCAAACGCTGAGGTTATTCTGACGCCTTGTCCACCTGGAACTAAAAAGTAGCACTGGCATACAAAGCACACAGACCCATGGTTGAAGGGCTGGCTAAAGTTGTATTAAGTGTTTTGTTTTTTGTGTTTTAACAGAGCAAAAAAGAGGTGCACCTCACAGTAATCCATGGCATAAGGCTACCAGATTTCCAAATTTAAATCCAGGGAGTTCCTTAAAACACCCTCATTTTAGTCACAACCACAGAATTAAAGGGGTCAGGCTTGAGTAATGCACAGAGTTCAGGGGTCCTGAGTAAGTAATACACAGAGTTCAGGGGTCAGAATTGAGTAACGCGCAGTGTTCAGGGGTCAGAATTGAGTAACACGCAGTGTTCAGGGGTCAGAATTGAGTCACACACAGTGTTCAGGGGTCAGGATTCAGTAATACACAGAGTTCAGGGGTCAGGATTGAGTAACACACAGAGTTTAGGGGTCAGGAGTAAGTAAAGCACAGATTTTAAAGGTCAGGAGTAACTAACGCACAGAGTATAGGGTCAGAAATTAGTAACACACAGAATTTGGGGGTCAAGATTAAGTAACGCACAGAGTTCAAGGATCAGGATTCAGTAATGCACAGAATTCAGGGGTCAGAATGAGGTAACAGATTCATAGTTGCATTAGTCTGGTTGAAAAAAGACATAAATCCATCTAGTTCAACCCACAGAGAAAAAAAACAAAAACACACAAATCGAAAACCTCCATATATACAATCCTGTACCCACAGTTGACCCAGAGGAAGGCAACCCCCCCCCCCCCCCAATAATGCATGATTCAAATTGCTCCAGTGGGGGTAAACAATTCCTTCCTGATCCCCCAAGAGGCAATTGGATATTCCCTGGATCACCTTTAGCTATATATATATATTAGTATCCAGTTATATTAACCTTTCTTAAAACAATCTACTGAGCTGGCCAGAACTAGTCCTTGAGGGAGTCTATCCCACATTTTCACAGCTCTTACTGTGAGGAAGCCTTTCTGTATTTGAAGGTAAAATCTCTTTTCTCCCAGATGTAAAGAGAGCTCCCTTGTTCTTTGTAATGACGTTAAAGTGAATAGCTCTAAACCAAGTTCACTATATGGACCACTTATACAGTACATGTTGATTATATCCCCCATTAATCTCCTCTTCTCAAGACAGAATAAATTCAGTTCCTCTAATCTTTCCTAATAGCTGAGCTCCTCCATGCCTCTTATAGTTTGGTTGCCATTCTCTGCACTTTCTCCAGTTCCCCGATATCCTTTTTGTGAACTGGAGCCCAAAACAGAACTGCATATTCCAGATGAGGTCTTACTAATGATATTTACAGGGGCAAAATTATATCTCTATATCTCTGCAGTCCATACCTAGTGTCCCCCATGTCCTTAACATCCGGCATCCGACTTCCCCTTCTGTTTCCAGTCACCTACAGCTGCTGGGACCCAGCATCATCCCCGGGAGTTGGGCACCATAGAGTAAACATTGCAGTGTAAATGCTATAACTCAAGTCACACTGCACACAATAGTGGCTGGAGCAGCTAGGGTGGCTTTCACATGTGCAGAACCATGAATTGCCGTGCATATGCAGGCCGCCCTGGCAGCACCATTTTCGACTGAAGCTCGGGAGCCCAGTTTGTTCAGTTTGAGCATGTGCACTGCAATATTTACCATAATGTGCCTGGCCCCCAGAGAAAAATCTTGGGATCCCCGTTTTCCAGGGACAGACCACAACAGGGACTGTCTCCAGGAAAACGGAGACAAATAATAATCTTACCATAGCATCTAATCAAAACTCACCTTACTAAATTCAGACCAGTACTAGACAGATTCTGATTGTTTTGTACTTTTTTTTTAAATACCTGTAATGCTAATCCACATGTAACGCTCACCTCCGAAGGAGCTGCTGGATGTATTAGTCACTGCTAGCCTGTCTAGAGTTGAACAGTCTCATAACTGCCCCATGGCACTTACCGACTACCAGTGGTTACTTACTGACCATGTTACATATTGTTGATTTTTTGCTCGCAGAGAATTTATTTTGTAACTTTTGAGGGAGAGAGGGTTCGGGCACAGGACATCCCTGAGGTCTCTGCAAAAACAACCCATTAATACATTTAAAAAAATTACCCGTATCTTAGTGCAGATTTCTGAGAAAATATGTTAGCAAAACACTCAAGCAGGAAATTATAATTCTGGGGGCATTCCATACACCAGCAGTACAGAACGCCTTCAGCTTGCCATATTTTATGGAATTTTTTGAGCGTTTTTTGGAAAATGCGAGCAACTTCAGTTGATAATGTAATTTTTAGTAACATTAAATTATGAAACGGGGCGTGGCCTGGACATGGCTGGGTGAGGACGCTTTTACCTCAAGCTCCCAGCCTTCCCCTGCCTAGCCGAGCCTAATATGATCTAAAATCCATCATTCGAAGGAGGCGTGTACTCAAAGAGAAGGAGAACAAAGGGGAGAACTAAGCAGGCGAGGCCGAGAGACTCTGGAGGGTCTATTGAACACTTTTTAACTCAACCCCCAGCTCATCCCTTCTGCTCCTAAGATGGCGGACACACGTGGAGAGAGGAGCGTGGCTCAGGGGAGCCAGCCGGCATCCCCTGCTACATCGCTGGAATCTGACTCATACTCAGATATTCCTCCTGCTTTACAATCGGGATCGGAGACCCCGCTAATGTGCTCCATAGGTACCGGAGGAAATGCCAAGCTGTGGGCACTTTTAAAAGCCCTCCTGACCAAGGCGGATATAGAGTCTCTTATCGGCCGTCTGGAGACACAACACCGCAAAGACATGCAGGAGGTGCGAGGAGAGCTGAATTCCGTGACTGCGAGGCTGACTGCAGGAGAGACCTCGGTGACTGATCTAGAAAGAAGAGTCTCTGCACTGGAGCACTTACAAGATGCCCATGTTGATGCCGCAACAATGCTACAGCTGCACCAGGAAGAAATGGAAGACAGAAGCAGACATAATAATCTCCGTCTGCGCGGCCTCCCAGAGGCGACGGGACCAGAAGATCTAGCCGCCACTGCTACTGCCATCTTCCGCAAACTACCAGGAGACCCGCTCCCGCAAAACCTGGAGTATGATCCCATCCACCGAGCATTAGGACCGAGATCACAAGACCCCAATAGACCCTCCAATGGACACCTCCTCAGGATCATCCTCCATACCAATAAGGGCCCGTAGGCGAATTGCTAAAACTTTACACGAAACACAACTGGTGGACGTGTGGCGTCTTCGGCACCGCAGTGAAAGGGATTACACATTTTATTCCCCTGTCCATAAATTATATACAAGGATAGACTATTTCCTTATACCCCACGGCCAGCTCCATGCTGTCAAAGACTCCACTATAGGCCAGAGGACATGGTCTAATCATGCTCCCATAACCTTGACTTATGGGCTATCCAGTGACCCCTCCCATAGGATGCGTTTTTGGCGTTTGAATGAAAGCCTCCTACAGAAACCGGAAATTCTAGAGGAAGTGAACAAAGAACTGCAATTTTATTTTCAGACTAACACAACAGCAGACTGCTCCCCAGGAGTGGTGTGGGAGGCACACAAGGCGGTTATCAGGGGTGTCTCTATAAAGCATGGCGCACGTATAAAAAAAGAAACCGGAAAGCTATCAGACTCTCTTCTTGCCAAACTTCATATTACCGATTACCGTCACAACACAAAAACTCCCCTGACCCCCTGGTGGAGGCTGAACTTTCCTCCCTTCGCAGCCAAATCAACGACCTCTTAGGATACAGAGCTAAAGCAGCGTTACAGAAATGTCGACTCATAGCCTATGAATCAGGCGACAAGTGCGGACGCATTCTCGCTAGAGCAGTCAAGGACATTAAGATGCAGACCTACATCCCACATATTAAGACGGCGACGGATACAAAAGTCAGCCTATCACCCCATATAGCTAATACATTCAGGGAATATTATAAAACCTTATACAATCTACCGGTCTCATCGGAAGCACAACCCCTGATGGAGGCCTATTTATCTTCTAGCCAGATCCCTACATTATTACCTGAAAGTGTAGCGGAGTTAGAGACCCCAATAACGCCGGATGAACTAGAATTAGCTCTTAACTCAACTAAGCCAGGGAAAGCTCCTGGGCCTGACCCTTCAGTACTATAAAACATTGCTACTGTCCCTCAGCCCTCATATGTTAACTTTTTTTAATGAAGTAGGAAAGACGGCAACCTTCTCGAGCGATGCCCTGCGGGCAAATATCACGGTCATTCCCAAAGATGGCAAGGATCCTTTAATCTGCAGCAGCTACAGGCCGATTTCACTGTTGAACACAGATCTTATGCTTTTTACCAAAATTTTAGCGACCAGATTTGCCCGTCATCTACAATCTTTGGTCCACTTGGACCAAGTGGGCTTTATTCCCACGAGAGAAGCTAGAGACAGTACGATTAAAGTGCTGAATCTAATACATGTAGCCAACCAGACGCATACACCCTCAATCTTCCTAAATACAGATGCAGAAAAAGCGTTTGACAGGGTTAATTGGGAATATATGTTCACAGTCTTTTGACATATAGGGCTAGGAGAAACGATGATTAGATGGATCGCCCAAATATACACTACCCCTACAGCACAAATTAAAGTGAATGGGACTTTATCGGACCCCCTTCCAATCAAGAATGGGACTAGACAGGGTTGCCCATTATCCCCCCTTCTTTTTGCCCTTTCCTTAGAGCCATTTTTGTATAAAATTAGGAATAATCCTGACATCCAAGGCCTAGTGGTTGGAGACATACAGTACAAGGTCTCCGCGTATGCAGATGATTTGTTATTCTCCCTGTCAAACCCAGTCATATCCCTTCCAAACCTTCTTTGAGAATTTGACGAGTATGGGAAGATATCCAATCTTAAAATTAATTATAGTAAGTCGGAAGCCATGGGCATTGAGATCCTGCATACCACAATGCAAACACTTCGATGCAGTTTCAACTTCAAGTGGACATCTACGGCTCTAACTTACCTACAGTAGGTACCTCTGTCCCAGCCAATATAAACTACACCTATAAATTGAATTTTCCCCCATTACTCAGTAAATCCCAGACCTTACTGGAATCATGGCATAAAGGCCTCCATTCCTGGTTCGGCAGATGTAACCTTATTAAGATGTGCATTTTACCTAAATTCCTCTACTTGTTACAGGCACTTCCAATTACGATTCCCACATCGTTCTTCAAACAAGTACACAGTCAGTTTAATAGATTCACATGGCCAAATAAGAAACCGAGACTTTCCCGAACCCTACTTTCCCTCCCTAAGATTAATGGGGGTTTAGCTGTCCCGGACGTGAAGAAATACTACCAAGTTGTGCATCTAGGTAGAATTATAGACTGGTGCCGTCACCAAGATCTGAAACTGTGGACGCACCTGGAACAAGCCCAAGCACAGGTACCTCTGCGAGGAGCAGTCTGGTGCTATGAACACCTTACATCAGAAGTTAAGAGACATCCACTGATAGGGACGACGCTTCGGGTGGGGTCGCAAATCTGTTTCGCGCAGTCATTATCCACACCTAACTCTCCGTTATTCCCCATTATAGGGAACCCGCAGTTCCCTCCAGGACTAGACCCCCAAGTTAAGAATGCTCTAACCAACATAAACTGCACGCAAGCACGAAACTTTATAATAAATGACTCCTGGCCCTCCATAGAAACACTAAGTAATAATATGGGCCCCTTTAAACTACTTTTCTGGTCTGCTGTTCAGCTCAGGCATTTCCTTACATCTATACCTAACCCGTGAGAGTTTACCAGACCCTTAACTGGTTTTGAAATCTATTGCTCTGAAAACGGGGTACTCCCAAGAACGCTGTCCACAATGTATAACCTTCTTATTGCCCCATCAGAAAACACCCCTGACCTTCCTGAAAAAATGGGAGAGGGATTTGAATTGTACATTTACTTCGAACTAGATTCAATGTATTCTAACGTTTGCTCTAAAATCTTCTATCTGTATGAAAGTACAAGAAACCAATTACAAGCTCCTAACAAGGTGGTATATAACTCCTCAAATCTTGCATACGTATTACCCGAATGCCTCACCTCTCTGCTGGAGATGTCAGACGGAAAGGGGCACACTGTTGCATATATACTGGTCTTGTTCGAAGCTATCCTATTACTGGTCTACGGTGAGGACAATTATCCAGAAGTTTACAGAATACAATATCCCAGATGACCCAGCCTTCTTCCTTCTACACATAAACACAATGTCCACTAAAAGATACAAAGCCAAAGTCTGTTATACGCCACTTGGTGAATGCTGCTAGATCCTGTATCCCACTTCAATGGAAAAGCCAAGCCCCACCGCCGGTGGCGTCTTGGATCCGGAGAGTAGAGGACATTAGTAAAATGGAAGACCTGGTGCTCTTTGCGAGACACCAACAGGAAAAATATAATAAGACGTGGGCACTTTGGCACCAATTTATTTTTTCTTCGGAAGGTACCTCCCTTAGAACCTCTTGATGAGGACAATCTTCCAGTGAACACAGAAGCCAGGGCCGTCCTGAATCAACCAGAACTCTTTATTGCCCTTTCTTCCTTGTATCGCATCCTCCGCCCCTTCTTTCCTCCCTCTTCTCTCCTCGGCGGCCCCTCCTTCTTATCCCATACTAGATCCTCTGTCTTATCTGGAAGCTTCCCGGCCTCGGGCGAATTGGTTTGGCCCGGGTGGATGGGGGGTGGGCGGGAGGAGTAGAGGATAATTGAGGCTTCTATGTAACTGCTGCCTCCTATTAGAGGCTTTCTGTTCATGAGGGCCTCGGCCTCTCAATAAGTTGTCACGAAATATTTGCCACCTGACGCATATAGATGGTTTTGGAATGTATTTGCACCCTGCCTCTCCTCATCCATGTGATTAAATAAATAAGTTTTTTTTTTTTTTTCCTTTTTCTTACCCCTCCCTCCCCAGATGTCTCTAACATATGTATGTATTGTATTGCTTAAGCCCATGTTGGGCATTTCTAAAATAAATAAAATTTATATTTGAAAAAAAAAAAAAAATGAAATGGCTTTTGTACCAAGTTTAAATCCTATAATTATTTTTTTTTTCTAACAAAAGTGACGTTCTCCTTTAATAAGAGAAGCTAGCTTTCCTGTTACTTTAAAAAAAAAAGTGCCAGCCACACAGTGTCAAGCTTACCCTTTTTTTAAGATGCAAAACTATGATTGATTATGTTATTGGCATAACAATAAACAAGTAAACCTCATTTTTATAGTCAATATTTAATAGCTGCATTGGTTTAGATCCACTAGATGGCGATAAAGGAACAGCTTTAAACTGACTTGCGCTTTACTGTTATGTAGGGATGAGCTGAACACCCCCCCCCACCCCCCCACCCCCCCACCCCCGGTTGGTTCGCAGCAGAACATGCGAACATGCAAACAATTTGTTTGAACACGCGAACACCAGTAAAGTTTAGGTGACACAAATGTGGGAAATCTAAAGTGTTCATTTTAAAGGCTTATATGCAAGTTATTGCCATAAAAAGTGTTTGGGGACCCGGGTCCTGTCCCAGGGGACATGTATCAATGCAAAAAAAAAAGTTTTAAAAACGGATGTTTTTCCAGGAGCAGTGATTTTAATAATGCTTAAGGTGAAACAATAAAAATGAAATATTCCTTTAAACATCGTGCCTGTGCAGTGTCCTTAGTATGCCTGTAAAGTAACGCATTTTTCCCATGTTCATAACAGTGCCACAGCAAAATGACATTTCTGAAGGAAAAATGTAATCTAAAACTGCTCGCAGCTGTAATGTATTGTCGGATCCTGGCAATATAGATAAAAATACCAAAAATACCAACAAAAAAAATGGCGTGGATGTCACCCCCAAAATCCATACCAGGCCCCTCTGGTATGGATATTAAGGGGAACCCTGTACCCAAATTAAAAAATGGTGTCAGGGTCCCCCAGGCACTATATACTCTGAACAGCAGTACATATACTATACGGCCTGCCCTATATACTCTGCAGAAAATTGGGCCTTAGGTGTTGGTGGTTCCAGAACAATGTAGGCCCTCACAGTTACTCTTGTTGGGCACATGTATGGGCCCTGCTGTCAAATATATCAAAAATTTTAATTACATGCCCCTGTTAAACAGGGGCAGAAAATTGGGCCTTGGGTTGTGGTGCCACAACATTGTAAGCCCTCACAGATACTCTTGTTGGGCACAGGAATGGGCCCTGCTGTGAAATATTATATCAGAAACTGTAATTACATGCCCCTGTTAAACAGGTGCAAAAAAATTGGGCCTTGGGTGGTGGTAGTGCCCTAAACCAAAAATATTGTTAAAAACTAGCATCATCAAGATTGAGGAGGAAAAGGATAGTCAACATAGGCAGCCTTCAAGGGATCCCACATCCATAGCAAATTCAATCAGTTACATCAGCATCAGGTGCTTGATAGCTGCTGATCCAAGACTGATTTATTCTTATGAATGTAAGCCTATCAACGAAGTCTGTGGACAGGGGCACTCTTTAATCCATTACAAACCCTCCAGCACTGAATGTGCATTCAGAAAGCACGCTGGATGCAGGACAGGCCAGTAGCTCGATTGCATATTGAGCAAGTTCTGGCCAGTGGTCCATCCTCAAGACCCAGTAACCCAGTGGATGCTCTGTTGGAAAGGTCTCCAAGTCTGCTTTTGCCCCTAGATATTCCTGCACCATGTAATGCAAACGCTGGCGATGGTTGCTTGAACCAATCAGATCTTGGCGCTGAGGACTAAAAAATTGTTCAAAGGCATCGGTCAGCCGGCCACCTTCTCCACCGCTCTTCCTCTGACTGAACGAGGCCTCAGCAACACGTTGTCCAGCACCAGAAAATTGTAACCTCCCAGGGTTTGGAAATGCGTTGCATTTTCAAGGCCTCCTTAAGATGTTTCATCCTCTGCTCCCTCTGCAGAAAGGCAGGATGAGCTCTGCAGCCTTTTCCTTGTAACGTGGATCAAGAAGGATTGCCAGCCAGTAATGATCCCTCTTCTTGATACCACGAATCCTAGGGTCCTTTCGTAAGCTTTTCAGAATCAGGGACACCATGCAGCATAAGTTTGCAGAGGCATTCGATTCTGAGTCCTCTGGGTCACTAAGGATCACATGATCCGTAACTACCTCCTCCCAGCCAGGTACAACTCCTTGGGTTTCTGGGGACTGAAAACCATCCCTTGAAGACTGCTGCTGAGTGTTATCTTCAGCATCCATGCTGACACAATCCTCCTCCTCTTCTTCCTGTGTGTTTGGCAGGCCCGCAGGAATGCTATCTGGATAAAGGGGGCCTTGAAAGGTAAGGAAGTCCTCCTCTTCCTCCTGCTTTTCTGCTCGAATGCCCTGTCCATGATTCCACGAAGTGTGAGCTCCAACAGGAAGACTAGAGGGACAGTGTCACTGATGCATGCATTGTTGCTGCTCAACATCCTTGTGGCCTCCTCAAATGGTGATAGGACAGTGCATGCATCCTTGATCAGTAGCCACTGGCGTGGCAAAAAGAAGCCGCTGCAGCATTGCCAACGTTGAGTTCCACCTGGTGGGCATGTCACAAATGAGGCGGTTGGTGGGCAGGTTGCATTCCCTTTGAATGTCAGCCAGCTGAGCACTGGCATTGTATAACCGGCGGAAATGACCACAGACTTTTCTGGCCTGCCTCAGGCGATCCCTTAAGCCTGGGTACCTGCTCAAGAACCACTGCACCACCAAATTCAGGACGTGTGCCAAACATGGAACATGGGTCAAGTGTTCCTGTCAGAGGGCGGAGAGAAGGTTGGTGCCATTGTCGCATACAACCATTCCTGGCTGAAGCTGGCATGGTGTCAACCACCTCTGAGCCTGCCCCTGCAGAGCTGACAGAATCTCCACCCCAGTGTGGCGCCTGTCTCCTAGGCAGACCAACACAGGCACCGCATGGCATCTTTTAGGCTGACTGCTTGCGTAACCCCTTGAACGCTTACGGAGCACCGCTGGTTCAGAGGACAAATCTGCAGAAGAGGCCATAGAGGAAGAAGAAGAGGAGGGAGTGGAGGAGAGAGCTGTGGCAGAATCACCACTATAATTTTGGAGGCATGGTGGCAGAACAAGCTCCAACACCACTGAACACTGTCCTGCATCCTTCCCAGCTGCCAGCAGAGTTACCCAGTACGCCGTGAAGGAAAGATAACATCCCTTCCCATGCCTGCTGGACCATGAATCAACAGTAATATGAACCTTACTGCTGACTGCCCTGTCCAACGAGGCCAAAACATTGCCTTCCACATGCCAGTAGAGAGACGGAATGGCCTTCTGTGAAAAGAAATGGCGTTTTGGAACCTGCCACTGAGATACAGCACATTCCACAAATTCACGAAAGAGTCTACCAGCTGAAAAGGCAGCAGTTGCAGTGCTAGCAATTTGGCAAAGATAGCATTTAGATGCTGAGCATGTGGATGGCTGGGACAGAATTTCTTTTTACGGTTCAGCAACTGAGGTAGGGAAATTTGCCTGCTAAAATCAGATGGTGGTGTACTACTAGCAGATTGTCTGCAAGTACTTGGGATACCTGTTGCTATACCTTCATTCCTCTCAGTGCAGGTTTTTGAGAGGACTGGAGGTATAGTAGGGTTGGAGATCACAGATGAGGAGCAAGGAGAAGTCCGCCTTTTTCTTTGATGTGGGTCTTTCAAGTGCTGTTGCCAACGGACTGCATGGCAGGTCGTCATATGTCTGGTCAAGCATGTGGTGCCCAAGCAGCTGCTGTTCTGGCCATGCTTGATCCGCTTCAGACATAGGTTGCAAACAGCAACGGTGCGATCTGCTCCACACATATCGAAAAAGGCCCACACCAAGGAACTTTTAAAAGTCAGCGGGGGGTCAGCAGCGCCCTGCACCTGCGGAGCTCTGCGGTATGATGCAATAGGGTGGCTGCCCTTAAGCTGCCCCCTAGAGGACATCCAGCCTTGTTGGAGTTGAGCCTCCTCCTCCTCTCTTCTCTCAGGCACCCAAGTACAGTGAGTGACCTCATCATCCCCTCCCTCCTTGTTACTGGAGCAAATTTGGCAGTATGCTGCAGCTAGGGGAACATGACTGCCAGTTTCTTGTCCTTCTTGGGCACCCCCTCTCTCTAGGCTCACGTTATCCCCTTCCTCAACCTGGGAACCAACATTGGAGCCTTCAAATCTCTGCGCATCCTCCAGCAGCATGTACCCGACACTGTGGTCAAATAATTCTGGGGACTCCTCCGTGCATGATGGTGGGGCTACGGAAGGAGTGACTGTGGACAAGGAGATGGTGGGATAGGCTGCTTTGGCAGCTGTGTTGGAAGGCAAACTACTCTGAGCCTGGGTGACAGAGGATGAGAAGGATAAGGACGGCTTTATTATCCACTCCACCAAGTCTTCTGCACCTTCTGGCTCAATAACACGGCCAGCAGCAGAAAAAAAAAAGGACAAGCCTGCCCCACGGCCACCTGCAGAGGATGTACCATGTCCACGACCACCACTGTTGACTGTAGACACAGAGGCTGCTTGCCCTCTTTTAGTGGCCTGTGAGCGTCTGCCTCTCCTTGGTGGCCTTCTGGACATGATGTATTTTTTGTTTTGCAACACCACACTACACTGTTCAACAGCTGCACTGTATTGTATACTGTGTACACCACCAGAAGTGTAGGATAAACTATATACACTGTATTAGATACTGTGTACACCACCTGCACTCTATTAGAAACTGTACTACAGCTGCACTGTATTGTGTACTATGTACAGCACCAGAAGTGTAGTAGAAACTGTACACGCTGTATTAGATACTGTGTACACCAGGAAAGTAGTATAAAAACTGTACTATGGCTGCACTGTAATGTGTACTGTACACCACCAGAAGTGTAGTAGAAACTGTACACACTATATTAGATACTGTGTACACCACCTGAAGTGTATTAGAAACAGTACACCACAGAATGCACTGTAGATATATGCTACACTGGATGCAGTGTATATATATATCTATATATCCATCTATATATCTACACACACACACACAGGACTGTATGTATATATATATATATACACCACGGAATGCACTGTAGATATAGGCTACACTGGATGCAGAGTATATATATATATATATATATATATATATATATATATATATATATATATATACACACACACACACAGAACTGACTGTATATATATATCAAATATATAAAATACACTGCCACTGACTGAATAACCTGCCTGCTTAATCTAAATCAAGCTATCTCTCTGTCCACGCCAACAACACTACACACGGCCGCCATGTAAGCAGCCTTATATAGTGTGGGGCGTGGACTTAGTCCCCCTGAGCCATGATTGGCCAAAGGCACCCTGCCTTTGGCCAATTATGGCTCTCTTAGCAGAGTGCGCTGTGATTGGCCAAAGCATGCAGGACAGATGCATCCTTTGGCCAATCATTATACAGCAATGCACTGCGATCTCGCAGTGCATTATGAGGCGTTCCGCGGCGCTTGAATTTTCCGCAAACGCCCCATAATGTTTGCTTTTCGGTGATCACCCGATGTTTGAGTCAAACTTGTGTTTGACCCGAACATAGAGCTCATCCCTACTGTTATGAATTCTTTTTCCACTGACACATCTGTCTGCTTCTAATATTATTACTTTATATTGTCTGTAAGGTGATCAAACTCATATGCCCCGTACACACGATCAAAAGCTTCCCTCCTCTTGGGCCTTCCAGCTCCCATAATGCCCCCAAACTCCTATAATTGCCTGCTGCGCCTGTGTCCCACAACACCTCACAGTTCCCCCATGCCCCCTTAAAGGCCACAACCCCCACAGTGCTCCTCAACCTTCCACTGTGTCCCAGCCTCCCACAGTGCCCCCCAGACTGTTGGGGAAAAAGTTGCTGTGCCCTGATCTCAAAAACACTGAGAACAAACTGCTTTGTACTACCATGATGCACCTTTGATTGTACTAATACTGATGTAAGGTGACATATGGTTCACTGCTAGAGGTTACATCATTATTCTTTGCATTGTTTTTTTTATATGATTGATGAGAATCACTATCAGTGAAATGAGTAATTTATGTATCAGTCAAGTTTTTTTTTTTACTTAGGTCATGGTACAGCTCATGGTTTCTTATCCAGGGTTCTGTTGTACCATGGGGTTCTATGAGAGGTTCACAGGGTGTTCTGCTACTAGCAACTATTGTAGCATATTGATATCCACCCAACAGTTCTATTCTTCTCCTGGCTACCATTGAGGTAGACGAACATCTCATGATGCTTTTAGTGCTTGCACTGAATACCACTACAGTAGACTGCTCTAGCTTCTGGCGTAACCCTTTTATATACTTGAACATTATGACATGCTTATCTCCTGGCCTTCTCTCCTCCAGCAATGCAAGATTCAAGCTCCCCATTGCCACCTTCATCTATTCTTCACTGAGTCTGACATCTTTTTCACTTTGCTCACTGGGAAGCAATTGATGATGTCCTGGCACCCTTCTTCATACCTTACCAATGCTGGGAATAGGCTGGTATTGCACACTGCACTGCTCATGCACAGTATACCTGTTAGCAGGCCCCTGATACGCTTCCGGCAATGGTCATTCTGTCCCAGAGTGCCTCCCCTCACTTTACTGCCACTGACATGAGATGGAGCACCATAGACTTATAAAATGAGGGGGATTCCACCATCTTAGTTGCTCACATGCGCCTGGCCAAAGGTCCTCTTCCAGAAATAAATGAATGTCCACATGGTCAGCCTTTTCAACAATTTACTGTAACGTGAAAAGAATGCACGTTTTTTCCCAATACATAAATACACAGCTACCTTTTTCCATCCAACCACAGTATTATTGTACAATCCGGACTAGACTTGAACGTGAAGATACCAACCAGCACTTCTAGTTCCCTCAACTGCAGTTTCCCTTGAATGGGGTCCCTGACTGGGCCTATATTGGGCCTATTCCGAAGGGCATACTCCACTACTACTACACTACTAAAACGTATGCCCTACATGTTCTGTAGGTTACCTTTTCCTATCAACCACTGCCCCAAAGCTCTTCCCACCCAAGATTATAAAGGAATAAGCTAGCCCCTCCCGCAGTGCCCACCAAGGGGAAGGGTTTCCCTGAAAGGTGTACTTACCCCTGCCTACATACCTAACAACAATTTGCTGGCATACAGGTAAAAGAGATGTTTTGGTAGAAGAGATTTCTGCCAAAAACGTTACTTCAAATTTTTGTTTCGCTACTATAGTTCTACTTTAATAAGATAAATGACAACATTTATTTTTCTATTCCAATGATTTTATTACATTTAAAGTTTAAGCCGAGTTACAACAAATGGCTGTAGAAGCTGATTTCTCACAAATGTATGAAGTATATGAACAACACAGAGGATATTATTTATTATTTTATGTATTATTTTATCTACAACTTATTGATCACATTAGTTTACCATGAGCTGCAGAAAAGTATAACATTTCATGGGTCCCCTAAGAACCTGTGTTCCTCCAGGGTAAAAAGGTTGAGGAAGACCAGTATAGCGAGTAGCATTGAACACATTGTTCTGTAAGTGGTTCTATAGTGGATATCACCTTATAGAGTATAGGGGCCTCAAATGTGGCTCTTGACATCACCAAAGGGTCACACATAATGTTGGGTATATAAAATGTTGGATAAGGCTGTCAGGGAATGCAGACATACTAGATATGCTACTGGTGGACTGGATGCCAATACCCCACCTTGACCCTTAAGGCTTAGGTTTGGGGTGAAATGCGCAGGATTATGAGATACGAGGGTATTTCTAAGTTCAACCCAATTTGGAAGAGGGGAAGGCTGGAAGAGCTTGGAAAGCTGCAGGGATTTACTGGTAAATATAATGGAGGTATACTTTATCTTCACCAATTGTACACTAATGATCATCTCAAGTCCTTTAAAGACTTACAAGATGAGTTTAGTGTCTCTTTCTCCAATTTCTTTCAATACCCCCAGCTTCGTCATGCACTTTCTGCGAAGGCTGGATCTACATCCTTTCAACATATAGACACCCCATTAATTGTTCAAATTGCTAATGTTACTGACAAAAAAAAAAGGTCTTATATTCTCATTTCCACAGCACAATGCAGGTTCACGGTAGAAGGGACTGGTCACTGGATATCCCGATAATAGATGGTGAGTTATGGCAATCTATTTTAGAACAGGTTCCTTTAGTCTCTATCTCCCCTACTCAGCGTTTGTCATAACTTTTTATTATTCATCGGGCACATAGAACTCCCCTTAAATTGTTCAAAGGGAGATATAGAGCGGATCAAGACTGTCCTAATTGTGGGGGGACTCCAGCTGACCACCTACATATGTTCTGGAGATGCCCCAAACTTGTACGCTATTGGAACAAAATAATTTTGGTCAATAATTAAGCTTTTAAGATATCCCTTTCAAATTATCCTTTGACTTGTATACTGGGTTTTATTGATGAAGAACTGTTTACGCCCCATGCCCAGACAGCTATTACTTGCTTGTTGTACCTAGCACGTAAATGCATCCTGTTGAAATGGATAACACCTCTCCCACCTATGTTTGAGTGGTGCACCCAAGTAAATACTATCTTACATCCTGACATCCTGCGGTACCCCCTCTAAATGAAATAAACAATGGAATCCTTGGCTGCAGTTACCAGGATTAGCTCTAATAGATCTTGTCTCTCTGAAAATTCTACAAGGTTTATAATGCTGTTTTATTTTAGCTTGAGTAGGTAGTTTCAGGATAGCCATTGGGTTGACCTACATAAAGGAGGGGGACCAAAAAATTAAAAAAGGAAAAAACAAAGGACCTGTTAATTTATAATTATGCTAACAGTATGTTTAGTTTTTGTTTAGAAATGTTTAGTGGCAATGTTTTAGGACTAAAGTACAAACAGAAAAGTCAGTGCTACTACCCATACACCACATAAATAGCAGAGCTCCCAGGTGCTCGATCCACAGTTGCTGGCTGAGTAGAGTAATGTGGAAAAATTGATCCGCACTCCGGTTGTTGCTCTTAAAATGTCTTCATTTTATTGAATAGCCACAGTGAACAAATGCTGATTAAGTCAGTTCACGCGTTTCAGCCTATAAGGCCTTAGTCATAATGTTTTAGGACTATACCTGCTGATTCTCACTGTATATTTTACATTCAGCGGTGGATAATCCTTTCTACTTATGCGCTGTATAGGTTAGTCACACACGTTGTAATCAGTCATGTACATTACCGTGCCTTATAGTTATAGATTATTCTTGCTGCACTGGATATTGAAGTATGAAAATGGTTCTATGCATTTTGTGTGAACAGCTATAATACCCAAGGAATTTATAACTGTTCTTTTAAACGTGGCAATTGTTTTGTTCTGTTGTAAAAACTCAAAACTTCTTAATAAAAAGTATTTGGGAAAAAAAAGATGCTACAGGTGTGGTTGGAGACTGGAGGTATGCTGCAGAAGACAGTGAGAGACTTGGGATGTTCAAGAGGAATGACTCCTTTACAAATCAATTCTCCCACTTCTGCTATAAACTGCTGGGATCTGTGCCAAAAGGCTCTCAAGTCGCAATCTGGCAGTGTTGCCAACCGCCAGTATTTTTACTGGCAGCCAGTGAAAAATGGGCACTTTTCTCCTGCCAGTAAATGCCAGTGAAAGAAAAAGGTTGCCAGTAAAAAATATGGCTGTGACGCTTGGCCGAGACCATCCGAGTGCCTGCTACAGTGTGTTCGGATTGTGCCGGCAATGTGTCACGTGAAGTCATGGTGCAAGGGAACAAAGCAGCCGAAGCCTCATGTGCAGGTCTGTGGAATGGGAGGAAGACAAGCTGGGAGTGGACTGAAGGGACCACCTGGCATGGAGAGAGAGGGTCACTGTGACTCAGGAGGGGACGTGTCATGTTGGGGAGGTGCCATCATCAACTGGGCTGCTGCACACTGCTATCAAGGTCACTGTGAAAGTCAATTTCATGTGTGTGTGCCACCCATTTTAATTTCTTGCCCTCTCGATTCCTGTCCTTGAGCTACTTATTTACTATGTCGAAAATAAAATAAGAAATATGTCTTTGCCTTAATATCTACCTTAGATCACTTTGCTAATTGCAAATTGTGCTTGTTTGTAGCCTAAAAACTGAAATTTGCACTTAAAACTGTAATTTAGTAACTTTGGGATATGCCAGTAAAAACTTGGCTGTGCCAGTAAATTTTGGGTGTTGTGTCAGTAAATTTCTGTCTGGTAGGTTGGCAACACTGCAATCTGGGCACCAGGGTTTTAGATATTTTATCATTTGTAGAATTGTAGTAGCCACATGACTAAGGTATGAAACTAGTTGAAGTGACTCACCACTATGACCACTAGGTGGCATCTAAATTCTCTAAAAAACTGTAATTCAGCTCAAATGTTACAATATCTTATCAGTAAGCATAAACACATTGACATGAATGGCAAATCACTATTAATTTACAAAGTGAAAACACTGTAATATCCTCCCTATGGTCTTGTGCAGAAAGCCAACCTCTAGCAGGATGCTAGAAACAAATCCATACACAAATAAACAACTAATTTACCTTATCTTAAAGTTCAGTTAAATGGTTATTCAAAGCATATGTAAACCTTTCTCTTATTTGCTTCTTTTTTCTGTGCGATAAAAAATACTATTGAAAGCGGCAAAAAATAAATTTAAAAAATCACTGCTGATCCTGCCAGAAATCTTGTGAGCCGATTTATTGCTATCCTGGGATTTGTATTTGCTTCAACCCTAGACAACAAATCCATATTTTCTCTTTAGCTTAGCTCTCAAATTATTTTACTCTCTACATGTATACTATTATAAATTACTGTGCCTGAAAGTTAGTATTGGACTATTTATTAATTCCAGAATTGCTTTTCAGTAAGACTCCACAGACACCAGTGAAACATTTTTTTCAATGGTATATGTATTACAGAGGGAGTTTACTATGAGTATTTCATTAGAATTTACAAGTAGGTGTGTTTTTATTGTTTGTATTTTTGTATACATGAAGAAAAAAAAATCTCACTTCAATCGATTTTCAGAGTTCTGTCCCCTAGAATACAAAGTTCATGTAACACCTTGTTTCATGTTCCTATGTGCGTTGTAAGCCTAGCTATGAGGTCAGACAGGGCACACCTCCCATTCCTCCACAGCCATCCAACAATGCAGCTAGCAAGGAGACAGCTGCCTAATGTCTCGGCTCCAAGCACTTGCCCAAGAGAAGCTACAGCAAGACAAATGCAGAGGGATTGGATGCAGACATGTCCCCTCCCCGCACACCCCTCTTGCCACTGCTAATCTTGGACAAGTGCTTGGATCCGAGACATCAAGCAGCCTTTTTTAGGGGGTTTGGTCCTGTCCAACCATGTAGACAGCCTAGAGAAGACATGGGACAAATTACTACATGTATTTTGTCCCCTAGAAGACAGAATACTGAAAATAATTGAAGTGAGAGTTCTTTAATTTTTTAATTAAATAAACTTTTGATAATTGCTGTGCCGCAGTTTATTTTAGGAGTGCATTCTTATTTTGCACCTCCATGGAAAAAAAATCAAAAATCAGTGGATTTTACTGGCAATGAATAGGAATACAAATAATTCATGAGTCAACGTGTTTTTCTCATTTAGCTTCCTCAGGACGCATGATAATTCAGCAGCAATCAATCAGTCAAGGTGCAAAGAGCAACAAAAACACATATAATATATAGAAATTACAAAAGCAATACTAGAAATAACAATAATTACCATTTATAAATAGTATCCCTTATACAGCAAAGAAAAGGGTCAGACGGGCAACAGGCAATGGAGATTCTTGTCCTAATAATATGACAATATCGGTTTAAAAAACTTCCTGAGTAAAAAAGCTAACATATAGCATAAAACAGGCAACAGGTGTCTACCGAGAAAGAAAAGAGTGACACTTGCAGATCACAGGAGGATCGTACTTTGCACCTGTCAGTGATCGAACTTATTGCTATAATGTGGGTACTCAATGACTGCACCTGTAAGTCACAGGTGAGATAAATTCCAGTACTAGAAGCTGCCAGGTCTCAGAGAAAGTACCGCCTTAAGGGCCAGTTCACATGGGAACACTCGTGCTTCGGTTATGACAGCTCATTCATTTCAATGGGCTGTCAAACACACTGGAAAGTGCAAAAAAGCAATACAAGCACTACTTTTACAAACTGCGTCGCACCAAACCGCATGGTACTGGTGGTACATGATACTTTCTTTTTTTAGGCTTTCTTTCCTTTATTTTCAATTGGTGATCAGGCCGGTAAGTCTGGGGTTATTTTTTAGCAGAACAAGCTGTCCTGCAGATATAGCACTTAGGGAGTTGAGACAAACCATTTACCACTGACAATGGTACTTGCAATGGTCAGCTTTTATTTCTTTATGCAAATATAATTAAAGGAATCCGCACTGTGGCATGATAAGATGATTGTGTGGCAGCTTTCACATCCAGGAAGTATACATAACCCACATAAATAGAAAACAAAATAGTGTGTACCACCATTTTAAGAAAAGACGAAACATGTTGGGCGGAGTTCCTTGTGCTTACGTCACGCCACTGCATGATCCTGGGTCGGCAGTGGCTGTTATTGTAAGTGCTCTTCGTCATTTTATTAATGACTGTGTTGTACATAATTTTCCACTAAATTACTACACTATTGGAGACTATCCTTTGGCTCCTGGTGAGCTCTATTTTTCTTAGTTATTTCTTGGCTACATCTCATTGAAAGGTGCCACCTGATGAAGATCTGGGGAGAGTTTAGATGCACACTGTGGATGCTTTGACTCATGTTGTGAGCGTATATGCTGTTGTAATGGCAGCCATCTGTTCCAGTGAGTGCTGACTCTAGAGGAAGATGGTGATTAGCCTCTGAACACATTCTCAGAAAAATATCTGCACGTGTGAAGGTGTTGAATAGCAACTGGAATATGGAAAAAGAACAGGGTAGTTTCTCAAACTTTTAAACCTCCTATCATTTTCTTGTTGTTGGTTTCTGAGAAGACTTTGCAGGATGATCTCTCCTTAACTGGAGTGGAATTCTTATTAATATGTAACATTTATTTGGAATTGTATTTAAGTGGCTTTAATTGGAACTGCTAAATCTTTGAGACTGTAAGTCAGCCATTCTCAACCAGGGTTCTGCAGAACATTGGGGGAATGCTCCAGAAGTTGCCAAGAGTTCCCTGTGCTGTGGCTGATTGACCTTCCATCTGATGGCACCCCCATGGTTCCAGAGACAACCTTTCTTGGCAAAATAGACCAATTTATCTTTGTAGATGTCTATAAAGGGGACATTCATTCTACTGACCACCAATGTAAGGGACACTATCCCTATAGAATAAATTGGTTTAGTAAGGCTTCTCTGAGACCTGAAAATTATTTTAGGGGCTCTTATGGGGTAAAAAGGTTGAAAAAGGCTGCTGTACAGTGTCTTGAAAAAGTATTCACACCCCTTGACATTTTCCACATTTTGTCATGATACAATCAAAAAACGTAAATGTAAATTTTTGGGGATTTTATGTGTTAGACCAACACAAAGTGGCACATAAGTGTAAAGTGGAAGGAAAATGATAAATGGTTTTCACATTTTTTTACAAATAAATATCTGAAAAGTGTGGCGTGCATTTGTATAGTCTTTTTTGCCCATTCTTCTTTGCAAAATAGCTCAAGCTCTATCAGATTGGATGGAGAGCGTCTGTGAACAGCAATTTTCAAGTCTTGTTACAGATTCTCAATTGGATTTAGGTCTGGACTTTGGGTCATTCTAACACATGAAGATGTTTTGATCTAAACCATTCCATTGTAGCTCTGGCTGTATGTTTAGGGTTGTTGTCCTGCTGGAAAGTGAACCTCCACCCCAGTCTCAAGTCTTTTGCAGACACTAACAGGTTTTCTTCTAATGGCGTGTACACACGAGCGGAATGTCAGACAGAAAAAGTCCAACGGAAGCTTTTCATCATATATACTGATCATGTGTAGGCCTCATCTAACTTTTTTTTTTTCGAAAAATCTGACGGACCTAGAAATGGAACATGTTCTAGATCTATCCGACGGACCCAATTCCTATCGAGAAAAACGATCGTCTGTATGCTGTTCCAACGGACCAAAAAAGACGCATGCTCTGAAGCAAGTGCGAGACGGAAGCTATTGGCTACTGGCTATTGAACTTCCTTTTTCTAGTCCCATCGTAAGTGTTGTACATCACCACGTTCTGGACGGTCGGACTTTGGTCGGACTTTGGGTTGACCGTGTGTAGGCAAGACCGCTAGAATGGAATTCCGTCGAAGTTCCGTCTGAGAAACCGTCTGAGTTTATTACGATGGCTAAACCAGTCGTGTGTACGCGGCATAAGATTGCCCTGTAATTGGCTCCATCCATCTTCCCATCAACTCTGACCAGCTTCCATGTTCCTGCTGAAGAAAAGCATCCCCACATAATGCTACCACCATCATGTTTCACAGTGGGAATGGTGTGTTTAGGGTGATGTGCAGTGTTAGTTTTCCGTCTCTAAGGTTTAGGCCAAAAAGTTTAATTTTGGTCTCATCTGACCAGAGCACCTTCTTCCACATGTTTGCTGTGTCCCCCACATTGTTTCTCGCAAACTGTAAACGGGACTTCTTATGGCTTTCTTTCAACAATGGCTTTCTTCTTGCCACTCTTCCATAAAGGCCAGATTTGTGGAGAGCACGACTAATAGTTGTCCTGTGGACAGATTCTCCCACCTGAGCTGTGGATCTCTGCAGCTCCTCCAGAGTTACCATGGGCCTCTTGGCTGCTTCTCTGGTTAATGCTCTCCTTGCCCGACCTGTCAGTTTAGGTGGAAGGCCATGTCTTGGTAGGTTTGCAACTGTGCCATAATTTTTCCATTTTCGGATGATGGATTGAACAGTACTCCCTGCTTTAAACTTCTCCACAACTTTATCCCTGACCTGTCTGGTGTGTTCCTTGGCCCTCATGAAGTGGTTTGTTCACTAAGGTTCTCTAACAAACCTCTGAGGGCTTCGCAGAACAGCTGTATTTATACTGAGACTAAATTACACACAGGTGGACTCTATTTACTAATTAGGTGACTTCTGAAGGCAATTGGCTCCATTAGATTTTAGTTAGGGGTATCAGAGTAAAGGGGGCTGCATACAAATGCACACCACACTTTTCAGATATTTATTTATAAAGAATTTTGAAAACCATTCATCTTTTTCCTTCCACTTCACAATTATGTGCCACATTGTGTTGGTCTATCACATAAAATCCCAATAAAATACATTTACGTTTCTGGTTGTAACACGACAAAATGTGGAAAATTTCAAGGGGTACGAATACTTTTTCAAGGCACTGTAGTTAATTGGACAAGATCGCTTCTCCTTAACTATAAATACTCTTTAATGACAGTTAACTGACATAACCTACATGACACACCATAAGGAAAATACCCTAAAAATTCTCAGTGCTTTTCTTTACCTTTCTGATTTAAATCACCTGACAGCTAAATAAACTTTTTGCAAGAATTAATTGAGAGGAGTTCAAGAGTAGAGTATTTTAACCACTTGTGGACCGCCCACCGTACATATACTGCGGCAGGGTGGCCACCCTGTGCTAGATCACATACATAGTATGTGATCTGACGCTTTCAGGGTCTGGGGTATGTGTGCGCACCGCCTGCGACCTGCTCCCGCTGTGATCACACACATCGGGAGCCCAGTGGCGGGTACCGCGGACTCTGTCCGCTGTCATCTGCCGATTACACAGTACAGAGGCAGAACAGCAATCTGCCTATATAAACAAGGCAGATTGCCATTCTATCAGAAGGGAAGGTATTGATCCTGTGTTTCAGCAAGAACATGGATCTTTGCCTTCCCCTAGTCAAATCACCTCCCACACAGTGAGTAGGCACAAGCTAGGCACACATTTAACCCATTGATCGTCCCTGATGTGAACCCCTTCCCAGCCAGTGTCATGAGTACAGTGACAGTGCATATTTTTTAGTATTGATCACTGTATTAGTGTCACTAGTCCTCAAAAAGTGTCATTTAGATGTCAGTTTTGTCCTATAATTTGCTGATCATCGCCATTACTAGTAAAAAAATGAATAAATAAAAGTATCCTATAGTTTGTAGATGCTATAACTTTTGTGCAAACCAATCAATATGCACTTATTTGGATTTTTTTTAACCAAAAATATATAGCAGAATACATATTGGCCTAAATTGATTACGAAATTAGATTTTTTACATTTTTTATTGGGTATATTTTATAGCAGAAAGTAAAAAATATTGTTTTTTTTTTTTTTTCAAAATTAATCGGTCTTTTTTTGTTTATAGCGTAAAAAATAAAAACCGCAGAGGTGATCAAATACCACCAAAAGACAGCTCTATTTGTGGGAAAAAGAGGACAAAAATTGTATTTGGGTACAGTCTTGCACGACCGCACAATTGTCAGGTAAAGTAACGCAGAAAATGGACCGGTCATGAAAGGAGTAAATCTTCTGGAGGTCGAGTAGTTAAACTTACATAGTAAATCATGTTGGAGGAGTCAATTTGTCAGATTCTGCAAGAGGTACTAGTACCAGGATGGAACTGAAGAGGGGTGCTGTGTTTTAGGGGCAGTTTCACACTGGAACACAGTGTGGGAAAAGTACGCTCCATGCACACTTCCCACATCGCATGCAAATACACTGCCTTTGTGAGACATGCATGTGTGCCATTAATTGTTAATGGCACCCCAAGCGCATCTCACAAATGCGTGTTGGCGGGCACCAGACCGCATTGTACTGCATCTAATGCCCTGTACACGCAAGCGGAATGTCCATCAGAAAAAGTCTGATGGGAGCTTTTCATCGTATTTTCTGACCATGTGTGTGCCCCATGGGACTTTTTCATCAAAAAATTCAGACGGACTTAGATAGTGAACATGTTCTAAATTTTTCTGACGGAACTAATTACTATCGGGAAACCCGATCGTCTGTATGCTGTTCCGATGCACCAAAAACAACACATGCCCTGAAGAAAGTACAAAACGGAAGCTATTGGCTACTGGCTATTGAACTTCCTATTTCTACTCCCATCGTACGTGTTGTACGTCACCGCGTTCTGGACGGTCGGACTTTGGTGTGACCGTGTGTATGTAAGACAGCTTGAGCGCAATTCCGATGGAACTCCGTCAGAAAAACCTTCAGAGTTTATTCTGATGGCAAAACCGATCGTGTGTACAGGGCATAAGAATTGGTAAGCTGCAATATAATAAATGTTCGCTGTTGGGTTTAATACCACTTTAAAGTGATACTAAACACACACTGTTTAATTTACACTGTCTCTTCCATTTCTGTATGGGGATGATGTCACTGTAATTATTTTAATTTAAATAAAAAAAAATAAAGAAAAGTACCTTTTTCCTAATCGATATATAGCTGTCACATGACCCAGATCTTTCCCAGCCTGTTTGCAGGGAAACCTAAGCAGGAGGAGCTTCTAGTCCTCTGCTGTTGGTCACATGTTCATAAAATAAATACAATCAAACAGCCTTTGGAATACAGAGTAAAAATACATAATTAATATCAATAAACTGTTTGAAATTATCATACAAATATATATTTGAAATCAAATCTCTATTATTTTTTGGCGATAACATGGCGTGGGCAGATTTCTGCCAGTCACAGGCTGTGTTACTCCCCTCCAGCCTATGTCTTAGAATAAGAGGGAGGTGAAGCATCCATTAATCTACATGTAAAATATATCTCCCCCCCCATTGTGTTTAGCTGTTTAGTTGAAATGGAGGAGGAGGGAGGGAGTGGGCAGGCATTTACCACTGTGTATACACCCACATCAGGGCCATATTAATAGCAACATGGGCCCCTGGGCGAAGTAAGGCACTGGGGCCCCTACTAGCCAACCCCAATTTATACACCTGCTCTCAAGAATTAAAGTATAAATAGTTGCTAGAATTAACATGTATTTATTAGTACTTTCATTGAAATTGATTTTAAACAATAAGAAAAAGCCATAAATCAAAGACTAATCAACACAAAGGGCACAGTACAGGAAGGGGGAGGCAAAAATGCACAGTACAAGGGGGGGTCAGGAGGGCACAATACTGGGATCAGGAGGGCACAGTACAGGTTTTGGGATGCTGCCCAGGACATATGCCCGGGGATAGCTTAGTAAAAGGCATGACTATCCTGGCAAATCCAGGACTGTTGGCAAATATGATGTAGAGCAAGATTATCATAGGGCCCCCATGCACCTGGGGCCCCTGGGGCTAATGCATTAAGATGGCCCTGGCCCACATGTGTGATTCCATAGTCACCTGAGCTGCTCAGATGTGATAGGGAGGAAATGCTCAGCATAAAAACTCATTGAAAACTGAGCATGTGCAGAGTTGCCACCACAGCTGCAAAATCCCTAGCTGAATTGGGGACATGAACAGAAGGAGGAGATAGAGAGCATCAAGATCAACCAGTTTTTTGCACATTACAGAAAACGCATCTCATAGTGAGTATGAACAGCATGTAACACCATTTATTATAGTTTTTTTATGATGTGGGTTCAGTGACACTTTAAGTTACATAGCTGATATGAACTTTTGTCAAATTTTCCATAGTACAGATCTTAAAATGGCATCATATGTGGGTGAAACATGGTTTTAAGGATCTCCACCCCTGTTTGGGGATGGTTGTTCCAATTTGATGTAGATCACCTCTTTCATGCCTCTTACAAACCCGTTTTCTTTTCCATGTCCCACTGAATATAATGAGATTGTATATTGTGAACAAAGCATACATTTTTATGACATTCACCACTATTACAAAAAACAGGCTCCCTTTATACATTCAGGAAATAAAACCCTGACTAGGGTATTGATTGTAGATGGTAATACAGCTACATTGACTCATTTACTTTGGCCTCATGACTTAATAACATATGTATTTTTTGCACGTCCCTTTATTCTGGAATAAACATTCGATTCAGTGAGGTTAAGATACAACTCAAGGTTGTTGTTCAACATGTTATTACCACTACTGTACTAGCCCATGTATCACAAAGAGGGAGGAATGCAAGGCCCTGCATATATGACAAGGGCTCACAGTGACAAAGATCCCACTCCTACATGCAGATAATTTTAATAATGCAGATTTGATCTTTCCCACACAATGAGCCAGCAATAGAGCGTTCACCTTTATCTATGTACAAATGGTAAAAAATGTGAATGCGTAAATGTGTGCGTCACAAAGAAAGGGCAGGTATTGAAACTGGACATAGTCCAAAGGATTTGTTTTGTTTGCCATTATAAAATGTATTTTCACTATCAAATCTATTTTGTAGTATAAAAAAACCAGATTTGACTTTTAAACATTGCGATAACAATTTAGGAGGACTTCACTTAGGAGCTTTCACTTCCACGGCTACAGAGCAAATTAATTTTGTATGCAACAGGGCCTAAGGCAGCTAACGTTATATAAGGAGACAGTTATCTTCATACTCTCAATTCATTTTTTCCGTCCATCTTATAATAGAAGACAGATATGACTATAAAAAAAAGCGCAATGGCTTATTTAAATGTTAACTCTACGTTGTTGTAAAAAAAAAAAATAGCACATAAAAAGAATAATATAACATACAATTGCTAAACAAGCCATGTTGTAATGTAATGTTGTCCAAAATTACCTTAAAGCGGAGCTCCACCCAAAAGGGAACGTTCCATTTTAAGCACTCTCCCCCCTATCCACATTTAGTGTACCTAGAGCATTTGGCACCTGGGGCGGATCCTATATCTGGCACCCCCCCTTCACTGATCATGCCTGTACGCACTCAGCCCCTTCAACACACCTCTACGCACTCAGTCCCTCTCACACCTCTATGCACTCAGTCCCCCTTACACCTCTATGCACTCAGTCCCCCTTACACCTCTACGCACTCAATCCCCCTTACACCTCTACGCACTCAGTCCCCCTTACACCTCTACGCACTCAGTCCCTCTCACACCTCTACGCACTCAGTCTCTCTCACACCTCTATGTACTCAGTCCCCCTTACACCTCTACGCACTCAGTCCCTCTCACACCTCTACGCACTCAGTCCCCCTTACACCTCTACGCACTCAGTCCCCCTTACACCTCTACGCACTCAGTCCCTCTCACACCTCTACGCACTCAGTCCCCCTTACACCTCTACGCACTCAGTCCCTCTCACACCTCTATGCACTCAGTCCCCCTTACACCTCTATGCGCTCAGTCCCTCTCACACCTCTATGCACTCAGTCCCTCTTACACCTCTGTGCACTCAGTCCCTCTTACACCTCTACACACTCAGTCCCCCTCACACCTCTATGCACTCAGTCCCCCTTACACCTCTACGCACTCAGTCCCCCTCACACCTCTATGCACTTAGTCCCTCTTACACCTCTATGCACTCAGTCCCTCTTACACCTCTACGCACTCAGTCCCCCTCACACCTCTATGCACTCAGTCCCCCTTACACCTCTATGCACTCAGTCCCTCTCACACCTCTATGCTCTCAGTCCCTCTTACACCTCTGTGCACTCAGTCCCTCTCACACCTCTATGCACTCAGTCCCCCTTACACCTCTACGCACTCAGTCCCTCTCACACCTCTATGCACTCAGTCCCTCTTACACCTCTGTGCACTCAGTCCCCCTCACACCTCTACGCACTCAGTCCCTCTTACACATCTATGCACTCAGTCCCTCTTACACCTCTGTGCACTCAGTCCCTCTAACACCTCTATGCACTCAGTCCCCCTCACACCTCTACGCACTCAGTCCCTCTTACACCTCTGTGCACTCAGTCCCCCTCCTACCACTACGCACTCAGTCCCCCACACATCTCTACACACTCAGTCCCTCTTACACCTCTACGCACTCAGTCCCCCTTACACCTCTATGCACTCAGTCCCCCTTACACCTCTACGCACTGAGTCCCCCTAAGGCATTAGACAAATCATAATTCACCTTTAAAAATGAATATTTAAGCCAATAGAATGAGTTTACACTCGTATGCTTCTAAATGGCATATGCATGTAAACGAGCATAAATGTGCATACATACACGCATAAATGTGCACACATACGCGGCATATGAGGCTTTTTTCTGCCAATACCTGGCAGAATATTTGGAGCATAATTCATACATCTGTGTACATGTAGCCTTATACTTTTATCACCCTTGATCCTACCTGCCTATACTTCCCTTCATCTGTTGGCCTACTGCTGCTGTCTGACAACTTGGATTGGTGCCTTGATCAATTCTAATCTTTTATTTAGCCCTAAGGTTGGCCATACATTTGACAATGCTTAGAGAGACTTGATGAATGTCATTCCAAAGTACTTCAAAATTGACACCCTGATAAATAAATAGTTCATGACGGGAAGCAGCTTCCATTTACAAAGTGATCTTATTCATTTATCTATCAATATCAAAAGTACCTGATTAAATACCTTAAAATTCATATTAAACCTTGTTTAAAAAATACAATGAAATTGTGGATTCATATTGATTTTATATTTTTATGCTTATAATTTCATTTTATCAAGATTTAATATGAATTTTAAGATAATTAATCAGGTACTTTTGATATTGATAGATTAATGAATAAGATTACTTTGTAAATGGAAGCTGTTTCCCATCATGAACTATTTCATTATCGTGGTGTAATTAGCAATTTGGCCACGAGGTTGGAGATTTAATAAAAAATAATAAATTGCATAATGTAATTATATATATATATATATATATATATATATATATATATATATACATACATATATATATTTTTTAATATACTGGTTTATTAATTAATATGAATTGATGTGAAGAAATATTTATGAGGTTAAATTAATTTATTCATAAACGTCTGAAGTTCATGGTTGCTCCCATTGGTAGCAGTGTGTATATATTCAGTGATCCAGCAGCACTTTCAGCTGATTTCCTTGAAAATGTCTCCTATGATGAAACGCGTCGGAAAGGCTAGTGCTGACCTCATCATGTCACCAGACTACCGCCCTTATAACATTGTGCAATGTTGAGTACCTTTTTTAAAACAAATAAACAGTGGATGCGGTTTTACACCTTGGAGTATTTGTGAGTTATATCTTTGCCGCTATTGTGCCACATCATTGCTGGTGAGGCCTGTAGTTCCCAGACTCCCGTCTATACATGAGTGCAGCTGACAGATCTCTTGCTTCATGAGTGCTACAAGACCTCATATAATTTGGGGTCTTGTTTTCTGGTAAGAGGCTGGAGTTTTTTGTGTTGTGGTTACATAGTTACATAGTAGGTGAGGTTGAAAAAAGACACAAGTCCATCAAGTCCAACCTATGTGTGATTATGTGTCAGTATTACATTGTATATCCCTGTATGTTGCGGTCATTCAGGTGCTTATCTAATAGTTTCTTGAAGCTATCAATGCTCCCTGCTGAGACCACCGCCTGTGGAAGGGAATTCCACATCCTTGCCGCTCTTACAGTAAAGAACCCTCTACGTAGTTTAAGGTTAAACCTCTTTTCTTCTAATTTTAATGAGTGGCCATGAGTCTTGTTAAACTCTCTTCTGCGAAAAAGTTTTATTTCTATTGTAGGGTCACCAGTACGGTATTTGTATATTGAAATCATATCCCCTCTCATGCGTCTCTTCTCCAGAGAGAATAAGTTCAGTGCTCGCAACCTTTCCTCATAACTAAGATCCTCCAGACCCTTTTTTAGCTTTGTTGCCCTTCTTTGTACTCACTCTATTTCCAGTACATCGTTATTGAGGACTGGTGCCCAGAACTGGACAGCATACTCTAGGTGCGGCCGGACCAGAGTCTTGTAGAGCGGGAGAATTATCGTTTTATCTCTAGAGTTGATCCCCTTTTTAATGCATGCCAATATTCTGCTTTGTTAGCAGCAGCTTGGCATTGCATGCCATTGCTGAGCCTATCATCTACTAGGACCCCCAGGTCCTTTTCCATCCTAGATTCCTCCAGAGGTTCTCCCCCCTGTGTATAGATTGCATTCATATTTTTGCCACCCAAATGCATTATTTTAAATTTTTCTACATTGAACCTCATTTGCCATGTAGTTGCCCACACGATTAATTTGTTCAGATCTTTTTGCAAGGTTTCCACATCCTGCGGAGAAGTTATTGACCTGCTTAGCTTAGTATCGTCTGCAAATACAGAGATTGAACTGTTTATCCCATCCTACAGGTCATTTATGAACAAATTAAATAGGATTGGTCCCAGCACAGAACCCTGGGGAACCCCACTACCCACCCCTGACCAATCCGAGTACTCCCCATTTATCACCACCCTCTGAACTCGCCCTTGTAGCCAGTTTTCAATCCATGTACTCACCCTATGGTCCATGCCAACGGACCTTATTTTGTACAGTAAACATTTATGGGGAACTGTGTCAAATGCTTTTGCAAAATCCAGATACACCACGTCTACAGGCCTTCCTTTATCTAGATGGCAACTCACCTCCTCATAGAAGGTTAGTAGACTGGTTTGGCAAGAATGAATCTTCATGAATCCATGCTGATTACTGCTAATGATACCGTTCTCATTACTAAAATCTTGTGTATAGTCCCTTATCATCCCCTCCAAGAGTTTACATACTATTGATGTTAGGCTAACTGGTCTGTAATTCCCAGGGATGTATTTTGGGCCCTTTTTAAATATTGGTGCTACATTGGCTTTTCTCCAATCAGCTGGTACCATTCCAGTCAGTAGACTGTAAAAATTAGGAACAACGGTCTGGCAATCACTTGACTGAGTTCCCTAAGTACCCTTGGATGCAAGCCATCTGGTCCCGGTGATTTATTAATGTTAAGTTTCTCAAGTCTAATTTTAATTCTGTTCTCTGTTAACCAAGGAGGTGCTTCCTGTGTTGTGTCATGAGGATAAACACTGCAGTTTTGGTTACTGAAGCCCCCCGATTCACTCGTGAAGACTGAAGAGAAGAATAAATTCAATACCTTCGCCATCTCCCCTTCCTTTGTAACCAGATGTCCTTCCTCATTCTTTATGGGACCAATATGGTCTGTCCTCCCTTTTTTACTGTTTACATACTTAAAGAATTTCTTGGGATTGTTTTTGCTCCCCTCCGCTATGTGTCTTTCATGTTCTATCTTAGCCGTCCTAATTGCACCCTTACATTTCTTGTTGCATTCTTTATAAAGTTTGAATGCTGAAGATGATCCCTCAACCTTGTATTTTTTGAAGGCCTTCTCCTTTGCTTGTATATGCATTTCTACATTGAAGTTAAGCCATCCAGGACTTTTGTTTGCTCTTTTAAATTTATTACCCAATGGGATGCATTGGCTAATGCCCTTATTTAATATGCTCTTAAAGCAAACCCATCTCTCCTCCGTGTTCTTTGTTCCTAATATTTTATCCCAATTTATGCCTTTTAGCAAGGTTTGTAGTTTAGGGAAGTTGGCTCTTTTGAAATTCAATGTCTTTGTATTCCCTTTATGTTTCCTATTTGTGTGATTTATACTGAAACTAACTGACCTGTGATTGCTGTTACCTAAATTGCCCCGTATTTCCACATCCGTGATCAGGTCTGTATTGTTGGTAATCTGTAGATCCAGTAATGCTTTATTTCTAGTTGGTGCGTCTACCATCTGACCCATAAAATTGTCCTGCAAGACATTAAGGAACTGGCGAGCCTTAAATGAATGCGCGGTTCCCTCCGCCCAGTCTATGTCTCCCTAGCTCCCTCAGTGATGTCATCTCTCACATTCAATTGTACATTATTCTTGATATATAGGAATTCCTTCCCTTCTCCCCCCCCCCCCTCTATCCTTACGGTAAAGGGTAAACCCTTGAATGTTTGCCAGCCAATCAAGAGAGCTATTGAACCAGGTCTCTGAAATTCCCACAAAATCCAAATCCTCCTCGTACAACAGTATCTCTAGTTCACCCATTTTGTCCGCCATGCTCCTGGCATTGGTGAACATGCCACATAGTTTAGACCGGTCGCATATTGTCCTCATATTGGGTGTTTCGAGATTGCAACTAGGACTTGCTACTATACTTACCTTGGGTTTTTGTGCTTTGGTCAACCTACCACTAATGCCCCCAATACTACTCTCTGGAATATGTTCCGCGCTGACTATCTCTACCTCTGGACCCTCCCCCCCATCACCTAGTTTAAAAACCCCTCTAACTTTTTGGCCATCTTCATTCCCAGCTGATCTGCACCCTCCTCATTTAGGTGCAGTCCGTCCCTTCTATAGTACCGGTTATTGACTGAGAAGTCGACCCAGTCCTCCAGGAACCCAAACCCCTCCTTACTACACCAGATCTTCAGCCACTTGTTTACTTCCCTAATCTCCCTCTGCCTTTCTGGTATGGCTCAATGTACCGGTAGTATTCCTGAGAATACTACCTTGGAGGTCCTTTTCCTCAATTTAGCTCCTAAGTCCCTAAAATCGTTCTTTAGGACACTCCATCTGCCTCTGACTTTGTCATTGGTGCCAACGTGCACCATGACAGCCGGGTCTTCCCCAGCCCCTCCCAGTAATCTGTCCACCAGATCCGTGATGTGCCAAACCCGAGCGCCCGGTAGATAACATACTGTTCGGCGCTTCAGGTCTTTGTTACAGATTGCCCTCTCTGTCCTAAGAATTGAGTTCCCTACCACCAGAATCTGTCTTTCCTTTCCCTTCGCTGCCCCCCCCCCCCCCCCCCCACTCTCACTGGAGGAGTTCTTCCCCTGGCAGCTAGGAGAGTCCCTCAGCTCCAGCAGTGCTGGTCCCTGACTGGTTTCACCAATGTCACTCAATAGAGCGTACTTATTGGGATGCTCCAGTCCTGGATCGGCACTTCCCCCGGCACTTCCCCCTCTACCCTTCCTGACTGTCACCCATCTAAGTACCTGCACCTCTTCGTCTCCACTTGCCTCTGTGCAGTCCCCTGCCGTGTACGTTCCTTGGTCTCCTTTAGTATGGAGGGATTTCTCAGTGCTGACAGTTGCGTCCCCAGATTCAGAACCTGGGCTTCCAGGGAAACAATGTGCTTACATTTTGCACAGCAGTATTCGCCCTCAATCGGATGATCAAGGAACGCATACATGCAGTAAGATGTACAAAGAGTCACCTCTCCACACCCGCCGGGCATCGTACCTATTAAAGAGGATTGGGGATTATACCCTGTTCAAATTACCTAACAACTAGCTTCCTGACACTAATACTCAAGACAATACACGGGTACTCAACAAGACAATACACAGGTACTTGCAAACCTACGTGCACTCGCAGAACAGTCGCAGACCTACGTGCACTCGCAGACCTACGTGCACTCGCAGACCACTCGCAGACCTATGTGCACTCGCAGACCACTCGCAGACCACTCGCAGACCTACTTGCACTCGCAGACCACTCGCAGACCTATGTGCACTCGCAGACCTACATGCACCCGCAGACCTACGTGCACTCGCAGGCCACATGCAGACCTACGTGTACTCGCAGGCCACTCACAGACCTACGTGCACTCGCAGGCCACTCGCAGACCTACGTGCACTCGCAGGCCACTCGCAGACCTACGTGCACTCGTAGGCCACTCGCAGACCTACGTGCACTCGCAGAACTACGTGCACTCGCAGACCTACGTGCACTCGCAGACCTACTTGGTAGTTCACAGGAGATCACGAAGAAGTGTATGAGCATCAGCGGTGGACTTGCATGATTTGTACTACTTGCAGGGTTTACACAAACTTCGTGGACATCCTTGGTGGATTATGGCTTAACGTCACAGCACAACATAATATGTTGTCATTGACATATCACGTTTTGTATTTGGATGTGTTTTTGAGTACACAAACTTCTTATGTTATTTCTTATATCTTTGTTATATGTTTGTGTAGTATTTGCCCCAAGCATGGCCTTTATCTTTTATGAGACATTTTTATGTTTTGGCACTTAGATTGACATAAAGTTCTCTATGCTCAAATGTTATAGCCCTATGCAATAGTCCTACATTTTATGATCCTGTTCCATTGCCACACAATGGAGTAGATAATGCAATATGAAAGAATCTGTAAAGCTCAATGGCTGTCCTTGATAAGTTCGTAAGAGAAGGCTTTCTGCCCATTTGTTTAGCCCTGAGATGGCACACATAGAAATTTTCTTGCACTGAATATGGTTTGTTGATAAAATAAACACATAAAGCTGTATTTTACCGAGCAGCAGGAATACTCAAGGACTGAATACTTTGTATGGGGTAGAAAAGTCATCCCCTCAAGCTGTACTGTATGAAGTACAGTGATGGGCCAAAAATTGCCGAATAAACTCCTCTTTGGAGGAAGATTTTGTTTTTACATCATTTAGGATAATAAAATAATAATGACTAAATCAATGGAACAACATGATTAAATCAGATCTAGCGTCAGTTATATTTCTTTAAGTTAAGTGTATATTTGTAACAGTAATGCCACGTACACACGAGCGGACTTTTCGACCGAATCCGGCAGACAATCCGACCGTGTGTGGGCTTCATCAGACCTTCAGCGGACTGTTTCTGTCAAAAATCTGACGGACTTTAGATTTGGAACATGTTTCAAATCTTTACGTCGGAACTCCGCCGGAATCAGTTACTATCGAAAAATCCGCTCGTCTATATGCTAGTCCGACGGACGAAAACCGACGCTAGGGCAACTATTGGCTACTGGCTATGAACTTTCTTTTTTTAGTCTGGTCGTACGTCAAAACGTACGAATCTGTCAGACTTTGGTGTGATCGTGTGTAGGCAGATCTGTTTGTTCGAAAGTCCGTCGGAAGTCCGTCAAAAGTCCATCGAAAGTCCGTCGGAAAGACTGTCGGACCTTTGTTGCCGAAAAGTCCGCCCATGTGTACAGGGCATTACAGGTATTCATTTATTATCTCTTACAAAGATCTCAGTACTCCACCATCATCTTCTTTTCTCTACGGAAGAACATCACCACCATCTCAGCCAATGTCCCTTGACTAGAGCTCAAGGACTGATTTTTAATGATAGATAAAAGGCAATCATATATATATATATATATATATATATATATATATATATATATATAGGCTTAAAGTGGTTAATCACCAATGGAACTATACTACCCATGTTGATTTACAATTTGCACAGTGCACTTTATTTAGAGACACTATCAATCAGATGGTGGTGTAATGCCGCGTACACACGAGCGGACTTTACTGCAGACTTTGCCCGGCGGACTTTTCAATGGACTTTACGACGGACTTTCTGAATGAACGGACTTGCCTACACACAATCCACCAAAGTCCGTCGAATTCGTACGTGATGACGTACGACCAGACTAAAATAAGGAAGTTCATAGCCAGTAGCCAATAGCTGCCCTAGCGTGGCTTTTTGTCCGTCGAACTAGCATACAGACGAGCTGACTTTTCGACCGGACTTGAGTCCGTCGGATAGATTTGAAACATGTTTCAAATCTAAGTCCGTCCAACTTTTGAGAAAACAAAGTCCGCTGGAGCCCACACATGATCGAATTGTCCGATGAAATCCCATCCGCCGGGCAAAGTCTGCCGTAAAGTCGTGTGTACGCAGCATCAGAGTTTTTTGTATATGCTAATCACAATTTATTTTGTATATCACAGTATGTTTATATGTCAATACTCAACATTTGATTCTTAGCGCTTCACTTTTCACTTTATTAATTCACACAATTTTTGTTTACATTGTAGTGCTGGCCGCTATTGTTTTTTTTATGTGTATATCGCAGTATTTTTATATTAAATTCCAGTGGATGGCGTAGGTAGGGCAGTGGATTGTGTCAGTAAAGCAATGGACATGTCAGTAGGGTAGAGGTTGGTGTCAATAGGACAGCGGACGATGTCAGTCAGCAAAGCAGTGGACCGTGCCACTATCGCAGTGGACCGTGTCACTATGGCAGTGGATGATGTCAGTAGAGCAGTGGAAGATGTCAGCTTTTTATTTGTTTTTTTTTTTTAATTATTATTTACAATGTTATTTTTATTTTTAATTTTACATTAGTTTGTATGAATGCAAGTAAGGACCTTAGATTGTAAGCTCCTTAAGAGCAGGGACTGATGTGAATGTACAATATATATGTAAAGCGCTTCCTAAATTGATGGTGCAATATAAGTACCTGAAATAAATAAAAATAAATATACTGAAACCGATCCCCTATATTTTCCTCCTGCAGCCAGTAAGTACCGGAGGGAGGCAGGGGAGGAGAAGCACACTTTCAGCAGGTGAAGGGGGTAAATACAGGGATTGTTTCCGGTAAATACCGTCGCCGCTACTGTCCAGGTTAAAACCTAATGTGACAGGGAGGCCGCAGGGGCCCCCTGGAGCATGGGCAGGGTTGCCATTTGTGACCCCTGTGACCCTTCAAGCTCTGCTAGTGCCTTCAAAGCTAGTGCTGAGGAAACATCAAGCTAGATAGCTGCTATGCAAAGACCAGCTCAAGCAGATGTGCAGCTAGCACTTTTGATTGGAGACACTAATGCCGCGTACACACGGTCGGACTTTTCATCTACAAAAGTCCAACGGACGCCGACGGACTAAAGCTGGCTGGTAATCCGATCGTGTGTGGGCTTCTCCGGACTTTCAGCAGACTTTTTCAGCCTCAAATCCGACGGACTTTAGATTTGAAACATGCTTCAAATCTTTACGTCGTAACTACGACGGACCCCGAAATCCGCTCGTCTGTGTGCTAGTCCGACGGACAAAAACCCATGCTAGGGCAGCTATTGGCTACTGGCTATGAACTTCCTTATTTTAGTCCGGTGTACGTCATCACGTACGAATCCGTCGGACTTTTGTGTGGTCGTGTGTAGGCAAGTCCGTTCGTTAGAAAGTCTGCTGCAAGTCCGCCGAAAGTCCGCCGGAAGTCCGCCGGAAGTCTGTCGGACAGGCTGTCGGACTTTTGTAGACGAAAAGTCCGACCGTGTGTACGCGGCATAACACCTGAAAAGTGCCTCTCATGGCTCCCCAGTGTGAAAGCTAAGTGCTTTCACACTGGGGCGGTGTGCTTCCAGGATGGGAAAAAAAGTTCTGCAAGCAGCATCTTTGGGGTGATTTGGGAGCGGTGTATACTGTGCAGCTAGCACTTTTGATTGGAGTCACTAAGACTCCTTTCTCACTGAGGTGCTTTTCAGGCATTTTAGCGCTAAAAATAGTGCCTGTAAAGCGCCTAAAAAGCGCCTCTCATGCTACCCCAGTGTGAAAGCCTGAGTGCTTTCACACTGGGGCGGTGCGCTTGCGGGATGGGAAAAAAAGTCCTGCAAGCAGCTTCTTTGGGGAGGTTTGGGAGCAGTGTATACACCACTCCCAAAATGCCCTACACATTGAAATGAATGGGCAGCACCTCAACACAGGTGCTTTTAACCCTTTATTCAGCCGTTAACGGGGGTTAAATGCACCCCGCTAGCGGCCGAAAATCGCAGCTAAAACGACGGTAAAGCCCCGCAAAAACTAGCGGCGCTTTACCACTATCACACCCCCGCCCAAGTGTAAAAGTAGCCTTAGGAAGAAATACAAAGCGAGGAAGGTTAGAGAAAAATATATAGACATGCTAGGTAGAGGAGGAGTTATAGGGGGCCTGGCTTACAGTTTTTCTGTTTTTTAGTGTCCAAACCTCTTCAAGGCAGAAATAAAACCATACTGTTTGAATTCAAGTGTACCTCAATGGTCAAGAAAGAAATTTCAATTTTGCTTTCAAATTAAAAGCACATAAAGGACATACTCTAGTACAGTGTTTCTCAACCTCTTTTCATTTAAGGCACCCTTTAAAATTATGCACAATCTCGAGGCACCCCATTCAAAAATGTAGGATATCTACGACACCAAACATTAGAGGTCATTTATTCTTCCAAAGCAAAAACACCTTTGCACACTGGTACCGACTAGTATTCCAGTGTTTCTCTTCTCCCTCAGTTTCTCTCCCTCATTCATCTGACCCCAGGGCTGATGAAGAAGGGCAGGGGAGAAGCAAACAATGATGACGTGGCGGCTCCCGGCATCCTCCTTATTAATTTACATCATTGGTAATTAGGGACGCTGGTGGCTAGAAGGTTGTAGAAGTTTGTAATGGTGCACAATGAAAACCTGTGACTTTTGTGTAACTGAAAGGCAGGCTTGATCCCCCCCACTGGCTTGTATACAATTTTTGGGCAATTTTTAGGCATTTTGCCAACGCACCCCTGACAAAACCTCAAGGCACCCTGGTTGGAAAAGGCTGCTCTAGTATGATGTCAGCCTTAGGCTAGGTCACAAAGTCGATTGCTGCACCTCATTTCACAAGAATACTAAACTCTATTAGACACATTTAATACCAAATAATGAGAATTTGCCTTCTTAACATTGCTTTTCAGAGCATTTTTGTACCCTCCACGTAACATGGCCAGGACAATTCTCATTTATTAACATTGTTTAGCAGCTCTTGTTAGCATGTATTCTACAAACATACAAAATTAAATATGTATAATCTTCCCACACAGAAAGTGTAATCTTCCCACGTTAAAAATCATTCTGTGCGAAAAGATAACAGTATAGTGAAGCTTACGTATATTCTGGTTATATTTTGCCCTACATGGTTCCTTCTTTCTTCTTCTTCCTCACCACATGTTAATGACATTTTTAAATACAACCTTTCCATTTTTATTGTATACCTTATTTTAGACCCAGTAATGTCGTCAATGGATCTCTGTGTATCTCTATGCAATGTAGGTAGATCATGGATGGTGAGAGGGGCAAGCAGTACATATGTTCCCTAAAAGGCTAAGTTCCCCTTTGGTAACATGTGTAGTGCTACCCCCATCTGTGTCGCTTCATAGGATGGGTATTCTGTTCTTTGCCTCAACCTCAGCCCCTCTGACACACCAGCTTGGGTGTACAAACATACAATATCGCAGGAAATAACTGAAAGTAATAGTAACCAACAGTAGTCTTATATCAAAGAAAACTGTCACCAAACCAGATAGTAAGAGCAAGAATTAATATATTGTCACCCAATATGGCTGATAATAAGGCAAACATAAAATGGATTAACAATGGTAATAACACAATTTAGCATACAATGTGATTAACACTAAGGACTAGGCATGAGATGACATTTGGCATCCAGATCAGCATAAACAGTAGCTAGGCCACCTCTAGGGCTGGACTGGGACAAAAATTTGGCCCTGGACTTCTTCCACTTTAATTTTGCAAACACGCACAAAAAACAGTATATAAACTATACGCAATTGCGCAAAAAACATAAGTTGAAACATTCCACTGTAAATATAAACAGCTTTTTTTTTTAAAAAAAGACGGCTACAGCGCGGGCGCTCAATTGCCGGGAGGGCGTCCCTGGACATCCTGCTGTTTACTTCTCCTCTGCGTGCCGTCGCAGGTGCGCATCAGGGAAATTCTGTGTTGGCCGTGTCCCTTGGACACAGCCAATCACAGATCGTGCTAAATGGCCAATCACATTTAGCACTTGATCGGAGCTTCCAATGAGAGATGATCTCATATGTAAACATATGAGATCATCTCTCATCTCCGGCTCTCCCTCCTCACACAGAGACCGCGTGTGAGGAGGGAGAGCTTCCCGCTGAGTAAAAAAAAAAATAAAAAAAATCACACAACACAGTGCCCACAGTGCCATCTGTCCCAAGTGTCACCTATCAGTGCATCTTACATCTATGTACCAATATCTCTTGTTTATGTATCTTTTTTTAATTGGCAACTGTTGGTGTTATCTATGCATGTAAACAATTTTACTTGAATAAACCTTATACTGTATTTACTACTGTTATGTTTACTGGCAGAAACGGTACCCACTTCATTCAAAGTCCCTGGCCGAATCCTTCGTTTAATCAGCGCCATCTGTCCCCAGTGCCACCTATCAGCGCCACCTGTCCCCAGTGCCACCTATCAGTGCCATCTCTACCCAGTGCCACCTGTCCCCAGTGCCACGTGCCATCTGTTATCAGTGTCATGTATAATCAGTGCCACGTATCAGTGCCCTCTGTCATCAGTGCCACCTGTCAGTGTCATGTGCCATCTGTTATCAGTGTCACATGTTATCAGTGCCATCTGTCATCAGTGTCACGTGTCATCAGTGCCACGTATTAGTGCCATCTGTCATCAGTGCCATGTATTAGTGCCATCTGTCATCAGTGCCACGTATTAGTGCCATCTGTCATCAGTGCCACGTATTAGTGCCATCTGTCATCAGTGCCATGTGTCATCAGTGCCATCTGTCATCACTGCCACGTATTAGTGCTATCTGTCATCAGTGTCACGTGTCATCAGTGCCACGTATTAGTGCCATCTGTCATCAGTGCCACATCAGTATCACATGCCATCAGTGCCACGTATCAGTGCCATCTGTCATCAGTGTCACATGTCATTGTCCTCATGCTCCAGGGCCTTCAAAAGTGTAATAGGTAGTCAACAAGTTGGATGTGTAATTTATGCTCCTAGAACACGTGATGGTGCTCCCTGCATGTTGGGCCTCTCTATGTGGCCAGGCTGTGGAAAAGTCACACACATGTGGTATTGTAGTACTCAGGAGGAGTAGCAGAATGTATTTTGGGGCATCATTTGTGGTATACACATGCCATGTGAGAGAAATAACCTATTACAATGACAATTTTGTGGAAAAAAAAAAAATCTTAATTTTGCAAAGTATTGTGGGAAAAATTACAACATCAAAAACCTCACCATGCCTCTTACTAAATACCTTGGAATGTCTAGTTTCAAAAAAGGGGTCATTTGGGGGGTATTTGTACTTTCCTGACTTGTTCGGGTCTCAAGAAATGAGATAGGCCACCAGTACATCAGGTGTGATCAATTTCTTATTATTTGAACCACAGCTTGTAGACTCTCTATCTTTCACAAAGACCAAAACATATCCACAAATTTGGGTTATTTTTACCAAAGATATGTAGCAGTATAAAATGTGGCCAAAATTTATGAAGAAAAATGAATCATTTGCAAAATTTTATCACATAAACAAAGAAAAATGCATTTTTTTTTCAAAATTTTCGGTCTTTTTTCATTTATAGCGCAAAAAATAAAAAAAGTTGATCAAATACCACCAAAAGAAAGCTCTATTTGTATGAAATGTATATGTATATGTATTTGTATGTATGTGAGAGCACCAAAAGCTGAAAATTAGTCTGGTCACGAGGGGGGTTTAAGTGCCCAGTAGACAAGTGGTTAAAGAAAAAGATTCCAACATTACAGATGCCTTTAGAATGACATGTGTAAGTTGTATATAAAGTATTGGGTATAGGACAGAACATATATCTGTCCTCCAAGTTTTACAACATTTATTCTTCTGTATGAAAATGTGTTAACTGAAAATATATACTCTAATGCCCCGTACACACGGTCGGATTTTCCGACGGAAAATGTGTAATAGGACCTTGTTGTCGGAAATTCCGACCGTGTATAGGCTCCATCACACATTTTCCATCGGATTTTCCGACACACAAAGTTTGAGAGCAGGATATAAAATTTTCCGACAACAAAATCCGTCGGAATTTCCGATCGTGTGTACACAAATCCGACGGACAAAGTGCCACGCATGCTCAGAATAAATCAAGAGATGAAAGCTATTGGCCACTGCCCCGTTTATAGTCCCGACGTACGTGTTTTACGTCACCGCGTTTAGAACGATCGGATTTTCCGACAACTTTGTGTGACCGTGTGTATGCAAGACAAGTTTGAGCCAACATCCGTCGGAAAAAATCCTAGGATTTTGTTGTCGGAATGTCCGAACAAAGTCCGACCGTGTGTATGGGGCATAACTCCGTCCTCACTCACCTCTTTTATTATTTTACTTACTCTCTTCTGTATTTTTTTCCTCCTTCCTTCTCACATAACTGCGTGAAGTGGGAGGGCTAACGTCATACAGGGACATTGCTACAACCTCATTGGCTGGAATTTCAGAAGCTGGCATTGCTGCACGGCCATTGGCTGCCTTTCAACAATGCAGTGGCGCTGAGGCTGAGCTGGGTTGTGCACTATGAAGTGAGGTGATGGGCAGTGTGGATGACATGTTTCTCCCATACCGGCCAGCCGGACAAACCCACCCCCCTCCCCCAGGCGGCCGACCAACCCCCAATGGACACCCAAGCCCCCCCTTCACTGGCCATTAGCCATAGTACATACTTTAATGAAGGACACCAAGGTACATTTTGAATTAAAACCATCAAAAAAACACCCTGTCTACTCTCTGGCCTAGTTCTACAAGTACAAATAAGTTTAAAATAACATTTATATAAAGACTGCTTGTGGTAGATATTTATATAAGTGCCCACAAAATGCAGCCTCGTCAGTGCCCACAAAATGCAGCCTCATCAGTGCCTTTAATGCAGCCACACTGTGCCCATCAATGCAGCCTCACCAGTGCCCATCAAATTCAGCCTCACCAGTGCCCATCAAATTCAGCCTCACCAGTGCCCATCAAATGCAGCCTCACCAGTGCCCATCAAGTGCCCATGATATGTGGACTTATCAGTGCCCACCAAATGCAGCTTATCAGTGCCCACCAAATGCAGCTTATCTGTGCCCATCAAATGCAGCCTCAGTGTGCCCATCAATGCAGCCTCACTGTGTCCATCAAATGAAGAATCTCAGTCTGTGCCCATCAATGCAGCCCCTCAGTCTGTGCCCATCAATGCAGCCCCTCAGTTTGTGCCCATCAATGCTGAGGCCCTCAGTCTCTGTGACCATCAATGCAGCCCCTCAGTCTGTGCCCATTAATGCAGCCCCTCAGTCTGTGCCCATCAATGCTGAGCCTCTCAGTCTCTGTGCCCATCAATGCAATTCCTCAGTCTGTGCCCATCAATGCAGCCCCTCAGTCTGTGCCCATCAATGCTGACTCTGAGCCCCTCAGTCTATGCCCATCAATCCTGAGCCACTCAGTCTGTGCCCATCAATCCTGAGCCTCTCAGTCTGTGCCCATAAATGCTTACTCTGAGCCCCTCAGTCTGTGCCCATCAATCCTGAGCCCCTCAGTCTGTGTCCATCAATGCTGACTCTGAGCTCCTCACTCTGTACCCATCAAACCTGAGCTCCTCAGTCTGTGCCCATCAATGCTGACTCTGAGCCCCTCAGTCTGTGCCCATCAATCCTGAGCCCCTCAGTCTGTGCCCATCAATCCTGAGCCCCTCAGTCTGTGCCCATCAATGCTGACTCTGAGTCCCTCAGTCTGTGCCCATCAATGCTAACTCTGAGCCCATCAACCCTGAGCCCCTCAGTCTGTGCCCATCAATGCTGACTCTGAGCCTCTCAGTCTGTGCCCTTAAATCCTGAGCCCCTCAGTCTGTGCCCATCAATCCTGAGCCCCTCAGTCTGTGCCCATAAATGCTTACTCTGAGCCCCTCAGTCTGTGCCCATCAATCCTGAGCCCCTCAGTCTGTGCCCATCAATGCTAACTCTGAGCCCCTCAGTCTGTGCCCATCAAACCTGAGCCACTCAGTTTGTGGCCAACAATCCTGAGCCCCGCTGTCTGTGCCCATAAATGCTTACTCTGAGCCCCTCAGTCTGTGCCCATCAATGCTGACTCTGAGTCTCTCAGTCTGTGCCCATCCATCCTGAGCCCCTCAGTCTGTGCCCATCAATCCTGAGCCCCTCAGTCTGTGCCCATCAATCCTAAACCCCTCAGTCGGTGCCCATTAATCCTGATCCCCTCAGTCTGTGCCCATTAATCCTGAGCCCCTCAATCTGTGCCCATCAATCCTGAGCCCCTCAGTCTGTGCCAATAAATGCTGACTCTGATCTCCTCAGTCTGTGCCCAATGCAGACTCACCAGAGTCTAGTTCACACAGCGGGCATTTCCCACTGTGTCACGGAGCTTGTATCTGAATTCTTCGGCGCCGCTGTAACAGGGTCCCGCCTCCTATACCGACTCCTCCTTTGATAGACGGAACTTCCATCTATCACAGGAGGAGCCAGTATAGGAGGCGGAACTCTGTTACAGCGCAGCTGAAGAATTCAAACGCAAGCTCCGTGACATGTCTATGTCATGCACAAGAGAAAGAGGAGGAGGGAGGGGACTCAGGGAGGACTCTGCAGTCTGTACTTGAATCGGCCGTGGACACTGCAAGGACCGCTCACAGACACCAGTGTCCCTGGCGGTGTCTGTGAGCGGTCCTTGCGGCGCGCAGCCATTACTTTGACAAGCTGTCACTGAAACCAACCCTCTGAGTCATCGGCCCACCGGTAGTCCCGATGGCCAGTACATACCTTGCCACCTCTAGTGGAGCAGTAAACAGTAGTAACGTTTAATCTACTGAGTGCTGGAATTATATTGCCAGAGTGCATTTATGGCAGCAATGCTAGTCTTAACCAACCGGGTATGCACTGTGCAAAAGAAAAGGAGGATGGTAGCAGAGGGGGTAGGGGAATAATGGGGGCTTACAGAATAATTATTACGGGAGAAGCAGTCCTTTGAGATGTTTCTCTGCTGGCTATTGTTGGGGCCTTTTAATAGCGTCCTTGCACTGAATGACAGTCCCAGTTAACCTGCATGTGGTATAGGTACAGTATAGTTTCGGCACAGGTGCAAGGTAGATGGGATTCAAATACGATAAAGGTTCTATATAATGCGGTATAGGCATAGGCGTGCACGGGGTGTGCTGGGTGTGCCTGGGCACACTCTAATCACTTTGTGCACATTAGCATTATTGCTTTGTTTGCCAGCAGGGAGATGGGATAGACCTCCCACTGACAAGCCCTGCCATAAGTGTGTGTGTGTATATGTACATATGTGTGTGTATATTGTCAGGGGTTAGCTCAAAGGGGATCACCTTCCCTGGAAAAAAGGTAGTCCAAATGGCAGGTTTCTTAAAATCTGACTTGTAGCCAGTTTCATTTTTAAAAGGTTGCATGAAAATAACACAAACAAAACAGAAAATAAATCCTTGCCATCCAGGCACTAACTGAATATTGCAGGTTCCTAACTAAACAGGTGAAGGCCTTCTCCCAGTCACCCAAAAAACAAAGATAATGCAAACCTTTTCTCTTACAAAGCAATCTTCACATAAGCAGCTCTCTCAGGTTTTGGCTTCCTGAGTCCCAGGCCAAGAGCAATCCTTTGCTCTAGTTGTGCTTTATTTATACCACCTGTTGGTGGACACAAGTGGACCGCAAAATCTGGTCAGGAACCAATCCTGCCAAGGTGGCTGGTAAAACCCAGACCAGATTCTGCCTTAGTTCTCGGCAAATAAATGCATGCAAGGTGAATCATAGCGTCAATCAATCACCTCACCTTTCATCATGTCACAATATATATATATATATATATATATATATCAGGGCTCAAAATTTCAAGTCCTGAGCTACTAGCCAGGCCTCAAGGGTTACTCGCCACCAGTTGCCCCACCCAACTCAACCCTGCCCCGCCCCTAATTCCACCCCCTAAACACATCTGTCTATCAAAGTTCCTGGCCAGGGAGCGGGGCTGTATATGACATCGAGTGCGGGGAACATACAGCAATTGAAATGAAAGCTGTTATTGCTGTGTTCCCTGCGCTCTGATCATCCGGGCGGCTCTCCTCTCTCTTCCCTTCTGCGATCGCTGGGAGAAGGAGTCCCATTCAACCCCGCCTGCCAGCAGTGCTAGTAGGTAACTAGTGTTGTCCTGAAAGACTACTGGAAAAAGACGTTACCGGTAAGCGTAACTTTAATTTTCCCTCCCCATCTTTCAGGACAGCCACAATGAGAGGATAGACGAGTCCTTTCCACGTAGGGTGGGACTACGGCTTGCAAAACCTTTCACCCAAAGGCTTGCTCATTCTCCGACACCAGGTCCACCCTGTAATGTTTTACAAAGGTGGCGAAACTGGACCACACTGCTGCTTTGCAAATTTGCTCTGGCGTCGCTCCAGCCCTTTCCACTTGAGAAGCCGCCATAGCCCTAGTAGAGTGTGCTTTTATACCAACAGGAACTTCTTTTCCTGCTAACGTATAGGCCTGGCCAATGGTTACCTTGAGTGATCTGGCAATAGTGCGTCAAGATGCTTTATACCCCTTTCTTACCCCAGAAAACAAAATAAACAAAGCGTCTGACTTCCTTAGTGTTTTCGTCAGCTCTAAGTACTGCAGAATACATCTCCTTACATCTAAGGTGTGGAATTGAAATTCCCTTTCTCCTAAGGGAATAGGGCAGAAAGTGGGTAAGACTATCTCCTGGCTTCTATGAAACATCAAAGCCACTTTAGGTAAGAATGCCGGATCAGTTTTGAAAACTACCCGATCCGAAAATGCAACACAAAAAGGGGTCTGATTAATAAAGCCTCTATTTCGCTGACACTCCTGGCAGTTGTCACTGCAATCAAAAATACTGTCTTGAAAGTAAGATTCTTTAGGGGACAATTCTCTAAAGGTTCGAATGGTGGCTCCTTTAGGGCCTGTAAGGCTATAGATAGGTCCCACTTGGGGAAGGGTGGGCCTTGAACTGGTCTTTGTCTTCCTAGAGCTCTGAAAAATCTGACCACCCAAGGCTTGGCGGCCAGGGGTTTTTCCAAATATGCACTAAGTGCTGATACCTGGCTCTTAAAGGTACTCATGGCTAACCCTGCACTGCAAAAAGTTTCCTGCGCACCATTCATTAAAGCAAACCCAGACCTTTTTGTAGATCCTCTTTTCAACTGTGGCGAACTGCACAGTCGGTATGTACCTCACGGCGTCCCTGGGCTCTCCCTTACAGGGCTTCAAGCAGCCACAGTCTCTCTGACTGTCAGGCCAGGTTCCCAAAACAGTGTCTCCCCACCGGAGGAAACACAAACAACTGAAGTCCGGCAGGGGGAAGTGGAATTTTATTGGCTGGCGCAGTGTTTCCTAATAAGGGGAGGAGCCAAGGTCTCTCATTGTGGCTGTCCTGAAAGACGGGGAGGGAAAATTTTCTCCCTGCAAATGAATGCCATAATGTGCTAGTATGCATCACATACTAGCACATTATGAAAGACTTACCTGAAAACTAAGCCCTCCAGCGTCGCAATGTCACCACTGCCTGGGCTTCCATCTTCACCTGATCTTCCTTCCAGGTTCGCAGGCAGCCGCCGTTTCATTGGCCAGGCCGCGATGACGTCACTCCCATGCATGCACGTGGGAGTCGCGGCCATGGACCGGCTTTCTCTATGGATGGCACTCCGTCCATTGAATGCACAGTGTGCATGCCCCGGTGACATCACCAGCGCTGCTAAAGTAATAATATCCTAAACGGTGCATGTTTAGGTGATATTTACTGTACCGGTAAGGCTTATTTTAGGTTTACCTGTAGGCAGGGCTTCTGTTCGAAATCATGGGGCCTCCTACAGCCTTCCTGACAGGCCCCTCCTCAACCCCGCCTCCACCCCCCTAAAGGTTCCATTGAAGAGCGGCACTGACATTATCTGCCTATGCTCCAAAAATGAAAAAAAAAAAGTTTCTCCTCTTCTCCCACCTCCTGGGTTCCTCTGTTGATGTGATGTGGCCCAGGGAAAGTAATTTAAGTCCTGATAAGCAAGTAGGAGTGGGGATGTGGTCTGGTAAAATCAATGTATTCATTTGGCAGAAATGAACAATAAAGCTGCCCTGGGCTTCCCCTGTTTAACTGAGAGAGAGCGGCGCCACTCTGAGTGCAGTATGTCAGTTAACATTCAATGTTTAATAAAACAAAGATCAACTCAAATTTTTATGAGATACAATGTGCGTGGCATAAGTAGCTTGGGCTCAGGGGCGTAACTAGAAATAGCAGGGCCCCATAGCAAAATGTTGTATGGGGCCCCCCCTGCAAACAGCCCCCCCCCCCCCACAGCTGCCCTGGTGTCAATGCAGCGTGACCTGTGCCACATACAGCGTGACCTGTGCCCCATACAGCGTGACCTGTGCCCCATACAGCGTGTCCTGTGCCCCATACAGCGTGACCTGTGCCCAATACAGCCTGGTCTGCCTGTGCCCCATACAGCCCCACCTATGCAGAGGAAGAGGCAAGCCACCCGGATCAGCAGAGAGCGGGATTACCCGCTGTAATAGCTTTCATTTGAATTTCCTGTCTTCCCGGGGCTCATCGTCACATAGCCCCACCTCTTGGCCCTGCCACATACAGCGTGACCTGTGCCCCATACAGCGTGACCTGTGCCCCATACAGCGTGTCCTGTGCCCCATACAGCGTGACCTGTGCCCAATACAGCCTGGTCTGCCTGTGCCCCATACAGCCCCACCTATGCAGAGGAAGAGGCAAGCCACCCGGATCAGCAGAGAGCGGGATTACCCGCTGTAATAGCTTTCATTTGAATTTCCTGTCTTCCCGGGGCTCATCGTCACATAGCCCCACCTCTTGGCCCGACGCCTTTGATGACATCACATGTCCCGCATTGGATCAGCGTTCTGTCTATCAAAGGCCCCGGGCTAAAAGGTGGAGCTATGTGACTTGAGCCCCGGGAACACTGCAAGTTCTAATGAAAGCTCTTACATTGCGCAATTCAGCTCTCTGCTGATACGGACAGCTCGCCCCTTCCTTTCCTCTCTCTTCCCCTGGCTGGGAGACTGTGCCGGCAGTGCTCTTATCCTCACTGGGCCCCACTCGGCTGCGGGCCCCATAGCGCCCGCATGGTTCGCTATGGTGGTAGTTACGCCCCTGCTTGGGCTCCTGCAGTCCAGTTGGGCAGCGGTGGTGGTCAGCAGTTCTCGGCGGCTCCGGTGGTGCCCGAGGCTCCAAGGTTGAAGACAGTCACACAACAAGCACGTCAGCGGTGATGGACGGGAGGCGTGGTCAAACGACGAAAAATTAATATAATAAAATCAACATGAAAATTAATGAGTTTGTTAAAAAATGGAAGTTATGGATTATTATCAGCATGATTGCTGATATAATTTTGTCCACCGTGGTATACTTACAAACGGAGTTAGCAGAAACATGACAATCACTAATGATCGTAAGTGCCTGTAGAAAAATATATGTAAAGGATATATATAATAAGTTATCTATAAAAATATCCATTAAAAAATCTCATGAATTATCCATAAAAAGGTTTATACATTTTTGTTGCATACATATATCTACACATATAGGCTCCATGCACACTGGACGTTAAAATAACATTTTAAAAACACCAGTAGCTTTGCAGTGAGTCTTTCAACGTTTTTTTAACATTTTTCCAATAGCGTTTATTAGCGTTTTTTAGCCTTTTTCCGCGTTAGCAGTTTTTTTTTTTATTTGCGTTTTTTTTTTTTTTCAATGGATCAAAACCTTTTAAAAAACGCCAGTGAGCCGCGTTTTTTAGCGTTTATCGACATTTATCAGCGTTTATGAACGTTTGCCGTTTTTTGTGGTCAGAAAAACTACTCCTTAACGCGATTTTATGGTGTTCAGACAACAGCCCATAAACTCCACTGCTGATAAACATCCAAAAACGTCCATGTGTGCATGGACACATAGGATAACATAGAGGGGAGTTTATGGGCTGTTAAAAAAAAACGCCCAAACTCCCAAAAACGGGCGTTTATGAGCTTCAGTGTGCATGGAGCCTTATAGTATGTGTACATACAGGCAAAGATACATGTATACTTGAACATGGAAAAAAGAGACCCTCTCCATGCAATGGGAGTAGGAGGTATAGAGGGGCTTTCACACAGATTTTGAGTTTATTTAATATAGCAGAAAACATTAGGAGATTATTGAAGTAGATGCAAAGTGGAAGTAGTATAATATATTGCAAGATTATATTTTGCTTACTCCTTTTAAACGAGTACTCTCGTTTAGTAGTAACGAGTACTCTCGCGAGTAGTAAGCTTTAGACTCCCTTTTGTGTTTTTCAGGTTCTCCTGTGTTTCTTTGATGCAAAAATACTTTTATCTACATAACTCAATCGTTTATCCTGAAATTTACAATTAAATGACTCATCCCTTATAGTGGACCTGAACTCAAAAAGTGAAGATTTTATATGTAGGAGGGAATATAAAGAAATGGTAATTTTGCCTAAGCAGTACCCTGAAAAATCACTTCTTTTTAAATTTCTCATAAAAAATAGCAGTGTGCTGCTTGACATATGACTGTGCCTAGTCGCTTCTGTACTGTAGCCTCATACTGTATCTGCTCTGTGAGATCCCCTAAGGCACTGCTGCATCTGACTGCTAGTCTCAACAGATTTGAGTGAGATTTGTCAATACTGTGTTGTGCAAAGATCATGCTGTGTGGAACTACCCGCCACGAGGATGTGCTACAAGAACTGTTGTATGTTTCCCTGTATATGATGAGGATTTGCGGTTTTATCTAAGTCTCATGCTGTGGAGCGCTACACAGCTGTTTAATGTGAGTAATTTTATTTGAATTTTAATAAACTGTTTTTATAGAAGTCCAGCCTGGGCTCATTTGGCTGGACTTCTCCTATGGGTCACAGGAGTGCAATTAGTTTTGCACTCCTGTGACCCGTTTTCAGCAGAGAGCGGACTGAAGTCTACTCTCTGCTGATGTCGCACAGATTAGTGAAGGCACCGCGTCATCCCGACTCTGGGAATCCGGATCCATCAGGTGCCTGGACTGATGGCCGTCTCAGCTTCTCAGCGAGCCGCTGGGAGGCTGAGACGGCTGCTCCCCACCCCTCCACAGCTCAGGGCTCCAGTGAGTGTTCGGTGTTCGGTGGCTCGGTTCACAGTGCAGAGGCAATGGGGGGGACAGATGCTGCATCCACCTAGGTAAGTATAATTATGGGAAAAAAAAAACAATTTCCATACTTCTCTTTTAAAACAGAAAGCAGTATTATTCCTTTGTGTTTCTCTTGAGTTGCAGCGATAATCTAAGGCAGAGTGGAGGTTGGATACCTAACCCCTTGGACAAATGCAGTATATGCTGGTTTGACCACCTGAAAACAGGGGTTCATTAACCACTTGACATCCGCGCTATGGCCGAATGACGGCCACAGCGCGGACCTACATTCCCGGGAGGCCGTCATATGACGGCCTCCCCTGTGCACGCTCCCTGCGCGCGCCCTACAGGGCGCGCGCCGGGCGCGGTGTGATCACCGAGTCACTGAGACTCGGCTGATCACCGATCTGAGTAAGGGGCCGGTCCCGGCCCCTTACCATGTGATCAGCTGTCAGCCAATGACAGCTGATCACATGATGTAAACAGGAAGATCGGTAATCGGTTTTTTTTTTACTCGCGCTGACAGCGCGAGTAAAGAAAAAAGCCGATCACCGGCTCAGATGCCAGGGACATCAGTCCCAAAGTAAGAGCACAAAACATTCTCATCAGTGCCACCCAAAAGTGCCACCTAACAGTGCCACCTAACAGTGCCCACAGTGCCACCTAACAGTGCCCACAGTGCCACCTAACAGTGCCCACAGTGCCACCTATCAATGCCAACAAGTGCCACCTATCAATGCTCACAAGTGCCACCTACCAATGCCCACCTGTAGTGCCAATCAGTGCCACCTGTCAGTGCTGCCCATCACTGCCACCCATCAGTGCCCATCACTGCCACCCATCAGTGCCCATCACTGCCACCTATCAGTGCCCATCACTGCCGCCTCATCAACGTACATCAATGAAGGAGAAAAATTACCCGTTAAAATTTTTTTATAACAAAATATAAAAAAAAAAATTTTTTTTTTTAAAAAAAATTCAGGTTTTTAAATTTTTTTAACAAAAAGTAAAAACCGCAGAGGTGATCAAATACCACTAAAAGAAAGCTCTATTTGTGGGAAAAAAATGATAAAAATTTCATTTGGGTACAGCGTTGTATGACCGCGCAATTGTCATTCAAAATGCGTTAGCGCTGAAAGCTAAAAATTGGTCTGGATAGGAGGGGGGTTTAAGTGCTCGGTAAGCAAGTGGTTAATAGAGGCGAGCACACACCCAAAAAGGGCACCAAAGTTTTAGGATTTTGCTATTACTGGAAACTACATGGTGGTGGTGTGGTGTGTTCCCGACCGGCTCCCGCAGATATACTGAGGCAGAATGGCTCTCCTTGGCGAAAACCTGTATATGTATGTCCTTCCCCTTTTCGGCCATCAGAGGGCGCGCGCGCCGCTGCATGCCAAGGAACCCGTGTGTGGCCGGCGGACGCGATCGTCGCCGGCCATGAGCGATTGCATGCACGAGCGTCAGCATGGGGATTTGTGTGTATAAACACACAAATCCCCATGCTGTCAGAGGAAAGGACACATGCCGTTTGTTCCTAGCAAGTAGGAACAGCGACAGGTCTCCTCTCCTGCTCAGTCCTATCCCCATTAGACATGTGCGATTAGTTTCGTACGAATCGGAAATACGAATTTTTATGCATACGAATTTTGTACGAAATACCAAATTTCGTTTACGAACTTCGGATTCAAATTCCGTTACAACAGAATCGGACAAAATAAGAATTTTCATTAATTACGATTATCCATTATGATGAAGTTAAAAACCCCAGGAAGTCAGCACAGCACAGGAATAGTGGGAGTCCCTCATAATGATAAATTCATCATAACAAACATTCGTAATTGTTACGAAAAGTTAACGAACCTAACAGTTAAAAACCCAGGAAGTCAGCACAGCAAGGGGATGGTGGGAGCCCCTCATAATGGGCACAGCGGGTGAACAGACCTGGGAACTCAGCACAGAGATGGTGGGAGCCCCTCACAATGGGCACAGCGGGTGTACACGCAGACTCGGGAACTCAGCACAGGGATGGTGGGAGCCCCTCATAATGGGCACAGCGGGTGTACATGCAGACCCGGGAACACAGCACAGGGATGGTGGGAAGGTCACAGTGGGTGTACAGACCTGGAAACTCAGCACAGGGATGGTGGAAACCCCTCATAATGGGCACAGTGGATGTACAGACCTGGGAACTCAGCGCAGGGATGGTGGGAACCCCTCATAATGGGCACAGCAGGTGTACACTCAGACCCGGGAACTCAGCACAGGGATGGTGGGAACCCTCATAATGGGCACAGCAGGTGTACAGACCTGGAAACTCAGCACAGGGATGGTGGGAACCCCTCATAATGGACATAGCAAGTGTACAGACCTGGGAACTCAGCACAGGGATGGTGGGAACCCCTCATAATGGGCACAGCGGGTGTACACTCAGACCCGGGAACTCAGCACAGGGATGGTGGGAACCCCTCATAATGGGCACAGCGGGTGTACAGACCAGGGAACTCAGCACAGGGATGGTGGGAACCCCTCATAATGGACACAGCGGGTGTACAGACCCAGGAACTCAGCACAGGGATGGTGGAAACCCCTCATAATAGACGCAGCGGGTGTACAGACCTGGGAACTCAGCAGTCAGCACAGGGATGGTGGAAACCCCTCAAAATGGGCACATTGGGTGTACAGACCTGGGAACTCAGCACAGGGATGGTGGGAACCCCTCATAATGGGCACATTGGGTGTACAGACCTTGGAACTCAGCACAGGGATGGTGGGAACCCCTCATAATGGGCACAGCGGGTGTACAGACCTGGGAACTCAGCACAGGGAGGGTGGGAAACTGCCATCCCGCTCCTTGACAGCAAGGTGTGAGGTTGCTAGTTCCTTTGCTCCTGTGCTTCCAGAGACCAGGGACTAGAGTTGCTCCTCTGCCCCAGGAGTGATGCAGGATCCTGGGGAGGACCCTGGCGGAGGCCCCAGCCTGTGGACGACACTGGGCCTGGCCCAAGGAAAGATGAGTCCCTGTCTGCCTTTAGACGGATGGTTATTGAAACACTGAAGCGGATTGAGAAGGAAGAAGAGAAGTTGGTAGCTTTGAAAAATTAATTTAAAAAGAAAAAGCAGATTTGTGCCAAAGTGTTCAGCAAGAAAAGACCGGCTCTGAGGCCTGAGTTGAAAGACCTGGAACAAGCTCTGTGGAAACAGAAAGAACTGGTGAGTTCTCTGAAGGAGAATAGTGGAGCATTTAAAGAAAAATATAAGAATGAAGAAAGATTCAGCCAAATGAGAAGAGGAGCCTCTTCCTGCGTGGAGGGTGAGGAGACCAGTGAGGAGATGCAGCTACAGACAGCAGAGAGTGAGAAAGTGGGCCTGGAGGATGAGCCCAGCTCTTCAACACCTCAGACATCTTCTGAGTCCTCAATGGTGGAGGCCTCTGTCCCATTCACTCCCCAGCAATGTGGAACATCTGAGCAGGAGGTTGAAGGTTCTGGCATGCTGGATTTCATCAATAAACTTGAATCCCCTCCAGGTGTGGCTTCCCAGGATGATGAGGAAAAGATGGACGCCGTTCCTAGATCTGTGGAAGAAAGACTTGTGGAGAGACAAGGTGCAGGTACAGTGTGTGTGCAGGATGGTGTGAACTTTAATGACAATATGCTTGCTAAGAGTTGTAGTGCTGCAGGCAGTCAGCCCAGACCCATAGACAATGTACAGCATGCAATAACATCTACTAATAACTATCAGCTTCAGTCTGCAGAGAGGTCCATGGACAATACAGAGACTTTGCCTGGACCAGGCACAGCGGCTGTTCCTGTGAATGGTGGAGGAGATGCTGGGTGCAGTAGTGCTACAACTTTCCAGGATTCTGCAGCAGCCATGACTGTGATTGATCCCAGAAAAGAAACTGTGTGTTCGGGGGAGGGTCCTGCCTCTGCTAATCAGAAGACTGCTATCCCAGCTGATTCAAACTCTCTGCCAGCAGGTTTGAATGTGTCTAAGGACAAGACTGCAAATGCTGCTGGTGTAAGAAAAACTTATGCTGGTGTTGCTGCTACAAGATCTGGGAGGGGGCAGCAAGCAGGGAAGGAGCATGAAAATGTTTTATCTTCCTCCCTGTTTAAAAGGAGGAATGTTGTTCAGTTAAAATGGGAAGGCGGTGGAATCCCCCCACATAGGAGGACAGTGGTGGATAAGGTTCTGCAGATGGGGTTTACACCCACAGATATCTTCGCCCTGATCAGTCCAGCAGGTTCCTATGAATATGATTTGTCCTTTATCCGTCCGGAATCTTTGGACATATTTTGAGAGAAGTATGAACACGTGTGTAGGGGCCTGCCGGACTGGAAAGGGCTCATCCCAAAGCTTGTTTCACGCCAGCCCCTCATTAAAATGGTCACAATTTTGGTCCGCAATGAGTCCATACCGCAAGGGGATTTATCTGTATGGTTGAGGAGGTATGGAGACGTCCTGAGCCCCCTAAAAAAGATTGTGGACGATCAGGGAATATGGACGGGGGGATGGTCTGTGCAGCTGAAATTAAAGGTCATTGATAATGTCGTCCAGCATCTGCCATCCTCAGCTTTCCTGGGGAGGGACAGGCTGACCATCTTCTATCCAGGCCAGCCAAAGCTCTGCAACAAATGTGGAGATAAAGGGCATCTTGCATCCTCCTGTACAGTGATGAAGTGCTCTCTGTGTCAGGGTATAGGACATTTGGCGAAGGATTGTAATATCATCAGGTGCAATCTGTGCAATGCGGTGGGACATCCTTACAGTCAGTGTCCTGAGGCAATGCACAACAATCCTGAGCTCATGAGAGAGTTCTTCCGCCTGGACATGGGGGATGCTCACAGCTCAGCAGCTGGGGTGCCTGTGAGTCTATCTGAGTCTGTGCCAATGCCTAATGTGTCTCCCCAGTCTGTGACGCCCCAGTCTGTGCCAATACCTAATGTGTCTGTGTCTCCCCAGTCTGTGCTTTTACCTAGTGTGCCCGTGTCTTCTGTAGGTAAGGTATCAGTTGCCGAAAATGTGTCCAATCCTTCTGTGTCTGTGTCTTCTAAAATTGCTGAGGCAGCAAGAGGTGCTGAGGCAGGTGCGTCAGGTGTGGTGCCAATCCCCCTCCCCCGACGCTGCAGGGTTTCTATTGAGGATCGTGGGGTGCAGAGGAGTGGGGAAAATGGTGGAGAGGCTGGCCTGGTGGTAGATAAGGGAAGGGGGAGTGGGGGGGAGGGGTGTGAAGGGGAGGATAGGTGTGGGGAGGCTGTTGAATCTGGTTTGTCTAAGGATGATATGGAGTGGTTGGAGGATAGGAGGAGGAGGGGCAAAAGAAGGAAAAAAAAGGGCTTCAGTTACCTTAAATCCTAAAGTTTTGCCTTTGGAAAATAAGTTTAAGGTCCTTTCAGATGATGAGGATGAATGGGACTCATTGAGTTCTGCATCCTCTATGGAGGATGAGTGCCAGGGTGCAGGACTTGCACCTGATTAACATCTATGGTCCCCAGACGAAGTGGGACAGGAAATGCCTCTTTACAAAGATTAAGCCTTTTCTTTTTACGGCTCAGCAGGTTATCTTTGGAGGTGATTTCAACACCATTACTAGGTCTAAAGACAGGAGAGGTTTCAGAGATAAGCTGGGCTATGACACCCTTTTTCTTAATGCAATAGTTAGGGAAGCAGGTCTGGTAGATGCGCGCATTAAGCGCTGCCCAGACAGCACGAGGTTCACTTTTCAGCGAGGTAATAGTCAGAGTAGGATAGATAGGTTTTTTTTAAAGGGAGACTCCGCTTTTTCGGTACCTGTGTGTTGGGCAGTGGAGTTTTCTGATCACTGTATTCTATCTGTGACTCTGAATGCCCCAGACATGCCACCTAGGGGGAGGGGTATCTGGAGATTGAATTCGGCCCTCCTGGAAGACGATAGAGTAAGACAATCCTTTGAGGATTTTTTCAAGCACAGGTAACGATCCTAGACTTTTGCAACAAGTCAGAATGGTGGGAGCTTGTTAAACAGCGGACTGTTGGGCTTTTCAAGGCCATAGGAAGAAAGAAGCAGCAAGATAAGTATATCACCTACCAGTGTTTGCGGAGGAAACTTGACCGCCTTGTTTCGAATGGAGGAGATTCTGGGGCTCTCTGAGGTGAAGTTCCTCCTTAGGAGACATCAATATGACCGGCACGCCTCTTTGGTTCAGGAGAGGGATTACGGGAAATACCATTCGCCTGACCCTTACCAGAACTGTAAACAGAGCGTAGCAGTTAAGACGGTCAATGGCTTGAGGGACAGTACGGGCTCTCTGACGAAGTCTAGGTCAGGGACCCTGGAGGTTGTCAGGTCATACTATGCCGATCTCCTGGGAGGAAGGAACCTTGATCGGACAAGGATGTTGGGTTTTTTGGACTCTACACCAGGACTGGAAAGTAATGTTCTTTTGATGAATTTGACAGATGAAATCACCGCAGATGAGGTCATCCAGGCTATTGATAAACTAGCCATCAAGAAAACGCCAGGGCCAGATGGTTTGACAGCTGAGTTCTATACATTTTTTAAGATGATCCTGGCTCCCTACCTTGCGGAGGTTTTCAATGGCTGTTTGAATGAGGGTTCTCTCCCTCCCTCCATGAGGCAATCTGCAGTGATCCTTCTGTCAAAGGGTAAAGATCCTTCCGTGATTGAGAATTGGTGCCCCATTAGCCTTCTTAATGTCGATAGAAAGATACTGGCAAAGATTTTCTTCTGGCGATTATCACCAGTTGCAGGCAGTTTGTTATCCCGCCACCAGCACTGTTCGGTCCAAGGTAGAAGCACTTTCTCAGCGGTGTTAGCTGTCCGGGAGGCCTTGGAGCGTTGTAGGGCTGCTGGTTGGGGTAAATTTTTGCTGACATTGGATCAGGCTAAGGCCTTTGATCGGGTTAATCATGAGTACTTGTGGCTCCTTCTTGACAAATATGGCCTGGAGGGGGGTTTCATTGATTGGCTCAAGATTTTGTACAAAGGGGCTGAAAGCTTTCCTCTGGTTAATGGTTGGGTCGGGCAGCCCTTTGCGCTCGGCTCAGGTGTGCGTCAGGGGTGTCCATTGAGTCCTCTGCTATATGTGTTTGCAATCGACCCCTTCATTAGAAGGCTAGAGAGTGGACTTTTGTGTAGGGTACCATTGGGCATCGCTGGTGAGCCTCCTTTGAAGGTTGTGGCCTATGCTGATGATGTTTCTGTTTTTGTCTCTGGGACTGCGGAGGCACAGGAGGTGGTCTCAGTGATAGGGCAGTATGCAGAGGCATCAGGTTCAAAGGTCAACCAGGACAAGTGTGAAGCTTTCTGGATGGGCATGGAAGGTGAGAGCTTTGTTCTCCCGGATGACTTCCCGGAGCCCCAACAAAAAATTTGAGTTCTAGGCTTTGAATTCGGCCCAGGTGACTATGGTCATGCAAATTGGGTGAACAGGCTGGAGAATGCCGATGCCAATGTGGCAACCTGGAAAGGTTGGCAGCTTTCCTTGAGGGAAAAGGTTGATCTGATCAAGACTTACCTGATTCTGATTTTTCTGTATGTCAGTTTTGTTTGCATTTTGCCAGTTTCTCTCTATACCAGGATCTATAGTTGTTTTTTCCAGCTGTTATGGGGGAACAGAATAAACCTTGTCAAAAGGAATGTGACTTACCTTCCTAGGCGGGAGGGTGGCCTAGGGATGGTCAACCCTGTAGTCTTTTTCTCTCTGATGTTTGTGAAGTACAATCTTGATAACATGTTGGCAGAAAGACCGCCTGGGTGGGTTGGTATTTTCCAGTCCTGGTTTAGGCCCTTTCTGCGAGACTGGGAAAATGGTGGGCCAGTGAAAAGCCTGAGGGTCAAGCATGAACAGCTCCCGGCTTATGTTGCCCCGTGTTTGAAAATGCTTTGGCAGTGGCAAGTAACAGCAGGAGAAGTCAGATCTCTTCCAAGGAAACTTCTTAAGAAGCGGATCAAGAGCTCTGCTTTTTGCGAGCCACTGGCCTTGAGGGATTGCCCAAGCCTGGTTTTGGGGGTGGGTTTGCGATTGATTAATTTGGAGAGAATCCCAATGAAGTTTAGGGATCAGGCTTGGCTTGCCTTTCATGGTAAACTATATGTGAAGGGCAACTTGAAGTTTCTTTCCATGAGTGATCGGGGCTGCCCGAGAGTGGAGTGTGGAGGAGTGGTGGAGTCCATGGATCACTTTCTACTTCAATGCCCTTTTAATATAGAGGTGTACAAGAGGGTTGGGAGGCTCTGAGTATACCCTTCCTCCCCCATATGAGTTATGCAGAGTGGGTGTATGGGGCATTCCAGATTCGTCGGGATTATGATTAGGAAACACTTTTTTTAGTTAGTCTAGTAGTCCGTTATTTCACGTGGCGTGCACGGTGTCAGGTATCCCTATGGAGTAAAATCCTCCCTGTCAAAGTGGTGGTGCAGGACATTCTGGGTGAGGTTGGGAAGATTCAGGGTCTTGAGAAAGGCAGGTGGCAGCAGGAGGCCTGGATAAGGGCGTGGAGGAATATCAGGACTCTGTAGCTGCTGCATGTTGATCTCGGGGTGTGCGGCTTTTCTTTGTATTCTTGATTCACTCCCCTAGATTTTCAAGATCAAATCTATTTTTGATAAAAGGCTACATGCATGGTGACAGTGATGTTCCTTAGTCTGGCTCTCCCGTAGGGATTGTGTTGTGCGCAATTTGGTTTGTACCATTTATTATGTTCTTGTTTTGTATAATCATATTCAATTATTTTGTAAATATGTTTTATTTATTTATTATGGTTTTATTGTATATAAGTTGTTGTTTGTAAGATTTTTCAATAAACAAAATTAACCCCTCATAATGATAAATTCATCATAACGAACATTCGTAATTGTTACGAAAAGTTAACAAACCTTCGTATTTCGTACAAATCCAAATTGAATTTCGGACACGAATTACGAAATACGAATTAATTCTTTTTTTTTTTTTATATTCTTTATTTTTCAAAATGTTATCATACACAATAATGAAAATAGAAAGATGAAGAGAAACAGAAACACCTTTTACCCCTAACGACATAATAGGGGTACCAATTGCAAAAAATATTACAATATTAAACTCCCTCTTCACCTCCTACTCCACCCCTACAAAACCCCTCCCTTCCCTCCCCTCGCTCACCCGGACCACTCTTCCCCCCTCTCTACAACCTTTTCACCTCACTATAATCCTTCGTTAGTTTAAATATTTTCCACTTTTCCCACCTCTTATTGAAACCCTCTCTTCCTCCTTTTTCACAATGCCTAAGTCCTTCCATACTATTAGTCTCCTCTATTTTATCGAACCATTCTCTTATTTTTGGACAGTCCACTTCCTTCCATTTTTTCGGGATCAGGATCTTTTTTTTTTAAAGGTGTTTATTTTCATTTTTAACCATCAAAAGAAGGACAAAACAAAATGAAAAGTACAGACAGTTGGTACATATATATAGTGCAATCAGCATCACAGTCCGGATAATAAATAAATGACCTCGGGATCAGACTCTTAGCGGCATTAATCAGATGTATCGTCATTGACTTTCTATATTCTTTTATTTGAATGTCTACCCCATGGAATAGACATATCCAGGGATCCTTGGGCAACTCTATATCAGTATTCTCCTTTATGTACTTTAATATTTCCTTCCAATAAGCTTTGATTTTAGGGCAACTCCACCAGATATGAGCCATAGTCCCTGTTTGTTTACAACCCCTCCAGCATTCCATTGTTAGACCCATTTGGTATTTCGCTTCTATGTCCGGGGTTCTATACCACCTAGTTATATACTTATAGTTCATTTCCGCAACTTTGATGTTTACTGATGACCCATGTACCAGCCTCTAAATTTTTCCAACCTCTTGGTTCTTTCCTCGTTGTCTTATTTCCCTCTCCCAACTTTTAATATATGACGGGACTTCCATCTCTTTTCCTTCAATAAGAATTTTATATATCCACGAGATACCTCCCCGTACTATTTCCATGTCCCATAGGCGCTCCATAGCTGTCAGGTCTTCCCCTCCTCTCACCGGGTATGATAGCGCTGCTACAAAGTGCTTAAGCTGGACGTACCCCCGTTCATTAATTTCAAATAAATCTTTTTTCACTTTTAATTCTTGCAGTGAGCAAATTTCCCCCCTATGTGTTATGTGTCGTAATTATCGAGCTATCGAGCTTTTACCTGGTGCAAAATAATTATTATCTTTTAGTGCCATTAGTGGGGAGTTATATTCCCATTTATTGTGTTTTGCAACAAATCCCAAACCCTCAACACATTATTTGTCAGTGTGTGTGTATTAACCCCCATTGCCCTATATTGTGGTGTTGTCCAAATATTCCTCCCTAAATTTGTGTCCGCCATTGAGTGCTCTATTTTTTACCCATCTTTTCTCGCTCTTCATCTTAGCCCATTCTACCACAAAAGAACCGCTTCATAGTACTTTTTAAAGTCTGGTACACCTAATCCACCCTGGGCTTTTCCTTTCTGAAGAATTACTAGGGCTATTCTAGGTTTCTTGTTTCACCAAATTAATTTCACCATTAAGGATTTAATGACTCTGAAATACACTGGGGGTATATAAACAGGGAGCATCTGAAACTTATATAATATTTTGGGGAAAATAATCATCTTTAGGGCATTAATCCTACTGATCCAGGACAAGGGTCGTGCTGCTATTTTCCTTATTTCTATTTTTAGTTCCTCTAACAGTGGTATATAGTCTGCCTGATAAATTTTCCCCAGGGATGGTGTCAATTTTATCCCTAAGTACTTAATTTCCGTCTCTCTCCAAGGAAATCGGAATTCCTGCCGTAGGCTCTGTTCTTCTTTTAAGTTTATATTTATATTTAATACCTCCGACTTGCCTGGGTTAATCTTAAAGTTGGATAGGTCCCTGTATTCCTTAAGTACTTTCAATAGGTTGGGCATAGAGATCTCAGGGTTAGAGACATCAAATAAAATATCGTCTGCAAATGCGGCCAGTTTGTGTGTCTCCCCTCCTACCTCTATGCCCCCTATGTCCACATTTCCCCTCACCGTTGCCAATAGTGGTTTCCTCGCCAGCACAAATAACAACGCTGACAACGAACAACCTTGTCTCGTCCTGTTATACATCCTAAAGGGGGTAGACAATGTTCCATTGACCTTTATAGATGCAGTGGGTCTCTTATACAGCACTTGTATCCACTCCATAATCCTTGGGCCTATCCCCATTCCTTCCAGGGTTCCCATCATGAATCCCCAGTCTACCCTGTCGAAAGCCTTTTCGGCATCGATCGACAGGCGTAGACTGGGGGTTCCTCCCTCTCTTATTTTCTGAAACAGCAAGAGTGTTCTTACCCCATTGTCTTTCCCTTCCCTTCCTGGTACGAATCCCACCTGGTTGGGATGGACTAGCTCAGACATTAACTCTTTCATCCTTGTTGCAAGCACCTTTGCAAACACCTTAGTATCTGTTTTCAACAATATCGGTCTGTAATTTGAGCACAGTGTGCTCTCCTTACCCTCTTTCAGGATAGTTGTTATTGTGGCCATTGAAGCTTCTATACTCATCCTGTACCTCACCCCTAGCCCATTAAAGTATGTACATAGCTTTGGGGTTAATATTTCTCTGAATTTTTTTTAAGTACTCCAACGTGAAGCCGTCCGGTCCTGGACTCTTCCCCGGTGGTGACTCTTTTAACACCTAATTTATCTCCTCTACTGTTATTGGTCTCTCCAGTGCCTGTGCTATTTCCTCAGATAACCGGGGGATATTAGTTTTTTGTACATATACTTTTATTTTTTCCAATCCTCCAGTTGTCCTTCCTGCTTCTGTTTAACCGAATATAGCTGCTCATAGAAATCTCTAAACACCCTCGCTATGTCTTTTGTGTTGTGTACCATTTCCCCTTTTTTATTTTGTATCTCCTCTATGAAGTTTATTGATCTTTTTTTCCTTAACATCCTTGCTAGGCACTTACTGTTTTTGTTCCCTCATTGATATCTTTCTTTGTCAACTCTGTTAAAGGTTTTCCTCATTTCCATCTCTAGAAGTTCTTTTAATTCGTCCCTTTTTATTATCAATTCATGCAGCAAGCCCAAATCCTGCCTTCTATTAATATTATTCTTTTTTAGGCCTTGTTCTAATATAAAAAAATCCTCTATTAACTCCTCCCTCTTCTTTATCCATTCCTTCTTCTTCCTTGCTCCTATTGAGATCAAGATCCCCCTGATATAGGCTTTATGGACCTCCCACAGAGTATTCTCTGCGATCTCATCAGTTTCATTAAAATGAAAGAATTGCTCCAACTCCTTTTTTATTATCTCCTCCCCCTGATTATCTAGGAGGTCCTTATTGAGCTCCCATGAATACGGTTGTTTCTGAACATCTGGGATATTAATTTTCATGGTCATTGGGGTGTGGTCCAATAGTGAGGTCATTTCTATATTTGTAGATATTACCAAGTCGAGCATCCTATGTTCAATCAACCAATAATCAATCCTTGTGTATGTCCCATGCACAGGGGAGTAGAATGTAAAATCCTGTGACTTAAATGTTGTATTCTCCATGCATCAACCAACTGGAGTTGGTGCAGTTGGTGCTTCATCGCTTTTAATTGGGTATTCCTTATACCCTGTGCATGGGACGTACTATCTTTTTCAGGATCCATACAAAAATTCAAGTCACCTGCAATAAAAACCCTTCCTGTATTAAACTCCCATAGCTTTTTGAAGATTTCACCTAGGTAGATTGTTGGGCCTCTATTTGGACAGTATATATTCGCTATGGTACACTCCATTCCCCATAGCTTCCCCTTTAAAAAGAGAAACCTTCCCTCTGGATCAAGTAATCTATCCTCCAGCGAGAAACAGACCGCTCTGTTTATTCCAATAGCTACCCCCTTTGACTTATTTGTCATCGAGTCTCCATAGTACCATATTGGGTACCGTGGAGAGTACAATTTCACTCTTGTTTCATGTGACAGGTGTGTCTCCTGGAGAGAAACCACACCTGCCCCATAAAGCTTGATCTCTTTGAGGATTTTGTTTCTCTTTGTTGGCGTATTTAACCCTCTAACATTGTAAGTAAAAAAATTAATTGTCAAATTTGGCTAAACAAAAAAGAAAGAAGCGCCCCCTGTTTTCCTGTAGGTGGGGTCTGTGATCCCATTTTGCGCACTTCACCACCTAGGGTGCGACTCCGACCACGGCCTCCTGTGTCCAGACCCCTCCCACCCCTCAATCGCTCCGAGGGGATGGAGGCGCAGGTACGGGCACACGGAGAAGGCCTGAGGCCCCCCATGAACCTCGAGCCTCACCACTTCCTCCAATCTTTGTTTTAAACCCCCCCCATACTCCCCGTCCCCTCAATCTCTTTAGTTCCTCATTTTATTTAAAAATTTTCACAGTCCTTTACACTCTCTGCCAATTCCTCAAGATCTTCCATAAACTTTAATCTCACTGTTTCTGTTGTTTAATGTTCACTTTCTGGACTCACTGTTTCTTCTGTTTAATGTTCACTTTCTGGACTACTAGTGATGCTGAGAACCCCCAGCTGTATTTAATATTGGCTGTTCTTAGTTGATCTAATAGAGGTTTTAATTGTCATCTTCGTGCCAAGGTTCCTGCCGATAAGTCTGTAAACACCTGGAGATCCACTCTCTCATACTGCAATGGGGGCAATCCTCTAAGTTTACTCCATATTTTGGCTTTGTCCTCGTATAGGTGGAATTTAACGATGACATCACGGGTACATCCTCATTCAGACCCGGGGGTTTCCCGGGGGTTTCCTGACCCTATGCACTCAGTCAATCTTTAACTCGTCACCTTGTCCTCTACCTAGTACTGGGTTAAATATTTTTTTCATTTTGTTATATAGGTCTTCCCCGTTCTGTTCTGGTAGTGCTCTGATTCTTACATTTTGAGGACTGTTTTGGTTTTCTTGATCTTCCAACTTATATAAAATATCCCTGTGATCTGTTTGCAGTTTTCTTATTTGTGCTTTTAATTCTGATATTTCTTGGGCTTGTTTTCCTGTTTTTTCCTCTGCTTCTTCTACTCTCCTCAGCATATGGCCCATATCCGTCCTTACATTAGTAATCTCGCTTTTAATCGAATTTTCCAATTTGGCAAACATTTACATCATTTCCATTTTAGATGGAATTTGTGATACAGTCCTGTTTTCTTCCATTTTACTTGTATTCAGTTCTGTTTCAGTTCCAATATCTTCCCTAGTTTTATCCCCTTGGTGCCCTTTTTGTTTCACCGCCTCATTTTTTTTTCTTTTTCACCTTGTTGTTTTTTCTCCACTACAGGGCTTTTGGGGCTCACCTCCTTTCTTGTTAAGTATTTCTGAATTGTACTCGAGTTTAAACTCTCTTTTGGGGTCTTAGGTTCCATCACTCTCTGAGTCCGGCCTCTCATATTTACTTTTAAAGTTTTCTTTCTCCCCAGATTGATCTCCACTTATAAATAAGCCAGGGCATGTGTGGCTTTACCAAATGTTTATTGGTGGAATGAACTTTTTAGGCGTAATCCTTACCCCCCCTCCTCCCAGCTTTCCTACCTTCAAAAGGATTTGCATCTACTATGCTACGACATAACCCTCCATGCACTCTTAGAGTCCACTAATTCGTATGAAGTCCAAGGAAATAACAGAGGTATATTTGGTCAACAGGAATTCACAGAACACAGTCTTTCAAAATCTTTACCATCACCTCTAGACCTTGCCTGTTTTTTTTTCGTTTTTTTTTTACCCCCAGCAGGGATCATGCAGTCATAAAAAAAAGGAGGAAAAAGAAAGTTCTAGTACTTTATCCTCTCTTTTGGAGACATTCAGCATCAGGTCAGAATATACAACTCATCCCTTCAACAAAATCGTTGTTTGTGTGAAAAAATACATGAGATTTGTATCTTGCTGGAGGAGCATTAACTAATTGCTGACAGTTCAGAGATCAATTACCTAGGGAGAAATTATCTTTGCAGCTTCACCATCCAGTCGTCCCCACTCCCCTGGAGGAGTTCTCACCCCTACTCTGGGTGTTTTGTGGTATAGATGTATGGCTCAAAGAACGTCCTGGCCCATTCGCTATTCATTCGCTACACATTCGCTACACTCCTCAGGTATTCTCCGCTGTCCTTCTTTATTCAATCTGGACTTATGACATAGAGGGGGCTAGCAGGGGAAGTGGAGGGGGGAAGGGGTAGCAGGTTAGGCTGGTCCGGGCGAACTCCCCGTGCACTTCTCCGCTCTCCTCCCGTGCACTGCTCCCCTTCCCGGCCCACTCCGGTCCTCGCTCACGGTGTGTGTGTTCGGAGGCTTTCACCCGCCGGAGCTTTGCGGTCTCTCACCATTTGCGGCCTCTTCCATGCACTCACATGTGCGTGCGTATCACATTGGCATCGAGCCTCTCCGAAATACAAATTAATTCTAATACAAAACGGAACGAAACAAATTTATTGACGGCGCACATGTCTAATCCCCATACAGTTAGAACACACTGAGGGAACACACATTTAACCCCTTGATCGCCCCCTAGTGTTAACCCCTTCCCTGCAAGTGACATTTACACAGTAATCAGTGCATTTTTATAGCACTGATCGCTGTATAATTGTCAATGGTCCCAAAAATGTGTCAAAAGTGTCTGATCTGTCCGTCGCAATGTTGCAATACCACTAAAAATCACAGATCACCGCCATTACTAGTTTGTCGACGCTATAACTTTTGCACAAACCAATTTTATTTTATTTATTTTATTTATTTCAGTTACTTATATAGCGCCGTCAATTTACGCAGCGCTTTACATATACATTGTACATTCACATCAGTCCCTAACCCTCAAGGAGCTTACAATCTAAGGTCCCTAACTCACATTCATACATACTAGGGACAATTTAGACAGGACCAATTAACCTACCAGTATGTCTTTGGAGTGCGGGAGGAAACCGGAGTACTAAGGAGGAAACCCACGCAGGCACAGGGAGAACATGCAAACTCCAGGCAGGTAGTGTCGTGGTTGGGATTCGAGCCAGCGACCCTTCTTACTGCTAGGCGAAAGTGCTATCCACTACTCCACCGTGCCGCCCAATCAATATACGCTTATTGTGATTTTTTTTTTACCAAAAATATGTAGAAGAATATATATCGGCCTAAACTGATGAAGAAATTTGTTTTTTTTTTTTTTTTTAAATGGGGACATTTATTATAGTAAAAAGTACAAAATATAGTTTTCTTTTTCAAAATTGACACTCTTTTTTTGTTTATAGCGCAAAAAATAAAAACTGCAGAGGTGATAAAATACCACCAAAAGAAAGCTCTATTTGTGGGAAAAAAGGACGCAAATTTCGTTTGGGTGCAGCATTGCATGACCGCGCAATTGTCAGTTAAAGCGACGCAGTGCCAAATTGTAAAAAGTGCTCCGATCAAAAAGGGGGTAAAATCATCTAGGGGAAAGTGATTAAAGATTGTGGACTATTACACAGTAGCATGCCTTAGTACAGTGGTCCTCAATCTCAGTCCTCAAGTACCCCCAACGGGCCATGTTTTGGGAACTTCCCTTAGATAAAATAGCTCTTATCAATACCATGTAATTGATATTGATTTAAAGCAGCAGTGCAAAGTAAAGGAAAACCTGAAAACATGGCCTGTTGGGGGTTCTTGAGGACTGAGTTTGAAGACCGCTGCCTTAGTACACTAATACAATTATATGTAGATATACAGTGTATAAATGGTTTGATTTTTTTCACTAATATAATTTTTTCACTAATATGATTGATATCATGTTGGTACACACCGATCAGCCATGACTTTATGACTGCTGACAGGTTAAGTGAATAACATTGATTATCCCATTACAATGGCACCTGGAAGTTGGTGGGATAGATTAGGCAGCAAGTAAACATGTTGTCTCTGAAGTTGTTGTGTTGAAGGCAGAAAAAAAGGGCATCACAGTTTGTTGTGTATGGGGCTGTGTAGCTGCAGATTGGTCAGGGTGCTGGTGCTGACCCATGTCCTCAGCCAAAAGTGCTTATATTGGGCACATGAACATCAGAACTGGACCACAAAGCAATGGAAGAAGGTGGCCTGGTCTGATAAATCATGTTTTCTTTTACAACGTTTGGGTGGTGGGGTGTGTGTGCTACACTTACCTGGGGAACAGATGGCACCAGAATGCACTATGGGAAGAGGGCAAGCCAGCAGAGGTAGTGTGATGCTTTGGGTAAAGTTCTACTGGGAAACCTTGGGTCCTGCCATTCATGTGAATGTTACTTGACACCTACCACCTACCTTTTTTTCTCTCGGTAAACAGTCAGACTATCTGGCCATACTGGCTATCTGGCCCATAATGGCCATCCTAGCTATTTAAATTCATATATAGGCTGCAACAAAAGGAAACAACAGGTCTTTGTGAACAGGCAAAGATCCCATTGGGGTGGATTTACAAAAGGCAAATAGAAAGACCACATTGCAAGTGTACTGGCATTCATTTTCCCCAGAGCTTAGTAAATGTGGTAAAGCGCTATTGATTTCCATTGCCCAATCATGTGCAAGCAACCATGATTTTCCTTGCACCTGACTGGGTATGCTTTACAAAGTGAATCTTTACCACATTACATTTACTAAGGAAAATTAGTGCAACTACACTTGCAAAGTTCACAGTCTATTTGCCTTTAGTAAATCCACCCCAATGCCAATAAGGCCCCTTTCTCAGTTTGTTGATCTCCGCTGAGCCGGCGGATGACAGGTCCCTCTCTGCTCACTGAGCGGGGAGGGGCTTGTCAGGCGCCGCTGCCGCCTATGGAGGGATCGGATGAAAACGGACAGCATGTCCGTTTTCATCCAATCTCACCCGATCCGCCAGCGACGACCTGGACGTAGGGCCATACGTCTGCTTTTAGCGGATCGGACCGGGTCAGATGTCAGCGGATATGTCTCCGCTGACATCCGTCACTCCATAGGTTAACATGGAGCGCTCGTTCAGGTCCGCCGTCAAAACTGACAGACGGACCTGAACGGTCTGATCGTGTGAAAGGGGCCTAAGCCTAAAGTAGAAAACCACCCAAAAATCAGATCTGCACATTCGTGCTCCTTTAACCATACAAGCAATTACAGCTAATAACAAAAACTCCCCTCCAGTTCAGATCCAGTACCTGTTGATCCTGGGCATTGCTTCTTGGAATCTTGGGCTTCCTGTGGAGGGCCATCAATGTTAGACATGTGCATTTCATTTAGTAGTAATTTTCGCATCCGAATTTCCGAATGATAACAAATGTCAGTGAATCCGAAAAAGAAGATAATGAAATTAACAAATCATTGTCTATATACAGTAGCTGGTTGTTACATTTCCGACACGTGCCAGAAATTAAACTGTTTAAGGAACAGGCAGCTGGTGCGCCCTTTACAACCATGACTCATCTGCTGTCAGCGGGACCCTCTGACAGTAGAATGTAAACAAAAGAATTGCCGGCAATTACATTTTTTTTTTTTTAAACAGCGAGCCATGCCAAAATTTAAAAAACAAATGCAGATGTTCACTGTCCACAGAGAAAAAGAACAGTGCAAAGCATTGATGTTCACGTGTGCTGCAAACATTTTTATAAATAATAAAACAAGATTTTTTTTTTGTAAAATGCAATTGCTCATTTGAGTTGGTTGTTCATGTTGCACTCAGATATTCACTATATTGTCAAAAGTATTGGGAGGCCTGGCTTTACACTTATGCCGTGTACACACGATGGACTTTTCGACAGCAAAGGTCCAACGGAGCGAATCCGCCGGACAATTTGATTGTGTTTGGGCTACATCGGACCTTTGCTGTCGAAAAATCAGATGGACTTTAGAAATAGAACATGTTTCAAATCTTTGCGACGGACTCGAGTCCGGACGAAAAATCTGTTTGTTTGTATGCTAGTCTGACGGACGAACAACGACGCAAGGCCAGCTATTGGCTACTGGCTATGAACTTCCTTATTCTAGTCCGGTCGTACGTCATCACGTTCGAATCAGTTGGACTTTGGTGTGATCGTGTGTAGGCAAGTTCGTTGCATCGGAACTCCGTCGGAACTCTGTCGAAAGTCCGTCAAAAAGTCCTTCAGAGTTCAGTCCGTCGAAAGTCTGCTCATGTGTACATGGCATTACATGAACTTTATTGGCATCCCAGTCTTAGTCTGTAGGGTTTAATATTGAGTTGGCTCACCCTTTGCAGCTGTAACAGCTTCAACTCTTCTGGGAAGGCTGTCCACAAGGTTTAGGAGTGTGCCTTTGGGAATGTTTGACCATTCTTCCAGAAGCGCATTTGTGAAGTCAGGCACTGATGTCAGACGAGAAGGCCTGGCTTGTAGTCTCTGCTCTAATTCATCCTAAAGGTGTTCTATTGGGTTGAGGTCAGGCTAGTCAAGTTCCTCCACCTCAAACTTGCTCATCCATGTTTTTATGGACCTTGCTTTGTGCACTGGTGCGCAGTCATGTTGGAACAGGAAGAAGCCATCCCCAAACTGTTTCTACAATGTTGGGAGAATGAAATTGTCCAAAATGTCTTGGTATGCTGACCCCTTAAGAGTTCCCTTCACTTGAACTAAGGGGCCAAGCCCAACCCCTGAAAAACAACCCCACACCATTACCCCCCCACCACCACCACCAAACGGTTTGGACCAGTGCATAAACCTACTGACTAAGACTGGGATGCCATTAAAGTCCATGTGCATGTGAAGGCAGGTGTCCCAATACTTTTGGTAATATAGTGTAATAAAATGAAAGTTTTTTGTAAAATGAAATTGCTCATTTTAGCAGGCTGTTCATGCTACACTCAGATGTATATTTGAATGCATATACTTGCCATCATATTTTACATTTAGAAATCATATTTATATATAAAGTATTTGTTTAAGTTAAAGAGGAGCTCCAGTCATATTTGTGTTTATTAAAAGTCAGCAGCTACTGTAGACTGTGTGCATAAACTGTAGCTGCTAACTTTTAATAAGCAGACACTCACCTGTCCCACGATTCTTTCCATCAGTGTTCTGTCCCCGGCACGGACATCTCAACTGTGGGCACCCAGCTGTGATAGCTTACAGCTTTACAGCCGAGTGCCCAATGCGCATGTACAAGGCGCGCTGCTCATTGTGAATGCCGCAGTCTTATGGGACCTGTGACATGTCTCAGACGATTGTGGGGAGGGAGGGGGGAGGGGAACGTCAAAACCAGGTACCCGCTCCCCCTACCTCCCCAAAAAAGTGGCATTTCGTAAAGAGGAAGGGGGAGTAGGCATTATAGTGGAACTTTCCCTTTTGGGTGAAGCTCAGCTTTAATGATTCCTTGCGGGCAGATACTTTTATACCAAAACAGTCTGTGCATGAATAATACAGGCATTTCAATGCATACCAAATTAGCATGGCCTGGTGCAGCAAATCAAAGTAAAAATTAGTTCTCATAAGATCATCACATGGGGTTTAACACCTATAAAGGCTGCCACATTCTGCCTGGCGTTATCTTTCTAAGAAGAAATTACTGAAGAGAGCGGAAAACAGAGCCCCTCCTGGCCACAATATAATAACACTTTGTGAACAGTGAAGGAATTGAATTGGTCTCCTGAGCATTTTGATTAGAAAATGAGCTTGAGATATAAATTGTATAAATTGTATCTTACAATTAAGTAACAATATCACATACAGCTTGGTTAAATCACCCTGTTGTTGTAATATATATATATATATATATATATATATATATATATATATATATATATATATATATATATATACAGTGTATCTCACAAAAGTGAGTAAACCCCTCACCTTTTTAAAATATTTTATTATATCTTTTTATGTGACAACACTGAAGACACTTTGCTACAATGTAAAGTAGTGAGTGTACAGCTTGTATGACAGTGTACATTTGCTGTCCTCTCCAAATAACTCAACACACAGCCATTAATGTCTAAACTGCTAGCAACAAAAGTGAGTACACCCCTAAGTGAAAATTTCCCAATTGGGCCCAATTAGCCATTTTCCCTTCCCGGTGTCATGTGACTTGTTAGTGTTACAAGGTCTCAAGTGTGAATGGGGAGCAGGTTTCTTCAGGTAGCTTTAGGTGCACACTGTGCTGAGGACACAGTACACTAACTGTAAATACTGCAGCTGCCTGCCTGTGGTATTAATAGGATAAGAACCGGAGCAGGTTTCTTCAGGTAGTTTTAGGTGCACACTGTGCAGAGGACACAGTACACAAACTGTAAATACTGCAGCTGCCTGCCTGTGGTACTAATAGAATCAGAAGAACACCAGCAATTTTCTTCAGGTAGCTTTAGGTGCACAATGTGCAGAGGACACAGTACACTAACTGTAAATCTTGTTAAATCACCCTGTTTTCGTAATATATATATATATATATATTACAACAACAAGGTGATTTAACAAGATATATATATATATATTACAACAACAAGGTGATTTAACAAGATTTACAGTTAGTGTACTGTGTCCTCTGCACAGTGTGCACCTAAAGCTACCTGAAGAAAATTGCTGGTGTTCTTCTGATTCTATTAGTACCACAGGCAGGTAGCTGCAGTATTTACAGTTTGTGTACTGTGTCCTATATATATACAGAGTATCTCACAAAAGTGAGTACACCCCTCGCAATTTTAAATATTTTATTATATCTTTTTATGTGACAACACTGAAGACATTTTGCTACAATGTAAAGTAGTGAGTGTACAGCTTGTATAACAGTGTAAATTTGCTGTCCCCTAAAAATAACTCAACACACAGCCATTAATGTCTAAACTGCTAGCAACAAAAGTGAGTACACCCCTAAGAGAAAATCTCCAAATTGGGCCCAATTAGCCATTTTCCCTCCCCGGTGTCATGTGACTCGTTAGTGTTACAAGGTCTCAAGTGTGAATGGGGAGCAGGTGTGTTAAATTTGGTGTTATCGCTCTCACTCTCTCATACTGGTCACTGAAAGTTCAACATGGCACCTCATAGCAAAGAACTCTCTGAGTGTCTGAAAAGAAGAATTGTTGCTCTACATAAAGATGGCCTAGGCTATAAGAAGATTGCCAAGACCCTGAAATTGAGCTGCAGCACGGTGTCCAAGACCATACAGCGATTTAACAGGTTCCACTCAGAACAGGCCTCACCATGGTGGACCAAAGAAGTTGAGTGCACGTGCAGAGACGGCTCTAGACTTTGTGAGGCCTTAGGCAAAACTTAGACATGAGGCCCCACTACTCAGGTCCATAATGAGAAAAATAATTCAAGTATTAAAAAATAAGTCCTACCGGCTTCCCTCCTCTTCTCTCCCGCTGACTGCTGTGGGAGATCTTCAGGAAAAGGGGCTGGTAAATATGTAATTTACCAGCCCCTTCCCTTTCTAAATGAACACAGTGAGTGTGTGACTATGTTAACTCTGCTTCGGTTTATGAATGGAGAGGAGCAGCTGTCTCGTGTTTATTCATCTGCAGTGCATTTGAGGCTGCAGAGAAAAGGGTTTGGAAATGTGTTTCCTCAGTCCCTTTCTCGGTCTAAAAAGTGAGACTTTAGGGGTCTGTTTAGACCCCTGATATCTCACCAAAGAAGCCAAAAAACCCTCACCAAAAAACTTAATTTTTTTTTAAATGTAAAATAGTAATAATAAAACCAACCCAATATGTAGCATAATTGAGCCATGGTCACTATATGCCATAGGTCACCATCTCCCTAGTAGGGGCCCCAGTGTATTACTTGGCCCATGGTGCTATTATTATGGCACTGTACAATGGTGTGTAGGAGAGAAAAGTGGAGGGTAAGACAGTGGGTAGTATGTACATTAGAGGGGTGTGGCATGTATGGTGGTGGGTAGTATGTACATTAGAGGGGTGCGGAGTGTATGGGGGTGGGTAGTATGTACATGAAAGGGGGTGCACAGTGTATGGTGGTGATTAGTATGTACATGAGAGGGGTTTGGAGTGCATGTGGGGCTAGTATGCACATGAGAGGGTGCGGAGTGTATGGGGGTGGGTAGTATGTACATTAGAGGGGTGTGGAGTGTTTGGTGGTGATTAGTATGTACATGAGAGGGGTGGGGAATGTATGGTGGTGATTAGTATGTACATGAGAGGGGTGTGGAGTGTATGGGGGTGGCTAGTATGTACATTAGAGGGGTGCGGAGTGTATGTGGGGGTAGTATGTACATGAGAGGGGTGCGGAGTGTATGGGGGTGGGTAGTATGTACATGAGAGGGGTGCGGAGTGTATGGGGGTGGGTAGTATGTACATGAGAGGGGTGCGGAGCGTATGGAGGTGGGTAGTATGAGATGAGAGGTGTGCGGAGTGTATGGTGGGGGTAGCATGACATGAGAGGGGTGCAGAGTGTATGGAGGTGGGTAGTATGACATGAGAGGCGTGTGGAGTGTATGGTGGGGGATAGTATGACATGAGAGGGGTGCGGAGTGTATAGAGGTGGGTAGTATGTACTTGAGAGGGGTGCGGAGTGTATGATGGTGGGTAGTATGACATGAGAGGGGTACTGAGTGTATGGTGGTGGGTAGTATGTACATGACAGGGGTGCAGACTGTATGGTTGGGGGTAGTATGACATGAGAGGGGTGCGGTGTGTATGGTGGGAGGTAGTATGCATACGAGGGGGGTGCGGAGTGTATGGTGGAGGGTAGTATGACATGAGAGGGGTGCGGAGTGTATGGTGGGGGGTAGTATGACATGAGAGGGGTGTGGAGTGTATGATGGGGGGGTAGTATGCATATGAGAGGGGTGCACATGGTAGAAAAAGTGACTTGCAGTGGCATGCATAGAGCAACTGAAGTTGCACAGCACCAGAACTGACCTCCCAGCCTGCTGCAGACACTGCTCTCACCGCCCCCTCCTACATCTCAAATTCCTGCAAACAAATCCCTGCACAAAGCCTGCCAGCTCACCTCCCTCCACACTGCAGAACGAACTCCTCTCCTGCATGTGCATGCATTCATTGCATCCCTCCTGGGTTCAGCAGGGGCCCGGCAGCTCCGCCTCCAATTCTATAATCTGTCTGCAGGCGGCACTGCCTGGAGGACACAGAGGGGGTGCTGGAGAGAGCCGAGAGTGGCAGAGGGAAGAAGCTTCTGGTTGGCACTGATGATATAGAGGTGCTGCGGCTGCATACTAGGTGCGACCCTCGCTCGTCCATCCGACCCGCTCAGTGGGGACAGTGACAGGGTCACACACTTCAGGCAAATTAGGCAGCCGCGAGCCCCTGGGAGTGCGAGGCCTTAGGCGACCACCTAATTTGCCTAAATAGAGAGCCGCCTCTGTGCACGTGCTCAGTGTCATATTCAAAGGTTGTTTTTGGGAAATAGACGTATGAGTGCTGCCAGCGTTGCTGCAGAGGTTGAAGGGGTGGGGGGTCAGCCTGTCAGTGCTCAGACCATACGCCGCATACTGCATCAAATTGATCTGCATGGCTTTCGTCCCAGAAGGACGCCTCTTCTAAAGATGATGCACAAGAAAGCCTGCAAACAGTTTGCTGAAGACAAGCAGACTAAGAACATGGATTACTGGAACCATGTCCTGTGGTCTGATGAAATGAAGATAAACGTGTTTGGTTCAGATAATGTAAAGTGTGTGTGGCAGCAACCAGGTGAGGAGGACAAAGACAAGTGTGTCTTGCCTACAGTCTAGCATGATGGTGAGAGTGTCATGGTCTGGGGCTGTATGAGTGCTGCTGGCACTGGGGAGCTACAGTTCATTGAGGGAATCATGAATGCCAACATGTACTGTGACATACCGAAGCAGAGCATGATCCCCTCCCTTCGGAGACTGGGCCGCAGGGCAGTATTCCAACATGATTACGACCCCAAACACACCTCCAAGATGACCACCAGAGGCGTTGCTAGGGGGGTGCGGGGGGTGCGGTGCGCACCCGGGTGCCACCCTGCAGAGGGTGACACCAGGCTCAGACAAGTACCGGTACCGCGCGGCTCCCTCCCTCTCTTCTGGAACCTCTTCAGCTGCACGTGATGTGCAGTAAGAGTGGGGGAGGAGGGAGTGAGGCAGAGAGACAAGGTGCCCGGGATCCCACCGTCCCGCACGCTACAGTCATCTCTCCCCGCTGGCTCCATAACATTCACTGCAGACTGGACTATAGCCGCCGCCTCCTCCTCCTCCTCCTTACAAGTACACAGACCGGGAGGAGGAGGGACACTGCTCTACAGCATCTGCCCGGCGCTAAGGTACTGTAAGTAAAGTAACAGGAATATTGCAGGGGAGGGGAACATGGCGATTGGGAGGTGGGGAATTGACAGGTAACATCTATGCTGCTAGGAGTGATTTTAGGGAGGGGGTGGGGGTTAGAGGATATGTGCTAGGGGGCTTTGATTTGGGTTAGAACTCATGCTAGAAGTAGAAGGAGGGGGCAGATTTGAAGTTTGACCCCCCCAGCACAATTCCTCTTCCTTCCCAAAGCACCCCTAGTACATATCCTCTAATCCCATCCCAGCTCCATCCACCTGCTCCGATCCTATCCGGGCTCCATCCATCCCCTCTGATCCCATCCCGGCTCCATCCATCCCCTCTGATCCCATCCTGGCTCCATCCATCCCCTCCGATCCTATTCTGGCTCCATCCACCCCCTCCGATCCCATCCCGGCTCCATCCACCTCCTCCGATCTCATCCCGGCTCCATCCATCCCCTCCAATCCCATCCTGGCTCCATCCATCTCCTCTGATCCTATCCTGGCTCCATCCACCCCTCCGATCCTATCCCAGCTCCATCCACCCCCTCCGATCCCATCCCGGCTCCATCCACCCCCACCGATCCCATCCTGGCTCCATCCATCCTGGCTCCTTCCATCCCCTCCGATCCTATCCCAGCTCCATCCATCCCCTCCAATCCCATCCCGGCTCCATCTATCCCCTCTGATCCCAACCCAGCTCCATCCATCCCCTCTGATCCTATCCCGGCTCCATCCATTCCCCTCCGATCCCATCCCAGCTCCATCCATCCCCTCCGATCCTATCCTGGCTCCATCCACCCCTCCAATCCCATCCCAGCTCCATTCACCCCCTCCAATCCCATCCCGGCTCCATCCATTCCCCTCTAATCCCATCCCGACTCCATCCATCCCCTCTGATCCTATCCTGGCTCCATCAACCCCTCCGATCCCATCTCGGCTCCATCCACCCCCCCTGATCCCATCCCGGCTCCATCCATCCCAGCTCCATCCACCCCCTCCGATCCCATCCCGGCTCCATCTATCCCGGCTCCATCCATCCCCTCAGATCCCATCCCGGCTCCATTCATTCCCCTCCGATCCCATCCCGGCTCCAATTATCCCCTGATCCCTCACATTCCGGTTCCAACCACTGTGGCAGGTTAAGGGGGGAGAGCCACATCAATGCACTAGCCTGGCTTAATGCTGGAGGGGGGTGACACCATTTTTTACCGCACCGGGTGACACCAATCCTAGTGACGCCACTGATGACCACCGCCTTGCTAAAGAAGCTGAGGGTAAAGGTGATGGACTGGCCAAGCATGTCTCCAGACCTAAACCTTATTCAGTATCTGTGAGCAAACGGAAGGTGGAGGAGTGCAAGATCTCTAACATCCTCCATCTCTGTCATGGAGGAGTGGAAGGGGACTCCAGTGGCAACCTGTGAAGCTCTGGTGAACTCCATGCCCAAGAGGGTTAAGGCAGTGCTGGAAAATAATGTTGGCCACAGAAAATATTGACACTTTGGGCCCAATTTGGACATTTTCACTTAGGGGTGTACTCACTTTTGTTGCCAGCGGTTTAGACATTAATGGATGTGTATTGAGTTATTTTGAGGGGACAGTAAATTTACACTGTTATACAAGCTGTACACTCACTACTTTACAAAGTATCATTTCCATGAAAAGATATAATAAAATATTTACAAAAATGTGTAGGGTGTACTCACTTTTGTGAGATACTATATATATATATATATATATATATATATATATACATATATATACTGCATATATATAACCATGGCCCAAAAAAAAGTTAATTTTTGGAACTTTGCGTGGAATGTGTCAGATTTTGCTTTGCTTCTCCACTGTTTTGTTTCATACCAATACAAACAAAAGAAAAAAACATGAAAATGCCTAAACATTTGCAATTGCAACAATTTTCTGGGCGAAGTGGTGCATTATCTGCAGGCGTGCCAATATTTTCGGCTTTGAATGTGTATACACGCACACACATATTTTTTATATTATTACCATGACAGGTTTGTATTCAGTACTTTAATATGTATATACACTTCTTATATTATTACCATGACAGTTTACATTCAGTACTGTAAAAAAAATATATATATATATATTTTTTACATTACTATGACAGTGCTTCCAGCACTGTCCAAGTGTACATCTCTGGTTTAAATTTTGCTTATGACTGAACATTGGTAAACCCAAAAAAAGTGAAATCAATTCTGCCATGTATTTCTATAATCAGACAAGAAGTCTACAGTGCAGTGCTGTGTGCCTTCTAACCCCATTACTATCACTGTCTGGGTGACCACATCTCCAGTAACCTTGCTGGTGAGAACTGGGAGTTCCAGGACTAAACCAGTGAGAAGAACACATCGAGTCAGCTTGGGGGCGTGTCCGCCTGTCTGCCTTCCTGTGATTGGCAGTGGCTACGCACCTTTGTGCGGCTCTCGGTGAGTCATGGAGGTTGGTGAGGATGAGCAGAGCTTTATAACGGCACCGAAGTTCGGAGAGATGCAACCAGCGTCAGACTTTACCTGGCTCCCGTCCGGTGATCTTCTATTTCTTCATCTGCTCCTCACCTGAGCAAACCTTGACCTCCCCCCTGCGGATCTCACCTCTGGCCACACCTTCATCATTATGAGGACACTGACCTGTCTATTGCTTCTCCTGGTCTCCGTTTTCCTTCTTCTGGAGTACGGGGACGCCGCTGTCATCACAGGGGTGAGTGATTTACTAAATCTTCAACGTGATAGCATCATACTGCAGGGCTTTCCGTGTTTGCTCTTTGCTTTCTGTCTGCAGCCTGTCACTTGCTAGCATTCTGACTTCCTCTGTACTCTTGTGGCTCCACTTCCCAGGGCCCCTGTCAGAAATTATGGGGCCCCCCACAGTCTAACTGACGGCCCCCCACCCCATAAATTTTGTCTGGAACCCCTAGCTCCCAGTTCAAATCCCCCTTCTATTACAAATCTTTGCTCCCACCCAATCCCATCCCCAGCTCAAATACCACCCTAATTTCCCCCTCCTAGCACAAATATCCCTCAACCCAACCACCCCCCCCCCCCAGCACAGATCCTCTTCCTTCTCAAACTTTCTACCTTAGCACAAATCTCCCCCAAATCCTTCCTGCCAGCACAAATCCCCCCCAATCCCTCCTATTGGACAAAATTTTCCCACCCCATTCTGCCACAAAATCCCGCCATCCCCCCTCCCAGCACAAATCTTCTTTCTCCATTCCCCCTCCTAGGACAAATTCCCACAAACGCCCCATTCTAGCACAACCCCTTCTACATTACCCTTCCCAGCACAAATCCTCCCTCCCTACCCAAATCCCCCCTACCCTTCCTAGCACAAACACTCTCACCTCCTGGCTCAACCCCCCCCCCCAATCCCCCTCTTATCACATATCCCCCCCTCCCCCATTCTTCCTTCTAGCACATATTCCCCCCTCCCCAAATCCCCATTACACTTCCCAGCATAGATAGCCCCCCATCCACCTCCCCCAATTAACAGCGGGAAGCAACTACAAAGCCAGGAGGAGGTGCGCTGTTTTGTGCTCTCCCCTCCTTCCAGAAGAGCGCTTGTCTATACAGAACATGAGACCGGATCGCTCTTAGATCACATTGGACTGTACACACACACACATACACAAACACATACACACACACACACCGTCCCCTATCTCCTCCAAGGGCTGCTCATCTTCCATCAGCAGGAAATGTTCCAGTGCGATCTAAGAGGGATCTGATCTCATGTGCTGTATAGACAAGCGCTCTTCTGACAGGAGGGGGGAGGACAACACAGGGCACCTCTTCCTGGCTGTTTCCTCTTTGCCTTCTCTCCTCTCAGTGCTCCAGCCTCCCGTCTCCTTATTCTGGTCCAGAGTGTGGGTGGGGGTTCGCGGGTAATTGGGCTCAGCAGCCGCCGGCCAGCACAACCTCCATTGGATGGGCTGGCCTGGGGGGCAGAACTGAAATCTGGGTGTGCACCTCCTTTTCAGGGGTCCCATGCTGGCTCTGGCCACTCCTCCCCTTCTGAATGTGCCCCCATAGCAAGTCATGTGCTATGGGGGCACACATGCAGGCACGTTCCCAAGCCAGGCTGTATGCATCCATAGACACACACATTGTGGTTCGGCCCCGCTCTCCAAAAAATGCTGTAGGCTGCCTCAGGGTAAGTGATTCTATTAAAAAATAAAAAAGAGGAGGGCTATAGCAACTTTCATAGGTGTGCGCAGCCTACTGCATTAAGATGTGCACCCCAAAGCTCTAAACACGTGTGTGAATTTGTGTATATATACAATGTGTGTCCATCAGTGCAGCCTCACCTGTGCCCAACAGAGCAGCCTACCTATGTCCACCAATGCAGCCTGCCCGTGTCCACAAATGCAGCCTGCCCATCTCCACCAATGCAGCCTGCCCCTGTCCACCAATGCAGCCTGTGCCTAACAATACAGCCTGTGTCCACCAATGCAGCCTGTGTCCACCAATGCAGCCTGTGTCCACCAATGCAGCCTGTGCCTAACAATGCAGCCTGTGTCCATCAATGCAGCCTGTGTCCACCAATGCAGCCTGTGTCCACCAATGCAGCCTGTGCCTAACAATGCAGCCTGTGTCCATCAATGCAGCCTGTGCCTAACAATGCAGCCTGTGTCCATCAATGCAGCCTGTGCCTAACAATGCAGCCTGTGTCCAACAATGCAGCCTGTGTCCATCAATGCAGCCTGTGCCTAACAATGTAGCCTGTGTCCACCAATGCAGCCTGTGCCTAACAATGCAGCCTGTGTCTGTCATTGCAGCCTGTGCCTAACAATGCAGCCTGTGTCCACCAATGCAGCCTGTGTCCACCAATGCAGCCTGTGTCCACCAATGCAGCCTGTGCCTAACAATACAGCCTGTGTCCACCAATGCAGCCTGTGTCCACCAATGCAGCCTGTGCCTAACAATGCAGCCTGTGTCCATCAATGCAGCCTGTGCCTAACAATGCAGCCTGTGTCCATCAATGCAGCCTGTGTCCATCAATGCAGCCTGTGTCCACCAATGCAGCCTGTGTCCACCAATGCAGCCTGTGCCTAACAATGCAGCCTGTGTCCATCAATGCAGCCTGTGCCTAACAATGCCGCCTGTGTCCAACAATGCAGCCTGTGTCCATCAATGCAGCCTGTGCCTAACAATGTAGCCTGTGTCCACCAATGCAGCCTGTGCCTAACAATGCAGCCTGTGTCTGTCATTGCAGCCTGTGCCTAACAATGCAGCCTGTGTCCATCAATGCAGCCTGTGCCTAACAATGCAGCCTGTGTCCATTAATGCAGCCTGTGACCACCAATGCAGCCTTCGTCCACCTATGCAGCCTACCTGTGCAGGTGAAGAGAGGAGGGGAATTGCCGGCTGGATTTCAATTGCTATATGTTCAATTGCTCGCTGTCACATAAAGCCCCTCCTCCTGGCCAGGGAACTTTGATATACGTCACACGTCCTGGGATTAGATCTGTCCATCAAAGTCCCCGGACAAGGAGGAGGCGCTGTATGTGACAGCGAGTGTGGGGAACATGCGGCAATTGAAAAATGAAAGCTGTTATGTTCCTCTGCGCTCTGATCATCCGGCTGCCTGCTTGCCCCCCCAGGCAGCCCACCCTCGCCAGCCCTCAGATTCCACTGATTCCACTGATTCCAAAATGCAAGTGGAATTTTTGAGGGCTGTATATATATATATATATATACAGTGGCGTTGCTATGGGGGTGCGGGGGGTGCGGCCCGCACCCGGGTGACACCCGTCAGAGGGTGACACCCGGCTCAGACTGGCACCGGCGCCGCATTGAGAGGGGCGCCGCCGCCTCGGCTCCCTCCTTCCCTTCCGGGATCTCCTCCTCTCCTCTGCTCTATGCGATCTGCGGGGAGAGTGGGGGAGGAGGGAGTGAGGCAGAGATAGACTGGCTGCCCAGGATCCGACTGTCCCCACACACACCTCCACATGGCACGGCCGCGGCTGCACTCACTGCAGCTTCCTCCTTGGCTGAGTTGACTCTGACGTGGTGTACACAGGCAGGGAGGAAGACCCGAGGATGTGGATGCACACCATCCATGCTACAGCACCTGCCCTGAGGTATGCAACAGGAGTGTTGCAGAGGAGGGGGACATAGTGGTTGGGGACACTGGTAGGTAACAATTATGCTGCCAGGAGTGATTTTAGGGGGGTTAGAGAATAGGTGCTAGGGGGTGCTCTTTGTTTTGGGTTGGAGAGGACTTGTACTAGAAGTAGGAGAGGGCAGATTTGAAGTTTGACCCCCCTCCCCCCAGCGCAATTCCTCTCCCCTCCCAAAGCACCCCCTAGCACATATCCTTTCACCCCCCCAAATCAAAGATCCTATCTCGGATCCATCCACCCCAAATCCCATTCTGGCTCCATCCACCCCCAATCCCATCCAGCTCCACCCACCTACCGATCCCATACCTGCTCATCCATCCCCCTGATCCCATACCCACTCATTCACCCCCCCCGATCCCATCCCGGCTCCATCCATCCCCCTGATCCCATACCCGCTCATCCACCCCCCCCCTGATCTTATACCCGCTCATCCACCCCCCCCTGATCCCATACCCGCTCATCCACCCTCCCTGATCCCATACCCGCTCATCCACCCCCCCTGATCCCATACCCACTCATCCATCCCCTCTGATCCCATCCCGGCTCCATCCATCCCCCAATCCCATTCTGGCTTCATCCATCACCCCTCTATCCATCCCCCCGTTCCCATTCCGGCTTCATCCATCCCCCTGATCCCATACCTGCTCCATCCATCCCCCCGATCCCATCCCCAATCCCATCCCGGCTCCATCTATTCCCGCGATCCCATCCCCGCTCTATCCATTCCCCCGATCACATCCTGGCTCCATTCATTCCCCCCATCCCTTCCCAGCTCCACCCAGCCCCCGATCCCATACCCGCTCCAGCCATTCCCCTGATCCCATCCCGGCTCCATCCATCTCCTCAATCCCATCCTGGCTCCATACATCCCCCGCCTGATCCCATACCCACGTCATCCACCCCCCTGATCCCATCCCCGCGCCATCCATCCCCCCCGATCCAATTCCGGCTCCATCCATCACCCCAATCACATCCCAGCTCCATCTATTGTGGTAGATTAAGGGGGGGAAACCACACCGACCCACTAGCCTGCTTAGTGCCGGGGGGTGGGGGGGTGGGGGTGACACCATGTATTACCGCACCAGGTGACACCAACCCTAGTGACGCCACTGTATATATATATATATATATATATATATATATATATATATATATATATAAACACACAGGCACACATACTTTTATAAATAAATGTACACTAATATTTTAAAAAGTATTAAAACATGGATGATATCAGTAGAGCAGTGGACATATCAGTAGTGCAGTGGAATTTCTCAGAAGGGCAGAAGACGGTGTCAGTAGAGCAGTGAACAGTGTTAGTAGGGCAGAGATTGGTGTCAGTAAGGCAGTAGATGGTGTCAGCAGTTTTATTTTTATTTTTCAATTTTATTCTTTTATTATTTTTTTATATATATTTTTTATTATTTTTTTTTTTTACATTTTTTTTAGGAGCCCCATATGGGAGTTTTGGTGAAATATCAGGGGTCTAAACAGACCCCTGATGTCTCGCTTTTGAGACAGAGAAAGGGACTGAGGACAGAGATTGCCCAGTCCCTTTCTCTGCTTCCTCAGCTGCACTGGACAGTGAATGAATGGGAAGTGCTAAGCCCCGAGCGGCTTCCTGTTCATTCACAAACTTAATGTGTCACTAAACCCACATCATCAAAAACAATCAATAAATGCTGTTAATACTCAGTCACTATGAGATTCGTTTTTTGTATTCTGCAAAAAACCTGGTTGCTCCTGCTATTCTCTATCTCCTTCTTCTGCCCAAGTCCCCACCACAGCTAGGGATTTTGCAGGGCAGTGTTGGCAGCAATGCACATGCTCTCTGCTGAACATTTCCTCCCTATCACATCTGAGCAGCCCATGTGACTATAGAGTCACACGTGTGGGAGCATACACAGTGATAAATGACAGCCCACTCCCTCCCTCCTCCAACATGCCCACTAACAAGCTAAACACAATGGGGGTGGGATATTACATGTAGATTGATGGAGGCTTCACCTCCTTCTTATTCTAAGTCACAGGCCGAAGGGCATGAAACAGCCTGTGACTGGCAGAAATCTGCGCACACCATGTTACTGCCAAAAACTAATAAAGATTTGATTTCAAATATATATTTGTATAACAATGTAAAACAGTTTATTGATATTAATCATTTATTTTTACTCTGTATTCCAAAGGCTGTTTTTTTATTTTGAACATGTGACCAGTAGCAAAGAACTAGAAGCTCCTCCTGCTTATGTTTCCCTACAGACAAAATGAGCAAATATACCTTACAGTATGAGTACAGCCCCACTGGAAAGGATCATTTCAAAGTTTACCGAAGTTAAGCTTTAGCTCTCACACACTACAAAACAAAATTATCTTTAGTGATAATCATTGAATTAAACAAATAATAAACTGACATTTGTAGTGATCATTTACTTTGGGGGTCAATGTAGACAAGAGATCAATCTGCCACTGCTCTCCTCTCAAGGAACTCCTAGACACTAGGGACGGGCCGAACACCCCCGGTTCGGTTTGCACCAGAACATACCGAACAGGCAAAACATTCGGCAGAACACACGAACACCATTAAAGTCTATGGGACACTAACATGAATAATCAAAAGTGCTCATTTTAAAGGCTTATATGCAAGTTATTGTCATAAAAGTGTTTGGGGACCCGGTTCCTGCCCCAGGGGACATGTATCAATGCAAAATTTGTTTTTAAATACGGCCGTTTTTTCGGGAGCAGTGATTTTTTTAATGCTTAAAGTGAAACAATAAAAATGAAATATTCCTTTAAATATTGTACCTGGGGGGTGTCTATAGTATGCCTGTAAAGTGGCACAGTTGTTTAGAACAGTACTGCAGCAAAATTACATTTCTAAAGGAAAAATTGTCATTAAAAACTGCTCGCGGCTGTAATGAATTGTCAGGTCTCGGCAATATAGATAAAACTCATTGAAAAAAAGAGCATGGGATCCCCCCCCCCAGTCCATTACTAGGCCCTTTGGGTCTGGTATGAATATTAAGGGGAACCCCGAACCAAATTTTTTTTTAAAAATTGCGTGGGGGTCCCCCTAAAATCCATACCAGGCCCTTTGGGTCTGATATGGAAATGAAGGGGAACCCTGCGCCAAATTTAAAAAAAAATGGCATAGGGGTCCCCCCCAAAATCCATACCAGACCTGGAGGTCTGGTATGTATTTTAAGGGGAACCCTGCGCCAAAATTTTAAAAAAATGGCGTAGGCCCCCCCAAAATCCACACCAGACCCTTATCTGAGCACGCAGCCTGGCAAGCCGCAGGAAAAGAGGGGGGATGAGAGAGCGTCCCCCCCTCCTGAGCCGTACCAGGCCACATGCTCTCAACTTGGGGAGGGTGCTTTGGGGTAGCCCCCCAAAGCACCTTGTCCCCATGTTGATGGGGGCAAGGGCCTCATCCCCACAACCCTTGCATGGTGGTTGTGGGGGTCTGTGGACAGGGGGCTTAGCAAGGGGACCCCCAGATCCCGGCCCCCCCGTGTGAAATGGTAATGGGTACCCGTACCATTTCACAAAAAAAAGTGTCAAAATGTTAAAAAAACACAGCTTGGGACAAGTCCTTTATTAAAAAATAAAAATGTCCCACGAACTCCATTCATCTTCTTCTATCGCTCCGCCAACGGACCGAAAAAAAAAAACAAAACAAAAAAAACGCCACCGATACGCCTCCATGGGAGGCTCCCACCGTATGACGCTTCAGCGCCTTTGACAGTTCTTATATAACTGAGGGTGGGGACACACGGTGACGTACCCGGGTGACCCCGCCCCCCTCTGATGCACAGGGACTTCCCTACGGCTTCCCCTGGCATCAGAGGGGGGCGAGGCCACCTGTTTACTTAACCGTGTGGCCCCGAGTGTAATGATGCAATGACTGGGACTCTGTATCACCGAGTAACGGTGGCTGGTGCTCCATTTTTTGGAGGGGGTGGCAAACCCCCAACCAACCCTCTGCCTGCTCGCCGGCCCCCCTCGTCTGCTTGCCAGCCCCGCACTTACCCCATCCAGGTCGCAGGTGGCTTCCTCAGCTTTTCCTCCCGGCCAAACTGGTCTCAGGACCTGCTTCCTGTCCTGATTGGCTGGGAGGAGAAGCAGGAAGACAATAGCGAATGTTGATTCGCTATTGTCACAAGTGGGTGGGCTCAGGGCACAGCCCCAAGCCCAACCTTTTTGAAGTCAATTTAAAGCCTCCGGCTCTAATCATGTGCTTCACAAATTAAAAAAAAACCCCGTAGAACTCCATGCGGCCGGGGCCTGGCATGGAGATTAGAGAGGTCCCTGTATGTCACATGACTGACCTGAAGACGTCTGAATAAAGGTAAGTATTAAAAAATATTAATAGTAGTAAAAAAATGTTAATAATAAAATAAAATACACTCAAAGCTCAAAGTTGCGCTTTAAAATGTAATAACATAGGTCTTACTCATAAAATACAATTAAACGCTGACAATTATAGGTTACATTTAGCTTTCCTGGTAAAGGCCTTGACACCTGCTTGCAATTGATTTTGAAGCATCAGTCAACACAGATTGAACATGTACAATACAATTTATAGTGCCATTCTGGAAAGTCTTTGATTTTTTTTAACAAATCGTAATTTTATGGTAATGCAAGGACTTTTGTTAATGGAATTCCACAGAATTTTGTTGCTTCCATTATGCGTTTCAAGAATGTGACACATTTTTGTAGTGTGAAATTAAGTTTGTAAATTTTTTTTATTGACAGGCTTGTGAAAGGGATGTTCAGTGTGGAGGAGGGATGTGTTGTGCAGTGAGTATTTGGATGCAAGGCCTTCGTATATGTACTCCGCTTGGCAGACAGGGTGAAGACTGTCATCCAGCTAGTCGTAAAGTAAGTCCTTGCTGATAATAACTGAAACTAATGCTGCATATTTGTGAATAGAAAACTCCAAGTTTATTATCCCGTTGTTCCCTGTGCAAAAAAAGAAAATTGAACGTCAAATACTTACCACAATTTTCCTTTCCTGACAACCTCCATGGCAGTACACCTGGGTACAGGCAGGGCCCCACCTTCACCCCCCCCCCCCTCCCCCAAGGCCCTATCTCATACATTTTGTGCCCACCTGAAGCCTCGGCATCCTGTATGTAGTCCTACTAAGCTGGGAGCTGTGCTGCCATGGAGCTCGTCAGGAAAGGAAAATTGCGGTATTTGACAATCAATTTTCTGTTTGCCCTGATGGCTCCATGTCAGCACACCTGGAAAATAACTAGCCAAGGGAAGGATAATTCTATACACACTTTCATTTTGGCTTGCAAAGGCCAGGATGCATCTTCCAAACTCAACTGTCCTTAAAGTTGCTTGCTCGATACAGTAATGAGCCATGAATGTACGGTATGTATTGAGGTCCATGTAGCCCGCCTTGCAAACTGTCTCTAGGGACACTCGACCTGCTACCGCCCACGAGGCAGATACACTTCTAGAGGGGTGCATTGTGGCCCCCCTCTGGTACAGGCAGCCCCTTTGACTTGTAGGCCAACAAGATGAGCTTCACCAACCAAGAGGCAATAGTCCTACTTGAAGCCTTTTGGCCCTTCTATGTTCCAGTCGGGATGACGAACAGGTGTTTTTCGCTTTCCTGATATCAGCTGTTGCTGTGACTTAGGACTTAGGGAGCACAATTTCCCGTGTGATGTGAAATCTGGAGGCCACCTTAGGCACAAACCCAAGCATTGATCTGAGTACAACCATTCTGCAGACTGTAAGAAAGGGTTCCTTCAAACCCTAGGGCTGCCAACTCCGACACCCTCCTACCCTCCTGGCTGACATGATTGCTACCAGAAATGCTGTTTCAACAAGACATACCACAGAGCTATATTCTGCTTGAAAGTGTCTGATATCAGGAAGTCCAGTACCAATGGAAGATCCCATTTTGGGAACATCAGGGCTTTTAGCGGTCTCATACGAATTGCAGCTTTAAAGAATTGCATAATCAAGGCATTAGTCGCTCACTAGGTGCCGGTGAAGACAGAGATGGCTGAAACGTGGGTCTTCAGCTTCCTTATGCAAAGGCTGAGCTCAAGCCCTGACTGGTGGAGCTCCAGAATGTGGCATACTTGCAGAGAGTTTGCTGGAAAATTTTGTATGGTTTCAAACTCTGTGAATTTACTCCACAACCTACTGTTGGTGCTGTCTTTCCTGACTTTCATGAGGGTATTCACAACCCTCGCTGAGCACCCGTGATCCATTAGCCTCTGCCTTTCATGGTGCTGGATGAAGAATGGCCTTGGCACACTGGCAGAGGCTTCCTAACAATTAACAAGAGGAGCAGAGGTTACCAGAGCCTCTTCGGCCAGTCCAGAATGACTGCCAGAATTGTCACTCTCTCCTGCCACAACCTCTGCAGGAAGCTGAGAATTGTGGCAATTTGTTGTTGAGTGGAGAGGCAAACAGGTTCACCTCTGGGAGAAAGGACCAGACTAATAGGTCCCTAAAGACCACTCGTTGTTGTTCAAGGTCATTCTGGAGAGGTAGTCTGTCTGAGTTTTCGTCCAGCCAGTCACATAGACTGCTGTTAGCAGATGTAAGTTGACCTGGGCCCACTCTAAGATTGGTGCAACCTCCCTCAGGAATGAGATACTGCAGGTGGCTCCTTGTTTCCGTATGTAAGCCACAGTTGTTGTATTGTCCAGCTTCATGAGCACTGCATCACCCCAGATTAGGTGCCTGAAGGCCAGGAGAACCTGAACTGCTGCTATTAATGCCAGGGTGTTTGAAAGGTTCATTGGCATTAGCCCATTGGCTTGTAAGAGGGATCCCCAGCCTGACCTGCTGGTGTCTGACTTAAAGTGTTTTTAAACCTAAAAAAAAAACCTAAGATCCTGTTCCTCTAAGGCATGAATAACAGCACAGTTCTTCTCTTCCTAACTGGTATTAAATCTGTTTGATCCTGCCTGTTTCTGAGTCCCCCTGCCTCTGCTGATCACGATAATCATGGCTGCTGAGCCCTGAATGGTCATCTTACGTATCTCCGTCATCCGCAGCCCTTGTCTCTCCTCTGACAGTCTCTCCCCCCTCCCTCCCTGTCCACACAAGAGCGTTTCCTCCCCACCCTCTATTCCACTGTATAATGCAGCACATTTCAATGCTCTGTATTTAATGCAGATATCCAACCATTACCAAAACTGTAAGTGTTTGTTAGAATTGAAAAAGCTAAATATAGTTTCTGACACCGCATCCGTGCGGTCACACGATTCCTCTGTGCTGGCCAGCCTCGATCTATGGAGAAAAGCAGGAGGGGCGGAGATTCCCCTCTGCTGGCCGGCTGATGTCACAGGGGCCCCTCCCACTTCTCTCTGTAGATCGAGGCTGGCCAGCACAGGGGAATCATGTGACCGCACGGCTGCAGTGTCAGAAAAGATATTTAGCCTTTTCATTGCTAACAAACACTTACAGTTTTGGTAATGGTTGGATATCTGCATTAGATACATGTAAAGTCACTTTATTGACTTTACAAACACTTTAACCACTAGCCACTGACTCGTCACCAAGTTCCGACAGCTCGACCTCCAATCTAGGCTCACTCTTATGTGGAGTGGGACCTTTATGCTTTGTCCGAAGTCTTCTGATCTCCATTGATCCAGGAATCCGATCTGAAAAGAACAAGAATTCCACTTGGCCCATTTGATCAGAGTGGCTGATGCCATGATACGCATGCATTCTACCGCCGGGAGCTGAATACCTGCTCAGGCTGCCACCATCATCTTTAGCATAACCAGGACCTTGGCCTCTGTCAGGGCCTCCACTTTTGCTCGAGTGTCTATCTTTCCTAAGGCAGGAGTCTCCAACTTTCCACACAAAGGGCCAGCTTACTGTCCTTCAGACTTTAGGGGGGCTGGACTGTGGCCAGCAGGAATAGAATTTTTTTTCAGCATCAGTGAGAGTAAACGGTGCCTCATCTTTGGTATTAGGGGAAGGAAAAGTGCCCCATGATGATGTAAGTGGCAGGAATTATGTCCCATTGTTGGTGTCAGTGGCCAGAATAGTGTCTCATATCAGTGGGATGAATAGTGCCCCAAGGGCTGGATAAAGACAAGCAAAAGGCCGCTGTTTCGAGACCCCTGCGCCTGAGGTAATCTCGAGTCTAAAATGGTAAAAGGTAAAAGTCACCCAAATTTCTACCGCCCGGCGATAAACGTCAGCACTCTTCGTGCATGCATGCCTAGAGGAATCTCTGCCAGCACAGAGGGACACAGCAGACCCCAGACAAGGCTCTTTCAGCCATGATTACTGCCATCCCATGGACCAGCTGCAGGGCTCTTTGGATTAAGGGGTATTTACCCAGTACACCAGGGACCACGTTCAGCCGCAAGCTACCATGTATGGGCAGACTACCAGCCCTTTAGGCCGGCCAGGTAAAGGAACACGCCAGGGCCTGCACACAGGAGGAATAAATAGGAACGCAGAGGCTGTAGGTGGGCGCAAATTTATGAGTTAAGGTCCTGGAAGTGTAGGTGGGGCTGGGCCCTGTGCCCAGGTGTGCTGACATGAAGCTGTCAGAGAAACAGAATTTTGGAATGATGCCAAAAGTATGTATTTTTTCATCCTTTTGCATTTATGACAAACTAAATATTTTGATCAGCTTATTTAGGCTGCGACACCGATTACTCACTTTGCCTGCTGCTTCATCTTCTTCTAATCTTGTGTGCCTTCTTAATTGAGCCAGTCCAAAGATCACCAACGCAGGTTTCCCGTTTTAAGGTGGCTCCATTGCCTCGCAGGGTTCTATGGAGCTATCCTTGCGCTTTTGTACACCAACACAAAAACACAATCCCGAAATCTAGAGACAGCAATCTATGACCCTTCTCCCCTCCTCCAACCTCCAAGTTAATCAGTTAACAGCAGCTAGAGACTGTGCTGTCCCTTGTGACCGGCCCCATGTTACTTAGGCCCCATTCACACATGCGGACCGTTTGGACACACACATCTCTATGGAAAATGGGTGTAAATGGATGATCATCCATTTGCATCCGCTTCCATCAACATCCATTTTTTGGAAAGGATCAACGCCCTATTTTTCTACTTTTAAAAAAACAGATCAAGTGACAAAACTGATGTAAACTGACAAAAGGACTGTTTTTGCATGAAAGAATGGCTCTGGGACTCAAGTGGTTAAGAACTCTAGCTGGCGGATGTAAAATACTGATGTAAAAACAGATGTACACTTTGTTTTGTTGAAAAAACACGACTGAACTGATGAAACAAATGGTTTGCATGTCTTAAAGGGCCCTCAGTCAATAAGCGTTTTTCCTGGCAGGTAGTTTGGGAAAGCAGCACTTGAAGAGTAGTGTCTTTGTAATGCATAAACCGTGAATGCTTGGGCACAAATATAAATAACTCTTTATTGTAGAATGTTAATTGGATTTATCAGAATGTATTAAAGTCAAAATCTGTGAGATTTAAATGTACGGCCAAAATTTCTAGATCTTGTAGAAGGACATTTGCATAGCCACAGGTCCTGGAGTTCTAAATTGCTTTGCTCAACTGTAGTGTAGTCTAAAGGGAACCTACTCTGTATTTAGCTGTCTGCCCGGAGTTTGTAGTACCAGAATAGAAGGTGTGGTCAAGGGTGACATTTTTCGCATACAGTATCACACAAAAGTGAGTACACCCCTCACATTTTTGTAAATATTTTACTATATCTTTTCATGTGACAACACTGAAGAAATTACACTTTGCTACAATGTAAAGTAGTGAGTGTACAGCTTGTATAACAGTGTAAATTTGCTGTCCCCTCAAAATAACTCAACACACAGCCATTAATGTCTAAACCGCTGGCAACAAAAGTGAGTACACCCCGAAGTGAAAATGTCCAAATATGGGCCCAAAGTGTCAATATTTTGTGTGGCTACCATTATTTTTCAGCACTGCCTTAACCCTCTTGGGCATGGAGTTCACCAGAGCTTCACAGGTCGCCACTGGAGTCCTCTTCCACTCCTCCATGATGACATCATGGAGCTGGTGGATGTTAGAGACCTTGTGCTTCTCCACCTTCCGCTTGAGGAGCCACAGATGCTCAATAGGGCTTAGGTCTGGAGACATGCTTGGCCAGTCCATCACCTTTACTCTCAGCTTCTTTAGCAAGGCAGTGATTGTCTTGGAGGTGTATTTGGGGTCGTTATCATATTGGAATACTGCCCTGCAGCCCAGTCTCAGAAGGGAGGGGATAATACTTGGCTTCAGTATGTCACAGTACATGTTTCCATTCATGGTTCCCTCAATGAGCTGTAGCTCCCCAGTGCGTGCAGCACTCATTCAGCCCCAGACCATGACACTCCCACCACCATGCTTGACTGTAGGCAAGACACACTTGTCTTTGTCCTCCTCACCTGGTTGCTGCCACACACACTTTACATTATCTGAACCAAACACGTTTATCTTGGTTTCATCAGACCACAGGACATGGTTCCAGTAATCCATGTCCTTAATCTGCTTGTCTTTAGCAAACTGTTTGCAGGCTTTCTTGTGCATCATTTTTAGAAGAGGCTTCCTTCTGGGATGACAACCATGCAGACGAATTTAATGCATTGTGCGGCATATGGTCTGAGCACTGACAGGCTGACCCCCCACCCCTTCAACCTCTGCAGCAATGCTGGCTGCACTCATACTTCTATTTCCCAAAGACAACCTCTGGATATGACGATGAGCATGTGCACTCAACTTCTTTGGTTGACCATGGCGAGGCCTGTTCTGAGTAGAACCTGTCCTGTTAAACCGCTGTATGGTCTTGGCCACCGTGCCGCAGCTCAGTTTCAGGGTCTTAGCAATCTTCTAATAGCCTAGGCCATCTTTATGTAGAGCAAAATACATTTTTTTCAGATCCTCAGAGGGTTATTTGCCATGAGGTGCCATGTTGAACTTCCAGTGACCAGTATGAGAGAGTGAGAGCGATAACACCAAATTTAACACACCTGCTCCCCATTCACACCTGAGACCTTGTAACACTAACGAGTCACACTACACCAGGAGGGAAAATGGCTAATTGGGCCCAATTTGGACATTTTTACTTAGGGATGTACTCACTTTTGTTGCCAGCGGTTTAGACATTAATGGCTGTATGTTGAGTTATTTTGAGGGGACAGAAAATTTACACTGTTATACAAGCTGTACACTCACTACATTACAATGTAGCAAAGTGTTATTTTTTCAGTGTTGTCGCATGCAAAGTTATAATAAAATATTTACAAAAATGCAAGGGGTGTACTCACTTTTGTGATGTACTGTACATGCTAAATCTGTATTTTTTATTTTTTTTTTGCTAGAAAATTACTTAGAACGCCTAAACATTATTTTTATATTTTCTGAAAGCAGACGCCCTGAGAATAAAATGGTGGCTGTTTAAAAAAAAAATTTGTCACACAATATTTGCGCAGCTAATTATCAAATGCAAATTTTCAGGAAAAGATACACTTAAATTCATTTTAGTGCACACAAACACAATAAAATACCCAATTTTTAAAAAAAATATAAAAGACGATGTTGTGTCGAGTAAATAGATACCAAACATGCTAAGATTTCAAATTGTGCACACCTGTGGAATGGTGTACCTAAAATTATCCATAGGTGACACGTTAAGCGCCTTTACAGGTTATCAGTGACAAAAGTGACAAAATCCACCTTGCTTCTGGCTTCATTCGTCACAGAGGAGATTGGGGAACGGATGTTCCTCAATCTAATTATATTTGCAGCCCAATCAGTGAGCGGCTGGCTGTACAGCTGCTCAGACCACTTTTACAGTAAAGCCAATCACCGGCTCTAAAAATGATACCAAGATCATGGCTGCATTTTTTATATTTTTTAGGGCCTGTAAGGTCTTTTTTGGTATACTGTTTTTATTATTATAGGCTGACAAATTTTCAAAAATATAAGTAAATGTATTGTATATTATTTTTTGTTACAATTACAGTATTAAAGCGATTACACGGCAGGCTGAAGACATTTTTTTTATTTTCAATGAAGCCTATAGGTCATAGCTGACATAATGATCACATGACTGGCATTTTGATCAGATGGGACACAAGCTGTCAACTGGGATTGAGAGATACCAACCACACAAAGTGTCGGCTGTTGGCTCTCAAAGTGGGGGTGTTTATAAATTAATCTACAGCATAGGACATCATGCTGGGAATCATTTATATACAGATTGTGGACAGGAAGGGATTTAAAAAAAAAACTGTATTCTGCCTATCGTTAACTATTTCATGTATTTTCTTCTTTAGGTTCCGTTTGCTGGTCCAAGATTGCATAACTCATGTCCATGCCAATCAAACCTAGCCTGTAAGAAGTTGACCAATGGCAAATACCAGTGCATGCCAAGCTAAAAAAGCAAAGATTATTTCTTTTTAGAAGATTTCAACACATGCTATTGCAAAGGATTCATTTATGCTCTCGGGTTGTATTCTTGAAACCTTTTGTGGAAGTTAAATTCCAAAAAGTTGCAACTATTAGCTCTTGTTGCCCTTAGCTTCGAATCAGAATTTCTGTTTCATTTATTTAATTGACAAATAATCCTTGATTTTGAAAAACTACCCAAATGGCACCACACCCAATTAGTGAACAAAGATACTAAACACAAAATATTGGGAGTTTTTGGCCTGTGGATTGCTGCACCAGCCACATGCATTGTATGTATACATAGAAAACATCTCTGGGTTCCTGAATAGGTTTAACTGTGAAATGCGTTGAACTGAACCACTCTCACAATATGGTTTGTGTAGAGGATGATAATGCCATACTAAACTAATGAAGCCCTAGAACTGTGAGAGTTGGTGCACAGAAGCAAAAACATATACTCTGATGTATAGGTGTTACATATTGCAATTGGCTGGTGGTCTACTTTCATGTTCTTCATTTAATATTTTAAATTCTTTTTTTGAAACAATAATTGTGAGGATTTTTTAACGATAGTGTTATTATTAAGGTTAGGCACCATGGAAATCCCAATATTTTGTGCTTAGTATAATTTTTTTCATTGTTCACTAGCAACATGAAAGGGAGAATCTGATTTGTTGCTTTAGCTAACAAGAAGTTCTTTTTCCAGTTAATTCAATCATAAAGCCTTCTGTCTCCACAATCTAAAGAAGAATTATCACCAGCAGTTAAAATCTTTGTTGAATCCCCCAAGGGACTCTGTTCAGATACATGCAGTGGTTTGGATAAAAAAAAGATGTTTCTTTTCTATTTGTTGGCTGTAGTTCCACCCCAGGTTGTAGCCCAAGTTATGGGCATTCCTATGGAGGTGTTACAGCTAGCACTGAAGCCACCAACTCCCTATTCATTCTAACAGATTCTGCTATCTAATCTTCCAGTCCACTGCTCTACCTCACTGCCATTTTCCATGTTTTGAAAATACTTCCTTGTACTGAAAGGAAAGACTGAGCCAGGACCGCCAGCCACCAACTTTTCTCAGGAGACTAGAGTTGTTGGCAGATCCTCGCTACAACAACACACACCAGCTACTACTCTAGTCTCTTTCCCCAGAACAGCAGGCTGGCAGGTCTGGGCTCAGCTGTCTGAGAGAGACTGGAGTAGTAGTTGGTGTGTGTTGTGGGCTTGTGCAGGGACGGCGCCAGCATAAGGCAACTCAGGCAGCCACTTAAGGTGCCATGATAGGGGGTGCTAAACCTGGGGTCCCTCAGGAAGTGCTTATGCTGGCGCGGGCCCTGCTTACAGGCAGTTTTACCTAGCTGAGGTCAGGCATAGTGTTCGGCAACTACCAGCACAGCCTCAGGCTCTGTGATCTTAAGCCACTGCCTCCCTACGACTTCCACATGCACCCCCTCTTCCTCCTCCCTCTCAGATGAAAAACAGATGCCTTTGGTTTCCAAAAAACCACCTGACCCACCTCCACCACCCACTTCTCACTCTCTAGCCCCTGCAATGACAATTAATGCCTTCCCATCTGGGTGGTAGTAGAGTCTTGGAGACACTCACTGCTGAACTGGAGGTGTGTGTGAGATGAGGGGGAGGAGCTGAGTGAGACAAGGGGGAGGGGTCAACAGGCACAGGAGCCAGAATGGTACGGTGGGATCCTGCAGCCTCAGTGAAAGGTGCTTAACCATCTATCTTATTATACAGCCTGTATATCATAGAGACAGAGCTCCTGAACACATGAGGGCATAATGGGGACTGAGAAGGGGACATAGAGAGAGGGGGACAGAAGGGGACATAAAGGCTGTCAGAGAAGTATACACAAGAACAGAGCAAAGGAGATGGGGACAAAACAGAAGACATGGTGATTGGTGAGATGTGGACAGAGTAGGGAAGATGGGAACAGAGCAGGGGACATGGGGAGATGGAGACAGGCAGAGCAGGAAACATGGGGATAGTCACAGTCTGGGTTACTAAAACCCAGATGGACAGTTACAGTCAGTTTGTAAAAAAAATGTCGCTTTTCTCCTGTCCATAAATGTCTGTAGACAGGAGAAGAAAGCCCTTCAGATTTCTGCCATCATCAACAAGCCACCAGCTACTACTCTAGTCTCTCTCATGAAAATAGCTGGCGGCTGGGTCTGTACTTAGTCTTTCCTTTCAGTACAGGGAAGACTTTTCAGTACATGGAAGATGGCAGATAGGCAGAGCAGGAGGGGCACAAGGCTGGAAGATTAGATGGCAGAGCTGCAGATTTTGGAATGTTCTGTCCCGGCAGCTTTTAGAGGAAGCAGCGGTGGGGTTTGTGTGGGCTCTCCACTTTGTGCCTGTTAGTCAGAACCAAATAAATATTTATCTCCTTGTGAGCAGTGTGGTTGGACATCAGATGGGGAAGGGGACATGATGTCAACCATGCCTAGCTCAACAACCACTGCACAGCTACAGTGTCTCCTGGGGGATTAAATAATGACGTTTTAAATTATGTTGATACTTCCTCTTTAAGTGTTTAAATTCCCCAACTGCCCTTCAATCCACAATAAACTGCTTAGTGAAATAATTTATAAGGCTTGGAGTGATAGAAACTTGGGAAGCTGCAAAGCAAACTCTGCTCTGTGAAATCATCCATGTTTATTTAAGTATTTATGATGGATTATGTTCACAAAAAAATTGTAATAAGTAAGCACAAGCTGCATGGGCTGTCTTCAGTCATCTCTAACAATTAGCAGACAATGATCTGAAAATACAAACTGGGGGGGTTTACCAGAACTGGAGAGTGCAAAACCTAGTGCAGCTCTGCGTGGATACCAGTTTCCACGTTTTATTGTCAAAGTTAAATTGAACAAGCAGAAGTTAGAAGCTGATTGACTACCATGCTGAGCTGCACCAGATACTGAGTGCTCCAGTTTTAGAAAGTCTCCCCAGAGTATTTTACATCTGTCAGAAAGCTACAAAGAATTTTTAGCACTGCAAACACTACATAGTTTAAGCCAGAGACTGCTTAGCTTAGCTCCCAGGGGGTGTAGAGTACAAAGCGCCACCCATCTGCAGCCATATAGTTTTACCGGCATTAGGAAGAACCCCTTCGCTAATCTGCTGGTGAAATATGGTGTGTTGGTTCCTCTAAACCAAGATTTTTATTTACCTATTACAGTTGTTTATATAGCGTTGTCAATTTAAACAGCTCTTTACATACTGCACATTCACATCAGCCCCTGTCCTCAAGGAGCTTACAATCTAAGGTCCTTATCTCACATACAGTACTAGGGACAATTTAGATAGGACCGATTAAAGCAGAACTTCACCCTAAAAGGGAAATTCCACTTTATGTCCTCCTCCCCCTCTACCACTTTTTTGGGGGTTGCAGTTATCTAGTTTTGTCAGGCCTAGGTGATTCCAGCAGTTCTCTCCCCCTTCCCTGCCTGTAACATCCTGGGACATGTCACAGGTCCCAGGAGGCTGCGGGACCAAAGTGTCCTTTTAGAGAAAGTCTAACAGGCTAAATAACCTCTATCAGCATATCTTTTGGAGTGTGTGTGGAAACCATAGAACCTGGCAGATGCTCACACAAGTACAGAGAACATCTAAACTCCATGCATGGTGTCCTGACCGGGATTCAAACCAAACTGCTAATAAATTTTAGGCATGATGTAGTGTTTATTCACCTGTTTCAGGGATCGTCTACTTTTTTGTTGCAACTGTAAAATCCCTGTAACAGCATATTCCACTGTAAAATATATATATTTCTATGAGAGAGGGTTAAACCCCCAGCCAGGTCTTTCTTGATGTCTGCGTGCCCACTGGGAAGAATTACCTTCCCTATTTGTTTTAATGTCCATTTTCGCCAGAACAGAAGGGGATGATAAATACAAAATGTTACAGTTGTCACAGCATCAGAAGGTGGGGGGAGATCTTCTAACCATTCCCAATTGTATCCAAGACTATTACCCCCCCCCCCTCCCAAAAAAAAAGTTTTGGCTTTGGATACACTTAAGAAGATTGCATCCCCTCAACCCAGTGCTTGCCACACACTGCCTCACCACCTACCTACTGCAGTATCCCAGCCATTTTATTCTCTAGCCTCGGAGTGTAGACGGGGATGACGTTATAGGTCCCCCCTAAGTGACATGAAGTGAAGTATTCCGTTCTGGTGAATGGCCATTCAGGCTCGAGCACTGCCACATGGGGGAAATCTTGTGCATCATCATATCCAGCAGTCCTGCTCCATTAGATAGGGTGCTGGGAAGATGGCTCAGTGGAAATACAAGCTTGGGTAGGTTGGTGGACTGGCTAAAGACACTCTCCCTTTACCGTGAATGAGCAGAGTGACGATGTCTCCTAAATGAGGCATACATTTATTTTTGATAATTTATACAGTGAAACTTTTTGTTAACCCTATCTATAGAAATTGTAGTAGATTTAGTATTTATTTTCTAAATTATTTTTGCACCTCTGCTGTACTTTTACTTTCCTCAAAACGGAGCTTGATGCATTGTGTTATTTATTTGTTTCTGCAATAACAATGACATTTTCAGAGAAATACACTTTGCTGTGCTCAATATTTAACCATTGTACATTACCTAAATTATTGGGACGCCTGCCTTTACACGCACATGAACTTTAATGGCATCCCAGTCTTAGTCCGTAGGGTTCAATATTGAGTTGGCCCACCCTTTGCAGATATAACAGCTTCAGCTCTTCTGGAAAGGCTGTCCACAAGGTTTAGGAGTGTGTCTATGGGAATGTTTGACCATTCTTCCAGAAGCGCATTTGTGAGGTCAGGCACTGATATTGGACGAGAAGGTCTGGCTCGCAGTCTCTGCTCGAATGCATCCCAAAGGTGTTCTGTCGGGTTGAGATCAGAACTCTGTGCAGGCCAGTCAAGTTCCTCCACCCCAAACTCGCTCATCTCTGTCTTTTTGAACCTTGCTTTGTGCACTAGTGTGCAACCATGCTGGAACAGGAAGGGGCCATCCCCAAACTGTTCCCACAAAGTTTTGAGCATGAAATTGTCCAAAATGTCTTGGTATTCTGACGCCTTAACAGTTCCCTTCACTGGAACTAAGGGGCCAAGCCCAACCCCTGAAAAACAACCCCACGCCATAACCCCCCCACCAAATGATTTGGACTAATGCACAAAGCAAGGTCCATAAAGACATGGATGAGCGAGTTTGGGGTGGAGGAACTTGACTGGCCTGCACAGAGTCCTGACCTCTTGTCCACTACAGTGCCTGACCTCACAAATCCGCTTCTGGAAGAATGGTCAAACATACCCATAGACACACTCCTAAACCTTGTGGACAGCCTTCCCAGAAGAGTTGAAGCTGTTGTAGCTGCAAAGGGTGGGCCAACTCAATATTGAACCCTACGGACTAAAACTGGGATGTCATGAAAGTTCATGTGTGTGTGTAAAGGCAGGCGTCCCAATACTTTTTGTAATATAGTGTATATATATATATATATATATATATATATATATATATATATATACACACACAGCAGTGTTATAATTCTGTATCAGAATATGGACATCGACTTTTTGAAGATGAGGTTTATTTTTTTATCACAGATGTATTTTTTTTCCTTATTTAACAATATGTTTTTTAATAGTACAGGGAAACAAAACTATCCAAATATTCAACTTATTTACAGTACATGTAGAATTCTAGTAAAATTAAGTGCAAAGTCTTTTCTTAAACAACTTATCAGGTACTTTTGTAGACTTATTTATTTAAATATATAAATTGTGATGTGTAGTTACTTATGAAGGGGGATCCGAAATGAGCTTTTATCTATTTGGCTATTTAAAGATGCATACACTAGAACTCCCAATTATTTTAGCTGTTAGTTTATACTTAGCTTTACCACTTTTAGCTTTTATTTTTCTTATATTATTCATTGTAAAAATATATATCACTTTTATTTAATTAATAAAGTTTAAAAAAAAAAGTTAAACCTAAACAGCACAGCTAAAGGAATACTAACATTACTATTGTAAAATCAGGTGCCCAGAGTTCTGCATTCATTTTAAAAGTTTGCACATCACTGAACTTTTCTGAATGTTATGGAATACATGCCACTGCGCTTTTCACCAGCTCTGTATTCTTGGCTTATGCTTTCATACTTTTTCGCACGACAACTGCTAGGCTCCATTCAAAAATGGATGAGCTGTATACCAATAAAGGCAATGAAATAAAAAAAAAAGCTTTTGCAATATGGTGTAAAAAAATATTTATCATACTTGTATTGAGGGCTACAGAAATTCTTGGAGTGCATAGTTTTTTGGCTGCAGGTAGATTAAATCAAAGGTATTACTTCAATTATATGAAAAAAGAAAAAAAGAAATCCCACCATTGACACTGGACCAGGAGGTGAGAAGGAATCTCTAAAACTGGGCGTACATTATACAATTTTCTTGTTCAATTTTCTTTAAATTTACCTTCAAATATGTAGTGCAAGAGCCAGCCTGATTGCATAGAAATTGAAAGTGTTTAGGTTTGACCTCATATTATATGGTTTTGGTAAATCTAAAGGAAATTGTACAAGAATATTGTATAATGTACGGGGCAGCCTTAGTCCCATTCAAAGCTGTTACAGTAAGGTGCCGGGGAGAGGTGCAGGAGAGAACCGAGGCTTCGGACGGCTGCTTCGCTGGATCGTGGGACAGATGAGTGTGTGTTTATTAACCGCTTGCCGATCGGCTCATGCCGATATATGTCGGCAGAATGGCACTCCTGCACAAACCGACATACCTGTACCTGTACCTGCCAGCGGCCCGCGATCTCGGCGAGGAGAGGCAGAACGGGGAGATGCCTATGTAAACAAGGCATTTCCCTATTCTGCTTAGTGACATGACAGGGATCTTCTGTTCCCTGTCATCGGGAATAGTGATCTCTGTCATGTCAGTGGTAGCCCATCCTCCCTACAGTTAGAACACGCTGAGGGAACACACTTAACCCCTTGATCGCCCCCTACTGTTTAACCCCTTCCCTGCAAGTGACATTTATACAGTAATCAGTAGCTATTTTTAGCTTTGATCGCTGTATAAATGTCAATGGTCCCAAAATAGTGTCAAAAGTGTCCGATCTGTCCGCCGCAATGTCGCAGTCTCGATAAAAATCGCAGATCGCCATTACTAATGAAAAGAAAAATTAATAATAAAAATGCCATAACTATCCCTTATTTTGTAGACGCTATAACTTTTTGCACAAACCAATCAATATACACTTATTGCGGTTTTATTTTACTAAAAATATGTAGAACAATACATATCGGCCTAAACTGAGGAAGAAATTAGGTTTTTTTATATATTTTTTGGGGATATTCATTATAGCAAAAAGTAAAAAATATTACTTTATTTTTTTTTTAATTGTTGGTCTTTTTTTGTTTATAGTGCAAAAAATAAAAACTACAGAGGCGATCAAATACCACCAAAAGAAATCTCTATTTGTGGGGAAAAAAGGACGTCAATTTTGTTGGGTATAACATCGCACAACCGCGCAACTGTCAGTTAAAGTGACGAAAGTGCCATATCGCAAAAATTCTCTGGTCATTAAGGGTGTAAAATTTTCCGGGGCTGAAGTGGTTAAATGTCAGCAGCTACACTTTAATTAAACACAGAAACAGCTGGAACTCCGCTTTAAGCGCCACATACACAAGCCCTCAAAATCTGTTCTGAGTCTACAAATTTAGAAGTCATGGTGCATACAAACTAGGGGTGTTAATATGTGTGAATATAATCGCAGCATGCATCACGATTCAGATGTTAGAGATTCTGCATCGATGCTGCCGAATCGATGTCCGTCGCTCCGTGCGGTGCTCTGCCTCTCCTGGAGACACGCAGAGGCAGAGCCTGCCTGGTAGATAAAGCCTCCTTCCCCGCCCACAGAGATGAAGCAGAAAGTCAGCTGATGAGCTGACAGCCAGTACAGTGCAGGAGGAGGAGCTCAAGAAGACTCGACATCAGGAGAGGCTTCACTGGAGGCACCGGAAGGGAGAAAACACACTGAGCATGGAGGAGTGGGAATCAACTGACACTGAGAGCTGGTGAGTGCCAGTGTCACTGATCCCATCCCTCCACTACCATCACCCCTCTGACATCCATCCCACCATGCCTTTTATCCCACCATCCCTCTGCCTCTGATCCCTCCATCCCTCTGCTAATGATCCCACCATACCTCTGCCACTGATCCCACCATCTCTCTGCCTCTGATCTCCCCATCCCTCTGTCTCTGATCCCACCATCCCTCTGCCACTGATCCCACCATCCCTCTGTCTCTGATCCCACCATCCCTCTGCCACTGATCCCACCATCCCTCTGCCTCTGATCCCATCCATCCCTCTGCCTCTGATCCCACCATCCCTTTGACACAGATCCCGCTATCCCTCTGACACTGACCCCACCACCCCTCTGCCTTTGATCCCCCTTCCCTCTGCCTCTGATCCCACCATCCCTCTGCCTCTGATCCAACCATCCCTCTGACACTGATCCCACCATCCCTCTGCCTCTGATCTCACCATCCCTCTACCCCTGATCCCACCATCCCTCTGCCTCTGATCCCATCCATCCCTCTGCCGCTGATCCCACCACCCTCTGCCTCTGATCCCACCATCCCCCTGCCTCTGATCCCAACATCCCTCTGATTCCACCATCCCTCTGCCACTGATTCCACTATCCCTCTGCCTCTGATCCCAGTATCCCTCTGCCTGATCCCACTATCCCTCTGCCACTGAACCCACCATCCCTCTGCCACTGATCCCACCATCCCTCTGCCTCTAATCCCACCATCCCTCTGACTCTGATCCCACCATCCCTCTGCCTCTGATCCCACCATCCCTCTACCTGATCCCACCATCCCTCTGCTACTGATCCCACCATCCCTCTGCCTGATCTCACCATCCCTCTGCCTCTGACCCCACCATCCCTCTGCCTCTGACCCCACCATTCCTCTGCCACTGATCCCACCATCCCTCTGCCTCTGATCCTATCCATCCCACCGTCCCTCTGCCACTGATCCCATCCATCCCACCATCCCTCCCTCTGCCTGATACCATCCCTCTGTCACTATCACTTATATTTTGTGCATTTGGGACAGGAATGCATTCCAGGTATTTGTTGAAACAATCTACTGATCAGCCCAGAACTAGTTTATGAGAGAGTCAGTCTGTTCCACATTTTCACAGCTCTTACGGCAAAGAAGCCTTTCTGTAAGGAATGCCCCTTTGTTCTCTGCAGTGAACTGAAGGTGAATAACTTGTAGCCCTCTTTTGGGATGGTTATGAGAATTATCCTCCCCAAACAGGATATTGCGCTAAGAGCAAATGAAAATTAAAAAAATGGAGTTCTAACTGCTTGAATTCTTGGATAAAAACCATGCGCAGTATTCGTGATGCATCGCAGAATCAAGTAGAATCGTGGACAGGATAATCGTAATCGAATCGTGAGACCAGTGCAGATGTGCACCCCTAATACAAACACATTTTCAGGGTTAGCTGTGAATGCACAATATAAGGCAACATATACAGTGCACTAAATAATTATTTGATGCCCTGCAGATTTTGTAAGTTTGCCCACTTACAAAGCAATGAATGGTCTATATTTTTTTTTATCATAGGTGTATTTTAAATGATAGAGACAGAATATCAACTAAAAATCCAGAAAAAACACATGATACAAATGTTAACAATTGAGTTGCAGTTCAGTGAGTAAAATAAGTATTTGATCCCCAAGCAAAACATGACTTAGTACTTGGTGGAAAAACCCTTATTGGCAAGCACAGAGGTAAGACATATCTTGTAGTTGGTTACCAGGTATATAGATTCTAGTGTATAGATTCTCCCACCTGAGCTGTGGATCTCTGCAGCTCCTCCAGAGTTACCATGAGCCTCTTGGCTGCTTCTCTGATTAATGCTCTCCTTGCCCGGCCTGTCAGTTTAGGTGGACGGCCATGTCTTGGTAGGTTTGCAGTTGGGCCATACTCTTTTCATTTTCGGAAGATGGATTGAACAGTGCTCCGTGAGATGTTCAAAGCTTGGGATATTTTTATAACCTAACCCTGCCTTAAACTTCTCCACAACTATATCCCTGACCTGTCTGGTGTGTTCCTTGGCCTTCAGGATGTTGTTTGTTCACTAAGGTTCTCTAACAAACCTCTGAGGGCTATACAGAACAGCTGTATTTATACTGAGATTAAATTACACACAGGTGGACTCTATTTACTAATTAGGTGACTTCTAAAGGCAATTGGTTCCACTAGATTTTAGATTTGAATACAAATGCATGCCGCCCATTTCAGATATTTATTTATAAAAAATTTAGAAAACCATTTATCTTTTTCCTTCCACTTCACAGTTATATGCCACTTCATGTTGGTCTATCATGGGGCCGGCAACCCGTCGATCGTGATCTACCCGTCAATCGCGAGAGGGTGACGGGTAGATTTTGTGTCTCCAGTGCCGACCCCACTGTTAAAACAATTACTTCTTAATTCCCAAGCAGAGCAGCACACACAAGCAGCCCCTCTGCCGCATGGCTTCACTGACTCCTGTGATCCTCCCCTCACATCCGTCCCGCCAATTTTCTACATCTTATACAGGCACTCTGTATAGATGTGAGGGGAGGGGACAGAAAGCAGCATGTCTGAACAAGCAGGTAAGGAACTGATCATTGGGGAAGGGTAAACAGTAGTGAGCTGTATACTCCTGATCTGTAATGATGAGCTGTATACTCCTGACCTGTGATGCTGAGCTGTATACTCCTGACCTGTGATGCTGAGCTATATACTCCTGACCTGTAATGCTGAGCTGTATACTCCTGACCTGTGATGCTGGGCTGTATACCCCTGACCTGTGATGCTGAGCTGTATACTCCTGCCCTGTGGTGCTGAGCTGTATACTCCTGACCTGTGATGCTGGGCTTTATACTCCTGACCTGTGATGCTGAGCTGTATACTCCTAACCTGTGATGCTGAGCTGTATACTCCTGACCTGTGATGCTGAGCTATATACTCCTGACCTGTAATGCTGAGCTGTATACTCCTGACCTGTGATTCTGGGCTGTATACTCCTGACCTGTGATGCTGAGCTGTATACTCCTGACCTGTGATGCTGAGCTGTATACTCCTGACCTGTGGTGCTGAGCTGTATACTCCTGACCTGTAATGCTGAGCTGTATACTCCTGACCTGTGATGTTGGACTGTATACTCCTGACCTGTAATGCTGAGCTGTATACTCCTGACCTGTGATGCTGGTCTGTATACTCCTGACCTGTGATGCTGAGCTGTATACCCCTGACCTGTGATGCTGAGCTGTATATTCCTGACCTGAAATGCTGAGCTGTATACTCCTGATCTGTAATGCTGAGCTATATACTCCTGATCTGTGATGATGAGCTGTATACTCCTGACCTGTGATGCTATGCTGTATACTTCTGACCTGTGATGCTGGGCTGTATACTCCTGATCTGTGGTGATGATCTGTATACTCCTGACCTGTAATGCTGAGCTGTATACTTCTGACCTGTGATGCTGGGCTGTATACTCCTGACCTGTGATGTTGAGCTGTATACTCCTGGCCTGTGATGCTGAGTTATATACTCCTGACCTGTAATGCTGAGCTGTATACTCCTGATCTGTGATGATGAGCTGTATACTCCTGACCTGTGATTCTGGACTGTATATTCCTGACCTGTAATGCTGAGCTGTATACTCCTGACCTGTGAATGCTGCGCTATATACTCCTGACCTGTGATGCTGAGCTGTATACTCCTGACCTGTGATGCTGAGCTGTATACTACTGACCTGTGATGCTGAACTGTATACTCCTGACCTGTGATGCTGAGCTGTATACTCCTGACCTGTAATGCTGAGCTGTATACTCCTGAGCTGTAATGCTGAGCTGTATACTCCTGATCTGTGATGATGAGCTGTATACTTCTGATCTGTGATGCTGGTGCTGGGCTGTATACTCCTGACCTGTGATGCTGGTGCTGGGCTGTATACTCCTGACCTGTGATGCTGGGCTGTATACTCCTGACCTGTGATGTTGAGCTGTATACTCCATGCTGCGCTATATACTCCTGACCTGTAATGCTGGGCTATATACTCCTGACCTGTAAATTGGGCTATGTACTCCTGACCTATAATGCTGGGCTATATACTCTTCATCTGTGAACTTTAGTTACCTGGATAAGTCCACATTTTTACATTGACATTTGTATTATTATATTTTTCTAAGGGCTGGTTCACACCAGAATGTGGTTTAGGAAACATGCATTCCATGCGCGTTTCCCACACTACAGGTGAGCACACTGCGATCTGCATGCAGGCGCCAGTGTATTGATAACAGCACACCAAATCGCAAATGCAGTGTGTTTGTGGGCACCATATCGGATGGTTTCCGCAGTACCATGTGGTTTGCTGCAGCGTGCTTTTAAAAGTAATGCATGCATTACTTTTTCTGCATTCCAGTGTGATTTGCAGCCCATTCAAATGAATAGGCTGTCAAAATGTACCACACGGGAAAAACGTGATAAATGCACAGGAGTGTGTACCGCATTACCGTGTGATCCCGGAGTGAATTGGCCCCAAGTTTTCTTCAAGCTGCCTTACTTTTTAATGGCCTTGCTAGGTTAGCTCCCAAAAATAGTACGTTGTGCCCGGTGATCTTTGATTTCTCCCATGTTGCTCTATAAAATAGATTTAAATATTTGGTTGTAACATGGAAAAATTTGGAAAATTTCAAGGGGTATGATTACTTTTTCAAGGCACTGTGTATATATATACACAGTATCTCAAAAAAGTGAGCACATCCCACACATTTTTGTAAATATTTTATTATATCTTTTCATGTGACAACACTGAAGAAATTACACTTTGCTACAATGTAAAGTAGTGAGTGTACAGCTTGTATAACAGCGTAAATGTGCTGTCCCCTCAAAATAACTCAACACACAACCATTAATGTCTAAAGCGCTGGCAACAAAAGTGAGTACACCCCTAAGTAAAAATGTCCAAATTGGGCCAAAAGTGTCAATATTTTGTGACCACCATTATTTTCCAGCACTGCCTTAACCCTTTTGAGCATGGCATTCACCAGAGCTTCACAGGTTGACAGTGGTTCTTCCACTTCTCCATGATGACATCATGGAGCTGGTAGATGTTAGAGACCTTGCGCTCCTCCACCTTCCGTTTGAGAATGCCCCACAAATGCTCAAAAGGGTTTAGGTCTGGAGACATGTTTGGTCAGTCCATCACCTTTACCCTCAGCTTCTTTAGCAAGGCAGTGGTCGTCTTGGAGGTGTGTTTGGGGTCATTATCATGTTGGAATACTGCCCTGCGGCCCACTCTTCGAAGGGAGGGGATCATGCTCTGCTTCGGTATGTCACAGTACATGTTGGCATTCATGGTTCCCTCAATGAACTGTAGCTTCCCAGTGCCGGCAGCACTCATGCAGCCCGAGATCATGACACTCCCACCACCATGCTTGACTGTAGGCAAGACACACTTGTCTTTGTACTCCTCACCTGGTTGCCGCCACACAGGCTTGACACCATCTGAACCAAATAAGTTTATCTTGGTCTTATCAGACCACAGGACATGGTGCCAGTGCTCAGACCATACGCTGCACACTGCATAAAATTGGTCTGCATGGCTGTCGTCCCAGAATGAAGCCTCTTCTAAAGATGATGCTGTCAGGGCTAGGCTCAGCCCTTCCTTCTCTAAGCTGGCCACTCAGCTGTCGGCTAATTGCCAGCTTCTATCTCTCCACAGTGACTCACCTGTTGAGGATATCCTGCTCGTCAGTCCTGCCTACTTAAGCCGCCCAGCCCAGATGATCTCTTTGGTCACATCTCTAGAGACGCTCTCCTGTGTTCCTGTTAAAGACTTACTTGGCTGACATTCCTTCTGGCTCCAGATCCTGCTTGCTGTTCTACTACGCTCATCTCTGGCTTCCTGACGTTTTGGCTTGTCTGACTATCCGTTCCAGTTCCTGAACTCTGGCTATGTTTTGACTACGTTTACTCTGTTTACCTTTTTTATTATTAAACAAGTGTGATTTAACTGTACTTCTGTCTCAGTCTGATTCGTGGTTTCTGACAGATGCACAGGAAACAACGCAAACAGTTTGCTGAAGACAAACAGACTAGGGGCATGGATTACTGGAACCATGTCCTGAGCTTTGATGAGACCAAGATAAACTTATTTGGTTCAGATGGTGTCAAGCCTGTGTGGCGGCAACCAGGTGAGGAGTACAAAGACAAGTGTGTCTTGCCTACAGTCAAGCATGGTGGTGGGAGTGTCATGGTCTGGGGCTGCATGAGTGCTGCCGGCACTGGGAAGCTACAGTTCATTGAGGGAACTATGAATGCCAACATGTACTGTGACATACCGAAGCAGAGCATGATCCCCTCCCTTCAGAGACTGGGCCGCAGGGCAGTATTCCAACATGATAATGACTCCAAACACACCTCCAAGACTACCACTGCCTTGCTAAAGAAGTTGAGGGTTAAGGTGATGGACTGGCCAAGCATGTCTCCTGACCTAAACCCTTTTGAGCATCTGTGGGGCATCCTCAAACGGAAGGTGGAGGAGCGCAAGGTCTCTAACATCCACCAGCTCTGTGATGTCATCATGGAGGAGTGGAAGAAGACTCCAGTGGCAACCTGTGAAGCTCTGGTGAACTCCATGCCCAAGAGGTTTAAGGCAGTGCTGGAAAATAATGGTGGCCACACAAAATATTGACACTTTTTTGGCCCAATTTGGACATTTTCACTTAGGGGTGTACTCAGTTTTGTTGCCAGCGGTTTAGACATTAATGTTTGTGTGTTGAGTTATTTTGAGGGGGCAGCAAATTTACACTGTTATACAAGCTGTACACTCACTACTTTACATTGTAGCAAAGTGTCATTTCTTCAGTGTTGTCACATGAAAAGATATAATAAAATATTTACAAAAATGTGAGGGGTGAACTCACTTTTGTGAGATACTGTGTATATATATATATATATATATATATATATATATACCTGTATGTTATCTCTACCATAATGTATACAAGAGAACATACATTAGATAAAAACCCTTAAAAAAATGACAGAGTGACATGTGTGTGTGGGCTGTGACCAAAAAAGCAAACTTGACCTTTGACCAGTTGAACTAAGGACCAAGGATATGGACATAACTGAGAGTGCACAGATCAGACAGGGATTTCTACAGAAAAACAAAGTCCATGCATTCAGCATGTTGCTTTACTAACAATATTATTGCTGAGTCGCACAAAGCAAATACAGAAACATTATGGACAATTCTGCTTTAAAATGTTTGCCCTGCCTGTAACCTCCTCTATTTTAACGTAGTTGCACACCACCTTTTCAGAACTTGTACCTTTAGGTAAGCCCAGAATAAGGTTTACCTATAGGTACTGTAAATATCTCCTTAACGTGCACCGTTTAGGAGATGTTTACCTTGTAGTGTGCCGATGATGTCATTGGTGCATGCGCTGTGAAGAAACAGCCCTCCGTGCCGTTTCTTCCCGAACGAGTGCCGTGTTGCATACTAGCCCATTATGCTTTTACTTTGGAGGGAACAAAAAAAGGGTTTACTTCCTCTTTAAGGCCCGGTTCACACTGATGCTTTGTGATTTTGTTCCGTTTTTTGGTGCGAATTTACCGCGATTTTACCGCGAATTTACCGCGATTTTACCGCGAATTTCAGGAGTTGGATATAGCTGCGATTGATAGTCTAGCCAATGGAATCATAATGTAAAAAAAAAAAGGGTCTTAACTTCCTGTGTACTTCCTGGTTTTTGTGGAGAGTAGTGTGGTGGAATTCGCACATATGTGAACCATCAATGCGATTCAAGAACGATTTACATTGATGTCTATGGAGACTAAATTCGCAACGCAACGCAGTAAACTCGCACAGGACCTTTTTTTCACGCAGGTTATATTCGCAACGCGTCGATGTGAACGGCACTAATGTTAATCTATGTAATTTAAATGACTTGCGAATTTGAGCGATCGCAACGGCTCAAATTCGCAATAGAATTCGCAGCAGTGTGAACCTAGCCTTAGTGATAACTGAATGATATTATTCTAGATAGGAACCACATACAGTTTTATGAAGTAGACGATTTACACTTGCAGTAGTTTTCCACTTTGAGAGCAGAATGCATCAAGCTTGTTTTGAAACCAGGCAGTTGGCCTGTTAATTGGGAATGGATTCTCCATAGCAAGAGGTCAGCACATGATTTTAACACATTTCTGGTGTTTGTATCTGTGTCTAAACACTGCTTTTTTTTAAACAAATATATCTCCATCTTCAACATATGGCCAACAAGCAGATAATGTTGAACTGCTCACACAATGCTTTACAACATAAAGCATAACCCCGGTCAATAAAAAAAAAAAAAATGAATAGCTCATTAAGAAAAATCAAATAAAAAGCAGCTTTTACTGCAAAATGTATGCTTGGTTAGGAGATGCAACTGCAATGCTTATTTTCCACTGCTAGATGTTCTCAGTCTTAAGCCTCATACACACAGTCAGACTTTGTACAAACTTTCCCATGGATTTTTGTACAAAGGGCGTTGGCCGTAAACTAATTAAGCATACACACGGCAGGACTTTTTCAGCCAACTTTCACCAAATCACATAGTTTTTCAGCTCTTTACCGCCACCCTTTGGTCTACTTCTGTATTGTTGTTTGATCTTTTGGTTCCGAGCATGCGTGTTTGTACTTTGGACTAAAGTTCTATGGACTTGTGTACACACGATAGGATTTTGCACCATAGGACTTTTGTTGCTGGAAAGTTTGTCTGTTTGCACAGCCAACATTTGTCTCCGATGAAAACCAAAAAAGTTTGTCCGATGGAGCGTACACAGGGTAGGATGTTGCCTTAAAACAGCTAATGTGCATGTTTGTTGTCAAAAAGTCCTATCGTGTGTATGGGCTTTAACAGCCAACTTCGTTTAACCCATTTTCTTTGAGCCTAGGCTGTTATGGACCAGCCCATCACCGCACAGTGAAGGAGAAGAAGTTTAGTGATGAGTTCCTCTTCCCATCACCCTCCTTTCTTCTCCTATCAGAATACTCCTTGCCAAGCAAAAATAATTTGCTACTTGTCAAGTGAAAAATAATGGGCACGGCGCCAAATATGAACGTGCACTCTCACAACATGATGCTGCTCCTAAAATTAGTAAATACTAATAGACAATAGACAAAACAATAAAGGGTGCATCAATAGTGCAATAATTACACTAAATATCGTGTTACCTCAATCATGTAAATAAAGTGCATCAGTGTATTTAAGGTAAATAAATCAAATTAAATCATATATAACCAATAAAGTGAATATAGTGCAAAAAAGTTCAATATATCTTCTTATGAATATGAGAATCTTCTTAATAAATCCAATCACCACATGATAGAGTGCAAATACAATATTATTCGTGCTTCACCCAATGTGGTATATCAAAGCGCTCACCAGACAGTAGTGGCCACAGAGTGACCCTCAGGCATGGAAAAAAAAGGCAAATGATTCATCAGAAGTGGCTATCCGGATATCCTGGTTCGAAATAATCAATGCAGAAGGACTCCAATCACAGGACAACAGGAGTATGTAATATATAACTTCTTGAACCTGCGCCTTGGTGCCTCAATTCACCAACCAAATCTGAAAAGAGTGGCTCCCCATGAAAGCCACAAAGGCTCAAATAGTGTAAAAACGTCTTTATTCCATATGGGTAAAACCTTTACATCCAAACAAGTATGTAGGGTACAGGACGAGAAACAGACCGGGCTGCAGCTACGGAGGAAAAGCAGAGACCAAAGAGGTACCTTAAACGATTGTACTCGGTGTATGTCTCGGAGTGCGCTCCAGCAAATATCAGGAACGGAGGACTCGTTGCTGCGCGCCGAGCCTCCCTTTCAATACATTTCACGCTGTGCGCACGTCATCAGGAAATGCCCATTTCTGCAGCCATGGACATTTTTAAATATATGAATAGTAGAGCAGTCAATTTAGACAAGGTTTTCAATCAAGAACATGTAGTAAAAGATCAAGATATAGAGTCTATTTAAACAACTAAAAAATAACATGGAGAAACAATTAAGGGTGTGGTGGGACATCGCTACTCTAGAGATGTATATCTCAGAGAATAGCTCACCCAGGAAATTAAGGTGGGATATTTCCCCAAATGATGGCATTAATGAGAATGGTCTAATGGAAGAATGGTATAAGTTTTTTAATCAGAAAGAGACAGACCTACTGCATATGATTGTCAAAAGGAGACAACACAAACTTTCCAAATATGATAAAGTAATTCAACACAAAAAAAACAAAAGAAATATAAAAGAGATGTGCTGGACTACAAGAACCAGAAAGTGTATACAGTAAAGGGCAAGCAGAGGATGAATATGACATTGAGGAGATCACTGATGCCTTAATGACTGGTGTATCAAGAGAGACCTCTATTGAAAGAGAAGAAAATAAAGAAGAATGGACTGAGGGGGGGGCACCAAGACCCACCAGAGAGAATCTAATGTCCGAACCCCAGTTCAATCTAATAGATCGAATCAGGTCACTAGATCCACCAAAGAAAATAGATATCATAGCCCAAGTAGGGGTTGCCCAGCAGCACATTCAACACTCTCCTCTTTTGAATTGGCTACTACGGAAGAGGTTACAAAAATTTTCTCGGATGCCCACCTAACCAATTGTCCCTTGGATCCTGTTCCCTCACAACTACTACGGTCACCCTCTTCTTCTATCCTATGCTCCCTCACCCACATCTTCAATCTCTCCCTTTCTAGTGGCATTTTCCCCTCCCCTCTAAAACATGCACAGATCACTCCCATTCTTAAAAAGCCCTCACTGGACCCTACCGACCTGAACAACTTAAGACCCATCTCATTACTCCCATTCACCTCTAAACTTCTAGAACGCTTAGTCTACAACCGTCTTAGCTCCTACCTCAATGAAAATAACCTTCTTGACCCCTTACAGTCTGGCTTTCACTCGCAGCACTCCACGGAAACTACCTTACTAAAACTCACTAACGATTTACTAACTGCTAAAACCAACAGCCAGTACTCCATACTCCTACTACTTGACCTCTCTGCGGCCTTTGATACTGTTGACCACCCGCTCCTTCTCAATAAACTACATTCCCTTGGCCTCCGAGATTCTGCTCTATCCTGGTTCTCTGGCTATTTATCACAGCGCTCCTTCAGTGTCACCTACAACTCTGTCTCCTCCTCTCCATTGCCCCTTTCTGTGGGGGTCCCCCAAGGCTCGGTTCTTGGACCCTTTCTCTTCTCTATCTACACCTCCTCCCTTGGTCACTTAATAACTGCCCACGGCTTCCAATACCACTTATACGCTGATGACACCCAAATCTATCTGTCTACTCCTCACCTCACTCCTTCAGTCTCCTCTCGCATTACTAACTTACAAACTGACATATCAGCATGGATGTCGCACCACTTCCGTAAACTAAATCTCTCTAAAAGTGAGCTATTAATATTCCCCCCCGCCCGTGCCTCCCTCCATGACTTTTCCATCAAAATCAACAATGCAACCATCAGTCCCTCCCCTCACGCCAGGGTACTAGGTGTAATCCTAGACTCTGACTTGTCATTTCAGCCTCAAATCCAATCGCTGTCAAAAGTTTGTAGGATTCACCTCCGTAACATCTCTAAAATTCGCCCTTTTTTAACAAATGAAACCACCAAGCTCCTCATTCACTCCCTTGTTATCTCTCGCCTTGACTATTGCAACTCCCTTCTCATTGGCCTACCGCTCCATAGGCTATCCCCTCTTCAGTCTATCATGAATGCTGCTGCCAGACTTATCCACCTTACCAACCGCTCAGTGTCTGCCAACCCTCTACTTCAATCCCTACACTGGCTCCCAATCACCCAGCGAATTAAATTCTAAATTCTAACCACAACATACAAAGCCATTCACAACTCTGCCCCAAGCTACATCACTAATCTTGTCTCCAAATATCACCCAAATCGACCTCTCCGCTCTTCTCAAGACCTCCTCCTTTCAAGCTCTCTCATCTCCTCCTCCCATGCTCGTCTCCAGGATTTCTCCAGAGCCTCTCCCATCCTCTGAAACTCGCTACCTCCATCTATCCGGCTATCCCCTACTCTTGCTACCTTCAGGCAATCCCTGAAAACTCATCTCTTCAGGAAAGCCTATCACGTCTCCAACTAATCTCCTACCACTTCCTCCAGCTCATTCCCCACAGTTACAACATTTTGTACCACCTGCCCCACCCTATTAGATTTTAAGCTCTTCTGAGCAGGGCCCTCTTAATCCTTTTGTATTGTATTGTATTATAACTGTATTGTCTCCCTTTTATATTGTAAAGCGCTGCGTAAACTGTTGGCGCTATATAAATCCTGAATAATAATAATAATAATAATAATAGGGGTTACCAGAAAGGGGTATTCCTAAAACTTGTGGCAAAATATAAAATATTCCATGGACTCAACATGCCTCTCAGCAAATAGCTTGAAATGTCTTCTTTCCAAAATGGGGTAATTTGGGGGGGGGGGGGGGGGTTTGTGCTATCTTGACATTTCATGGCCTCTGAAACTGTGATAGGTAGTGAGGAAGTGAAATCACTATTTTACACCCTTAGAAAGCGTGAAGGCGGCGATTGGTTTTCGGGGTCCTGTACACGGCTAGGCTCCCAAAAAGTCTCACACATGTGGTATCTCCGTACTCAGGAGAAGCAGCATAATGTATTTTGGGGTGTAATTTTACATCTAACCATGGCATGTTTGAGCAATATATCATTTAGTGACATTTTTGTGCAAAAAAAAAAGTTTGTCATTTTCCCGCAACTATTGGCAAAATATGAAATATTCCATGGACTCAACATGCCTCTCAGCAAATAGCTTGGGGTGTCTACTTTCCAAAATGGGGTCATTGGGGGGGGGGTTGTGCTATCTTGGCATTTTATGGCCTTCGAAACTGTGATAGTTAGTGAGGAGTGAAATCAAAAATTTACGCTCATAGAAATCCTGAAGGCGGTGATTGGTTTTCAGGGTCCTGTACGCGGCTAGGCTCCCAAAAAGTCTCACATATGTGGTATCCCCGTACTCAGGAGAAGCAGCAGAATGTATTTTTGGGTATAATTGCATATATAACCATGGCATGTGTGAGCAATATATCATTTAGTGACAACTTGTAATTTTTTTTTTTTTTTTTTGTAATTTTTCAATCACTTGTGACAAAAAAATAAAATATTCAAGGGCTCAACATACCTGTCGGCAATTTCCTCGGGGTGTCTACTTTCCAAATTGGGGTCATTGGGGGGGGGGGTGTACTGCCTTGCCATTTTAGCACCTCAAAAAATGAGATCGGTAGTCATAAACTAAAAGCTGCGTAAATTGCAGAGAAAATGTACCCTAGTTTGTAGACGCTATAACTTTTCCGACAATTTTGAATAAAATTATATTTTCTATTTTTTGTTATTAAAAAAAATCCAATAAAATTGAGTTTATTGGATTTTTTTTATAACAAAAAGTAGAAAATATAATTTTATTCAAAATTGATGGTCTTTTTCCGTTTATATCACAAAAAATAAAAATCGCAGAGGCAATCAAATACCATCAAAAGAAAGCTCTATTTGTATGAAAAAAGGACACAAATTTAGATTGGGTACAGCATTGCATGACTGCGCAAATTACCAGTTAAAGCAGCGCAGTGCCAAAATGTAATGTCATTGAGGTCAATTCTTCCGGGGCTGAAGTGGTTAAAGGAGAAGGTCAAGAATATGAAAAGAGAAACACTCCTTCAAGATAAAAAAGACAAAAAAGATGGTATGAACATGGAATTTGCCTTCCTAAAGGGGTTCAATAGACAATACAAAAAAGTGGAAAGTAATTTAAAAAAGCACTGGCCCATCTTGAAATCAGACAAGACACTAAAGAAGCTACTCCCACAATGACCAAAGTTTATTTACAGAAAAACACCTACGTTGAGGAACAAATTAGTTCTCGGTGTTTTGGATCCCGCCAAATCAATAAATTTGTTCCCAAATTTAAAAGGCCTACCTTGTAGAACTAGCCAGAGGCAACCAAGGAAGAAGATATCCAGCTCTACGGTTATGGGCAAGGAATACAAAATTAAGGAATTAATAACATGCAGAAGTACACATGTGACATACATCATCAAATGCCCATGCCGCTATCAATGCATGGGTAGGACCACTTTAGGGAAGTCCAAAGGAGGGACCCTTCGGTCCTAGTGTTTTACGCCAGAGATATGGTAAAAGGCCATTTGCGTGGAGGTAATAAGAGGAATAAAGTATCTAAGAATGAAACAAAATGGATCTTTTCATTAAATTCCCTTCAACCTGAAGGAGTAAATATAGACATAGATTTGAATGTTTTTTTTTTAATCATTAATTATTAATTAAAATACCTTTGATTTCTTAATTTCTGTAATAAAAGGTACAGCCCATCTCCTCCACTCATACCTACTACTGTAATATCTTTTGTCTGTTCCCTCCTTATACACACAATCTTCTCCTCCTTTAATTAGTTGTAACAATGGGTTATTATGAGTCTTTTGTGTGCCCCCTCCTTATATATACATTTTCCACCTCCTCCAAATCGGTTTAGTAAGGGGTTAATAGGTGTGTTTTTTATATATATACTTTTTTATATACAATTTTTTATATATTTTTAATTTTTTTATATATGTATTTTTAATGTTATGTACCTACCTATCATATGGCTTGCATTGTCCCCCGAGATCATGTACGGTTCAGTATATTAATTTTACCTACACAGTTAGACAATTCAGTGTATTTTAGTTTTAAAATATTCTCTTGTTTTAGTATTGAATAAAGTACATGTTAGCAACAATATTTATTATACAAAGATTGGCAGTATGTGCAGGTATGGTGGCCTATAAACTGCGGATGGTGTAGCAAGATGGTGCCACTTCTGATGACGTGCTCGTGACAAAACACATAAGGCGGAGCTACTGCGTCATTGCGTCACATCTGGTTTCAGTCCGTGGAACGCATCGTGACCCAGACTTCCTGTTTTAATACCATACAAGCTTGTTACCTGCTGGAATCCTGTAATGCCCCGTACACACGGTCGGATTTTCCGACGGAAAATGTGTGATAGGACCTTGTTGTTGGAAATTCTGACCTTGTGTAGGCTCCATCACACATTTTCCATCGGATTTTCCGACACACAAAGTTTGAGAGCAGGCTATAAAATTTTCCAACAACAAAATCCGTTGTCAGAAATTCCGATCGTGTGTACACAAATCCGACGAACAAAGTGCCACGCATGCTCAGAATAAATAAAGAGATGAAAGCTATTGGCCACTGCCCCGTTTATAGTCCCGACGTACGCGTTTTACGTCACCGCGTTTAGAACGATCGGATTTTCCGACAACTTTGTGTGACCGTGTGTATGCAAGACAAGTTTGAGCCAACATCCGTTGGAAAAAATCCTAGGATTTTGTTGTCGGAATGTCCGAACAAAGTCCGACCGTGTGTATGGGGCATTAGTGTTCACTTTTTTCCACAAATAAACAATGTTATATGGAGTCACGCTATGAGTACCACTGATGTATTTTCATGATAATACTGGGGTGGAGGAGACCATAATAGCCAGCCATGGAAATCCTCATTACAGTCAGGGGTACTGTGAAGGCTTGTTGCCCCTTGGTGGGTGAGATTTTCCCGTAAGTGCAGTACAAGAGGGCACAAGTGTGCACGCAATCACAGCACCGTTTTCACCTTGCGGAAATAATTTATTAAATGTTTGATATGATTTTATTGACATTTCTCATCTGATGACACTATGCACTTTTGAATATTCAATTTATACTACAGCACCTTTATCGATTTATTGCACATAGCACCTTAATATTGAATATGGAAACCTATGCATCATGATTTTGCAATTAGCGCTTTTGAAATTTGTCACTTGTTGATTAATCTGTTGATTGATTTGTTTATTTTTATGGTATTCACTGCACACATTAGGATATTATTTAAAAGCAAGGACACTTACCCTTAGATACCCATATAATTTTGCCATCCGCCTTATTGTGGCTGACATTAGTGGAGGCAGCAGATATTAATAGCACCTGCAGTCCATAGCACGGATATATATATATATATATATATATATATATATATATATATATATATATATATATATATATATATATATACTTTTTTTTTTTTTCAGTAATGGCTATCGCCAAAACATGTCATACGTAAAGCAAAAATTACAAGCTAAGAGTGTATCACATAAGGCGGACCAGGCTAATCATGAAAACCACAGATGAAAAGAATTTATTAGTAATCATATAAATGGAGTATCAAATACGTGTGTGGCAAGGCTACTAGGACTTCAAGCATTTGGACTCATAAGATGGACAAGGAGGCCATTGCCTGGTATACCATAAAATTACAAAATTATTAATTAAAAAAAAAAAAAAGAAAAGGAAGAAAAAAAGTAGGGAAGAGGGGAAGGATAAGAGAAGAGAAAAATAAAGGATAATGAAAGAGAATTGGAATAGGAAGAGAGATATGAAGGACCAAGTGATCGATTGTATCCAGAGAGGTATCAAATAATTAAAAGAACACTGTAGAATGGTTGTCAAGGGGAAGGAGAATCAGAGGGAATGCTTAACGTAGTTGACCAGTACTAAGGATCTAAAAGAATCTCGGGGGTTAGCTAAGTCGCGCCTCACCTGAGTTAGGGGGAACAGAGTGTGAGCCTCCAGGCGTAGTGAGCATCCCTGCGAGGGTATCAGAAGAAAAAAAATGGATCCAGATACATCATTAAACTTTATATTTGTCAAAAGAATCATTTTCAAGTGCTAACATTGTCTCGATTCGCATAATATCATTTACAGTGGAAACCCACAATGATAATGACGGGATAACATCTGTCTTCCAAAATAAGGGGATGATTTGCCGTGCTTCAGATAAAAAAAAAAAGCATAATAAGCCCCGTTTCTGTGAAGCTATGGAGCCTGGGAGCATGGATAGGAGGGCGATCTTCGGAGTAGGTGTCAACGACTCCTCAAAGATTTTATTGTATAAAGAAAACATAAATGTAACAATGTATTAAAGAATACAGAATAGCATTCATATGTGTATTTTATATCTCTCTTAAGGTTCAACTTAACATAAAAAAAAGCAAAAGAAGGTCCACAATCCCCACCATACACACTTAAATTCACTCAAATCACTAAATAACCACACAAATTTGTTCATTTGTAAATTGTTAAATCATTTTATTGAAAATGCATAAATTTGAAACAGCATTACAATGGCACAGTTTTTAAGTACGGTTTATAATATTGAAAAAAGATTTTCATATTCAAAAATTGATCCTGGTAATAAGTTACATTTCAGGAGAATATATTTCCAGCTTATAAAAAAACGTCAACTCATTCTAAAAACATTAGCAAATATCGTTTAGAAAACAGCAAGTCGTGGTTTCCTTATAACAATGCATAAAAGTAGAAGAGAAAAGAGGAAAAAGTCATTGAAATCCAACAAGTGAAAAATATTTGTAATGTTCTTTGATGTAATGTTCACTAATATACACTCAGTTACATATTTACAGTTATCAAAAGCATATCTGCAAAATTGTAAGCATCACTATACTGAATATATATCACACTTACTGTCACAACAGGTCACATTTCACAACACAATTGTATGGTTTTTCTAAAAAAAAAAAAAAAAAATCATGTATGTATGGTACAAATATTTTAAAGGCCAGTAAACATAATTTAAAATCAGTGCCTTACAAAAAAGTAATGTTTTAAAATACTATATATTGTATAAAATAAAAGGGTCGGTCCACCCAAGTGAAAACTGGTAAGTTGGGTCAACCATTGGTGACTTATATCTCAAGGGGGTCTGACATTAAATGTGTGGAGTGTTCTGAAATGATAGGGAATAATGTCCCATCCCTATCCACCATTAACTCAACACCAACCCATTCCTTGCGGTGTACAGAAGATTTGTTTTAACCAGTTCATACTATGCAGGCCAGCTGTAATCCTCTGCATATCAACAATCGGCCTGTGAAAGAAATGCACAGCAGTTTAAGCCAGTCAGGCTCTAAGGCAATGCATAGTGCTATGAATTTAAAAAAAAAAATGAGCATGCAGAGATGGCCTCATCAGTGAGCTGATGCTCCTTCACTATCCAATCACAGACTTGGTAGAGCAACACTAACCTAAAGAGGAACTTCGCCCAAATTGTACAAATGAAAAAAGGAACCATTAAAAATGTTGTAAAACATCAATGTAATGCCAAAATGATGTTTACTGTTATGCCCTGTACACACGATAGGATTTTCCGATGGAAAATGTGTGATAGGACCATGTTGTCGGAAATTCCGACCGTGTGTAGGCTCCATCACACATTTTCCATAGGAATTTCCGACACACAAAGTTTAAGAGCTTGCTATAAAATTTTCCGACAACAAAATCCGTTGTCGGAAATTCCGATCGTGTGTACACAAATCCGACGCGCAAAGTGCCACGCATGCTCAGAATAAATTAAGAGACAAAAGCTATTGGCTACTGCCCCATTTATAGTCCCGACGTACATGTTTTACATCACCGCGTTCAGAACGATCGGATTTTCCGACAACTTTGTGTGACCGTGTGTATGCAAGACAAGTTTGAGCCAACATCCGTCGGAAAAAATCCATGGATTTTGTTGTCGGAATGTCCGATCAATGTCCGACCGTGTGTACAGGGCATTATACTACATTTACACCATACAGGTGCGACAGAGCACTGCACGTGTCCATGCGTCGCATGTAGGGCAAGCCCAATTATTTAAAAGGACTGCCCTATGTGTGAGAAATACACAAAAGAAGTCCCTGACTCTTTTTCGAAATCAAGCCACACTAAACCATATAGTGCTGCTGCACCATGTGGTTTGGCACACGCGAAAACACACGTGTTAGCAGATAAGTGGGGGTGTTATTGACAATGGTACCACTGGGCGTCAGCTAAAGGGCAGAGCATTTCCATGCATGTTGGGAAAGTTCATGATTTTGCAAATGTTCCTGACATGCACAAAGTGTAAACCTAGCCTTAAATGCATCTTTTTTAATACTTTTAATCTGTCATATTCCCTGATCGTAGCCTGGCAGCCATGTGTAGTATGGGCATAGAATACAAAAGAGCAGCCATTTTCAGTAAGGGAAAAGAGTTGAACAGTATCCATGAATATGATAGCCTGCATCTGTTTTTACATTTTTACAACATTTGTAATGGTGCCTTTACCAGGAGGTAAAGAGACAGATAATCATCTGTTACTTTACTTCCTGGTATTCTGTGCCACCCCCAACGAGATGATGAGTTGGACAATCTACTGCCTGTTCAATCGGTGACCTAGCTGGTGAATCATGTTATTTGCCATTTTATTGGCACCGTGTTAATAATATGATTCCTCACATAGAGTGCTGGGTTTGTGTGCAAAGGATTAGCAGAGTTGTTCATTCAGTGCTTTAGTGGGGGAATCATATTGTTTACACTTGACATGGTATCAGCCTTTCCCAACCTTTTTACCTTACAGGAACCCTTGAAATCATTTTCAGGTCCTAGGAAACCACTGATTAAGATGTTGTTGGGATCAATGGGAAAAATGCCCCTTATATTGGGGGTCAGTAGAGAATGCTCCCTACGTTGATGTTCATTGGGAAGAATGCTTCTTGGTGATCAATAGGAGGAATGCCCCTCTAATGCCCTGTACACACGATAGGATTTTCCGACAACAAAACCGTGGATTTTTTTCCGAAGGATGTTGGCTCAAACTTGTCTTGCATACACACGGTCACACAAATGTTGTCAGAAATTCTGAGCGTCAAGAATGCGTGATGTACGAGCCGAGAAAAATGAAATTCAATAGCCAGTGCGGCTCTTCTGCTTGATTCCGAGCATGCGTGGAATTTGGTGGGTCGGACTTATGTACACACAATCGGAATTTCCGACAAGTTTTGTTGTTGGAAAATTTGAGAACCTGCTCTCAAACATTTGTTGTTGAAATTACAACAAATGTTCTATGGAGCATACACACGGTCGGACTTTCCGACAACAAGCTTACATCCAACATTTGTTGTTGGAAAATCCTATCATGTGTACAGGGCATTAGAGTGATATTTAGAATGCCACCCTTACAGACAGCTAAAGAAATGATTGGTGTCATGCAGTTTGGTCTTAGTGGCATTAGCCTCGGAACTATTTAGAAACCATCAGATTGGAGGTCAGCCACAGTTCAAGGAACCCCTAGAAACCTCAAGAGGAACCATGACTTAGAATGGCTATAAATAATACAATTTTGTAATTATAATTTTGTACAAAAAAGTGCACATGCATTGGATTGCAAGCATCGGAGTTGCCTGAAAACTCCAGGGATATATGACCCTTATATGCCAGGAGTGTGCGGGCAGTACATTCTCATTTAGATAAGAAAGATAGAAGTACCAGTACAAGAATGTCAGAAAAGGTATTTATAAAAAAAGATGAATATGCAACTATGTTAAAGGAGGGACAAAGCTTGTGACCTCACAGGATGTGAATGATCATATAAGGATTTAACAACACAATACATACATACAACCAAATGACGATGACTAAAGTTCCTCGTGCATGGGATATTATCTGCAGGTGTATGTCATGGCACCCCAAACATGTTGATCAGGCATACCAGGGATGACAAGAGCAAACCACCACTAAACCAATAATGTCTTTGCAGAGCGAACGCATGCCCACCAGACGATCGTTCTGTGCACTGCACAGGGGCCCTTTGCTGGCGGACAGGTCCTCTCACCGCAAACACCTCTCTCCAAACACCAGGACGTTTTCCACTACCTAACAGGTCTCAACCAGCGTCAGTCTACCCCAGTCAGCTCTTTAGAGCGGGCTGTGATTGAACAGACACTGGGAGACTCTTATGACAATTCATTAATATAAAATTTTCCACAACAAAAGGTATTTATAAAAAAAGATGAATATGCAACTATGTTAAAGGAGGGGATAAGAAGTAGTATTAAGGAATGTGCAAAATGAGGGCAAAGATTTGCATAAGTGGAGAGAAGATAATGGTAAGGGCATGGTTATGGTGTCTGGCAGAGGTGCATGTATTCGAAAAATGGCTGAACAGAATTACAACCTCTTTAGCAGGTATAATACTTTATAAATAGGGTCTCCTTGCTCTTTGCTTCTTCTCCAGCTCTGGGCATTAATGATGCAGAGAGCTGGCTTTTTTTTTATTTTTGCAGAGGCTGCAGCAGGTATACTGCATATTGGCCTGATACATTTAATGTCAAGAGAGGCTGAGTAAAGATTCACATTTTCTGTAAGAAATTAATGCTACTATACTACCAATAATATTAATAATAAAGACATGGATAAATCATATTAATAACTGTAGAAAGGACAATTATCTTAACAATGGTATGTACCTCTTACATACCAAATAGTTAAAGTACTGCTGCCTTTGAAGCTGAAGGCAGGGTGGTGCCATCATGAATACAAGATGTTCTGTGAATGGTGGCATTGCCCACTGAGCAACCCCCTGTGGTTACTATGCAGAAGGTAAGCTGCTCAGCCTGGGACCTTTGAAACCACTGATATCACTGCAGTAGCGCTGACTACTACGGTGATTTGCAACTTCCACGGGGATCACTCAGTTCTGAGATAGGCATACTTGCATTGATCCAAGCTGGACCAATGTAGCTATAAAATAAATTCATACCTAAACTTCAGCTTTAAAGATGAAGCCCATGCAAACATTTAAATACACAGATAAAATGGAAATTAAATGAAAGATTTACATCTGTTCAGGCAGTTTTATGATCCAGACACTTCTAGCAGACAGCACTGCTATATCCTGGACCTCTCTGCTGACTGAAATTGTTAGTGATATTCAATATAGCCTGCTCCAGGGCCCATCTAGCCTGTGACTGGACAATGAAAGAGCAGCAGCATGCTGTGCTATCTCCACCTGTGAGCATGTTCACATTGATAGGGCTTTTAAATGTGCCAAAAAAACTGCTTCCTATACAAGCCAATGGAAAAGACAAAGCACTTTCTAGGAGGTTGATACCATTTAAAAGATGCAGGTCAGAAGGAGGCCATCTGCAGATCATGGCATCAATGATCTCAGAATTGTCTCAAACTGATGTTGGATGCAGGAGAAATGCACTTAAAGCAAGCTGCATTATCGACTCAAGCCCAAAGCCCATCAACAAAGACCCTTATGCTAACCATCAGGCATGAGCACAGCCCTGTTTGGACATGAATCTGAACCCAGGAAGCTGTCAATGTGGACAACCAATCATATGTGGCCATAGCATTCCCTGCCCCGCAGCCGCACATATGCACTCTCCTTTGATATGTGCAGTTGCAGGGTGGGGATTGCCTTGGATGCTTATGATTGACTGCCCGCAGTGACAACTTCCTAGCAGCATAGCTCATGTGGGTTCGGACTCATGTCTGAATCCATCTGAGCTCATCCCTACTAGCCATACATGGCACAAATTGTGCAAATTTCTGCTGAGTTGGCCGAAAATCGAGCTGTGTGTGGCCCAGGTTGGCACTACTCTGCTCAATAAAAAAATGGCTAGCTTTAGAATGACAGCACTATGCAAAGCAATAGGGCCATGGCTAGTGCATGACATTGGCCATCCTTCTTCCAGTGCTGTGCAGGAGAATATGGGGAATAACATCAAGATCAATTCAGGTACTTATGCCAATTGTATGTATAAATAGATTTTTTAAAATACATAATAGATTACTGTTGGAATGGTAATTTTATATTTAGAACTCTATCTATCTATCTATCTATCTATCTATCTATCTATCTATCTATCTATCTATCTATCTATCTATCTATCTATCTAGTTTTTTTTATTTGTTTTTTGAAAAAAATTTTATTGAAAATTTTCACTGTGAAGGTACAAAACAGGGCCTTTGGGGCATACCCCGGCCAATTGTTGCACATAGCCATGTGAATAACAGTTTTCAACTCACTGTGCATCTCAAAATTAAACATATTTAACTAAAAAACAAAAAGAAAACAAAACAACCACAAAATGGGTACCCAGGTTTTGCATGGTAGGATGGTGGCAGGAGATATCTTTTCCTGCGGGACTACTTTTCCCTCTCTTCTGTCTGAGCCGGACATTACGAGAACAGATATAATTAAGTGATCATATGACCCTCTGGACTAACACCACCACTCTGGTGCGTGGACCTCAGCACTCAACAGGGCCAGGTAAGTATGGAGGGTATCTAACCAGGGCGATCTCCAATGGGTTGATCATCCATCGTAGACTCAGAGTCCATCCACAGGTGCCAAACCTTTTCATATTTTTGGGGGCATGCTCGGGACAAATATGTTGCTTTGTTGAGGGGTATCATTGTATTGATTAACTTTTTCCATGAGGACAGGGTAGGGGGGACAGCTGACTTCCATTTTAGTACAATAGCTTTCTATTAGGCCCCTTTTACACGATCAGACTGTCCAGATCCACCTGTCAGTTTTGACGTCGGACCTGAACGAGCGCTCCATGTTAGCCTATGGAGCGACGGATGTCAGCGGAGACATGTCCGCTGACATCCGACCCCGTCCGATCCGCTAAAAGCAGACGGATGGCCCTACTTCCAGATCTGTCACTGGCGGATCGGGTGAGATCTGATGAAAATGGACATGCTGTCTGTTTTCATCCGATCCTTCCATAGGCAGCAGCGGCACCTGACAAGCCCCTCCCCGCTCAGTGAGCAGAGAGGGACCTGTCATCCGCCGGCTCAGCGGAGATCAATGGAGAGATCTCCCGCTGAGCCAGCGGACCGAGGCGGGCTCCGTGGAAGCGGAGTCCGCCTCGTGTAAATGAGGGCTGGATTGCTTTAGCTAACGCCAGTTTTTCCACAAGGCCAAGGAGACAGACGCTGATTGTCAGAGGAATAGATATGGTAGTTAACCCCTGGATAAAGTGGGTCACCTCCCTTCAATACTCTTGGACCTGTGGGCAACCCCAGAATATATGTAGGAAGCCCGCAGGGGTACCAGAGCATCTCCAGCAACCGGCCGATGAGGTTGGGTATATGCGGTTAAGGCGATGGGGCATATAGTTATATTCTATGCAGGATTTTGAATTGGATTAACTTGTCCCTAGTTGCAACTAATGACTGAAGAGGGTAACCCCACATGATCTATCTAGCTTTAAAGACCTACTCCAGACAATTACAATCAGTTAGTGGACCGCTGATGCAATGGAAAAAAAACTTTAACTGTGCTAATGATTGCAAAACTACTTAATTCACATTAAAGTTTTGAGTGTTTTTTTATAATCTGCAACCAGTGTGCTAGTTTTTCAAACTTCTTCTGGTCACGCTCATGTTAAAAGATTCTATGTTAAACAGCCTCTATTTCTATACTAGGGATGAGAGGGTCAGAACCAGAGAGCTTTCTGTGTTGGCCATAACAGCCAAGGTTATGCCTTCTTTCTTACAAAGAGGGAATCTGGTTGCAAAGGACTACAAAAAACATATCTGCAGATTACAAATGGGGCTATATTTTCTAGAAAATCTCATATCACACCAGGCTACTTAAAGCTGATTTGTGGGAATTAGATTAAATCTACCCTTTTATTTGGGTCCTTTGCACTGCAAATGTTGAATGCCTGTTTTAATTTAAGGGTTATTGTTAGTTCTGGCAGGGTCCCTCAATCCATGCAACTGGTCCCCTGCAACATCCTCTCTAAGCAACTTCAAGCTATGGTTACAGACTTGCCTCATGTACAATGCAGGGTTAAAGTTTTATATCTGGTCTCCCACAGTACACAGAACACGGAAATGCAATTATTTCAGTAAATATTAACTGCTAAATACCTTTTTTGATGAGTAGTATATAGCAGTCATATGACTTCTATCAGTGTCTGGCCGAGCACTGGTTAAAGCTTGTTTTCATTCCCCTCTGACTGTCCTATGAGGCTGCATGCCCCCTGCCCCACTGTCTGGACAGTGCTGATTGGCCCTGTACTGATCACATGCACCCCCCCCCCCCCCCCAAAAAAAAAACTCTCTAATACACACCAAACTGAGCATGTGCAGAGTGCCTCCAAGGCTCTGTACTAACAGCAGATGGATTGGGGACAGTAAAAGGAGGGGAGGATCAGAAAAGACAGGATCAAACAGCCTTTATACACAATGCGGAGGATTAACCCCTTAGGCATGCTTTACTGCATATACAAACTGATTTTACTGTTGTGGGTTTAGTAACACTTTAATAGCCCTACACTGCACGTGATGATGTCAAGGGACCATCCACAGCCTGGAGTTGTGATTGGTACAGGAGCTCATCCCCTCCAGCGCTCACTGGAGTACTGGGCTGTGGAGGGGGCGGGAGCATCTGGCTGAGCCATTCACTGATTCAACCTTCTGGATGGATTCTGACTTTAAAGTCAGGATTTTTCCAGAGTCTCTAACAGCTGAGTGACGTCACGAGTCACAGGAGTGCAGAATGAAGTGCACTTCTGTGATCCATAGGAGAAATAGTTTAAGCCATGCTTTTTCTTTACCTTATCCAAGAGGGCTCCACTGCAAGTGTAGATTTTGTCTCATTAGCTAGCTTTAATATGAATGAAGCTCTTTCAGCAACATTGTCTTTACAGTTAAGACCAATTTTAGGCTCCAAGTGGAAGAACCACTGGTAATCTCTGGAGGAACCCTGGTTGAGAGTGGCTGTCCTGAACCCTTAGCAATACTCAAAAAACCCTAGTAGTCTCTAAAGAAACCATAGGGTCCCATGGAACCCTGGTTGAGAAAGGCTGTCCTGAACCAAACAATCATTATATGTTCGAATGAAAAGAATAATTTTCCCATAAAATGTTTCAAAACAATAACAGTATTGATGAAACCCCCATGCACATAAAAAGTTACATTAAACGTTACAAACTTTCAAAGTGGAGTCTATATACAGTGTATTTTTTTTAAGTATGTATAAAGGAGAAAGAGTCCTTTTGCGAAAAGTAAAAAAAGATGTTACAAAACAAGCACAAATTTTGTGGCTTTTTAATATTTAATTGTCTGTTTTTCAAGCAGTAGCAGAGTTTTACACAATGATGAACACATTGCCAGCATTTACAATCATTTAAAAACCCGTCTGCTGTTGAGTATCCAAGCTAGGCATTAATAGCACTGGTAAACTGTATTGGCCACAACAACCCCATAAATTGATATTTATGGAGCTGGACAGTACCAAAAATTCCTAAATTGCAAAGATATTCTTTAAAATTATATCTTACAAAGCTGTGAAAATATGAACAGTTATGCCGCGTACACACGGGCGGACTTTTCGACCGGACTGGTCCGACTGACTTTTGACGGACTTCCGATGGACTTTTGAACGAACGGACTTGCCTACACACGATCACACCAAAGTCCGACGGATTTGTTCGTGATGACGTACGACCGGACTAAAATAAGGAAGTTGATAGCCGGTAGCCAATAGCTGCCCTAGCGTGGGTTTTCTTCTGTCGGACTAGCATACAGACTAGCGGATTTTTTCGACCGGGCTCGAGTCCGTCCGGACAAATTTGAAACATGTTCCAAATCTAAAGTCCATCAAATTTTTGACCGAAAAAGTCCGCTGCAGGTCCGATGGAGCCCACGCATGGTCGGATAGTCCACCGGATTTGGTCCGTCGGACCAGTACGGGCGAAAAGTCCGCCCGTGTGTACACGGCATTAGTGTGGACTGTAGATCAATTTTTTTTTAACATGCAGATCTTTGTAAAAAAAAAAAAAGACATGTCCAGGGACAAATTGCAGTACCTGGAACCTGCCAATGTTGTGATGTATAATAAAGGAAAAAAGGTTGCCTATAAAGTGCCTCTGTAGCCAAAAATGTTTTTAATTCTGGATAGAGTGGGGAAGGGTAAGAACAACTCTTGGGTTTTACTGCTATCCATTACTTTATTAGAGAGATTTGCCCTCAGTTCCTGTATCGCTAACAATGATTTAATTAAAGCGGAGCTCAACCCAAAAGGGTAAGCTCCGATTGTTTTCACCCCTCCGCTGCCACATTTGGCACTTTTTGGGGGGAGCAAGTACCTGGTTTTGACAGGTACCCACTCCCATTCCCTGCTCAATTCGCCATGGCGATCTACGGTGTCCGGCCCCTCTATCCCCCCCCCCCCCTATTAGTGAACAAGGCCCACAAGGCTGAAACGCATTTACATTTGCTGTCTGATACTGTGTCTTTTATGGAGAACCAATAAATGTTAAAGATTTTAAGGAGCAAGGAAGGAGTTGCAGACTATCTCTTTTCATGATTGCCATTGCAGCTGTGTGACTGCCTTTTTGTACCCGGCAGCTCTGAAAATTCCCACATCTTATTAGGTAGTAGCACCCCACCTCTGCTTTTTTTTATTTGCTGCCAGTTTCCCTTACCTAAAATGCCCGGTGCCTGCAGCTGAAGCCAATTGAAGAATCAGCTCGGGTGCCGACTCGCTGAGTCCCTGGACAGGAAAGTGTCCTTATATTAAAAGTCAGTACTTACAGTATTTGTAGCTGCTGACTTTTAATTTTTTGGGAGGAGACTGGAGCTCCTCTTTAAACAGGAAGTAAGGGAAAATCTGTAACACAGATAGAAATATGAATCTGGAGGAATTTATAAGAGGTGCTGAGATCCTCTAACTGTTAATGTCCAATATTGCTTTTGAACATCTTATTAGTTGAGCTTAAGGTGAGGATATGGCCATAAAACCAAGAACTCCAAATGAAAGAGGAGGTGCTGGGGGAAATCCAGTAGATAGTAAGGGGGGCCACACCAATGGAGACAGAGCCCAGAGGAGTTTATAATTAGAAGTAAACACAAGTGGTTAGCACTTCTGCCTAGCAGCATTAGGGTGGTTGGTTCAAATCCCAACCTCAGCCCCACTGCCTGGAGTTTGGAGTCCCCAGTCATTAATACTTTTGGCTCTGAGGAAGAAGGTTTGTCCCTTGAAATGCGTAAGCCACATTGGACGCTGAAAGGCCTTCCCATGCTACCTATTGAACGGTGTGGATTTGGAGGCAGTCTCATCTGTAGTTGTCACTGTCATGTGTTTGTGAGTATATTACTTGTTTCATTTATGAATAAAATTGTGTAACATTAATGCACTAGGCCAGGGCGTCCTCTGTTTGTTGTTTTGTATTGGTACATGAAGGGATACCCACAAGTCCTGAAGGGGCAGCAAGGCACGTCAGCGCTACATTTGGAAACCGGGGAAGCAGACAGTTTATCAAGTTGTAAAGCAGCACACTCAAGCGCAGGAGGTTGTTCTTGAAATAATATGTTCTTCCTGTGCCTGTGTGGGTTTCCTCCCACACTCCAAAGACATGGTTGCTTGATTGGCTCCTGTCTAAACAGGCCCTTGTATGTAAGAATGTGAGTTAGGGACTTTAGATTGTAAGCCCCTTGAAGGCAGGGACTGATGTGTAGAATACATATGTAAAGCGTTGAGTAAGATGTGGGTGCTATTTTATGAACCCATAATAAAATAATAAGATAAGAAAGCCAACCTGTTTCAGGGGATCTCAAAATTCCCCTTATCAAGGTTCGTATGTTATGTCCTTCAAGAATGCCTGGACTTTACATTCAATACTAGCACCAGCAGGTAATGCAGAAAAAACTTATTGGACGTGAAATCCTCAAATGCATTCAAACCTTCCTGAGTCCAGGCATTCCTGAAGGACATAACATACAAGCCCTGATGAAGGGGGAGTTTGCAAACCCCCGAAACGCATTGACTTTTTTTATTGTTTTGTTGATCCTTTAGTAATAAACTATTCAAGACTATCTTCATCGATGTAGTGCCCTTACAGCTATCAACAGAAATAAAAATCTGAAAGGGGTTTTAGAAATTCCTTGTCTACTAACAAAAACAATTGCATTCTGTCTGTGTAGCCCTTGGAGATTAACCATTAATTCTCTTCTGATGAAACCTTTATGAGAGGAAATCTGAACAGCAGTAAAACCAGACAGGGGTTCTAATTTTTTGCCACTCTATTTGAAACAAAAACAAAATTGTCTGAACATACACTTTAATACCTCGATTACCAGATTCACAACATATGCGCATTAACGTGCAATTCTGCTGCTGTGTGCTGCAGTTTTACACAACATAAGGGACTTCATTCAACTGACTTGAATTAAATAATGCAGGTCAACGCATCACAAATGCAAAGGACTTTTTTTTTCTAATGCACCATAACGCAATGGGGTTGATTTACTAAAGGCAAATAGAATGTGCACTTTGCAGTTGCACTCTGCAAGAGGAGTTGCTCCAGGGCTTAGCAAATGAGGGGAAACTCTGCTGACTTTTATCATCCAATCATGTGCAATCAATAATGCTGCTTTATATTTTGCTTGCATGTGATTGGGTATTCTTTGCAAAGTGATGGTTTTCCTCGTTTACTAAGCTCTGGAGCAACTGCACTTTGGAAAATGCACAGTCTATTTGCCTTTAGTAAATCAACCCCACTGTGTTGTTGTTAATGCATGTCAATGCATTCCACCTGTGTTGGAAAACAACACATACCACAATGCCACCATAGTGCGTTGCAGCAAACATTTTATGACATATCTGCTATTTGGGTCATTTTGGTTTGGTGGAAGCCATTGATTTCAATGGGCTCCACTAATGCAATGCACATTAACTTGTGATCTAATGCTCATTAAAGCATGTGCAATAATGCACAAATGTAAATGGGCCCTCAAACAATTATTTAAAAAAAAACAATCATGTGCTTCAAATAAAATGCCTGGATAAAACTGGGACATGCATTTTATGTATGTGTAACTATGCATACAGTGTCTATTCTATATCATCTGGGTGACCATGCCAGAAGAATATTTATGAATGACAGGAGGAGGACAACATCAGGAGGTGTCCAGCAGCAACACATACAGTATATTAGCAACTTAAATTACTATAAGGTAATTATTCTCATTTAACTATGTTGGCTTATCTGCACTACATTGAGACAATGGTGCTTGCATACAACACTGCAGCCACCTTGCTAAAGAAAAGCACCCAATACATCATCAGTGCAAGATACAGTTGAATGTTGCTATTGTCTCACCTAAACCCTGGTTGCCTCTAATTGAAGAGGCATTCGATCTCCATGGCAACCAGAACTTTGCATATCCCAAGTCCAGGTGTCTATAAGGAGGTTCCAATACTTAGGTGTCGATATAGGGCTCCCTTTGGGTCTGGGTGTTCCTGCAAGGCAGATGAGCCCTGAAAGACATCCTGAGCTCTTTGTTCAACATGAAGGACACAATAGGGTTCACACCTGCCTGAGCAAACGTCAGCCACACAGCAACAGTAAGAAAACCCTGAGGCAAGGAGGTTCTTGAGAAGATCCTCAGATAGCAACTCACTAAGTAGGGGCCCCAAAAAAGCAGGAACAGAAAAGTGATGATATAGAACATCTTGCAGAGCCTCTTCTCTTGTTTAAATTCCTCCAACACCAGCAGCCTCTTGATCTGATGTTGGGTGCTCTGCCTCATCCCCACCAAGGTGGGTGGTGTGGGTCCCCTTCCAAAACCTGCAATCCAGTTGGCAGCTGCTTGGCCAGCCGCCCCTGGCCCATGGAAGCTCCAGTTTTGGCTGATGGCAGGGGTCAACTGAGCTGGCTTCATTTTCCGGTGGTCATAGATGAAGAACAAAAGCTTCATGTAGATAAAATGAGTGGCAGCCAAGATGAAGGCCAACATCAGCAGAAAGCCAAGGCTGTCGTTGGCTTTGACATAACGGTGTTCAAATGTGCACTGGTCTTCTTCTCTGATGAACTTGTAGGTGCCCACCTCGAAGACAGGAGGCAAGGCCATGGCCATGGAAAGGATCCAGGCCATGGAGATGACCAGGGCACATGCCCAGCCGTTCATCTTCTTGCAGTAGAACCTATGGTGGGCTATGGCCATGTACCTGGTCAGGCTGATGGACAGCAGCATAAAGGCGGCGTGGAAGCAGAGGAGCACCGTGCCAAATGCCATGACCCTGCAGCTCCTCTTGCTGTAGGTCCAATGGGAGCCACTGCTGATGGATTTCAGCACCAGAGGGAAACAAAGCAATGAGCGCATGAAGTCGCCTAGGCACACATCCAGCAGGAGATAATAGGGGGCTCTGTGCAGGCTCCGGTCTCGCAGGGTGATGAAGGCGAACAGGAGACTGCCAAGCAGGCTGACGCAGGCGATCATGCCCAGGGATGCCAGCTTGATGAGGTCGGCGGGGAGAAGGGATGCGTTGCTTTTCTCCAGCTCCTGGCCAGCCATGGAGACAACAGCTGCTGCTGAAGCAGGATTCCCCTCCGACTCATGTGCAGATCAAGGATCTGATCAGACAGCAGCTCCAATAATATATGCAAGGTGAAGGAACAGCAAGCTGCGTGCTACATGCACAGAGACCACGTCTGAATGCAGAGCTGCTATGACTTCCATCGCTGGTCTATGGACACAGCTGCAGTCTGTGTCATGAAGGCAGGAGTCGGGCATATAGCAGGTACAGTGATGACATATCAGGGATATATCACTTATTGCTCAGGATGGGTCACTGATATCATTTATGGACATTATATGCAAGGATTGTTATGCATCAATCAAATCACATCATCTCATGGTAATTTATTCCTCTATAAACCATACATATGAAAAATACTGAGCTAGAGATGACTAATAGGGCTAAACTGGGTTTGGTACTCAGGAGATTTGGAAAAGATTTCATTTGCATTCCTTTCTCAATTCAAAGCAGCCTTTCCTCCAACTAGGGGTCCTCGAGAAGTTGCTAGGGGTTCCTTGATAAATGAGCAATGTCTTCTGGAAAATCAGTAACCACTAGCAACAATGATCTTTTTTAGCCATCCGTATGGGGGGATTTTTCCCACTGACCACCAATACAAGGAGCATTCTCCCCACTGACCACCAATGTAAGGGCATTCTCCCCACTGACCACCAATGTAAGGAACATTCTTCCCACTGACCACCAATGTAAGGAGCATTCTTCCTACTGGCCACCAATGTAAGGGGCATTTTCCCTACTGACCACCAATGTAAGGACCATTCTTTCCGCTGACCCCCAATGTAAGAAGCATTGTTCTAACTGATCACCAATGTAAGGAGCATTGTTCCAACTGACTATCAATGTAAGGCGCATTCTTCCTACTGACTACCAATGTGAGCAGCATTATTCCCACTGACTACCAATGTAAGGAGCATTCTTCCCACTGACTAAGGAACATTCTTCCTCCCAATGGCCACCAATGTTAGGGTCAGTCTCCCCACTGATCTCCAATGTAAGAAACATTCTTTACATTGATCAAACTAAGGGGCATTCTCCCCACTGACCACCAATGTAAGTACCATTCTTCCCACTGACCACGAATGAAAGCAGCATTCTCCCCACTGACCACTAATGTAAGTGCCATTCTTCCCCCAGACCACCAATGTAAGGGGTATTATTCCCATTGGCTACCAATGTAAGGGGTATTCTTCCCACTGACTACCAATGTAAGGAACATTCTTTTTTTCAATGGCCACCAATGTAAGAGTCAGTCTCCCCACTGATATCCAATGTAAGAAACATTCTTCCCTCAGACCACAAATGTAAGGGGCATTCTTCCCTCTGACCACCAAAGCAAGTGCCATTCTTTTTACTGACCACCAATGTAAGAGGCATTCTTTCCACTGACCACTAAAGTAGGGGGCATTCTCCCCACTAACCTCCAATGTAAGGAACATTCTTCTCACTAATCACCAGTGTAAGAAACATTCTTACCATTGATCAAACTAAGGGGCATTCTCCCCACTGACCACCAATGTAAGTACCATTCTTCCCACTGACCACAAATGTAAGGGGCATTCTCCCCACTGACCTCCAATGCAAGTGCCATTCTTTCCACTGACCACCAGAGGCATTCTTCCCACTGACCACCAAAGTAGGGGTCATTCTTCTCACTGACCACCAATATAAGGAGCATTCTTCCCACTGACCACCAATGTAAGGGGCATTCTTCCCAGTGACCACCAATCTAAAGGGCATTCTTCCCAGTGACCACCAATGTAAGGGGCATTCTACCCAGTGACTACCAATGTAAAGGGTATTCTTCCCACTGGCTACCAATGTAGGGGGTATTCTTCCCACTGACAACCAATGTAAGGAGCAGTCTCCCCGCTGACCACCAATATAAGGGGCATTCTCCCCACTAACCACCAATGTAAGGACCATTCTTCCCACTGACCACCACTGTAAGGGACATTCTTCCCACTGATCACCAATGTCACAAATGAGCAATGTCTTCTGTAAAATCAGTAACTACTAAAAACAATCATCTTTTTTAGCCATCCATAAGGGGGATTTTTCCCACTGACCACCAATATAAGGGACATTCTTAACACTGACCACCAATACAAGTGCCATTCTTTCCACTGACCACCAATGTAAGGAGCATTCTTCCCACTGACTACCAAAGTAAGGGGCATTCTTCTCACTGACCACCACTGTAAGTGCCATTCTCCCCACTGGCCACCAATGTAAGTGCCATTCCCCCCACTGACCACCAATGTAAGGGATATTCGCCCCACTGACCACAAATATGAGTGCCATTCTTTCCACTAACCACTAGAGCTGGGCGATTTGCTCCAAAAAAAAATGTGATTTTGAATCGTGAATCAAGTTTTTTTTTTTTTTATGGACACCGCGCCGGACCTGAGGAGCTGCGGGCAGGAGTTTTTAGGCGAGGCCGCGGCTTCGGCCTAGTCCGCAGTGTCCGGCCCCTGTAAGTGCCATTCTCCCCACTGGCCACCAATGTAAGTGCCATTCCCTCCACTGACCACCAATGTAAGGGGTATTCTCCCCACTGACCACAAATATGAGTGCCATTCTTTCCAATAACCACCAATATAAGGACCAATCTTCCCATTGACCACCAATATAAGGGACATTCTTCCCACTGACAACCAATGTAAGGAGCATTCTCCCCACTGACCACCTATGTAAGTGACATTCCTCCCACTGACCATCAATGTCATAACTGAACAATGTCTTCTGTAAAATCAATAACCACTAAAAACAATTATCTTTTAAAGCCATCCATAAAGGGGGATTTTTTTCCACTGACCACCAATATAAGGGGCATTCTCCCCACTGACCACCAATGTAAAGAGCATTCTTCCCACTGACCACCAATATAAGGAGCATTCTCCTCACTGACCACCAATTTAAGGACCATTTTCCCCACGGACCACCAATGTAAGGATTATTCTCCCCACTGACCACCAATGTAAGGATTATTTTCCCCACTGACCACCAATGTAAGGGGCATTCTCCCCACTGACCACCAATGTAAGGGGCATTCTCTCCACTGACCACCAAAGTAAGGGGCATTCTTCTCACTGACCACCACTGTAAGTGCCATTCCCCCCACTGACCACCAATGTAAGGGGTATTCTCCCCACTGACTACAAATATGAGTGCCATTATTTCCACTAACCACTAGAGCTGGGCGATTTTCTCCAAAAAAAAAAAATCTGCGATTTTTTAAGAAAAAACTCGACTCACGATTCGAATTAAGTTTTTTTTTTTTTTTAAGGACACCACGCCGGTCCTGAGGAGCTGCAGGCAGGAGTTTTTAGGCAAGGCCGTGGCTCCGGCCTAGTCCGCGGTGTCCGGCCTCCCGGACTAGGCCGAAGCCACGGCCTCACCTAAAAACTTCTGCCCGCAGCTCCTCAGGACTGGCGCGGTGTCAGCGCTGGTCCTGGTGGAGAAAAAAAAATCAAAAAAATCGATTTGCTGAAAATTTGAATCGATTTGACCTCTCAACTCGATTCAAGATTCAAATCCATTTTTTCCCCAGCCCTACTAACCACCAAAATAAGGACAAATCTTCCCATCGACCATCAGTATAAGGGACATTCTTCTCACTGACCACCAATGTCACAAATGAGCAATGTCTTCTGTAAAATCAGTAACCACTAAAAACAATTATCTTTTTTAGCCATCCATAAGGGGGGATTTTTCCCACTGACCACCAATATAAGGGGCATTCTCCCCACTGACCACCAATGTAAAGAGCATTCTTCCCACTGACCACCAATATAAGGAGCATTCTCCTCACTGACCACCAATTTAAGGACCATTTTCCCCACGGACCACCAATGTAAGGACTATTCTCATTGACCACCACTGTAAGTGCCATTCTCCCCACTTGCCACCAATGTAAGTGCCATTCCCTACACTGACCACCAATATAAGGGGTATTCTCCCCACTGACCACAAATATGAGTGCCATTCTTTCCACTAACCACCAATATAAGGATCAATCTTCCCATAGACCACCAATATAAGGGACAGTCTTCCCACTGACCACCAATGTAAGGAGCATTCTCCCCACTGACCACCTATGTAAGTGACATTCTTCCCACTGACCATCAATGTCACAAATGAACAATGTCTTCTGTAAAATCATTAACCACTTAAAATTATTATCTTTTTAAGCCATCCATAAGGGGGGATTTTTTTCCACTGACCACCACTATAAGGGGCATTCTCCCCGCTGACTACGAATGTTAGGTGTGTATTCTCCTCACTGACCACCAATTTAAGGACCATTTTCCCCACAGACCACCAATGTAAGGATTATTCTCCCCACTGACCACCAATGTAAGGGGCATTCTCCCCACTGACCCCCAATGTAAAGGGCATTCTCCCCACTAACCACCGATATAAGGATAAGGAACATTCTTCTCACTGATTACCAATGTAAAGAACATTCTCCCCACTGACCACTAAAATAAGTGCCATTCTTTCCACCGACTACCAATGTAAGGGGCATTCTTCCTGGTGACCACGAATGAAAGGAGCATTCTTCCCACTTACCACTAATGTAGGGGTATTCTTCCCACTGGCTACCAATGTAAGGGGCATTCTTCCCAGTGACCACTAATGTAAGGGGTATTCTTCCTACTAGCTACCAATGTAAGGGGCATTTTTCCCAGTGACAACCAATGTAAGGGGTATTCTTCCTACTAGCTACCAATGTAAGGGGCATTTTTCCCCAGTGACCACCAATATAAGGGGTATTCTTCCCACTGGCTACCAATGTAAGGAACATTCTTCCCAATTTTTCAATAAACATAAAATATATAAGAATATACAGTACATATTTACACACAAAAAAAGAAAATAAATATAGCAAATTTTGCTCTCAACAAAAGATGGCTTCATAGCAAAAGCAAAAATCACATCAATAAAGATATTACTGGGGAAAATAAATCTTCCTATTACACCATTACACCAGACATCAAACCTGCAAAGTCAAAAAACAAAACCCACCCCAGTCATGCATACTGCCCTTCTTTAAAAAGAAGATACTAACCAACAAAAAGGGAGTGAAAAGAACAGCATAATAAAAGAGCTCTTCACCCAGGGATGGACAGTTCACCAAAGGCAGGTCTGATATTCCTCCATGACCTTATCCAGACCACCCGAGGGTCCCTGTCCATCTCAAGAGCTTGACTCTTCTCAATCTCACCCAGAATATCATGCACCACAACAGGGAGGAAATTCTTCCACAGGGTAACCTGGCACTGTGCATTCCACATGAAGTATTGAGCAACTATACTAACTAGAAAAATTGTATCTAATTCAAACTTCCAGCGAGTCAGGAATGCCCCGTACACTCATAACTCAAGTGATGACGGAAGGGGATGCCTAGAACCCTCCCCACCCTGTTATACACCGCTATGATAAAGGGATACTGGAGCAAAAAGTGGTCCATAGACTCCACTTTACCAACACACTGCACACATAGACTCCACTTTACCAACACACTGAAAGCACTACTCAAAATCCCTTTCTCCAGAAGCTTCCTGGGGAAGGACCTGGTTTCCTCCACTGTCACATGCCACTGCCGAAGTATTTTTGGACACGGGGCAACATATGCCAGGAACTCACCATGTCTAACTCTCATGCCCTATACACACGACCGGTTTTGCCGTTGGAATAAACTCTTTTTTTTCAACGGAGTTCAGACGGAATTCCGCTCAAGCTGTCTTGCATACACACGGTCACACCAAATTCCGACCGTCCAGAACGCGGTGACATACAGCACGTACGACAGGGATAGAAAACGGAAGTTCAATAGCCAGTAGCCAATAGCTTCCATCTCGTACTTGCTCCAGAGCATGCGTTGTTTTTGGTGCGTCGGAACAGCATACAGACGAGCAGTTTTTCCGATAGTAATTTGTTCCATCGGAAAAATATAGAACATGTTCTCTATCTAAGTCTTTCTGAATTTTTGATGGAAAAAGTCCAATGGGGCATACACACGGTCGGAATATACGATGAAAAGCTCCCATCGCACTCTTTCTGTCGGAAATTCCGCTCGTGTGTACGCGGCATTAGACTTTTCACTAGCTCACAATCTTCCCAGCATTGCAGAAAAGGCCTAAATCAAGATTGAAAACTACCCACCCATCTCAGTGAGGTCTCAGGAAAAAAAAAAATACCAAGATTGTACTTTATAAAGAGCAAAGAAAATAAAACTATCAGGTTGACCACTCCTAGGCAACCCTCCCGCCTGGTCAGGTAAGTTACATTGCATTTGATCAGGTTCAGCCTATTTCCCCATAACAGTTGGAAAAAGCAGCTGTAGACCCTGGCATAGGAAATAAAAAGTGGTCTAGGGCGCACAGGACTGTTGTAGTCCAAATAATGTCTCTATAAAGGATCGACAGTCCAAAATGAGCAGGAGAAATGTTGGTGGATAGGGATGAGAGGATGGTAATCTTCAGCAAAAAGGGCTGCAACTTTAAAAGACTTGAAGCAGGGTCTAAAATGACATGAAAAACAAACAAAGGCGCCTCTAAGTGCAGAAGGTAAACAATTTTAATACCCCAACTGGGTTAAAAACACTTACAAAATAGGAGTGGTTAACAGGCACATCGTGGGTAAGGCTGCATAGGAAGGGGTCACGATCAGAGGAAGCCTTCAGGAGGATGGATGTGGTCACTGTCAGCAGCGGTGTAAAGCACAGGGAGCCGCTGTGAAGCCGGCGTCGTCAGGGTGTGAGGGCTGCGAACCCGGAAGTGATGTCATCCGATGAGCAGCTCTGTGACCAGCCTGAACCGCAAACGAAGGGCCAGAGAGGGGATGTGATGTCATCAATGAGGAACGCGTTTCGGAACCGTCATTCGTTCCTTTCTCAACCTCGGACTAAACTGATGGCTGGGGAAGATTTATGCAAGCACACTGGCAGTGGATTCGCCGGGGGGCGGGGGCAACAAGGTATAATAACAATAAGATTAGTAAATACATATGAATGTAAGCGAATACCTGCAACAGCATACTAAAAAACAGAACAATGGAGGAAAATGGAATAAAATAAAATAAAATCAAGGATGGTGATAATAAAAGTTTAAAAACGATCTGTATGACGATCAGAGTGCCTAATATCTAGGACTGACAGATCATGAAAAGTGCATGCACATAACAGATAATCAGCAAATGGGTAACATGGGGGGGGGGGGGGGGGGGTTTCACATGCATGATATTGGTAACATTGAGATCTCATCATATGAAAGTGTGTAAAATGTGGCATGAAAACGCCCATAGATTCAAATTAAAACAGGGGGGTATGTTAAAATGAAGAAGTAATGGTGATAATAAAACATCTTTTTATTAAAATTTTTTTAAAAAAGGAGGAGGGGAGCGTAGATAAGTGTGGAAAGGGAATGTATTGTCAAAGTATGGCACTAACTTCGAAGTCCTCGTTTAACCCCCCAGGGGCCAAAACATTTAATAGGAATATCCAATACATTTCTCTGTGGCATAGTCGTCGGTAGCGTTCGGCTGGGGGGAGATCTTTTGGCATTGCCTCAATTACCCATACTCTAAGGCCGCTAGTGGACTTATCATGGACATGAAGATAGTGTTTGGGGACACTGTGATTATCTAGTCCGCCTTCGATGAAGCGACGATGTTCACCAAACCGTTTCCGTAGTGGCCGGATGGTGCGCCCTACATAAAATAGACCACAGGGACAAGTGAGGCAATATATGACATGGTCAGAGGAACATGTGTGGAAACCCTTAATTGGGTATATTTTGCCTTTAACGTGAAAGTCTTTCTGACCATGTGTCACAAACCGACAGGTCTTGCAGAGGGGTTTACGGCACTGATACATCCCAGAAATAGCTAGGAAGGTGGGCATATGGTGACCCGGAGGTGGAGGTCTAGCCCTAAGTTTACTGGTCGCTACCTTGCTCTTGATGTTAGGTGCTTTCCTATAGGCAAATTGAGGTCTATTAGGCAGAGTAGGAAGTAGATGTTCGTCTTGTAGTAGTAAAGGCCAATGTTTTTTAACGATATTTTCCATTTGTTTATGTTGGGTATGGAATTGGGTAATAAATCGTAAATTACTATTGTCAGTGTTTTGGCGTGGATGAGAATGTTCAATAGGCGGTTTACTCTTATATTTTTGATAAGCTGTATCCACAAGGTCAACGGGGAATCCCTTTTCAAGAAATTTTTCTTTTAGGATTAGACCTTCAGTGTCATAATCACTCTTCAATGTACAGTTCTTGTTTAGCCTACAGAACTGACTCTTAGGTACATTGTTTAGCCATAGGGGGTGGTGGCAGCTCTTATAATGGAGGAAGGAATTTCCAGCTGTTGGTTTGGTGAAGTTTTTGGCGTGTATCTCCTTACCTATCCAAAAAAGTTCGAGGTCCAAAAAAGCTAATTTGTTTGGGTCAATGACAGAGGTAAAGGTGAGGCCCATATTATTGGTGTTGCAATATGTTACAAAGTTTGAGAATACTGATACACTGCCATCCCAAATGATGATCACGTCATCTATATAGCGGCCATAAAAAACAATATGGGAAAAAAACGGGTTGTTGTTCCATATATATTGATGTTCCCAGTGCCCCATAGTGAGATTCGCATATGAGGGTGCAAAGTGCGCCCCCATAGCTGTCCCCTGTAGCTGCAGAAAGAAGTTGTCCTCAAATTTAAAATAATTATGTGTAAGACAAAAGGAGGTGGAAATTAATTTCCAATCTCACCCATCATGAACAAAGAGCTCTTGACACACTCACCAACAATCTAGAACTGGTTATAAAGAGTGCTGATAAAGGGGGAGGTATAGTGATACAAAATAGAGCTGACTATGTCTCTGAAGCCACCCGACTATTATCTGACACCAATACATATATCAGACTCAATAAAGATCCCTTACCCGTATTCACCATCGAAGCTTCTTCCCTTGTTAAAAAAGCACTGAAGGAAAACATCATCACACAACAAGAGGCCTCTTTTCTAGTTAAAGAAGTACATTTCACTCCCTACTTTTACCACCTGCCCAAGGTGCACAAAGACCTTAAAACACCACCTGGGCGACCGATCGTGGCCTCTATGGATAGCATCAGCAGTGGACTATCACAGTACATAGATCAATTCCTCCAGCCACTGGCCCAATCCCTTCAGTCACATATAAGAGATGGCGTTCATCTGCTGGAAACCTTAACTACCTACTCCTGGGACAAAAATTACCACTGGGCCTCTTTAGATGTTCAATCTCTATATACATCTATACCTCATGAAGTGGGCCTCAATGCCCTACAGTTTTTTCTCTGTCAAGACCCCATGCTCAATCCAAGGCAAGCTTCCTTTATTGTTGAGGCCACCTCCTTTTGTCTTACACATAATTATTTTAAATTTGAGGACAACTTCTTTCTGCAGCTACAGGGGACAGCTATGGGGGCGCACTTTGCACCCTCATATGCGAATCTCACTATGGGGCACTGGGAACATCAATATATATGGAACAACAACCCGTTTTTTTCCCATATTGTTTTTTATGGCCGCTATATAGATGACGTGATCATCATTTGGGATGGCAGTGTATCAGTATTCTCAAACTTTGTAACATATTGCAACACCAATAATATGGGCCTCACCTTTACCTCTGTCATTGACCCAAACAAATTAGCTTTTTTGGACCTCGAACTTTTTTGGATAGGTAAGGAGATACACGCCAAAAACTTCACCAAACCAACAGCTGGAAATTCCTTCCTCCATTATAAGAGCTGCCACCACCCCCTATGGCTAAACAATGTACCTAAGAGTCAGTTCTGTAGGCTAAACAAGAACTGTACATTGAAGAGTGATTATGACACTGAAGGTCTAATCCTAAAAGAAAAATTTCTTGAAAAGGGATTCCCCGTTGACCTTGTGGATACAGCTTATCAAAAATATAAGAGTAAACCGCCTATTGAACATTCTCATCCACGCCAAAACACTGACAATAGTAATTTACGATTTATTACCCAATTCCATACCCAACATAAACAAATGGAAAATATCGTTAAAAAACATTGGCCTTTACTACTACAAGACGAACATCTACTTCCTACTCTGCCTAATAGACCTCAATTTGCCTATAGGAAAGCACCTAACATCAAGAGCAAGGTAGCGACCAGTAAACTTAGGGTTAGACCTCCACCTCCGGGTCACCATATGCCCACCTTCCTAGCTATTTCTGGGATGTATCAGTGCCGTAAACCCCTCTGCAAGACCTGTCGGTTTGTGACACATGGTCAGAAAGACTTTCACGTTAAAGGCAAAATATACCCAATTAAGGGTTTCCACACATGTTCCTCTGACCATGTCATATATTGCCTCACTTGTCCCTGTGGTCTATTTTATGTAGGGCGCACCATCCGGCCACTACGGAAACGGTTTGGTGAACATCGTCGCTTCATCGAAGGCGGACTAGATAATCACAGTGTCCCCAAACACTATCTTCATGTCCATGATAAGTCCACTAGCGGCCTTAGAGTATGGGTAATTGAGGCAATGCCAAAAGATCTCCCCCCAGCCGAACGCTACCGACGACTATGCCACAGAGAAATGTATTGGATATTCCTATTAAATGTTTTGGCCCCTGGGGGGTTAAACGAGGACTTCGAAGTTAGTGCCATACTTTGACAATACATTCCCTTTCCACACTTATCTAGGCTCCCCTCCTCCTTTTTTAAAAAATTTTTAATAAAAAGATGTTTTATTATCACCATTACTTCTTCATTTTAACATACCCCCCTGTTTTAATTTGAATCTATGGGCGTTTTCATGCCACATTTTACACACTTTCATATGATGAGATCTCAATGTTACCAATATCATGCATGTGAAACCCTCCCCCCCCCCCCCATGTTACCCATTTGCTGATTATCTGTTATGTGCATGCACTTTTCATGATCTGTCAGTCCTAGATATTAGGCACTCTGATCGTCATACAGATCGTTTTTAAACTTTTATTATCACCATCCTTGATTTTATTTTATTTTATTCCATTTTCCTCCATTGTTCTGTTTTTTAGTATGCTGTTGCAGGTATTCGCTTACATTCATATGTATTTACTAGTCTTATTGTTATTATACCTTGTTGCCCCCGCCCCCCGGCCAATCCACTGCCAGTGTGCTTGCATAAATCTTCCCCAGCCATCAGTTTAGTCCGAGGTTGAGAAAGGAACGAATGACGGTTCCGAAACGCGTTCCTCATTGATGACATCACATCCCCTCTCTGGCCCTTCGTTTGCGGTTCAGGCTGGTCACAGAGCTGCTCATCGGATGACATCACTTCCGGGTTCGCAGCCCTCACACCCTGACGACGCCGGCTTCACAGCGGCTCCCTGTGCTTTACACCGCTGCTGACAGTGACCACATCCATCCTCCTGAAGGCTTCCTCTGATCGTGACCCCTTCCTATGCAGCCTTACCCACGATGTGCCTGTTAACCACTCCTATTTTGTAAGTGTTTTTAACCCAGTTGGGGTATTAAAATTGTTTACCTTCTGCACTTAGAGGCGCCTTTGTTTGTTTTTCAGACCCTGGCATAGAGAGATTCAGATACAGATGAAGCTATCATATATAAAAATCCGGATCAGGTACGTTTTTGATCAAGTCAACCCACTCCCACCCACTTCCATTTCCTTCAGCTTGCAACTTTGGCATTGGCATCCACCAACCTGCTCTCCCAATTTCAGTGACCATAGTCACCAGGAGCAAATTTGATGCCCAACACTTTAATTTCCTGCTGGGGCTCTGGTAAGGCTTCTGGAAGTTTGAAGCTTTCACCCTCCTCATCCATCCAGAAACATTCTTCCCAGTGACCACCAATGTAAGAGGCATTCTTCCCACTGACCACCAATATAAGGAACATTCTTCCCACTGACTACCAATGTAAGGGGCATTCTTCCCACTGATCACCAATTTAAGGGGCATTCTTCCCACTGATCATCAATATAAGGAGCATTCTTCTCACTAACCACCAATGTAAGGGGCATTCTCCCCACTGACTGCCAATGTAAGGGGCATTCTTCCCACCGACAACCAATGTAAGGAACATTCTTCCCACTGATCACCAATATAAGGAGAGCATTCTTCTTACTGACCACAAATGCAAGGGGCATTGTCCTCACTGACCACCAATGCAAGGGGCATTCTCCCCACTAACCTCCAATGTAAGGAACATTCTTCTCACTGATCACCAATGTAAGGAACATTTTTCCCACTGGCCACCAAAATAAGAAGCATTCTTCCAACTGACCAGTGACCACCAATATAAGAGGCATTCTTCTCACTGACCACCAATGTAAGGGACATTCTTCTAATTGATCACCAATGTAAGGAACATTCTTCCCACTCATCACCAATATAAGTGCCATTCTTCCCACTGACCACCAATGTAAGGGACGTTCTTCCCACTGTACGGGCACAGCAGCCCATTCAATGGTCCACACTGGCAATAGTGTGAACCGAGCCTTAATCTTTTTCAGTTTGGCCTGTATGAATGACATTCTCATTTATAATGTTAACAGTGACTAGGTAGACAAAAACTAATTAAAAAAAAAAATAATAATTTTAGGATCAACACTATTTATCTGACATATAGTCAGATGTTGAACATTCCAGTGGCCAGAGAGTTGGGCACACAGCCAACTTATAGCAAATACCAGGAGGATCCCCTGCAAGAAGCTTCCCTACGAATTTCTATATTTTTTAAAACAACAAAAAAAGGAAACTGAAGCGTGTAAAAAGAAAATAAAATCATAAAAGCTTTGAGTTAAATTTTAGAAGTTGTTTTCATCAGCATGGTGCAAGCCGGAGTACTTTAGATGATAGGCTGTACGGAAGAAGCCTGCTGGAGCATGAATAAGGTACATATTACAGCTTACTTCTTAACCGCCTAGACCTAATCAGCATTTAACCCTTGCAGTGTGAAAAGCCTCCACTTCAAGGGTCCTTTTTTTAGTTCCTGGACTTATGCCGCGTACTCACGACCATTTTTTCTGTCAGAATAAACTCTGATGGTTTTTCCGACAGAGTTCCTATGGAGTTCCGCTGAAACGGACTTGCCTACACACGATCACAACAAAGTCCGATTGTTTAGAATGCGATGACGTACAACAGGACTAGAAAAAGGAAGTTCAATAGCCAGTAGCCAATAGCTGCCCTTGCGTCATTTTTGGTCCGTCGGAATAGCATACAGACGAACGGTTTTCCCGATAGGAATTGATTCCGTCGGAAAGATTTAAAACATGTTCTATTTCTAGGTCTGTCAGAAATTTCAAAAGGAAAAGTCCGATGAAGCCCACACACGATCGGAATATCCGATGGAATGATTCTGTCTGACCTTTTCTGCCGGAAAGTCTGGTCGTGTGTACGCGGCATTAGGCTTTAAAAAAGACCTGGTAATCCTGCTATTAAGGTTCTCTATTTAGGCACTTTCAGTTATGTTATAATTATAATAAATTCACTGCTCTCTAAAAAAAACTCAAATTACCACTGAAATTAATAATAATTAGCAAAACCCCAGCTGCTGCATTCAATAGTTCCAAGTCCTTTTGCAGCACAAGTGAAAATGTAAAATGATAAACGCATTGCTCTAATTCAACAGGGAAATATATTTCACACCACTAAAATATGAATATCCAATGTGTGTATCAAACTCTCCCATGTCAGAAACACATGTAACAATATTCCCAAGTGTTATATAAATAAAATGAACTCCTTATGTCCACAAAAATGCAGCCTTGATTGTATCCAGTGAGTGTTTTGTTACAAATGTTGCAAAAATATATGAATCAGTCCTTCTATCACAGTTCAAGCAAGTCTTTTCCCATATCCAGTGGCTTCAATCTACACTGCCTCTTCTAATTACTCCATTCATAAATGCTGGTTCACTCTGGTGCAATTTCTGATGCGACTTGATTCGCACAGAATCGCATGACAAGAGAAATCACATTATTTTCAATGGTGCCCGTTCATATCAATGCGACTCTGTGCAGTGCGATTTTGAAAAAGGTTCTATTGCTACTTTGGTGCCATTTAGAATATGCAAACCACATCCAAAAAGCAACCAAAGTCTCATCAAAGTTGCACTACATAAGCACACTGAAAATCGCATCAAAATTGCATTGCAGTAGTGTGAACCGTTGCTAAATGATGCTGATCTACCACCTAAAATTGAAAAACTACTCACCCCACTTTCTGGGCTCACATTATTGCAGTTTCCCTGCAGCTACATTTGCACAGGCTCAGCAGACTATTAATTTGAATGGGATGCTGTATCTATGGAAAATGCAGGGAAAAGGCCCCCATGCCTTTTTCAAAATTGCAGCTGCAGGGAAACCGCATTGGGTTATGCAGTTCCCAGCATGGGAAAACGCTCCAGGGTTTCCAGTGCGTGTGTATGTGTGTGTGTGTGTGTGTGTGTGTGTGTGTGTGTGTGTGTGTGTGTGTGTGTGTGTGTGTGTGTGTGTGTGTGTGTGTGTGTGGGGGGGGATTAATAATGAATTATTTTTTTGCTGCGGGTGCTGATAAGCGTGCAATTACATGTGGCCCTGCAACCGCATCTAGTGTGAACCTAGCCTAAAGTAGAACTAAACGCTTTTTTTTTGGATAGAGTAAAAAAGGTTTAGGGCTCATGCACACAGGACATTTTTACAGCTGCTGTTAGGGGCGTTTATTTATTTTTTTTATAATTGCCTCAAAAAGCCCCTCCATGTTAGCCTATGTGTCCATGCACACATAAACTGGCAGAGGTGTTTGGATACATAAAGTGTTTAGGGGCAGTAGAAATAAAATGACAGCCTGTGCTTCCAGGAGCAGTAAAATCAAACTGTAAAAATTAAAAATGCAAAAAAAAAAAAAAAAATCGCGGCTTGACATTTTTAGGTGTTTTTACATTTTAATGAAAAAATGACCAAAAACGCCAATGCAAAAAATGCGGGAAAACACGCAAAAACATGGGGAAACGCACAGTAACGCTAATGTAAATACGCGGCTAAACGCGGAAAAACAGGCATTTTTAGCGCTGCTGTAGCGCTGGCATTTTTAAAACGTCCTGTGTGCATGAGCTCTTAAAACCCCAGTCAGATTTTCGCCAGCTGCATCTCCATGGGGAGTTTTCCTTAACTTCCTGTCCCATAAGCAAAACAGAAAGTGAGAGAAAATCACTTTAGAGTGAGGAAACTCTTGGCAGTCCTCAGGGTCACCAGAACTAGTGTCTCTATATTCCTGTTCTGATGATAACCCAACATTTGAGATTTTCTTTCACTTTAAAGTGGTTCTAAGCCTAAACCATTTTTTTTTACCTTAATGCATTCCCTGCATTAAAACACCCCCCCCCCCTACCTTTTTAGCCCCCAGCCCCTAAACACTTACCTGGGTCCTCTATCAATCCAGCGCTGTGCCTGGCTGTAGCTCTTGTCTCCCCTCTTCCTACTCTCACAGGCTTGACTGAGCCATAGGTTCCCACTGCTGTCAGTCAAATCCTGTGAGGGGGGATCAGGGGCGTGGGCGAGCCACCCTATGTGTGACTATGGATGCACACAGCCTAGATCAAGAGCACGCCCACACATGTGCCCCCACGGGTTGCTTTGGGGCACTTGGGAGAGAGGAGGAGCAGACAGTGCCGACGGAGGACAACCAAAGAGGAGGAAAGCGACCACGCTTATCCACATACCACTGGTTGGTGACCGCTGTCGTAAGGTAAGTACTGCATTTTTTTTAGTTTAGTTAAAAAAAATAGCCTTTACAACCACTTTATGAAGCACCAATGAGCAGCATGTTGCAGCTCCTTGTTACAGCCCCACCCCACTTGTGACCCCTACCAAGCTCAATGGGCATAAGGAGTTAATTTTATATAACACTTGGGAATATTGTTACATGTGTTTCTGACATAGAAGAGTTATATTTAGACATTGGATATTCCAACTTTGGTGGTGTGAAATGTGTTTCCCTGTTGAAATTGATAATTTTTATTTTCACTTGTGCAAAAGGGCTTGGCACCATTGAATGCACACATTGGATGTGACTTTTTTTTTTTGGATGTGACTATTTTGGGGGTGGAAAATGTGTTTTTGTACTAAGTGCTGCATTTATAATTTGAAAATTTTTATTTTAAAGCAGAACTAAACCCATCGATTTACCAGTTTAAAAAAAAAAACAGTTAAGGCTAACTGTCACATTTGCTTGTGTTCTCAACCAAACTGTCAAACCACCAAATGGCTGGTATCATAACTGATCACATGTGCAGCTCCATGGCAGTTGCAGATCATACAGAGAGTAAGATGACAGCTTCCTTGGCTGAAAAGAACAGTGTTTAGTTCCGCTGTAGCCTCCCTGGCGGTTTTCCCGAGTGTGGCTCGGGGTTAAAATTCAGTCCCATTAGCGGTAACCCCGAGCCACACTCGGGATCGCATTGCAGGATCCTGGGGCGGCGTTACTTACCTTGTCCCCGGGGATCCTGCGATGTCGCCCGCAGTGTCCGAGGGCTCCGTCCTCCTCTGAAGCCTCTCTGTGCCAGGCTCCGTTCCCTGCGAGCGGTGCGACGCACGGGGGCGGAGCCTGGCGGCAAATTTAAAAAAAAGTAAAAATCATAACACATACAGTACTGTAATCTTACAGATTACAGTACTGTATAAAATGATTTCACATCCCTTTTGTCCCCAGTGCTTTGTCCTATGCCCTGCATGCAGTTTTACATGATATACACTGTTCTTTCTGCCTGGAAACTGGAGATTGTCCATAGCAACCAAAAAGTGTCCCTTTACGTCAAAAGTGGCTTTAGACCAGCTAGAAAACAGCGATAGTAAATTAGAACACTTGCAGAATTGAGCGATAGTGAATTGTGGGGAAATTTATTTTATTACTATTTTTTTTAATTTTTTTAAATTATTTATTTTTATTTATTATATTATAATTTATGTTTTTGTGTTTCAAACTTTATCATACCCGGGATATCTACTAGACTCTGGTTTGGACAGATTTAAGTGTGTTATTGTTAAGATTTACAGACCTACAATATAAAACGCCAAATTTCCATGCAAAATAATTGTACCGCTTTCAGCACCTAAAATCCGAAATAATCATACCGCCAGGGAGGTTAAGAACGTTCATTTCTTTTTCTAATTGTTAGTGGGGTCAAATCGACATTCGTTTTCAAGCACAATTTAAAGGAGCAGGAAGGATTTTTTTTTACATTCATTATAAAATCAAATGTTAAAAGCAAGTAAAGTTTTTCAACAACATTTGTCCAACAATGAATCTATAAAAAAAATGTGTACAAATGTTTGTACGAATATTTTCACTTGCACATCTATACATGTAAGGCCAGCATAAGGAGGAGCACAAGTTTGTACCAAAAGGAAGCTTTCAACCTCACCCACAGAAGTCCAAACAACTGTGGCCAGGGCATTCCCCACCCTACAGCAGCATGTACACAAAGGGGCAAGGATTCTCATTACATCATTGTCCTAATATGGCTGCATGGCCATATTCAGCTTCCTGTTGATTCCATGGAAGTAACAACTTCCTTCCAGGTATGGCCTGAGCCCAAGCTGAGACCCAAGTAGTGCTTGTATATTGCAATCACCTTCACAGCTCTGCTTTTTTGTTTGTAAATTGTTTTCTATTGAATTTCAAAGGGTATAGTTATACAAAACAAAGCCTATTTTGCATACCCGGGCTTAAACAAACACAATTTGACCTAACAAAACAATTGAACACAAAACACACTTGAAAGGGTAACCAATGCCCTAGGGCAGTAGTTCTAAATACAAAGAGGAATGATCCTATAGCACTCTGAAATGAACCATAACCGCTGCCTAGGAAATACTACTACAAGTGCTAGGGGGACATGAGGATGGAAGCCACCGTCTCCTTGGATTCAGTCCAAACATTCAGTCCAAACATTCCAGCCCTTAGAATTTTTTTTAGGGCATCCTCTAGACTCATAAGTATATATATATATATATATATATATATATATATATATATATATATATATATATATACAGTGGTGCCATTTTACTAACTATGGACTTCCAGATAGACCAAGTATACAGATATCAATTGATAAGGGCATCAAAACAGTTGTGATGGAACAAATACACTTAGAGACATCTGCCCGAAAGTGCCTAATGTCTGGACATCCCAAAAAACATGTATGAATGTGGCTGGGTCCTCTGGACAACGCCAACAGTTCGATGGGTGTGAGGGGAAAATCCTGTGCAGTTTTTGGGGGGTAAAATATACCCTATAGAGAATTTTTAATTGGATCAATCGATTTCTGGTAGAGACCAATTTTTTTAATCCCAAATCCCAAATGCCCTCCCAGTCCTCAGAGTCTAGTTTCGGAACACCCCCGCGCCAGCAATCTAGAAGTTTGTTAAGGCCCTCATGTATATTAGGATGAAGGGATTTGTATAAAGTAGATATAGGTTTGGGACATGACCTTTGAAGATGGAGGAGGGGCGAAACACGTCAACGCACTTCCGGTTCATGTTAACCATTGATGCAATTTCCGCCTACGTGGAATGCATGCTATACAGCGGTAAACTCAGATGTTTTCACTGATGCCTGTTCTTGCCAGATATCCTGTAAGTGGCGCCTTTAATGCGCTTGATAACTTATTTTAGCGGTATTTCACTATGAGCATTTGCTCTATTTCCCCATCTATGGAGTGTGGTGCTTCCTTTCTCTTATAAAGTACCCTCTTTTAAGAGTTTTTTGAGAAACCATCCAACACATGCCCAGATCAATAGATCGCTGCTTTTGTGACCCCAGACTGCGAAGCTGAGGGTCCATTGTTTCTGGTGCGTGAGGTTACCGAAGTGGGGAGTCACCTCACACTTTGCAAAGTTTGGAGCACCATTGCACTTTTTTTTCATATAAGCACTTTATAGACTTGTGAATATTATATTATATATTTTTTTTTGTTGCATTTTGATTTTGTATGGCACAAACACATTGATGTGTATGGCACTAATCACCTCGATGTGTATTGAATAGCGTTGTTTCATAATTTCTAGCACTTTTAAGGTTACAGCACCTTTGCACAGCAGCTGCAGTTCTGTGTTTATTATTTTTGTATAAATTTATTTTGATTTAATACTTTAGCACGAGTTTTGAATAGTTTTAAAGTTGAATATTGCTCTTGCTGTAGGTGTAGGCCATTTATGTACCTCACGAAGCCTAACTGGAAAACTTCTAGGATGCTGCTAAGAGACTCCTAGCTGTTACTGTTCACCTCCACCATCCCAGGAGTGAGTTCTTTCTCTGATTCATCGCCTTTTCGTGCTCTCTCTCTCACCCTCCTGATACAGCAGCTCTGAGGTCGGTGTTTGATGTGTGATGGAGAGCAGTAACAGCTGGGCTACTTGTAGCAACTAGACATGTGCACAGCCAAAAAATTAGTTCATTTTCGTTTCCGTTTCATTCGTTTATTTATTTTTTTTTCCGTTTTTCAGGTCATTTGTTATGATCGCAATTCCTACATTCGTAAATTCGTTAATTCGTAAATTCGTTCATTCGTACATTCTTAAATTCGTACATTCGTGAATTCGTACATTCGTGAATTCGTACATTTGTACATTTGTAAATTCGAAATTTGAAAATCCAAAAACCCCAAAATTTGAAAATCTGAAATAGTAACCAATTATTAAATTATAGGTATTGTAATTTCCTTTCAAATTTGGCTGTCAGTGAACGTAACAAATACGAATTTATCCGAAGTTACGAATTATCCAAAATAACGAATGCTGCATCTAAACAAATGGAACGGAACAAATTAATAATAAATAATAATAAAAAAGGTTTTATTATTATTATTGTTATTTATTCATATTAATTCATTACGTTCCATTTGTTTGGATACGGCATTCCTTATTTCGGATCATTCGTAAACTTCGGATAAATTTGTATGTGTTACGTTCACTAACAGCCAAATTTGAAAGGAAACTACAATACCTATAATTTAATAGTTACTAGTAATAGTAGTTAAGTTATTATTAGTTAATTATTATTTCAGATTTCTGAATTTCCGAATTCACTATTTTACTAATGTACGAATGTATGAATTTACGAATTTACAAATTTTTCGAATTTACGAATATTTGGAAAAATTTGTTAAACAGGTTTTCCTTAATTCGGATATTTCCGAATTAACCAATTTGTCGAAATTCGTTAAAAAACTAATTTGGAACTAAACGATTTGCACATGCCTAGTAGCAACATCCTAGAATTTTCCAATCAGGATTCATGAGATATGTAAATGGCCTACTCCTATAGCAAGGGCATGATTCGGCTTTAGGCCCCTTTGAAGCCAGTGGACCAGTTAGGTCTGCATGTTCGTTTTTCAGGCGGACCACCCATTGTTCTTTATGACGAGGTGGATGTAAACGGACACATATCACACGCCAGGAAACCAATCCGATCCGGGCCACCAAAAAAAGACGGAGGGGGATCCGTTCCACATCCAACTAGCAAATCGAGTGAGAGTCGGATGGAAATGGACAGGTGGTCCGTTTCCATCCAACCGCCCCATAGAGAACAGCGAGCTGTGTCCGTGTCCGCTCTGCATAAGCGGAGTGGACACAGACTTGTCATCCGCCTGCTCATCAAGGATCATCGGACAGATCCCCCGCTGAGCAGGCAGATCCACTTAAAGGAGTCCACCCCATGTGAAAGGGGTCTTCGCCCCACCCCGTTCACGTCGGCGCGATTTAACATGTCAAATCGCATGCAAAATCGCAGCCTATTGCCAGAGACGGCATTGTCCCAATTGGTGTGACACCGACTTTGTGGCACCACACCGATTTCCAAAAGTAGTTCCTGCAATGCGTTTGGTGAATTCGGGGGCGATTTCAATAGATATCGGTGCATGAACCCGCACAGGTGTCTTTCAAGTCGCCCCCCCCGAACTTGCACTGAAATGACACTTTGAAATAAAAACTTGCAAATTTCAAACCCGCCTTCAGTGTGAACGAGGGCTAAGTCCTACAGTCTGATCATTTGGGACAACACTCCACAGTTTGTGTTTACATTTGTGTATTGGACTTTGATGAGGTTTATTCAGCTTATTCCATTCCATGTTCACAGCTCCTTTAACCTGTTGCCGCCCGCCCGCCGTCATATGACGTGATAGACTTTGAGCGCTGATATCTGAATGATGCCTGTAGCTACAGAAATCATTCAAGATATTGCCGTTTTCACCCGGCGATTCCCTACACCATAAGAACGATCATAGAGGCTGTTCCGACGCTTGATCGTTCTTATGAGAGGTGAGAGAGGACACCCCCCCCTCCCGCCACCCTCCGGTGCTTCTACCGACTCACCGCTACGATCGGTGAGTCGGACACAGAATCCGCCTGCCCCGGATGTCGAACGTAGACATTTCCGGCAGACCAAATGGTTTCCGGAGTCTCTATGATTGTTCGGAGGCCGGGTGCGATGTTATGACGTCACGCCCGGCCTCTGCATTCAAAAAAACGGCGCCGCTTCGGCTGGGAAGCCTAGATCGTTTTTTTTGTTATCTTTTTTTTTTATTTCAGGCTTCCCAGCCTAGAGGTGAGATGCGGGGTCTTATTGACCGCAAATCTCACTGTAAAGAGGACCTGTGATGTCATACTCCTATTTACAAGGGGTGTTTACATTCCTTGTAATAGGAATAAAAGTGATCAGAAATGTTTTTTTTCAAAAAAGTTGTAAACTAAAAAAAAAGAAAGTAAAATTAACAATAAAAAATACAATTTTTTTAAAGCGCCCTTGTCCCCGTGAGCGAAACATATGAAAATGGTATTCAAACCGCACATGTGAAGTATCGCCGCGAACGTTGAGCGAGAGTAATACTTTTGTCCCTGCTCTGTCCCTGCTCTGTAACTCAAAACATGTAACCAGTAAAAAAATTTCAAGCGTCGCCTATGGGGATTTTTAAGTACCGAACTTTGGCGCCATTCCACGAGCGTGCGCAATTTTTAAGCGTGACATGTTAGGTATCTATTTACTCAGCGTAACTTCATCTTTCACATTATGCAAAAACATTGGGCTAACTTTACCGTTTTGTTTTTTTTTAAAGCACAAAACTGTTTTTTTCCCCCCCAAAAAAACGTTCGAAAAATTGCTGCGCAAATACCGTGCAAGATAAAAAGTTGCAACAACCGCCATTGTATTCTCTAGGGTCTTTGGTAAAAAAAAAAAAATATTAACATATATAATGTTTGGAGGTTCTATGTAATTTTCTAGCAAAAAAAATGCTGATTTTTACATGTAGGAGAGAAGTGTCAGAATTGGCCTGGGTGGCAAGTGGTTAAACAAGACTTTCAGGTAGCCAAAGCAGCGATGAGCCAATCGGCTGGTTGCCGGTGACGTCACACGCCCGTGTTGCTATAGCTGCAGCGGCCGCGCGCAGCATCAGATAAATGAGTCAGCACGCGGCGGCCGGGTTGATGACGATGCCAGCGAGGGTGGAGCTGAAGCGGCTCGTCCACAGGAAGATGGCGCTCCCCGCGGCTGCGGACCGGCGGCTCAAGTCTGACACCGAAGATCAGCAGCTGTGCCTCAACAACCACCGGAGCGAGCTGGGGAACCTGGAGCTGCCGCAGGAGGCCGAGAGCGAGGGCATCCCGCTACACACGACATGGACCTTCTGGTTGGACAGGTAACCGGGGAAGGGAACAAGGGAGGAGGGGGAGGGTCGGAGGATCCCTTCCAACAGTGACGTGTATAGTGGGTGAGCTCCGTGATGTGTGAGGGGCTGGTGTTCTACCCTCCCCCACTGTGCAACCCCCTAATGTGTCCCCCTGGTATCCCTTCCCCCACGGTGCAACCCCCTAATGTGCCCCCCTGGTATCCCTTCCCCCACGGTGCAACCCCCTAATGTGTCCCCCTGGTATCCCTTCCCCCACGGTGCAACCCCCTAATGTGTCCCCCTGGTATCCCTTCCCCCACGGTGCAACCCCCTAATGTGTCCCCCTGGTATCCCTTCCCCCACGGTGCAACCCCCTAATGTGTCCCTTTGCCCTAGTGTGTGTGTGTGTGTGTGTGTGTGTGTCCGTCCCGGTATCCCTTTGCCCTAATGTGTGTGTCGTCTCCCCCCCCCCCCCCCCCCCCCCCGCCCGGTATCCTTTCGCCCTAATGTGTATCCCCCACGCCCGGTATCCCTTCGCCATAATGTGTCGTCGTCCCCCCCCCTGCCCGGTATACCTTCGCCCTAGTGTGTCGTCCCCGTCCCCCCCCCCCCCCCCCCGCCCGGTATCCCTTTGCCCTAGTGTGTGTGTCGTCCCCCCCCCCCCCCCACCGCCCGGTATCCCTTCGCCCTAATGTGTGTCGTCGCCCCACCCCCCCCGCCCGGTATCCCTTCGCCCTAATGTGTCCCCCCCGCCCGGTATCCCTTCGCCCTAATGTGTGTGTGCCCCCTGGTATCCCTTCGTCATAATGTGTGTGTGTGTGTGTGTGTGTGTGTGTCCCCCCCCCGGTATCCCTTTGCCCTAATGAGTCCCCCCCCTGGTATCCCTTCGCCCTAGTGTGTGCCCCCACTGTGCAACCCACTAATGTGTCCCCTGGTATCCCCCTCCCCACCTTCCGCTGTGCAACTCCCTAATGTGTTCACTGTGTCCTGGTAACCCTCCCCCTCACTATTCAACTGCCTGAATGTGTCCCTTGGTATTCCGCCACCTAATGTATTCCCTCGGTGTCCTGGTATCCCTCCCCCTCTAATGTAACGTTTCAGAGTCACGCAGGACCCCGTTCATCAGGCCATCACATGCCCGACTAAGGGGTCCTACATGACTCTGAAATGTTGCACTAGCTGTTCTGTGATCAGTTTATACTTCAATAAAATCTATTGGACGATACTTCCTCCAAATATCCTCATTGTGGCTTTCTGATCCAGTTTCCACCTGGTGGTTGATGCAGCACCCAAATCTTCTAGAGCTTTATCCAGGGACATGTGTGATAAGAACGTGGAGTGTTGCACCCCTAATGTGTCCCACTGTGCTCCCCCCCACAATGTGTCCCTCCTTTGTCCATCCGTTTATGCATCCCCGTTCCGTGACTGTGCCCACCCCTTAATGCATCTCCCCCCTTCCGTGACTGTGCCCACCCCTTAATGCATCTCCCCCCCTTCCGTGACTGTGCCCACCCCTTAATGCATCTCCCCCCTTCCGTGACTGTGCCCACCCCTTAATGCATCTCCCCCCTTCCGTGACTGTGCCCACCCCTTAATGCATCTCCCCCCTTCCGTGACTGTGCCCACCCCTTAATGCATCTCCCCCCTTCCGTGACTGTGCCCACCCCTTAATGCATCTCCCCCCTTCCGCGACTGTGCCCACCCCTTAATGCGCCCCCCCCTTCCGCGACTGCGCCCACCCCTTAATGCGCCCCCCCCTTCCGCGACTGCGCCCACCCCTTAATGCGTCCCCCCCTTCCGCGACTGTGCCCACCCCTTAATGCGTCCCCCCCCCTTCCGCGACTGTGCCCACCCCTTAATGCGTCCCCCCCCCTTCCGCGACTGTGCCCACCCCTTAATGCGTCCCCCCCCCTTCCGCGACTGTGCCCACCCCTTAATGCGTCCCCCCCCCTTCCGCGACTGTGCCCACCCCTTAATGCGTCCCCCCCCCTTCCGCGACTGTGCCCACCCCTTAATGCGTCCCCCCCCCTTCCGCGACTGTGCCCACCCCTTAATGCGTGTGTCCCCCCCCCCCCTTCCGCGACTGCCCACCCCTTAATGCGTCCCCCCCCCCTTCCGCGACTGCCCACCCCTTAATGCGTCCCCCCCCCTTCCGCGACTGCCCACCCCTTAATGCGTCCCCCCCCCTTCCGCGACTGCCCACCCCTTAATGCGTCCCCCCCCCCCCTTCCGCGACTGCCCACCCCTTAATGCGTCCCCCCCCCCCTTCCGCGACTGCCCACCCCTTAATGCGTCCCCCCCCCCTTCCGCGACTGCCCACCCCTTAATGCGTCCCCCCCCCTTCCGCGACTGCCCACCCCTTAATGCGTCCCCCCCCCCCCTTCCGCGACTGCCCACCCCTTAATGCGTCTCCCCCCCCCCCTTCCGCGACTGCCCACCCCTTAATGCGTCCCCCCCCCCTTCCGCGACTGTGCCCACCCCTTAATGCGTGCCCCCCCCTTCCGCGACTGTGCCCACCCCTTAATGCGTGTCCCCCCCCTTCCGCGACTGTGCCCACCCCTTAATGCGTGTCCCCCCCCCTTCCGCGACTGTGCCCACCCCTTAATGCGTGTCCCCCCCCTTCCGCGACTGTGCCCACCCCTTAATGCGTGTCCCCCCCCCTTCCGCGACTGTGCCCACCCCTTAATGCGTGTCCCCCCCCCTTCTGCGACTGCCCACCCCTTAATGCGTCCCCCCCCCCTTCTGCGACTGCCCACCCCTTAATGCGTCCCCCCCCCCCTTCTGCGACTGCCCACCCCTTAATGCGTCCCCCCCCCTTCTGCGACTGCCCACCCCTTAATGCGTTCCCCCCCCCCCCCCCCTTCTGCGACTGCCCACCCCTTAATGCGTCCCCCCCCCCCCTTCTGCGACTGCCCACCCCTTAATGCGTCCCCCCCCCTTCCGCGACTGCCCACCCCTTAATGCGTCCCCCCCCCCCCCCCTTCCGCGACTGTGCCCACCCCTTTATGCGTCCTGACATTCCTCTGTCCCTCTGTGTCCTGACACCCCCCCCCCCTTCAACTACCCATGATCTGAAATCCCTCCAGTGTGCCCCCCCCTCTTTCCTTGTGGCCTCTCCACCTCTTTGTGCTCTTTATTTTTTTTTAGCTGTTCTGTGCCCCTTGTTCAGTCTATACAGTTCAGTCCCTCTGCACGGTCCCCCCCACCCCCCCCTCTGACCTTACGTTGTCCCACCTCCCCCCCCTTTCCCTGTCACATCCTCTGTCCCAGTGCTGTGTATCTTTGATTATTTACCATCTTCTCATTGTCTCTTATTACCCTGTTTTCCAGCATCACTATCTATAGCCCCGGCTCCTTTTTCCTTATGTTTCCCACCCTATGCTGTTCATTATTAATAATTAACACAAACCACTGAGGTTATATTGTATACAAACGGGCAACAAATTAAAGTTCCTTGGAGCAGACTCCATAATTGTTCTCGCATTCCTGACACCGGCACTCGGCATCAACCCAGTAGAGCAGGAAAGTTGAGTTGGCTGTGGTGTGCAGATCTTTGCCAATCTAACCGTTCTGCCAGCCCGTGGGCCCAGGCTGGCCATACAATGTTCTCAATGTCTGCACTAGCTCTGAGTACTGAAGACAGATCCGTCCCAATTCTCATTTGATCAGAGGGATTTTCTAAAGGGATTTTCCAGCATGTTGTAAAAAAAGCTTGCAGTAAATGTTTTGTCCCTTTACACTGCAAGCAAAGCCACATGAGTCATATGCAAATGCTGTGTTTTCTAATGTGTTAAAGTGCAACGCAACTGTGTATGAACACCACAAACTGAAAAAGCTGTTTAATTCTTAATAATCATAGCAAGCTCCTCTGTCAGTGTCTCCATATTTTGAGAAACCCCTTGAAAAATGTCAACTTAACACTCCTAGCCACATCCATCTTGAGTAAGAGCAGATTCATGTAGCATTTACTTCCTGGAATCCGTCTGCTCTTAGCTCAGGCATGGAGGGTGTGCTTAGCTGAGAGCCCCTCCCTCTAGGTATTAAAAAAAAAAATGCCCATGAAGATTCCTCGGGTGTATGACATTTTGACCTAGGCCAGAAATATGGAAGTAAATGAAGAAATGTAAAGTTTAAAACCAGTAAATAGAATATATCTTTTACTAAGGCCAGCAGTATAAGGATTAAAAATGGTTAATGCTGATTGAGCGCGTTTTAGTTCCGCTTTAAGCTCGCCATAAATGAACCCGCAGAGAAATTTTGAAAATGGGGTTGACCAGATTGTAAAGAATATGATCTCCATGGCCCCCATATTTCTTATAGTAGTATTAAACCCTCAGGCTGCTTTCACACGTGGGCGTTGATGGTAAAACGCCGCTAGTGGCAACAGCGTTTTTAGCAGCGCAATTCAGCTGGAAGCGGGGTGCTTTTAACCCCTGCTAGCAGCCAAATAAAGGGCCTATAGTTCTACTTTAAGGCTTGATACAGAATAGGGTTTGTTTTTTTTTTTTTTGTTTTTTACAAATGTTATTTAGCAAAGCAGTGTCCAAGACATCTGAAAAACTAAACCGAATAATATGCACCCATTGGCACGAAATGGTCTTAACAGCACTAGAAATTGTTGACTGGCTTCCACCCTGTCATTGTGCGGTGGTGGACCTCTTTGGTAGGGGTGCATCCCTTTGCCGACTGATGGGATAGTATTCAAGTAGCAGCAAGAGAGGTGGAGGAAGCATCCACAAAATGAGTGAAGCAGAAACTGGTAGATGTATTATCTGGTGGTTCTGTTGCCACCTTATCTCCACTAAGGCTGTATTCACACATGATCGTGGACAGGATCGCTGCAATTCCACTTCACGATTTCAAATGGCTGCAAAACGCAGGATGCATTTGTGATGCCATTACTTCTAATGGCACCCCAATCGTGATGTGATTTTGCCCCGATTTTTGCACGGTAAATCGCAACGTCTGATCTCATTGTGTGTACTAGGCTTTAGGTGCATATCCTATAGTTCGTAGATGCTGTAACTTTTGCGCAAACCAATCAATATACACTTTTTTTTTCTTACAAATATGTAGCAGAATATGTATTGACCTAAATTTATGAAGACATTTTTGTTTTTTGTTTTTGTTTTTTTTTTTATTGGATAGTAGAGCTGCACGATTCTGGCTAAAATAAGAAACTTTTTTTTTTTTTTTTTTTCTTGGCATAAAGATCACTATTCTCATTGCGTAACGTCTTTCACATTATACAAAAAAACTAAATATTGCAACAGCCGCATTTTATTCTCTATGGTCATTGCTAAAAAGTGTTTCAGGGTTCTAAGTAATTTCTAGCAAGAAAATACTGATCTTGACATCTAAACAAAAAATGGCCTGGTCATGAAGGGGGGTAAATCTTCCAGAGGTAAAGTGGTAAAGCTTTTAGTGACAAGTCAGCATTAACGTTCATACCCTTTAGAGCTCTGCAGCAAATGTCCCCACCTGGAAGCCAATGAATTGTTGGAGGATTGGAACTAATGAAGCCAATATGTGACCGGTCAGGAAAAGGAGGATTTTTTTTTTTTTTCTTCTTGCCTATAGGGTCCTTTCAAACAGGCTTCCAATCAGGTTAGCCTGTCAGTTTTTCAGGTGGACCTGATCAGACCTTGCAGTTTCCTCCTATGAAGCGGTGGATGTCAGCAGACACCTGTCTGTTGGCGACCGCCACCATCTGGTCCACACCTGCCCACAAAATCCAAACGGATGGTGGTCCTATTTTGCATCTATCTGGCAGATGGGATCAAATAAAAACGGACATGTGGTCAGTTTCCAGCCGATTTCCCCATATAGGAGACTGGACCTGTCATCAGCCTGCTCAGTTGAGTGATCTGCAAGCCAGAGGTGCCCTTGTGAAAGCGGCCTTACTACACTTTCACTTTGGGTGCCCTCTGGTTAGTCTGGATACCATTTCTTTAGTATGGATTAAAGGAGTTGTAAAGGCAGGTTTTTTTCTTAATGCATTAAGATAAAAAAAACCTTGTGTGTTGCAGCCTCCCCTAATTACTTACCTGGGCCCTTCTCTCTCCACCGATGTCCACAAATGTCTAAGCCATCCGGGTAGGGTTGCCACGTCATCCCTTTAATCCAGGTCACATATTAATTACACAGGTTCTGTGGCTAATTAAGGTGGTAATTAAACTCATTTGGTGCCTTATCTGCATTAAATCAGCCTCAGAACCTGTGTAATTAAATGGGTGTCCTGGATTAAAGGGATGATGTGGCAACCCTACGTCCGGGACACTCCTGATTGGCTGAGACACAGCAGCGGTGCCATTGGCTCAGTCAGCCAGCCAATCTGGGGGGAAAAGGGGTCAGGGCTCCATATCTGAATGGATACACAGAGCCCTAACTCTGCTTGGGTGCCCCCATAGAAAGCTGCTGGCTGAGGGGCACTCGATAGGAGGGAGGGGCCAGGAGCAGTAGAGGGACCAGAGAAGAGGAGGATCGGGGCTGCTCTGTGCAAAACCAACTGCAGAGGTGGTAAGTATAACATGTTTGTTTTACAAAAAACAAAGACTTTACGATCACTTTAAAGTGATTGTAAAGGGTCATTTTTATTTTTTTTTAAATAACAAACATGTCATACCTCCACTATGCAGCTTGTTTTGCACAGTGGTCCCAAACATCCTCTTCTGTGGTCCCCTGGCAGCTCTCGTGGCTCCTCCCCACATCAGATAACCCCCTAGGAGAAGCTCTCGAGGGGTTTAACTTGCAAGTGTGCTCCCAAGTCCAGCATTTGCATCCAGATACGAATGCTGGACTTGGCCCCTACGCCCGCGTCATTGGATTTGATTGACAGCAGCGGGAGCCAATGGCTGCGCTGCTATCAATCTATCCAATCAAGATCCGGCATCCCATGGAGAGAGGGACAGTGCATCCCCGCCGAGGAGATGAAGGGGCTCAAGTAAGAAAAATTGGGGGGCCGATGACTGCCAGGTGTTTTTCACCTTAATGCATAGGATGCATTAAGGTGGAAAAAAACACAAGGGTTTACAACCCCTTTAAATGGACCCATAGTCTGCAGGTAAAATGTGGTGGTTTGTGACCTTGGTTTGTATACATCCTGTTTATTTTCTTAATATAGTAGTGTTTGCAAACATGACATGCCCAGGGTAGGTAGTGGCCATATGTCAGTGTTCTCTTAATATACATGCAGCTAAAAATATCCCATCTAAGCTTTCCAAAGTCATTGCTGCGTCTGCAATATTTATTTACCTTTTTTATGAAGCGCTGACCTATTTCGAAATCATTTACAGAATACAGACTGTTGACATCCATTTACGTGACAGCTGGGAAACTGTACGCCTGATCATTATACAGTCACAATTTGTAGACCCGATAGTTTGCCAGTGTGTTTTGTGTCATAGGATACAAGAGGACTCCAGAGAAACCCGCATATACAAACTCCATGCAAGTTCTTATTTGGATATAGCAAGCCCATACTGCTAACCTAGTTAAAATTAAACCGACCTGATCTTCAAATTGTTTAAAGCAGTGTTTTTAAAACTTGTTTCTATTGCAGCACACCAAAAATCTAAATTTTCACGGCACACCTGAAAATTTACAATTTTTGTGGTCAGCAGTAAACCTATTTACAAAAGCAGCAGTCTGGTGTGATCCCCAATATTGTATATCACTGATCTATAATATTGGGGCTCACACTAGACTGCTGCTAATTTAATCATACTGGTCTGTTTATCCCCATCTATTCTCTTCTCAGCTCTGCACCTTGTGGGACAGCCAGGGACAATCCAATTCATGGCCAGGCAGCACAGATGTTTGTGTGAGGCTTGCACACTTGCTCAGTGAGTGACAGACAGCACTATGCTGGCAAAGGGGTGGCGCCAGCGCAGCCACCACCGGGCCTGGCGAACATGAATGATCCCACAGCACACCTGCAATTCTCCTGCAGCACAGTTTGAGAAACAATGTCTTAACCACTTAAAGACCAGCCTCGTTTTGGAATTTAGGTGTTTACATGTTTAAAACAGGTTTTTTTTTTTGCTAGAAAATTACTTGGAACCTCCAAACATTGTATATATATATATTTTTTTTTTTTTTCTCACCCTAGAGAATAAAATGGCGGTCATTGCAATAATTTTTTCACACCGTATTTGCGCAGCGGTCTTACAAGCGTGCTTTTTTTTTTTGGGGAAAAAAAAATTACTTTTTTGAATAAAAAAATAAGACAACAGTAAGGTTAGCCCTTTTTTTTTTTTTTTTTTTTTTTACGCTGAGTAAATTGATACCCAACATGTCATGCTTTAAATTTGCGCCTGCTTGTGAAATGGCGTCAACTTTTACCCTCAAATCTTCATAGGCGACGTTTAAAAAAATTCTACAGGTTGCATGTTTTGCGTTAGAGGAGGTCTAGGGTTAGAATTATTGCTCTCGCTCTAACGATCGCGGTGATACCTCACATGTGTGGTTTGACCACCATTTTCATATGCGGGCGCTACTCACGTATGTGTTCGCTTCTGCGTGCGAGCTCGTCGGGATGTTTAAAAAAAAAAAAAAAATTCTTTTACTTGATTTTATTTTTACACGGTTTAAAAAAAGTGTCCCTTTTATTCCTATTACAAGGAATGTAAACCTCCCTTGTAATAGAAAAAAGCATGACAGGTCCTCTTAAATATGAGGTCTGGGGTCAAAGTCCTCAGCTCCCATATTTGGACTTAAATGCAATAAAGTCATTTGAAAAAATGACACTGGAAAAATGTGTGCCTTTTTAAGAGGTATGGGCGGAAGTGACGTTTTGACATCGCTTCCGCCCTGTAGTGTCATGGAGACGGGTGGGGGCCATCTTCCCCTCACTCGTCTCCATGCACAGCTACGGAAAGGTCCTCTCCCACCAATAAGTGATCTTGCGGCAAATCTGCCGCAGAGCCACTTTTATCTTGTAGCCAACCGCTGGCCAAAACGGGGTTACCGGGGTTATGGTAGCTAGCTGCTGCCATAACAATATCTGCCCCCAAATTTAGGGACGTAATGTGTACATGTGGCAGTCGGCAAGTGGTTAAAGGTATGAATTCCCCTTTGTCATTGGTGTGCTACAGCTAGCCAGTCCATAATAACCAAGGGGACAGGACAACTTCTGTTCTAGGTCACATGCTCTGTGTCTGTCAGATCTCATTGGCTCTCACCTGCACTAGACTGAGGGACCCAGGGATTGTGGGATATATAGTTTCTTTGCCACAAATTAAGCTGGCCACACACTTATACAATTTTCTTGGACTATTTCCTTTAGATTTACTTTCTACTATGTAGTGCAAGAGCCTGCCTGATTGCATACAAATTGAAATGGTTCAGCCTCATATTATATGGTTTTGGTACAGCTAAAGTAAATTTGTATAAGCTATGGCCAGCCTTAGAGTTCTTAGATTTAAGGTTATGCATTAACCTTTGCAGTGCTATACTGCTTGCTTCTGAAAATGGCAACCCTCTCTTGCTGAGAAACTATGGGATTTGTAGTGTGAATAGAGCAATGTACATGACCACAACAAACGCACACCACTCATTCCAAACACAGAACAGAGGGGGGAGGAACGGTTTGGGTGCTGAAGGAGAATTACAATTACATTGCAAGGAGGCATACAATTGCAATAGTCAATGTGTATAGATTATTTTGGAGAATGTTTAGTGTCACTTTAAATCCTTGCGCCTTTTCATTTAGCGGTCACATGCCAGAGCCCCTTTCACCCACTGAGGGTCTGGCACTTGATTTTGACAACTTGGAGAGGAGTTTGAACCTGGGTCTATAATCCAGCAGGGCTCCAATGGAAGTCTGGTGGAGGATGAACTCCATAGGGTTATATGAAGCGTGCTTAGCACATGTGCAAGTCCAGCTCAGATGATTTTGACAAGATACTGTGTGTTCTTGGAACACTCACCCAGGTGCTTGGTGGTACAAGGCAACTGAATTCCAGTGGTGTCGCCTTCGCTTTTGGCCAGGTTCACGTTTAAAGTGGTTAGCTTTGTGGTCTAGCAGCTAATTTGCCCTGGATGCAAATTGCACTGGAGATATTGTTTGCGTAGTGTTTAAGTTTATATCTAGGCCAGATGTCGTAAAAATTCTGTTCTCAAGGAAAGCTGCTACAAGCCAAGCATGAGAAATTTCAGTGACCTCATCAATGAACAGGATATTTTTGGTTTAATTGCAAGTGTAGCTGGTATTTTATACATTCTTAAGAAATAGATCACCCATTAGTCAATGGATAGGAAGAGCAGCTGAGTATTTAGTATTTGCCTGGTAAACATTCAATTTTGATTAGTGTATTTCTTACCAAATGACTTTTGTTTCAAGCAATGTTTGCAAGAGAGACCCTTGGAATACAATAATACAATTGCATAGAATAGCTAGGTATTTAGACTGTAAATTATTGGCAATTGTTTCTATTATGTTAGAAAACGTTCCATCACTTTGCTAGCAGCTTGGCCTTGCTCTTTAATGATTAGACACTCTTCAGAACAATAGTTTGACCTTGTCATCTGTTTAAAAAAAAAAGAGAATAAGATGGAGGCTTAATTTTACATTTCCTAATATAATTGCAAAAATATACTTCTATTACACAGGATAGGGTCTTTAAAAAAAAAAAAAAAGCCTGTCATGAGAAATATGGAGGCTTCCAATGCTGGCCTCTTCTACAAGTTAGTCCCGGTACACTTGTGCGATGCGGGTACCAGCGCGATTCCTTTGTGGGTTCCTGAATCTCTCGCAGGCAGTTCACACTGCTCTTTGTGAACTGCTGCGGGTTTCAATGTAAAATTATTGCAAACCTCAAATCGGATTGCAGTGTGAACACCCAATGCGATCCGATTCCAGTGCGGACCAAAAAGTCCTGTGTGATTTTTGGTGCTAATGTGATGCAATTTCAGCCATAGTTTGTATGGCTGAATTTGCATGGGATGTACACCACATTGCATTGCGACTCACATGCCATCTCTGGCATTGCACTAGTGCGAACCCAGCCTTAAGCCTTACACACGGTACGATTGTTGGCCAACCGAGCATCTGATTTTTCAAAAGCACGTGTGCCAGGATCCTGTCTTGCTTACTAATGGTACACAATTGTCATGCCACAAACACGTATGTAGTGACGTACTACGAGGAATTTCAGCTCTTGAGTGCCACCCTTTTTAGGCTTTTTTTTTTTTTTTTTTTTTTTTTTTTTTTTTTTTTTTTTTTTTTTGCTTTGCTAATTTCATGTTTGATCATTGATTCTGAGCCTGCATGTTTGTACTTTCGACACTTGTGTGACGGATTTGTGTACTGACCATACAAAAATCTGACGCCAAACCGTTGTCCACCGAAAATTTACTAGCCTGTCATCCAACGATTGTTGGCCGAAAGTTGGACAACAATTGTCAAAAGGACTGTACAAACTATAAGATTTTAGGACAACAATCTATCAAGACAATCCCCTGCCAACAATTGTATCATGTGTTTGAGGCTTAAGTCTCCTGACTGTCATGGTAACCTTTTGAGGTGGAGATCTACCTGAACAACTTTTTTAAAGGGGGATTAAAAGAGAAAACCTACTCTAATGCCCCGTACACACGGTCGGACTTTGTTTGAACATTCCGACAACAAAATCCATGGATTTTTTTCCGACAGATGTTGGCTCAAACTTGTCTTGCATACACACGGTCACACAAAGTTGTCGGAAAATCCGATCATTCTAAACGCGGTGACGTAAAACATGTACGTCAGGACTATAAATGGGGCAGTAGCCAATAGCTTTCATCTCTTTATTTATTCTGAGCATGCGTGGCACTTTGTCCGTCGGATTTGTGTACACACAATCGGAATTTCCAACAACGGATTTTGTTGTCGGAAAATTTTATATCCTGCTCTCAAACTTTGTGTGTCAGAAAATCCGATTTGAAAAATGTGTGGTGGAGCCCACACACGGTCAGAATTTCCGACAACATGCTCCGATCAGACATTTTTCCATCGGAAAATCCGACCGTGTGTACGGGGCATTAGCCTACTACTCTAAGCCTAATTTTTCTAGCCTTGTAAAGAAAATCCTATACTTGCCTATTCTATAGCATTTCCGGTTCAGTCTCAAGCTGAGGTGTCAGCGGACAACGGGAGCCCCACAGGAGTGATGTCACTTCCCAGGCAATTCCCTGACGTTGACCACTTTCTCCTGCACGCAGGGTGCCACTGGAGACCAAAGTAGCTTCAGAATAGGTAGGTATAGTGATATATAATTTTTCTATACAGAGCTAAATAGATTAGGCTTAGATTAAGATTTAGAAATGGGTTTAGAGTTTGGGTTTTGCCTTTACTTCCACTTTAACTAGCAAGGCCTAACAAATATTAAGAAAATCTAGAAAAATATGTCTAAATGGACCCCTAAAGGCTCACTTTTGAGACGGAATGCCTCTGCTGCACAGAATGGAAAAAAAACAAATGGCTTTGTACAGAGCTTCCTGTTCATAAATTGAAGCAAAGCAAGATTCAGTTATGAATCAACCCAGTGAGTGATTGGTACTGATCACTTGCTGTTCAGTTAGAAAGCACGGGGTTGGTAAATTTCCTATTTACTGGCTCTCCCTCCCCCAGCTCTCCATCCTGAAGATCCCTTTGCAGCAACTATCTGGATAGGGGAGGGGTTGCCAACCCCGCTTTAGACTAGTCTCTGGTCTTTTGACCTGTGTGCTTGTATGTGTCAGTGTACAGTATTCAAACCGGGACATCGCTATGGCAACTAGCTTTTTCAAAATGAGTTTGAAAATCCATTAAACTGTCTGTAGATAAGCTTTGTCTATGGCAGCAGACGCCCCCTGGACGAATGCTCAGTAGGAGAGATCAGTTGAACAGGTTTGGATACCTTTTTGTGATCTTTGCTTTTTACCCTGAAGAGAAGTCAGACTGAACATGTCTGCCTGTGCCCCCTCCTACCCGTCCTACTTGGCATAAGTCTCCTGTGTGAGGCTACCAGACCTGTTTGGAGCTATATAGACTCTCGATTCCTTTATTTGATACAAGCCGAGCACAAGGCAGCAAATTCCTATTTCCTATTCATTTAAATGTAGTAATATAAATGACTGCTCAAAGGCTGAGTTTTTCATGGTTTTTGTGTTGAGATGTAGATGAGCTGCAGGTCAATGCAGGCTTTATAAACCCCGTCATTACCAGGCTATTCAGTGCTGTGATAGTTTGTCAATTACTACGTCATGCAGCACTGTACTCAAATGAATTTTATATAATTTGAGACAAAGCTTTCTTTTGTTGTAAATTGGTGGGTATTTTACTTTGTATAGACAAAAAAAATTCAAAGACCACAAATTTTGAAAAGTTTTTCCTTTTTTTTAAAGGTATTAAATTCAAAAAATGTTCATTGTACTTCACCTTAAGTCATTAGATGTGTATGTTTAATTTTTTTTTTTTTTTTTGTTTTTACCTGCCGGTAAGCCTATGAGGCTTGCCAGTAGGTAAAATGAATCTCCTAAATGAGCACCGTTGCATGTGATCTGAAGGTTTGACAGACCTTCACGGCACCGTGCTGTAACCGAGGGCATGCGCAGGAGTAACGTCATCGTGGCTCCGGCCACTCAGTCCGCAAACCCAGGATGAAGCCCTCTCGGGAGTGATAGCCTGCGCTGGAGGGCTTTGTTTTTTAAGGCAAGTATTTCATAATGTGCTAGTATGCAATGCACATTATGCTATTTTGCAGGGGAAAGTGTGTGTGTGTGTGTGTGTGTGTGTGTGTGTGTGTGTGTGTTTCACTTGGTGCTTCAAGTATTTTTGAACAGAGCAAGTTGTCCTTTAGAAGTTGAAGGGTTGCAAAACGATTTACCAATGACCGGGAGGCTTACATTGGTGGTTTTTTTTTTTGTTTTTTTTTGTTTTTTTTTTTAATTTATGGTGTAAAACATATGAAATATGCCAGGACAATATAAACATCCCCACTAAAGTGTTCCAATTTGTGAATTGCCTTCACTTTGATCATAAGGTACAGAGCAGCTCCATTTGGCTCTGTATTTTGTTTTCTGAGCTGTCTGATGGGCGCACTGACAGGCCCTGTGTTTATAAAGCAGACTCCAGAAATGCACGCCCACCACTCCACCCTTCTAAAATGTTAATGACAGTAGTGAAGTGGTTAATTAGGACATGGTTTACAGCAGGACTTGCCTACGTGAGTACTTACTGACATGACAGCCAGACCGTAGACATGCACATTTGACCTCCCCTTGTATAGTTTCACTTTCTATTGCTGTCTAGTTAACTGCATGAAAATGGTCCTTAATGTGTATGCACTACAGTTGAGTTCAGCATGTCCTGAAAAATGCTTAACCAGTGACACAGCACTTCAATTATTGATCATTATGCTGTTAACCTATGTTGGCACTTAAACCCTTTGGACTTCATCCAAGGGTATTTTTAGTTTTGGGTGGCGTACTTAAATTACCAGCCTCCCTGCGTTCAATCCCAGTTATAAATGCCTACGTAATTGTTTGCTCATTTTTGTTGTATGACTCAGCTGTAAAATCTGGGATGACCTATCTGTATTCTTGGAATAGTGCTTTAAAATCAATTTAATCGTATAAATGTGGAAATTGGTTTTAAAGAAGATTTTCAGGCAGGCCTGATCGAAAGGTCTAACTTGTATCCGTTTCAACCCACTTACCTCCGGGTCCAGTAAAAGAGGGAAAAGGACTGCCCCTTTTTCTGTTTTGGCAGACCGAATCGGAGGTAGCCTGATATAAGCTGACAGGGAAGTCTGTTTACACCCAGCCGCCCATAGAGCTCATCAGTCTGCCCATGTTCAATCTGCATAGACTGAGCGGGCACATAAGTCTGTCCCCTTCAGCTCTGATCAGCGGTGAATGTGAGCAGATTCCACACTGAAAGAGCCCAAAGTGACATCTTTCATAGATGCTTCCTCTGCCTGTCAGCATGGCTTTTGGCTTGTATATACTGATCCAGGGGTGTGCAGCTCAATGTTCAGTCTCGGCACGGTTCTATACAGTAACTCCTGAGTGCATGTATGCGGCAGTTGTGAATCGGGGGTGGAAGTGATGGGATGAATTGCTGACAGCGCATTGCTGTAGGGCAGGGGTCCTCGAGGTAATTTACCTGGCCTGCCGGACTGACCATTTGGGCACTGGAGCCCCCACAACAAGCTCAGCACAAGGTCTGCACTCAGCCAGGGTTGGCAGCTTGGTGCCTGCTGCCTTCACACAGGCTACAGTGCACAGCCCGGAGCTGGACTCCCGAAGTTACCGAGCTGCAGAGATCCCAATGGACTCGTCCCATAGGGGGGAAAGGGGACCAATATCTGGCATCTAACAGTCCATCACTGCAAAGTTACACAAGTGGAGCCAGCTCCTAGTCCTTCCCACTGCTTTTTTAATCCGTGTGCTGTTGACAGCGGTAAGTCCCTAGGAGTTGTTAAAACTGGAATTCCCTTGCAAGCTACCATTACCAGCAGTTCTGTGATCCGGTGGCAGTCTAATGACTGTGCACTGGTGAGGCTGTACTAATGGACACTCTGTATCTGTGGGCAAAGTTATTATTGCTGGTATATTTGCAGTGCTGTATTTTTATTTTTTTTTTGGCTTTTTTTTATTCCACTTTCAACAATACTTGTGTTAGTTCAGCTGATTCAGAAGGGACCAACTGAATTTCGATCCACGTATAAGCAACGTGGTTGTACAGAGGTTGATTTACTTAGACTTCTCTACAACCACCATTTAAAACCCCCGCACTTGGTGCCACAAGCTATAGTGGGAGAAGTTGTCCCACTGTCTGAATACAATGGCTCAGCGTGAGGATTCCCTCATCCACATTGAATGTGTGGATGGGGGTATCAATTCCTATTTGTTCCAACCCATTGGTTGCATTAAAAAGACTGGTCTATGGGCTGCTTAAATTTGAAATGTGTATTTTGTATTTGTGTAGGTTTTCACTTTTGTCTGGAGAGATTTTTCCATCATTTCTTGTCCATTACACTCCATGGGTGGTGTATTCCCCAGGACAGGAATGCAGACAGCAATAACACGAGTTCTGACTATTCTCTCATCTACTAAAAAAGCCTGTTTTTGCCCTATTATTGGAGAGATTCCACCACTTTTTCTGACATGTGACATCCTTTCTATAGGTATGCAGATGGCAATAAAAAAACTGACAGATGCTCTAACTCTTTCCTGTTTTTATTGGGGGGGGGGGGGGGGGGCGCGGACAGTTGGCTGGAGTTGGGCTTTAGTTGGTTGTGCAGTCTGTGCTAACCTTTCTCGTAATTTTTGTTTAGGTCTCTTCCTGGGACAACTGCAGCAGAATGTGAATCAAACCTGAAGAAGATATACACAGTGCACACGGTACAGGTGGGTATTGATAGGAAAATCTCGTACCACCATCTCGGCACAAATTTTGATGTGACCATTTTTGTTTGGGTCTTATCCTAAAATGAGTTTTTTCACAAATATGACTTCTTTCCTTGTACACTTCTATCCCATTTCTTAACTTTCCTTTCACATGAGCCAATCTCTATTGGCCAGATTTAAAGTCCAATTGAACCTGTTTTAATGGGTAAGATACATTCAGGCTGGCTTAAAAGTAAAAAATGTGTAGGTAGGAATGGGAGTTTTTGAGTATATGCCTTTTTATATCTTGTGCTGGCAGCACACTGCATCAGACCACAAGGCCTGCAAACACTCTGAATCCCTAGCATGTCCAAGCAGTGCCCCAATGCATACTGTTGCTAACTGGAGTATGTAGAAGGCATGTTGGATCACTGGAGGTCTCGACTGATGCAGTCTGTAGGAGAGCATTGATCTGGATTTCCAGCATGCTGCTGACACACAGGGCTTTTTGAAGTACGAAAGCACAAACATCCTGAGGCCAGGGGCCCTTGAAAACAGTCAGGGGTTGACTCAGACCAGTGAATGGCAAAAAAAGAATTCTGTCTAAAATTAAGTGTTTTTTTTTTTTTTTTTTTCCCCCCCCCCATTTGATCCTATTCTCCAGACGGATGGACAATGGGGTTTCCAAACGTCTAGATTTCACGGACAGGATTGTATTTTGGCAGACATGTCACCGCTGACATCCGCCGTTTCATAGGAGTGCATGGAGTGAACGATCAGGTCCACCTGAAAAACTGACAGGCGGACCTGATCGGAAAGCCTGTGTGAAAGGGGCCTAAAAGTACTGAAGGATACAATGTTTCTTCTCTCGCTTTCAGCGCTGACTAATGTTGATAAACATTGCCGGTGTTCTATCAAATAGTGAATCCCTGACGGATAATGCTAGACGATCTGCGCATGCACAGGACACAATGGCACTCCAGCTGATGATCAGCTGGCTTGACATCAACAATGCACATGCGCAGAACGTCAGAGGCATTATTCGATGATCTGCAAAGGGAGAATGTAATCGTCAGATTGTGCCTGCCTTTCTGCTCATGCATGAGAATTGACCGATCACATGACAGGAAGATTTTGGTGTTGCACGATTCTCCCTTTGCATATCAGATAATGGCACTGACCATCTGTACATGCGCAGATCATTGGAGGCATTATCTGACTGGATGACATTTTTGATAGAACATGACTGCTTGATTGTAATAGTGGCTGGGTAGCATTGTCGGCATGGAGCTGGAAAAATGTCTACAGGGCAGTGGCACAATTCCATGTAACTTTAAACTTGCATGATCATGTGTGGGATGTGTGCATATTTTACTGAAAAAAAACAACTTGAATTTAGGGTGTTTTTTTTTTTTTTTTTTTTTTTTGCCTGAGGTCCCTAAAGCTGAATTACAGACACTTTGTAAAAAGTGAAGGAACACGGAGTAAAGTGCAAGGAGCTGCATGACATCTCTGGGGCTTTTTATGCTTGAGAGGTTTTTTGCTCTGCTGGGAGAGAGGAACAGAGCAGCTATGCTTGCTACTCCTCTGCTACCCATTCACAGAAGCCTTGATATTTTGTGAATGTGTTCACATAATACCAGTGCTTCTGTGAATGGGCAGTAGGAGGGTGGGTTAAAGCGGCTGCAGCAACTCTCCTGTTCAAGATGCATAGCTCGGAAATACATGATGGTTTTCTTCTGAGTACTATAAAGCTGTCAGATATAGAGATAAGCTTATTGACCTCACTGGAGCCATTGTCAAATCCTGGGGGGGGCCCAAACCATACTGGCTATGGATCCAGGCATCACCGCTTGGATGGGAGCCTGCTGCTGGGCCCACAAAGCAGACCCCAGAAGAGTTTCAGGGCTGCTCTGTGCAAAACCATTGCACAAAGCGGTATACGTTTTTTACAAAAAATGTAATTATTTTTAGCCAGCCTGCAAGCTAAGCTTACACCCTTATGGTGCTGCACAATAAGTCTAGAAGAGTAGGATACTTATCTGGTAACTCAATTCTCAGATTGTAAATCATGAGCTATCTTTTGACCTTGTTCTGTTGCAGCGTTTCTGGAGTGTGTATAACAACATCCCTCCTGTGACAAACCTACCTCTAAGATGTAGCTACCACTTAATGAGGGGAGAAAGGAAACCACTATGGTAAGTTTAACTGTTTTGCCATTTTGTCTTTGTCTGCACAGCAGCCGGTCTGGTGTTTTTAAAGGGGTTCTTTACAAAGTGATCTCATTAAGTTGTAGTTGACAAATTTAAATTTAGATCTCTGCTTTGTTAGCTGCCTGGTGTCCCATCTCAATTTCACCTTTTTGTTTCAGGGAGGAAGAATGCAACGCTAAGGGAGGGGTATGGAAAATGAAAGTTTCTAAAGACAGCACAGTATGTATAACCTGTTTTTTATCAAAATTCTTTGATTTATTTCCAGTAAAACCATGTGTTGCTGTATTTGGATCCCTAGAGTAAATTATATCTACAGAGCTTGTAGATCAGTGGCCTTTGTTCGCATGTTTTGGTCATTACAAAAAACCTTGCTGCAGACCTCATGCAACACTTGAAATGTTAAATACTTTAAGGAATACTAGCATGAGAAGCATGGAGGCTGGCACTATAACTCCTCATTTTTATCCAAGTTACCTAGATGTTGCTCTCGCCCACCCTCTGGATTTAGCTATAAAAGTGTATCTATCTAGTGTAATTTAGCCAAAATTGTTTTTATTTTTGGATAAAGTGGTGTTAAGGCAATGCTCACAATCACTGCCAGACCCTCTGCTAGGATAACATAGTATACAGTGTTGTGTTTAAAATTCATCTAAATACCTTTTTATTCTTGCCGATCAACAGTCGTGTAACTGCCTGTCGCCCTCTTCCTCCAATGTGTGTAGTACTGAGGGAGGGGCCGAGATCTCCCTATGACATCTGCCCAGTGGTCACGTGACCTCCCTCTGTAGTGCATACATCAGAGGAAGAGGGCAATGGGCGGTCATGTGACCACTATAAGATGAATTTTAAAAAAATGACATGCACTGTATACTTTAACCTAGCAGAGGGGCTGGCAGTGATTGTGAGCAGTAATTTTTGCATTGCTCAGAACGGTGCTAGGAGGGGTGGCAAACTCAGAACTGGCAGGGAGGAGAGGACGGGAGGACTGCTGATGACGGAGGCACATAAACTGACCATGGTGTCGGATCAGCAGTCGTGGTAAACCGTGGTCAGTTTATGATGGGGGGGGGACGTCCAAATTAGCCAGGTATTTTTAGGTGATAGAAGGGGCCAAAGCATAACAGCACACAGTGCTTGTGCTATGTAAAGCAGCAGTTTGTTTTGTTTTGGGGGGGGGGGGGTTTGCAACACTTTAAAACCTCCAGGTTTTTTGTCTCTGCTAGATTCTTCCTCTTTGTGAAGGTGACCATTATCACTAGGGCAGCCGGTGAAGGAAAACCTGAAACAGTTTTCATGTTCAATCTAGTATCTTATTGAAAAATGTGAAGTTTATACAAAATATCAAAACGCCAGACATATGCCCTGACAATCTGGGGCATTTACAAAATAAGAGAAAGCAAGGCACAGAAAGCAGACAAGTTAAGTGGATTGTGCAAAAACAAACAAAAGAACTAAAGCAATATTCCAGAACAAGGACACTTCCAAGAGGCTGATAGGAGTGGTACAAAAGTAAAATGGGCCAGCATACATGTCATTGACCAGGAAGATGAATGGCAAGTGTCAGAATACAACCCATCTTTACCAGGGGCAATAAACAGTCTATAAACTGTCTCGACCACCCCCCACTCTATCGCCAAACTGGCAAGCATATAAGGCAGATATAGCAGTACCAAACACCCTGCCAAGGTCAAAAGGTGGGAAGAATAGGCAAGAAATAACCCAAGGAGGGTGCCTTCAGGCACAGGAGGGATCTAAAACTGATTTTTAGAAGTTGAAAAAAAGCGGTGTACACCAATGTTTACAAACTTATTGGCCAGATTCTTCTGTAGCACTTGCCACACCTGCAGAATATAGTTATAGGTCTGTACTCTTAAGCATCCCTAAGGCACATGTACAGCCAGACCTGATGAGGATTCATATGGAGAGACTAAACATTAGAGCAAGCAGTGGCTGTACTGAAGGACGCAAGATGTTGGGAAGTTTTAGTGCAGACTTTCAGACGAGCTAGGGAGAGGATTGGAAAGATGTGTGTCTTTCAGTTCAGAGGCAAACCAGGGTCCAGCATTATAGCTGGGCAACTAAAATTTCCAAAGGGGTTAAACGCAGCCTCTGAACTTCATTTGTGACTTTTTTTTTTTTTTTTTAATTTTCTTTTAAGATGTTTGCATAGAATTTTTGATTCTGCTTTCTTTTCTAGGGTTATCTTTTTTTCTTTTAATGCAGTCTTGGTTCATAAAGTTCATCAGCTTCTGCCTTGAAATCCTTGCAGAGACTGTGGTAGGCACAGTAAAAGACCATTGCCTACACAGTTGCTATATAAATTAGAATAGTTAGTCCTTGGAGACAATGCAGCAATGAGCTCAAATGGAATATCAGCTGTTGGCACTATGTATCTTTTAAAGTTCTTCCCACTTTCTTTGTATGAAGGTCTTAAAGGTCAGGTAATTTTACCCATTTGTTTTGCAGGCATTGGTTTGGAAAGAACTGTTGCTAGCTACTATTGGAGAGCAGTTTACAGATCACTGTTCAGCAGGTAAATAAAGGATCCAATTTTGCTATGTATCTTTATGAAGTTGTGACAATGTTTTGAAAACTTTTGACATTAAGCCAAAGCCTCCTATTCCTGATAAAAGTATAAAAGTGACAGCACTACCTGTTTGTTCTTTTCAGATGACTTATTTCAGTAAGTATAGAGCATGGGCATGTGTCCCTAAACTGAATAACAGCTGTGCCTGGTAAAGAAGCTAGTATATTCTTGCTCCTGCTGAACACTGCTCTGCTGAACAAACTTCTCTTAAAGCTGAACTCCATGCATTTAGCCAATCTGTAAAATGAGCTGGCATACTGTGAGTTAAGTCCAAGGTGCATGCCATCTTGTGGACTTATCTCATTAAAGGAGAAGTCCCACCTAAGCTTCTATGGCTGGGCTTCTCCAGGTCACATGGGTGCAATTAGTTTTTCACTCCTGTGACCCGTTTTGAGAAGTCTCTCTGCTGACATCACACAGATCAGTCCAGGCACTGTCATCCGCACTCTGGGAATCTGGATCCGCCAGGTGCCTGGACTGATAGCCGTCTCAGCGGCTTTCTGAGACTGCCGCTCCACAGCTCAGTGCTCCAGTGAGCATGGAGAGCTGCTGATTGACCGTCAGCAGCTCTCTGCTCGGGCAGCTGGGAGAACTGAGCCATCGGCGATGTTGGATTGCTCTGCTTTCATTGCAGAGACGTGGGACAAATGCAGCATCAGACAGATGCTGCATCCATCTTTCCTTTATTCTTTTAACTTGCATCTGACAGCTGAGCTCCAGAAACTCCAGAGTTCTGACAGGTGTATAGACATGGCTCCATAGACATACACAGCTCAGGAGCGAGCATGCACTGTGCCCCCATAGCAAGCGACTTGGTATAGGGGGAACACAGAGGAGCAGCCAAAGATTGCCAGCAGGGTACCCCAGAAGATCAGGTTTTGGGCCCTTTCACACTGAACATAGTTGGATGCATTTTGAACTGCAGACAGTCCAAAATCAAGGTAGCTATGGGAATAGTTCACATTTCAGAGCAGTTAAAAAAAAAAAAGTAGAGCCTGTTGCATTTTTCCACACTGCAAATGCAGGGAATGCACTACAAACTCAGTACAAATGCGCTTCATACTCGCTGCATCACTCCCCTTTAAGCCAAGAAACCCAAGCCCAAAAACATTGAAAATGCACTGCAAACACAGCACAAAATGCTTGCAAATGCATGTAAATATGCAGTTAAAAACATGCAATATTGCACAGAGCAGGTGAATATAACAGGTTTTTATAAAGTTTTATTTTTATATTTATTTTTTTTTTTTAGTAACATTAACTTCCTCCTGCCCATAGGCATGCATTAGTCTGGTAGGGTGTTTGAATGTCCTAGTTGCAGCATATATTGCACAAATAAGGAATAAAAAAAAAATCCTGCAAGACTTTAAAGTAGGACTACAGGGAAGTTAAATGCATAACTGATAAACAAAATAAACAATGAGTAGAAATGCATAACTGAAATACATACACGGTTAAAGGCATATACCGTGCATGAAATCCCCAAACTAGCACCTGATTTTATTCTGTATAGCAAACTTTGTGACCCAGTACCCATTTCTGAACACTATAATGGCATTTAATGCAAAGTTAAGCTGGCTCATTGTCATTGGTGATAGTATACAGTTCAGGAGTCATAATGGCCCTTTCATTCTGGAGGCTTCTGATGCATGTTTCTTTGTGAAACATAACCTTTAAACTCCTCCCCTTGTAATGCCTTTTTTGTGTTTTTTTTTTTTTTTTTGTTTTTGTTTTTTTTGTTTTTTTTTTTTTTTGTTTTTTTTTATATATTTCTGGTTCTATCTTTTTAGAAGATGAAGTGATTGGTGTCAGTGTGAGTGTACGTGACCGTGAAGATGTCGTCCAGGTGTGGAATGGAAATGCTACCGTAGTTGGTGAAGCTAAAGTCCTAGAAAAGATCTACGCACTTCTGCCAAACACAACCTTTAAAGCTGTATTTTATAAGCGTAAGTGTTTACTGTCTTTAAGTTGACTGGATTTATTTGGTTTACAACCTGCTGTTCAGGTGTGTCTTGTTTTCAGTGACTGATGCATCTTACTCAAATAGTGCATGTATACACAAGAAATGGTGGTGAATAGGGATGAGCCCGATGTTCGCGTGGAACGTAAGTTCAACTCAAACATTGAGTGTTCGCTGAGTAGCGAACAATTTGGGGTGTTCGCGGCATATTCAAAAGCCGCAGAACACCCTTTAAAATTCTATGGGAGAAATCAAAAGTGCTAATTTTAAAGGCTTATATGCATAGTATTGTCATAAAGTGTTTGGGGAAACACTTTTTTGGTCCTGCCCCAGGGGACATGTATCAATGTAAAAAAAAGTTTTAAAAATGGCCGTTTTTTTTTCAAGAGCAGTGATTTTTTTTTTTAATGCTTAAAGTAAAACGATAAAAGTGAAATTTCCTTTACATTTTGTACCTGGAGGGTGTTTATAGTATGCCTGTAAAGTGGCGCATGTTTCCCGTGTTTACAACAGTCCCTGCACAAAATGACATTTCTAAAGGGGAAAAAGTCATTTAAAACTACTCGCGGCTATAATGAATTGTCGGTCCTGGCAATACACATTAAGTCATTGAAAAAAACAGCATGGGATTTCCCCAGTCAATTACCAGGCCTCTTGGGTCTGGTATGAATATTAAGGGGAACCACGAACCAAAATTAAAAAAAAAAAAATTGCGTGGGGGTCTCTCCAAATTCCATACCAAGCCCTTCTGGTATGGATTTTAAGGGGAACCCCACGCCAAAATTTTAAAAAATGGCGTGGGGGGTCCCCCAAAATCCATACCAGACCCTTATCTGAGCATGCAGGCTGCAGGAAAAGGGGGGGAGAGAAATGATAGAGCGCCCCCCCTCCTGAACCATACCAGGCCACATGCCCTCAACATGGGAGGGTGCTTTGGGGTAGCCCCAAAGTACAGTGTCCCCATGTTGATGGGGACAAGGGCCTCATCCCCACAACCCTTGCCCCTGTGGTTGTGGGGGGCTTATTGGAATCTGGAAGCCCCCTTTAACAAAATGGTAACTGGTAGACCCCCCCCCCCCGTGTGAAATGGTAACTGGGTACAAACGTACCGCTATTATTTCACAAAGTGTGAAAATGGTAAAAATGACGACACGGCTTGGGACAAGTCCTTTATTAAAAAATAAAAATGTCCTAAGTGTTTTTTTTTTTTTTTTTTTTTGTAGCCCTTCCCTCCTGAGTTTATACTTTTCTTACACTGCTCTGTAACTGGCTTGCCTAAAGCCGAGAGGGGGCTCTATGCCAGCTAGGTGGTATGGTTTTTGTAACTCCTGTGGGTAGAGCTCTAAAACCATGTAGTTGAAAAATAGAGCCGTCAATGAACTAAGGGATTTTGCAGTAGGTAACAAAGACCTGTTTTTCTGGCCATTATTTATGCATGCTGAAATGATGAAGGCTGTCGGCCATTAATCTTAAAGGCCTGCTGCCTTGCTGAGCCAGAGTCTTTGGGTTACTTGGGTGAAGTCGCATGGTTTATTGGATCTGCATTAAAGTGATCTCCATGCTCCTTTCCCTCAAACTCAAAATGCCAAGCCAGGAAGTAAATGTACAGCAAAGACCTTCACAGCGCAATTTATTGGGGGTATATTTGCCAATCGTCAAAACCAACACGGGATACCTACCGCAATAGGAGTCTCATAGCAGATGGTGATTACCTTATCATACGCCAGTATAATTTCAGTTTCCAGAGTTATAACAACTGAAAGCTGGGAAGTAAAGTCCCATGCTTATCCACCACTCACAAAATCAATATTTCAGCCTGACAGTACCAAACTGCAATTCTGCAGAAATCGCAGGGCAGACTATTCTGCCAATACAAAGCACAGTACATACCATCCAGGGGTAGAACTACATTTTTAGTACCTGCTGTCCAATCCATAGCTTCTGCAGCAGACTTGGCTCTATAGTATGCTAGTCTGATCCTGGCTTCTGTGCTCATGCTCGACCTGTCTCTACAGCAATCCTCTGGCTGTAGCATACTTAAAGGAAGTAGTGATCAGGTGGCTGCCCCTCTAACCACCCTTATCAAATTACATGTACATTTCCTGTTTTGCACAGGATTCATTCAGCATAAGTTTCCTTAAAATTTACTGTTAAAAGTTAGAAAAGGCATGCTGGCAAAAGGGCTTGAAAATTTATTTCCTGTTGCCCATACCCCCAGTATGGATCTCCATGGTTTCAGAACAGAGGATAGAATGGTACATTTCATAATACGTGATGCTTGCTCAGACCATGGTGCTACCTAGTTGGTTTAAAATGGAATTAAACTTGACTAATAAAACACAAATTTAGAGCAGGCAGCTTTATTACTTGAGGAAGATTTACTAAAACTGGTGTGCACATAATCTGGTGCAGCTGTGCATAATGACAATCTGCTTTTAGGTTTAATTGTCAAAGCTTGAGGCCAGGTTCACACTTGTATGACAAACACTCCAACATTGAGAGCTCATGTCGCATTACGTGTGAAAATCAATATTTCCCTATGGGAGCCCTCTTAACTGGTCTGCCACAAGTCGGTTCGACTTTGAAAATGCTCCCCGCACTACTTTAATCCGACTTGGGTCCTACTGCAGCCCATTGAATATTGCTGAAGTCGGACAGCTGTCTTAACTACTTTGGCATGGACTTGTGCTCTGTCCCCCCAAAATCCATACCAGACCCTTATCCGAGCACACAGCCAGCAGGTCAGGAAAGGAGGTGGGGACGAGCACGCAGCCCCCCCCTCCTGAACCGTACCAGGTGGCATGCCCTCAACATCAGGGGTGGGTGCTTTGGGGCAGGGGACAAGGACCTCTTCCAACAACCCTGGCTGTTGGTTATCGGGGTCTGCGGGTGGGGGCTGGGATCTGGGGGCCCCCATGTGAATGAATATGGGGTACATTGTACCCCTACCCACTCACCTGAAAGTGTCAAAATAAAACGCAGCACACGGTGTTAAAGTAAATTTATTAGGCAGCTCCAGTGTGTCTTCTGACTTCTCCCCTCTCTGGCTCTTCTGCCTCTGTTGGTTCTTCTCTGCTGTCTTCTAGCCTTCTCTGGTTGTTCTCGCTCCTTCTTTTTTTTTTTTTTTTTTTCTCTTTTCTCGCTCGTCCCCATCCCCTTTCCTGACCTGCCAGGCTGTGTGCTTGGATAAGGGTTTGGTATGAATTTTGGGGGGGACCCCATGCTGTTCGGAGTGGGGGTTCCCCTTAAAATCCATACCAGACCGAAGAGCCTGGTATGCTCATGGAGGGGGAACCCATGCCGGTTTTAACATTTTTCATGGCGTTCCCCCTAAAGATTCATACCAGACATGCCTGGTATTGTTGGATTGAAGTCAGACTTCAAGTCACAGAGCAAAGTCAGATCCAAAGGTGTACGACTGTCGTGTTCCAGTGTGAACCTGGCCTGACTGAACAAGCTGAAGTTAGCGGAGCGGATTGGTTACTATGCACTGCTGCATCTGAGTGAGGGCTCCAGTTTTGTTAACTCTCTCTGCAATAACAAACGCTTAGCTGCTCTATCTTCCATTGAATGTACACTGAGCTGTTCATGCGCAGCTCAGAGTAAATTCCCAGCACTCTGGCTGTATTGAAATGACTGGCTCCCATGCACAGGATGTCCTAGCCTGACAGTCAGTAAAAAGGCTGCAAACCCGGGACCTGGAAGTAGAGGACTGTGGCCAGCAAGGAATTTTAACACTGCATTGTTGGACTGAGTAAGTGGGTGTATCTGAGATTTTAGTTCTGCTTTAAGAATTGTTATAGGTAAAACCCTTGACATATGTACACTGACTGGCCACTTTATTAGGTACACCTTGTTAATACAGAGTTGGACCCCCTTTTGCCTTCAGAACTCTCCTAATTCCTCAGGGCATAGATTCAACAGTGTTGGAAACATTCCTCAGATTTTGGTCCATTGGTGACATGATGGCATCACACAGTTGCTGCAGATTTGTCGGTTGCACATCCATGACACCAATCTCCCGTTTCCCCACATCCATAAGGTGCTCTATTGGATGAGATCTGGTGACTGGAGGCCATTGGGTAAAGGGACCTCATTGTCATGTTCAAGAAACCAGTTTGAGATTTATTTGACTTTTGTGACATGGTGCATTATTCTGCTCAAAGGAGCCATCAGAAGATAGGTACATTGTAGTCATAAAGGGATGGACATGGTCAGCAACAATACTCAAACAGGCCGTGGTGTTTAAACAATGATTAATACTAAGGGGCCCACGGTGTGCCAATAAAATATCCCCCACACCATTACACCACCAGCCTGAACCATTGATCCAAGGCAGGGTGGATCAATGCTTTCACGTTGATGCCAAATTCTGACCCGACCATCTGAATGTCATAGCTGAAATCAACTTGTCAGACCAGGCAATGTTTTCCCAATCTTCTATTGTCCCAATTTGGTGAGCCTGTGCAAATTGTAGCCTCAGTTTCCTGTGCTTGGCTGACAGTAGTGGCCCCAAATGTGGTCTTCTGCTGCTATAGCTCATCTGCTTCAAGGTTCAATGTGGTGTGCTTTCAGAGATGGTATTCTACATACCGTAGTTATTTGGTTTCTATCATCTCAAACCAGTCTGCCCATTCTCCTGACATCAACAAAACATTTTCCACCAACTGCTGCTCACTGGATATTCTTTTTTTGGACCATTCCCTGTAAACCCGAGAGATGGCTGTGTGTGAATCTCAGATCAGCAGTTTGAAGTACTCAGACCAACCCTTCTGGCACCAACAACTATGCCATGTTCAGAGTCACTTAATTCCCCTTTCTTCCCCCATTCTGATGCTCAGTTTGAACTTCAGCAAGTTGCCCTCACTACATCTAGGTGTCTAAATGCATTGAGTTAGTGCCATGTGATTGGCAATTTATGTTACCAAGCAATTGACCAGGTGTACCTAATAAAGTGGTCGTTGAGTGTATTTTGCCTCTATTATCTGTACCAGGAAGTAGTGTTAATTTTGACATCACATTCCAATTGTTTTAGTTGGACCCCTTTCACACTGAACATGCTTTTCAGGAGTTTTAGCGCTAAAAATAGTGCCTGTAAATTGCCCTTCAAGCCTCCCCAGCGTGAAAGCCTGAGTGCTTTCACACTGGGGCGGTGTGCTTGCAGAACGGGAAGTCCTGCAAATAGCATCTTTGAGGTGGTGCGGGAGCAGTATATAAACCGCCCCTGCCATTGAAATTGGCAGCGGTCCTTTTCGAGCACTCTTAATCCCTTGTTAACCCCTTTGAGGTTAAAAGCACCTGGCCCGCACATCGCTGCTAAAACTAGCAGCGCTTTACCACTAATGCTAGTCTTATGGCCTGTACACACGATCCGAAAATCGAAAGACATATCGTCTGACTTTTTTTCTCTTTTAATAGTCACTAGTAGAAATTGAATAGGATACCAAAGTCACAAATTCTCGTACGACAAAAATAAGTAGTAATGTCATTTGTTATGTATTTGTATTGTATTTTCAGGCAACTATACTGACTAAACGAAAATCGTATGATCTGGTATCGTACGAGAAATTTTTGTGCTTGTCCAATCGGATGAATTGTGATCGGCTCTTGAGAGCTCTGTACTAACGATCCGATTATCATACGATCGCGACGAACATGGTATTTTTCGTCCGATTTCCAGATCGTGTACAGGCCATTAGTCTTTTGACTAAAATGACGTTTTAGTCAACTAAAATCTAATGGGTTTAGTTAAATTTTAATGCATTATTATTTTTTTTTTTTTTTTTTCTGCCAAACATTATATACTCAAGTAAAAATCTAATATGTTTATGGTATTAAGGTTTGAACATGCACTACTGACATATTTACCCGTTGTGATATAAAGTCCAATTTAGTTTGACTAAAATACGACATTAGTCCAAAGACGAAATGGTTTGTATTCGACTATAAAAATACTTTAGTTGAAATTAACACTGCCAGGAAGTCTATTTTGAATATGTAGTCGGTCATAACATTATAAAGGGTTTTACCTTTTACTGAAATGTGTATGTAAATTTGATCATTTTTAAAGCATAACATTAAAAAAAAACCCATATTCAAACTAATCTTTTCTCCTCCTTTTTTTTGCAGCTCATGAAGAGCACCATGCATTCGAAGGTGGCCGTTCAAGACACTAGCAGTGACCTGGCAACATCGCAACCCTTAACCTATCAGACGGGAAACCACAAATCAGTGTTGCTGGTACACCATCGTACAGTAAAGAGGGTTAGAACACGGCAAAGGCCAGGAACTGGTTTTAATGCTGAACTACACTGGTCGTTTTTTTTTTTTAGAAAAGTTTAACCGCTTCTGAGTGGGCAATAGTACTCAAAGTCCAATTTTCATTTTTGCCTTTTTTTTTTTTTTTTTTCTTTGGAAACTGTATGATGGCTTTGCTGCTATAAAAGAACAAATCTTGCTGCCCTATGAATCTTTAAACAGACTCCAAATCTGTTAAGTAACTCAGGGCTATTTCTGTGAAGTTTGTAAAGCTGGCTTTTCCTTTAAAAACAAATGGTTATTTTGAAACAGTTTTCCCGCACATAAGTTTCCAAGAAGAATGAACCAGTTTTCTCTACAAAGTACTGTGATAACCCAGCACTTTTTTCCCATAATGCTTTGCAGTAATTGATGGAACTCCTTTTTTTAGACATGGAATTTTGATCATGCAGGAGGTCTGAATGCACAATCATGTTTTAGTACTTGGAAGTTTCCATCTGACATTCCTGTGATGGTCCCACCCTTTCCCCTCTTCCAACCCAATAGAATCACTGCACTGTAATTTAATGAAAGATCTCATCTTGCGTGGACTGCATTGCAGGAAAGTGCCCAATTTTAATAACGTCTCAGTCGTTGAGCTTTTTACCTGTTGTGTTTTACCAGCCTATGTAATTTAAGATGGTGTCCTTATCGGAAGAAGATCTCAAATCTGTAACTATAATATAACATTCAACTCCTTGGTTTATTTAAATACACTTGTCTGTTCTAACTGCTAGAATTAATTTTACAAAGGCAAAGCATTGCCATGTGCCCATTTTTTTTCCTGCTTATTTGAGGCCCTGTCACCACAGGAAGCCCTCGGCACAATGGACACTTGCAGGAAGCCATCAGCACCATTGGAAACCTTGATTCTGAGGAGCGCTCCCAGTGTATTCCACACCAATGTGTGCTACATTGGGGGACATGTTGGTTGCATTTCTCAGAGCTGACACTTCTCTGTTCAGGAAGTTATGTTGCTGACCCCCAAGATGGGTTCCAGGTGCTTGGCATGCAGTGACTGGGGCTTTGGCAGTGCTTGGCCTCAAGTTTGCAAGTTCTAGCAGTTGGATTTGCTTTAAAGGTTCTTTTGAAAGTTTAATGTCCACGTTCATGGGAGATATGTGAAGGTTCTTTGCTGACCCTTTCTGAAAATATTTCCAGATTGTTGGACCCTGAACAAGTATTAAGGAATTCTAATTCTGATTTTATGTTTGTTGTCTGACTTGGATGTATTGAAGCCATACTGTCTGGCAACTAGCCTATTTAAAGGGGGGGGGGGGGGGGAAATGGAACCCCTCAATTTTAATCATTTTAATTGATGTACAGCCATCCAGTCATTGGCTTCCACTAGAGCTGAAGGTTGTGTAACAATAAGCCCTTGCTGGAAATTGGCTAGGCTTCAGGTGACTTATTGAAGGATATCCTGGCCTGGTACTAAAACCATGAATTGGAGAGTTTTAACAGTCCCATTGCATCCAGCCCTTATGTAGATGGTTTCAGATAAGTACCCAGGTTTTACACAGCCCCCCAGCTCTCCTTCAGTGGTTAATGAGCTGAACTTTAAATGCAGAAGGGATTCCAGTGATTTTATAAAGTAGCTAACTTATTTTCTGGCGAAGCTCTTCAATGTAGTGTTCAGAGCAGCTGTGTTCAGGAAATCATTGCAGCCAATCATTTGTTCAGTCTACTGTTAATTGCAATGAATTCCAGTGATACTTACACTGTTTGTTTTTTGTTTTTTTTCTTATTAGACGTTCATTTTTAGTAATTTATATGGTATGATTGTAACTTAGCAGATGAATGGTGTAACCTCACAGAAGGCAGCCAATGTAGAAGCCCAACAATTTTATGCAGTACAAAGTCACTTTGTCTTTACACATCATTGTTCTATTTGCAATATAACCTAATGTATCCATATATATTTTTTTCTTTTAACACTTCTCTATGAAGACCATTGGTGTTACTTGGATATAGTCTGACTTGATGATTTAGGGGTCACCATGATTACCCTTGAGTAATGTCAGTCTTAACAATTCAGACGTTGCTAACTGTACATGTTTAAGCTTTGAGGCCAATTTTTGTCCCTCAGGATTCAAACTATTTTAATCTTGTAGAACCAAAGATTTAGTAGTCTTCAAAGTTTAGCAGCAAATGTACAGTAATTCAATCACTTTAGGTGGACCTGTCCTAGATCAAAGGAGTTATTTTGCTTCATTTTTAAACTGGGCTGTTTATAAGCACATAGATGTGAGGAACATAGTACTGGCAATCTGTTTATGCAAAATGGCTCATTGGTCATGTGACATGTCCACTTAGTTTTACATTATCCTAATATGGTTTCTAAAATGATCCCTTTCTCATGATTTCTGGCTATACCTGCATCCAGTGTAAAGACAGTTCTGTTCTCGGTATGGAAAAGATTGCACTGACATCCACCGTATCCAGCCATGAGATCTTTTATCATTTTTTTTTTTTTTTTTTTTTTTCTTTTTAAACACTTTTTATGCTTTCCATCTGTATTTATAAACTGCTTATATGTGTATTCAGTTGTATTGTGAATAAAGATTTTTCTTAATTCATCACGTGTAATCATTTATGAATACTGTAAATCTGTCACATTGGGGTCCATGTAGATGTTGTCAAATGCTGCTTTTGCATTCAAAGCGCAGCCCTGTTTGGATGCTAAGTGCTGTTTGACTTGCAATGCAAATGCATCTTAATAGGATTTGCTGCATCTAAAATGGAGATCAAATGCTACTAGAGAACCGTGATCTGCATTACGCTGTCTGAAGTAAATGGCTTGCATTTCAAATGCATGAAATCTGCTGTCTACAAAATTCCAAACTGTTAATTGACCCAGAGCTTTTACTCCACTTGTTGACACTGCTGGACTGGATATACTACAGGGTTGTTGTAATGATGGGGGTCAGTGACCTAAAGCCTGGTACAACAAGGACCTGTACCGACAGGCTGAATGTCGGCCAGTGTCTACTGTACCGGCTGACATTCTGTCCGAGTGTATGGGACTTATGTCTTGGTCCTTTGTTTTTTCTGAGACAATGTGAGGGTAAATCGCTCCCCCCCCCCCCCCCCACAAACCTGTCACTTGCCTGCCCTATGTAGTGGTTTTGCACAAAGCAGCCCAGATCCTCCTCTTCTTGGGTCCCTCTTTAGCAAGCAGCTTGCTATGGGGGGGCACCTGAGCCGAGCCACAGCTCTGTCCCTTTAGACATGGGGCTGTGGCTAGGTTCTGCCCTCGGGCAGCTAAGTCTCCTGCAACATTGCTGGATGGGGCTTTGGGCCACTGAGGGTTGTGGCTGCACACAGAAGGGTGTGTGTGGTTTGTTTGTTTTTTTTTTTTTTTTTCTCTTTCATAGAATGCATGATGACAAATAACCTGCCTTTACAACCACTTTAAACTGTACAGTTATGCTTGCCATGTCCTGTTTATGCTCTCGCCCATTTGTAGGTGAGGAAATCGCTCAAGAAAATCTGTTGGACCCAATCAAGTGTCCTCATTGGAAGATTTCCTGGAATTTCTTTTCTGGTGACAACTTAAATTCTGGATTTTCCTTTTTCTGTCCCTGTAAGTCACCAGGACAGGTTGAATCTTGCAGACCGCAATAGAAAACCTTGGGGTTAAGTGAAGGTGTAAGGCCCTGGATCTATTAAAGCAATTGGTGTTCTCATGTCTTAAGCAACCTAGAGCAGAATCTCCTAAATCTGACCATAGAATCACTTTTAGCTCTACTGAGAAGTAAGGCTCAAGGACCTCCAAAAATAATAAAGTTGCACTGTAAGCAAATATAAAGGATCATGCATAGTATGTATACACAAATATCTAAATGTGATATAGTGAACAGTAAATTATAACGTGAAAAGATGCATCCATCTCCCAAATTGCAATAAATAAAACATAATGTAATGTCCACAATAGGTTGCAAATGTAACATAAATGTGTACATGGGTGAGAGTTCCAAAATGGGAGATAGTACAGCTGAAATGCTACAAAGCTCCCTGGGGCATGGATGGTGGAAAGCTGGATCACAAGGTCAGAGTGGTAATCTGTGTATGGAGACCCTTACCAGAAAAGGTGAACCCCCTCCAGCACAGGTTCATTCGAGCAGATAGATTACCCTCTGTGGGGGAATGCAGGACCTTCTGATATGTGTTGTCTCTGGATCGCTTCAGATGATAGATGGAAGTGTCACATAAAGGTACCAGGAAGACTCAAGGTATTGCGAAACATGTAGGGCGGTGTGTTGTGCTGACGCCATCACGCCACATGCGACCCCGGCACACGGGTGTTTTTGTTTTCGTTTGTCCAGCCAGCTTTTTTTTTTTATCTGTATGTCATTTGCGGTTATCCACATGTTTTATGAATAAAGCGCTTTCGATCTACTACGCGATCAAAGTCCCTTTTTCTTTTCGCTTTTCCGGTCAGGGCTTGGAGCCCGAATGGTTTCATTTCAGAGCCAGACAAGTCATCCTTTCGGGTTTTATCTGTACCTTATGTGACACTTCCATCATAGAGAGAGAGAGAGAGAGAGAGAACACGAACACCTAATCTGGAATATTGCTACACTCCTTGGTATCTTTATTGAAGCATTAAAATGACAGGGCAGAAAATGTTAGTTGGTGCTACACACTGAAAGGAGCCTCTAGCAAGTAGCGGTAGTATACTCTCCCATAAACTTGAGCTCATATAAATTGTAGTGCTCTGAATATTTAGAGTGCTGCAATTTTTTTTTAATGGTTATGACCAGAATATTAGTGTTTGGCTAAATTTGGCCCTTACTCTGACCATATGAGGTTTGAGTGTGCTGAATTTAGCATGAAACGCATCACCTTTTTAATGTTCCTGTGATGTCATTTTTAATGCTTCAATAAAGATACCAAGGAGGATTTGTGCATGTTACTGTTGCCAAGTACACAATTTCTTCAACAGTGCCAAGCCCTGATGAGGGACACAGGACCCCTTGAAACATGTTGGATTTTGGCACTTTCCTTGTGCATCCAGTGGTAGAGTACCTGACAGGGATTTTAATCTTTGACTAAAGCCAAACTTGCTCCATTTTGGATAGTAGACACCATTATGTTTTTGGTGTATGGCTTTAAATGACTGAACAATTTTGGGTGGTGTGAGCCTTTTTATCTAAAGGCAATGTGGAATTCATCTTCCTCAAAGTGCACAACTGGTACTGAAATTGCAGATGCCGCCCCCCCCCCCCCCCCCCTTTAGAATGCTGCAGCTTTTTTTTTTTTTCCTCCTCTCTCTCTCCTTTTAAACAGCAGATGCTGTAAAAAACACACCTAAAGTGAGGCTCTGCTATTTTGAAGGGTTAATTACTACACCATACCTTCAGCTACAGAGGTGGAAAGCCTTCTACATACAGGTGTGTGTTACACATTCATGTAACAAAGGCAGTGTTGCAGCACAGTTTTCACTTTGTTTTGTAAAAGTTTACTTTAAAGTGGATGTAAACCCAAAAAAAAAAAAAAAAAAAAAAAAAAAATTATATCGTACTGTAGCGTATAAGATTTCCTATCATTTGAGCCCAGTCTTGCCACACAGAGTTAATCCATCTCTGAGCAATCCTCTTTTATTGTTCAGTGAGACAATTCTTGACAAAATGAGAAAAACTTTGTCAAATACTCTCCCCCTTGCTGTGAGTGACAAGTGATTTGCATCTCGTGCTTCAGCCTAAGAGACATGCAGTATTTTTAATTCCCTCCCCCACTCCTTTCTTCAGCAGCTCTGCAAGGATTGGCTGTTCCATACCTCACCATGATTTGGCATGCTGAAGTCATGTGGTTACTTTCCTGTCTTTTCACTGGATGTTAGAGATCATAGCAGAAGTTCAGTGTTAGAAATACACATATTGACAAGGGGAGTGTAGAGGTGGGCGGGGAGTCTACTGACATCACAACTCCACCCACCGAGCTCCAGACAACAGACCCGCCCACAGAATCTGCAGTTTTTCCGCTCTCAGAACAGACAGAGGGGAGACATTTGACAGGTAAAGATACATGCAGGAGTCATGTATATCCTTATTGATAATCCCTATGGCAGTAGTTTAGAAAGGATGACATTGGGTTTACATCCACTTTAAATGTGCATAAATCCTTTTTTTTTTTTTTTTTTAATAATGTATCTATATACCATTTACCAACTTGCACGGGTCCTGTATCTTTTATTGTGTCTGTTATACATGCACAATACTTACCTACGGTATGAAAAATTACTGTCTAGAAAAACTGACGCATTTCTCCTTGCCCCATCTCTGACTAAACTATGTGTATGCAGTGTTTATAAGGGGGAAATTCTTACAGGTTCATTGTGCTTTTGGTAAGCACCCTAAATTTTGTCTTTGGGAGACCTACTGTATATTGTAGAAGGACTTGTGGATGACCAGTGATTCTCTACCATTCTTTTGCTGCTTTTCTTTCCATCTCTGCATGCTGAATAATAGAGTATGTTGCATGATATTTAATTGATTGGTGGAGCCTTGTATGGCTACTACCCATGGATTGTTTTTGATCTAATTAGGAATGGGAGAAACGAGTAGCAAACAGTACACAGGAACAGAGGAAACAATGGGATCCTTGTCTATCCAGGCCTTCATTTCTAGTTTGAGAAATGATGCAGGTTTGGTAGTGAAACCAATTGATCTCAGACTGGCCTGGATTAACAGTGAAAGGATTCACTGTGAATAATGGAATAGGACGCAGTAGGATGTTTTGATCTCAAAGGGGTCACTACAATGCATTATCAAGAGGGATTACAACACTGTAACCCCTTGGATGTTACAACCCAGGATGATACAGGTGAATTTAGATGGGGGGTGGTAGAGGCAGAGACCGAGGAGCGTGGGTTTTTTTTTTAAACAACCACTCTGGACCCCAAAGATTTATCCATTGTTTCAATTTGGGACAGGAGGGACATTGGAGGAGTAGGCGTCCTCATCCCTGCTCTCCCATTTATGGGGCACAAACTGCCCCCCAAGGGGCTCCTACCATACAATCCACACCACAGGTCAGATATCCTCTATCCTGGAACCAATGACATTACCAAACATAGGGAGGCCCAGAAGGTGGTGTCCCAGCATTTCCACTTCTTCTCACCAACAATTACAACAAATCTCCCATTATCCCTTTGAAGGTAATTGGTAGGATCCTCCCATATCTCCTGGATACAGGGGCAACAAAATTGACCATATCCGAGGAGATGTATAGAGGTGAGAGAATGGATGCTAAGCCATTAATGGGATACCAACTAAAACGTACAAAACACTTCGACTCCCAATTACTGATTCTGTCACAGGGACAGTGCTCTTGCATCACTCATTCAGAATAATACCCTCATGCCCAGTAAATCTTTTGGGATGGGAAGAGATTTAATAGGAGTTCTTGAAATTTTCTTGACTCGAAGAGGGGCCACTGGTTTTCCAAGCTGAAGTTCCTTCCTCATTCCCACAAGGCTAAGAACAGCCTTAATGTGGGATACATCTCTTGCACCCCCTACAAGGCCTGGTTAAAGCAAGGAACGTCTCCAGTTTACCATAAACAATACCATTTCTCCAAAGAAAAAGAGGAAGGAATTAAACCCATTATAGAATTATTTCTAAAACCGGGAATTTTGAGACCCATCATATTGCCCTATAACACCCCTAGAAATCCAGTTAGAAAGAGTGAAGGATCATACAGATTTGTGCAAGACCTTAGAGCCATTAATAACCTTGTAGTTCCGATTGCCCCTATTGTACCTGGTGTGCCATCCCTCATCTCTTCATACCTGCTTCGGCAGTATGTTTTTCAGTTATTGAATTAAGTAACGCCTTTTTCTCTGTCTCAGTTGACGAAGAGACTCCACTACTACTCGCTTTTTCTTATGGAGGGCGCCAGATAACCTGGAATCGTCTTCCACAAGGATTTATAGACTCACCGGCAGTCTATTCAATAGCTCTCCAGGCCCCCTTAAAGTTTTGGGACCCAGCGATGGTTCTGTCCTTCAGTAAGTCGATGACCTACTGTTGTGTAGTCCCAGGAAGCCTGTCAGGAAGATTCTGTTTTGTTGTTAGAACATCTAGCTCAGACAGGTCACAAAGCGTCTAAGAAAAAGTTACAATGGTGGCAGGAGCCAGTTGAATATCTTGGTTTCACTTTGTCTCATGGTGAAAAGAGAATCAGTCACGAAAGAGCTGCGGCTCTCGTGGGTCTGCCCCGCCCACACACCCTTAGGTATGATTGGTTACTGCTGCCAATGGATACCTGGTTGCTCCTACTATGACAACGTGTTGAGACAGGCTGCCTTGTCTGACAGCCCTGACCTTGTAAAATGGAATGATGAAATGGTTAATGTATTTGTGTATCTTAAAACTGCTATGGTAACGGCTCCTGGTCTGGGATTACCTGAATATTGTGAAGTGTTTCATTTGTTTGCAAGGGACAACTGTAAAACCATAGCTGGAGTCCTTGCTCAAGAGCATGGAGGAAAGCTGAGACCTGTAGCTTTTCTTTCTAGAGTAGTGCCAGTTTCGGTACAAGGTATGCCGGCGTGTCTTTGGGCCTTGGCCTCGTGTGCCATGGTTGTGGAGATGGCCACATCATTTACACTGGGTCACCCAGTGTCGGGACAAGGTCATTCGGTGCCCAGGGCGAAGATGAAAAACTGCGCCCTGCCCCCCAGCTGTGAAAAGCTACAGCGCCTGCAGACAATGGGAGCTATACTAATGCATCAGTGACAGTGCATTAACCCCCTTCCTGCTGTATATTACCAATACCATTGCTAATTAAGCAAACTGTCCTCAGAGACTGCAGACATGATATAAGACAAGAGATGGTTAGAGACTGCAGACATGATACAAGAGATAAATGCAGTCTCACTGGTGCCCATCAATGCCGACTCTCTGTGCCCATAATCGCAGCCTCTCAGTGCCCATCAATGTCACCTCTCTGTGCCCATAATCGCAGCCTCACTTTGCCTATGAATGCAGACTCACCATAGCCTGCCCTGGATCACACAGCGGGCATCTCCCGCAGCACTGTGGGGTTGATTTACTAAAGGCAAATAGACTGTGCACTTTGCAAAGTGCAATTGCACTCTGCATGTGCAGTTGCTCCAGAGCTTAGTAAATGGGGTAAAGCTTCACTTCAGGTGCAAGTAAAAAATTAAAAACAGACTTTCCCTTCTCCCCTCTGGTCTCAGCTAGGGACAAACTGGTCCAATACAAAATTGTGCATAGAGCTCATTACACGCCTCACAGGCTGCACCAGATGTTGCTGTCGCATTCTCCGGCGTGCTGGTGTTGCTCCTACCAACCACGTGACTTTTTCCACATTTTTTGGGGGTTTGCCCAGCAATCGAACATTATTGGAAAGAAGTACTCCAGGTGATTGCTAAGGTCACTAAGACTCTTGTTCCTTATGATCCTAAATATTGTCTGCTGGGGCTGGTGGAACAACTGTCAATGCTCAGAGCCAGGAAAATACTCCTGTCCCTGCTATTGTACTATGCACGTAAGGCCATTACGATGAACTGGAAACAATCGTCTCCCCCCTCTGTCACTACTTTCTCCACAGACTTCTGGAAAGATCTTATGTCTGCTCTTTATGCTGGCACTAATAGTAATGATCCAAGTGGGCAAAAACACTAACTGTAGTTACCACCCTGAGGACTTGGGTGCCATTGGTATTATATGTGGCCGCCCTAGCAATGAGACCATGACCCAAAACAAGAGAGAGACTAATACACAGAGCCCAGACTCTTTTACTGATAGTTGCTTCAGTTTAAGTACTCTTGCGCCCAGAAATCAGGATTTGAGAAATGCTGGGTGTGTAGCAAATTGCATCCCAGCATGGCTCGAATCCCCCTAATGGCTGTCCCCTTGAATATAACCCCATTTCTGAATGGTACCCCTCCTGTGACTATAACCAATATATCAGCTGTATTTTTGAATGACACAATTTCCTTCTCAATAATAGGTAGGCGTTATTTCCCAGATTGGTGTTTTACGCTAGGAAACTCGTCAGATAAAGGTCAAAACAAAATATGCTAGAAGTCACTATTTAATATATCCTTGCATAAAGATTTATCCTTCATGTTTCACACCAACGACCCAGAAATCAATTCTACTCTAAATTCCCTCTTTACAGCACGGGACACCCCCTGTGGGTTTTGTCCTAGGCCAATGAACCCTGGCCACCTTTTCTGAAAATGTCCAGGATACCATCAGTAGACGACCATTTTCTCTGGGTGATAATGTATATATCTGTTGCGGCAAGAAGTGCTGTCCTTGGATTCCTGTTAAAGAGCGAGAATGGTGTTATCTGGCCTTACTGATCCCAGTACTGGGGATCATAGGGAATGGAGAAGGTAAACACCTTTTGAAGGCTAATACACATCCCAGGTATCCCCTTAAACACATAGGAAAAAGGAAACTGTTTTTGGAACATGACATGACTTGGGCATGGTTCCCCTCATTGACAGGGTGGGGTATAGAATTAATGAAAAGGTAAACAACTACTCCAAAATTATAGATGAGGTTATGGAAAAGAACTCTGCAGATATCAAATTGTTAAGTATTGAGCCAAGAGCTATTTGTAAGGAACTAGAAATGCACGATTTAGCAATCAAGTCCATAAGTGCTGCCCTGAGAGGACTCTGTGAAGTCACGAAGGACTACGAGTGCTGTACCTGGATTCATAATACAAATATTATTACTTGATTATTATGAGATAATCAACAAACACTGACAGGAGGTGTCGCTCCTCCAGGCTGAAGCCAGAGACCTTGCCAAAGATGGATGGAATCCCTTTAAAGGATTGGGAAGCTTTGGTGATTTTTTTGGCTCCATTTTTTTATGGTTTAGGAAAGCTGGAATGCTAATTTTAACTGCTGTTTGTTTTTGCTCAAACTTATCCAGTGCAAATACAGTGAACAGAATACTGAAGTCACCCAAAGGTTATTAGGAAACCATGGTTAGATCACGTTGTGATCTAAGAGGGGATTGAAGGATTAGAAAGAGTTAATGCACTGTAACATTAAATGCTTGAGAAACAAAGTGTCCTTCTGTACTTTCACACATAGCATAACTGCAGACCAAATGAACCCCATAAATAACTGAATGTGAGACTATGGGGATTATTTGCATTACAAGTGCAAACTACAAGTGCAAAGTGCACTTGGAAGTGCAGTCGCTGTAAATCTGAGGGGTAGATCTGAAATGAGGGAAGCTCTGCTGATTTTATTATCCAATCATGTGCAAGCTAAAATGCTATTTTTTTATTTTCCTTGCATGTCCCTCTCAGATCTACAGCGACTGCACTTCCAAGTGCACTTTCAGTGCAATTTCAAGTGCACTTTGCACTTTTAGTGCAAAGTGGATTTGCCTTTCGTAAATAACCCCCTATGTCCCCGGACAGGCTGACCACCAATATCCTGTGATGCATGTTGCTACTTGCTAGTTTGAACTATATGTCTAAAATGTCATACTATATACATGTATATGCTTAATGTCTTGTTCCTCCCCCTTGTGCTACATGACGCCTTTTGTTCTGAGTTTTTATAAAAACTCGAGCCAAGCTACCATTAAAGCTGTGCATACTTTGAGACTATTTTGTGTCTTCCTCGATTGTTTGCTCCCAGATCTCTGTAGAGGAATCCACTGGTCATTCATATTAACTGGGCAGAATTAACCCTTTCAGTCATTGATGACAATGTATTGCCTGACCTCTATAAATTGCCTCTTCTGGCCTTAGCAGTAGTTTTGTTTAGCATCCAGTAGCATAAATGTTCTTTTAATATAAATTGCTTAATGTGTAAAACAAGTTAAGAATGCTTAAGGTTTGTAAGAGCCATTCTCAACCTTTTCAACACAGAGGAACCCTTAAACACAACTTTCTGGGCTCGGGGAACCTCTAATAATAATTACAACTTGTGATGGCCAGTGGGAAGAATGCCCCTTACTTACTCTTGTGGTCATTGGGAAGAATGCCTCCTTACAGATAGTAAAAAATATTAATGGTGTCAGTTGGAACTTGCCGATTGCTCAAGGAATCCCTAGCAACCCCTGGAGGATCCTTAGTAGACACTTTGGTCCAGTAGTAGCAGTGTTTGGAACCTTCAAATAAAGCTCTGCAATGTGTTATTTTAAAGTTTACAGCAGGTTTTTTTAAAAGCACTCCAGGCTTTTAAAATTGAATTCTTTCTGCAGTCTATTGCAGTAAATTCACAGCCTTTGTTGGCCCTATGTAATAATACAGTGAAAACTTATGTAATTACTGAAATCTCAAGTGTGATCTCTGGGCTCAGAGCACCATCTGCTGGTAACAGTTTACCTTTGTTTTACACACTAATAAGGACAAACTTTATTGGTTTGTGATTTATTTTAGTTTTTTTTTTTTTTTTTTTTTTTTACATACTAAAACTTTTCACTGCTTCGGTGTTGCCAAATTCAGGGTATTGGTGCGCTGGTTGTAGCTGTTTCAGTTTTACATACTAAAACTTTTCACTGCTTCGAAGGTGCCAAATTCAGGGTATTGGTGTGCTGCTTTATGAGGCTTTAAACTGCAGCATTCAGGAGCAGCCCATCTTGATGTCACATGATGGGACTGAAGACCCTTTTTAAGAGCTGTCTACTGAGCTCTTACTGTAAAGAACCCTTTAACCCCTTCATTCCTACAATCTGTATATTAAAAGAACATTGTGGTGTGGATAACTAATACATGTCTGCCCTTTGTAAACCCATCCTTCCCAAGCCAACACTGCATGGTTGGTGGTTCTCAATCAGTCACTGATAGCTCTGGTCCCTACTGACAATTGTGAACCAATTGTAATGTTCTCAATCTTGTGTTTACTAGGACATAGTTATAAGCTGGCTCCATTTACAAAATAAGCTTTCACCCTGTACATGGCACTGCAAATGCCACTGCTAACTGAAGGCGGCAGTGTTCATCTGTTTAGTATTGTAATAATCTGATACAATTACAGTATTTACAAAATATTTTTTTTTTTTAATTTTCGTTTTTGCATATTCTCAACCTGTATTAAAATAAAAACAGGGTTTTTATTAAAACAGTGTATCCAACAAAAGCACAGTGCAGAAGTGTCTTCCCATGAGTTTTGAGATCCTAGATGTGCCAAGGATCCTGGCATATGGCCCATGATGCCACTGTTGCCCAAATGCAGTGAATTGAAGCCTTGGGATATAAGACAAGCGCATTTCTTCCTTGTGATGATGAATAAGCTGATCTTGCATTTTGATGCAAGGTCTGCTTTAAAGACCTCCTCTCTCCATTGTCTGAGTGAGGAAAGTTGTATTCTACCTGCTGCATCCTATTTATTTCCACATTAAATAACTTTTTACAAAGTCAATCTACTATTGTGGATTGAAAATTAGCATTCACTACAATTTAGAGTGGAATTAAACCCACAAGCAAACATTTACTATAGTGCAGCTTACCAATTCCTAGCTGAGATGGCTGCATTCATTATCTTTCTTTTAGGCTTTCCCTCTTTAGCCGGGTTCACGCATGTGCAGAGCGGATCTCCAAAGTAGCGGTTCAGCTGCAATTTAGACACGGTTCTCATGCGAATTGTAGAAGCAGGCTGCCACTGGCATCCTTAACAATAGCTGGTTGTTAAGGAGCGGGCCGGCAAGCCAACCACCCTTTACAGCCGATGACTCAGCTGTCAACGGGGTTCTTCGCTGGCAGCTGAATGTAAACAAAAGAATTGCTGGCAATAAAACTTGAGAAAAAAAACAGCATTGCCCCCCCCCCCCCCAATTCATACCAGGCCCTTTGGGTCTGGTATGAATTTTAAGGGGAACCCCATGCCAACAGTACGTCTGTTGTTTTTCAACAAAACACGCTCCCCAAACAAGTGTGTGAGTTATAGAGATTAGACAAACCATTTAACACTGACAGGGTTGCTTACAATGACCAGCTTTGTTTGTTTGTCCAAAACCTTTATCCCAAAAGGAAAAAAAACTGTTTGATGTAACTGCTTATAAAGTGTGAGCAGGAGTTCAGCGTCAATTTGTTAGTGTATTTAAACTTTCTAGTACAACGAACACTCCCCTCTCCTTAGACTGATAATGCTGCTATCCCAAGGTGCCCTGGTGCTCCTTCATTCAGATGGGGGGGAGGGGGATCTAATACAGGAGGTTTGTTACTGGTCAGAGCACTAGGTGAAAACAGAGGGAAAAAAACTCTGAAAAAAGAAAACAAATGCAGCCACCATGTCTTAAAGTGGAGAGCCACCCTAAAATAGAAAATAGCAAAATAGCATGAAAAATCTTTAAAAAAAAAAAAAAAAAAACATTTGAAAAAAAAACATTTTAAACTTACCTGAACCCTTGTTGCTAGGCAGTCTTCCTAATCTGCCTCTTCCGTGGCGTGTTCTGCTCCTAGCTGAACGGCCCCGTTGCCTTCTGGGAACTGTGTGTGTTCCCAGAAAATCACGGGGCCATTCACAGAGCGCCGCTCGTGCGTGTTCACAGTAGGAAACTGGCAGTGAAGCCGCAAGGCCTGTTTCCCTTAGGATGGCGGTGCCGAGGGACGGGTCGGCCTCGGGCGGCCGACATCGCGGGCACCCAGGACAGGTAAGTCTACTTATTTAAAGTGAGCAGCTACAGTATTTGTAGCTGCTGACTTTTAAAAAAAAAATTATAGTGGCCGGAATCCAGCTTTAAGATTGGTAAGCTGCAATATAATACATTTTGGTTTTGGGTTTATTACTGCTTTAAGTCTCTTACTTTTTCTTTTAGAAAGTTGATGTCTAGTATAGCACGCATATACCTGGTTACATAAACCTTTCTGATGTCTCACCAATTAATATGTACAACTTACACACTTAATTTTAGTATTTGCTTGGTTAAAATTATTATTCTCTAAGATATGCAGTTTAGTTTTATTCTTTTCCAGCTAAGATGGTCATGCTGCCCTATTTTGGGTATTGTTCTTACCTTTACACCATCACAGGGGGTAAGATAGTGAATGAGAGGGTGTTGAATTGCACCCCAATGTACTAATATTGTAGTGCTGTGGCATGTCCACTTTTGGCTGCGTTGTAAGGTGTTGGCAGCTCATTCAAAATTAACGGGATATCTTAACACAGGGGTATCAAACCAATTTCATTGTTGGCCACATCAGCATTATGGCCACCCTCAAAGGGCCAGTTGTATCTGTAAGACAAGACGGCCAGAGCACTCCCCAAGTTTTCCAAGCGTTTGTAAAGCCACATTTTTTTTTTTTTTAAATAACAAACATGTTATACTTACCTGCTCTGTGCAATGGATACACATACTGAAACTTTTCTTTATCTTAATCTAGGGAATGCATTAGGGTAAAAAAAAAAAAAAATTACAACCACTTTAAGTTAGCCAATAAACTTTCTACAGTGAACCTTTAATGAAAAGGCATCAACTGCTGCCATCTAGTGGACAAACTATAATACATCATCCGCCCCCAAGACCTTATAGATGTTATACAATTAAGATGCAAATAAACAATAAAAAAAACATAGACCTGCTAAAGGCTTTCCAGAGGGGGAAAAAAAAAGTGATATTACTGTATTAAACTGCAGGAAGGAATCATATTTATACTAAATGCTCAAAACAGTTGTTGGCAGGACAACGCCATCTCTTAAGGGCTCTCACTGTGCAATCTCATCATTTTCTAATTTATCAATATACCACAGCTGGGAACAGCTATCCCCGTGATGATGAATGGGCATATCAGCAAAGACCAGACAATTGCAGACAGCAGGAAAGCATTTTATAAAATCTTCACAGATCCCTATTATTTGACCTGGGGAGATCAATAAACATGTTTAATTTTAACCTTCAACAGCCTGAATATCTTCTTATTTTATCCAGTGGGCACAGTAAGAACCACCTAGTAATGTATATATTCAGATCCTGATCCAAATTTTATGCATTTCAGAGAATGGAGTAAACATGTTGTATTTCACAGCAATTACATTCCTCTTGCATATATATATATATATATATATATATATATATATGGTTGGCAACTGTCCTGAATTTCAGGACAGGTGTCAGGTCTTGGGAATTTGTCCATGGTAATGTCACATGCACTGCATTTACACATTAGATCAGGATAATGGAGGATAGGGGTGGGGGAAGAATTTTGTTTTTATAACTACAGTTTCATTTTCCTAATAATAAAAAATAATAATAAGTGCTTTTTGGGTAACAGGTTCTCTTTAATACTACTTTATTAGTCATCTCCATCTAGTGACCACAATGCAGTATTTCCTGATTCACTCTAATTTGTATGAATGAACAACATTTGATCTGGAGAGAAAATGGCCTAATACTATTCAATTATGCCTCCATTTTCACAGAACAAATGGACATGTAGTTTCACAGGATGAATAGCTCTGCTATTTTTTTTTTTATAAATACACTCCTTAGTATGTTCACAGATAGCACTGCGCAAAGCTGCTGTGCAGGGCAGTGGTATCGCTATGGCGGGGGGGGTTATGTCCAGCAGTAAAAAAAAAACGTCCCCCTCTGGACCACCTGGGTGACACCCGCCAGAGGGGTGACACCATCCCGAGGGTGGAGAAAGCCCTGGCTTTTTTTTTTCAGCCTGAACACATCTGGCACGCGCCGGGCTGCTCATGGTCTTTCTTTTCCTCCTCTGAGTCCTCCCCTGTCACTACTGCTCTGCTGAGCTGAGCCTGCCACTTCTTTGCTCCACCCGGGCGGCGTGGCTGCACAATGTGGGTGTCCTCTCCAGCTGCCAGAGGGGGACGTTTTTTTTTACTGCTGGATATATATATATATATATGTGTATGTATATATATATATATATATATATGATATAGCTATCTGTGCTCAGCAGCACTCCCCCCCCCCCCCCTCCGCCGTTTATTAGCTCTATTATATACTATTATATACAGGTAAAGTTGATGCTGATGGGGGTACCATCGGGCCTCTTGTTGGGGGCCCGGTCCCGTCACTTTAACGGGCAGCAGCTTCAAACTTCATAATGTAGTATACATGGGCATACATACTGTAAACAAATAATGTTCCCCTGTGGCCCACTGGTGGTAAATCATATTCCCTGGGGGGGGCATTCAGTTCATGCAGAGGGGCCCAGGAGACTACAGGATAGAGGAACTTTTTTTTTTCCTTTTCAGCACAGGTGGACTTACACAACACTCAGTGCCGCACTTGCATAAAGTCCTGGCTCGCAGTTCCTGCTGCTGGCGGAGTAATATACTCGGCTTTCTCGCTGCCTGCCTCCTTCAGTAAGTAAGTGCTGAGGACAGGACAGACTCCAAGCGGCAGCATACATGCCAAGTGTCCCGTGTACCATATCCATTACAATATACTCCCACCACACTGACTATCCTGCACCTCCCGATCTACAATCTTAAACCACGATTTATATATATATATATATATATATATATATATATATATATATATATATATATATATATTTGTATAGACCATTGGTCCAATAGCCTTCCACTCTGCAGTGCCTGATTTTCCTTGATCCAGGCAAGACAAATCTCTGCTGAGAGCTATCATTGATTGCTAGGACCGCCAGCATCCTAGCAACCAATTATGTCATGTGTGCCCGCCCCCTGCAGAGTGCTTCTCTTTTCAGCTACTATCTTCTGCTTGCTGACTACAGGGCCTTGTAGCAACACTCCTTGTTGTCGGCAGGTCACAGCACCTTGCCATCTTCCCTGCGGCCATCAGATCCCGCTAGCAAGCTAGCAGCTAGCAAGACACCATGTCAGCAGCTAAGGTCCAAAATCAAATCAAAATTATTGAGGGGGGGTGACACTAACCCTACAGACGCCATTGATGCCGGTGTACATTGTTCAAATACGCTGCAATTCATTGTTACAATGGAATGAAGTGTTTGCTTTTTTTAACTTGATTTAAATTAAACTATATAGAACACTGTGCATTGATACACGTATGCTTCCATCATTTTATCACAGAGCACACCAATGCAACACTTTGCTGTGAACAGGCCCTATTCAAATTAAGGCTTTTTGTCTGGTTTTTGCGTTAAGCAACACTGCACAATGCAACCCAACAGGGTTGGTAGGAATGAGACCTGAATATTCTTTGTAAACTGCAATCATTGATTTTGTAACAAATACTTAGTTGAATTAAAGAGTACTTTATAGCTGCCTGGAGTTCAGCTTTAAATGACTCGGGGGACATAGTCTATCTGTTGATTGTCTCTAATTTTCATCCGGCATGGTATTGGTGTTCCTAACTTCTAAATAAAACTAAGATTTCTAAAGTTTTCCCAAATTCTGAGCTCTGCCACCCTATACTTCTCAGAGAGTGAAGTTGCACAGCACAGAATTGTACAAATGTACAGTGGTTTATATAAAATGTTTATTAAAGTGTTACTAAACTCACAACAGTGAAATCAGTCTGTATATAAAGTAAAGCATGCTTGTTATACTCACTGTGGAACCTAGGGGGTTAATCCTCCGCATTGTGTAAAAAAGGCTGTTTGATCCTGTCTTCTCTGATTTTCCCCTTCTTCCCTGTTAAAGGGGGCTTCCAGATTCCGATAAGCCCCCTGCCTGCAAACCCCGACAACCACCGGGCAAGGGTTGTCGGGAAGAGGCCCTTGTCCCCATCAACATGGGGGCAAGCTGCTTTGGGGTGGGGGGTTGCACAGCTCCCCTGCCCCAAAGCACCCATCCCCCCATGTTGAGGGCATGCGGCCTGGTATGGTTCAGGAGGGGGGGGGGGGGGCGCTCATTCGTCCTCTCCCTTTCCTGACCTGCCGGGCTGCATGCTTGGGGGTCTGGTATGGATTTTGGGGGGACCCCCTCGCCATTTTTTTTAAATGTTGGCATGGGGGTCTCCTCCGAATCCATACTAGACCCAAGGGGCTGGTATGGAACGGGGGGACCCCACACATTTTCTTTTTTTTTTTTTACAATTTTTTTTTTTAGCCGGCATTTTTTTTTTTTTACATTGAGCGGGAAGCCAACTGGCAGCTGATGACTCATTGGTTGTTAGGGAGATGGCGGCCAGCTTCCTGGCCCCCTCCTTAGCAACCAGTTATATACAGTGTAAAAAAAAGAAATAAAAAAAACCCCGCAAATCGTGGCAAAATAACGGTAAAAATGCGGATCTTGTGTTTTGGATGCGGGTCCATTGAATTCTATTACAAGAACAACGCTGCATTTTGCGGGAAAAAAAGTCCCCGACCCTTTCCAAAAACGCAGAGGCACAAAAATGCATTGATGTGAACATGTTTCATAGGAACACATGTTAAAAAATTTCCCTGCATTTCTGCAAAATGCATCAAAAAACGCATTAGTGTGAATCGAGCCTAAGGGCCAGTTCACAACATAGAAACGCAGTCTGGATGTGTTCCAGATGCTTTTCTGCATGCATGTTTGTGACGCGTTCCAGATGCATTGCAGTGCATTTTTGATGCAGCCCAGTGCATTTTTCCCCCTCTTTTTTCTTAACCTTAAATAAGGATATGTGTGTTCCAGTGCATTTGCGTTCCAGTACAGTCCAGTGCAGGAAAAAAGGACATTCTACTTTTTTTTCTGGAACTGGAATGCACTGGCACTGCAGGTACTGGTGTGAACTATGCCCTTGCAAACCATATAACTTTCCATGCGTTTTTGATGCAGAAAAAAAACCGCACTGGACTGCATGTGGGTGTGAACTGGCCCTAAAATTAATTTGGGTAGACTTTCTGACTTTAGTGCAGTCACTGTTTCTAGACAGCATTAGTGGTCTAAACTATATTTAAAAACTGCTGTGTGTATGGAATGTTCTGTTTTTATAGAGACCAGATTCCAAAGACATCATCCATGATAGCAGGAAAAAGTGAACATTTGCCACCCCTACTGGGGTAGTAGAACGTATTTTCAGTGAGTACATAGTGTGAGTTGTTTTTATTATTATTATTATAATTGTCACTTTTAATATTACTTTTATATTTTTGATGTTTTTTATTGTAAGCTCTAATGAGCAGGGCCCTCTGATCCCTCCTGTATTAGTTTGTATTGTAAGTGTACTGTCTGCCCTCATGTTGTAAAGCGCTGCGCAAACTGTTGATGCTATATAAATCCTGTATAATAATAATAATAATAATAATTGTGCTAAGTGGAGAAATTATCAAATTAACCACTAGAGGGAGCTCTGTCATTGATTTAATATTATGCAACCTCCCTGTTTACCAACTGTTGAGATTAGGAGGCTGGTTTACTAGAAGTTAAAGTGGTTGTAAACCCACCGGAAAAAAAAAACAAAAAAAACTGCAAGACAAAGGCATAATGAGCTAGTATGCATAGCATACTAGCTCATTATTAAATATTTACCTTAGATCGAAGCCCCCGCAGCGGTCCCGGCACACTGCTCTGGCCAGCAACATGTCCCCCGGAGTTATTGCGCGTATCGCGGGCTCTGGCGCTGTGATGACGTCACTCCCGCACATTCACGTAGGAGCCGCCGGTAACTGCACATCAGCTGCATAAACGGCACGCTCGGTCCGTTTCTTCAGTGCCCATGTACCGATGACGTTGGCACATGCTGATACAGGGGATATCTCCTAAACCGTGCACATCAAAAGTGGTCTGTAAGGGTTTACAACCACTTCAATCACTTGCCGCCTGTGGTTGCGATATCCTGACCGGACATCATATGACGTTGCCAGGATATCAAGCCGCTGCGCGCCCCGTTGTTGCGGTGTGTCAGCCTGACAGACGTGATCACGGCTGATCACAGTGTAAACAAGAAAAGCCGTTGATCGGCTTTTCCTCACTCGCGTCTGACAAACGCGAGGAGAGCCTAGCGGCTGCTCTCCTGACAGTGGGGGATCTGTGCTGATTGTTTATCAGCGCAGCCCCCCCTCGGATGCCCACCCAGGACCACCAGGGATGCCACCCTAGACCACCAGGGAAATGCCAATCAGTCCCCAGGCAGCAGCTAATCAATGCCATTGAAAAAATACCTGCCAGTGCCAGTAATGCCTATCAGTGAAATCCAGTGCCAGTGCTAGCCATCAGTGCCCATCAATGCCGCCTATCAGTGCCCATCAGTGCCATCTATCAGTGCCACCCATAAGTATCCATCAGTGCAGCCTTTCAGTGCCCATCAGTGTCGCCTATTAGTGCCCACCAGTGCCCACCAGTGCCGCCTATCAATGCTCATCAGTGGCACCTATCAGTGCTGCCTATCAGTGCCCATCAGTGACTATTGTCAGTGCCCATCGTCAGTGCCCATCAGTGTCACCTCATTGGTGCCACATCATCAGTGCCGCCTTATCAGTGCCCATCAGTGCAGCTTATCAGTGCCCATCAGTGAAGGAGAAAACTTACTTATTTACAAAATTTTACAACAAAAACAAAGAAAAAACTTTTTCTTTTTTCAAAATTTTCGGTCTTTTTTTATTTGTTTAGCAAAAAATAAAAAACGCAGAGGTTATCAAATACCAGCAAAAGAAAGCTCTATTTATGGGAACAAAATGATAAAAATTTAGTTTGGGTACAATGAAGCATGACCACACAATTGTCATTTAAAAAGTGGCAGCGCTGAAAGCTGAAAATTGGCCTGGGCAGGAAGGTGCGAAAGTGCCCGGTATTGAAGTGGTTAAGTGGGAATGTTCACACAATAATTTGCGTGAATATTTACTTTAATTATCCAGTCATGTACACATGAAATTAGCAAATAGGGCTTGTCTTTTCATGTGATAGGATAAATTAGGTGAATTTTCACACAAAATTGTGTGAACAATTTCCAGTCCTTTCGCAATCCGCCTAGCAGAACTAGGGTCATCGGTTTGAATCCCAACCAAGGTACTACCTGCATGGAGTTTGCATGTTCTCTCTGTGCCTGCGTGGGTTTCCTCCGGGTAATCTGGTTTTCTCCCACACTCCAAAGACATTCTGATAGGTTAATTGGCTCCTGTCTAAATTGGCCCTAGTATGTGTATGTATGAATGTAAGTTAGGGTCCTTAGATTGTAACCCCCTTTAGGGCAGGGACTGATGTGAATGTACAATATATATGTAAAAGTGCTGCATAAATTGACGGCGCTATATAAGTACCTGTATTAAATAAAATAAATGAATTCAGTCCAAAGATATCAGCCACATAGGGGGTAACATAGATTTATTATGTTGTATTGTGGGAAGGAGCAATAAAACACAATCATTGTGTAGTTCTTCAAAGCAGGAATCATACCCTGTGTATGTGATAACTGAATATAGCTCTGAGGAAGGGGGTGCGCCCCCTGAAACGCAGCAGCTTTGCACCACAGCGGAGTGTAATTGGAGTACACAGATCCTGCACTTTATGGCATCTTGTGGTTTATTGGCTTTTGCTACTTGCACTCTTGTGAGTATCCATTTTTACCAGTTTTTATTGCTTCAATACATTTTTGGTAATGCACTAGGTGCTTGCACCTTCCGGTTTGATCGTTTTTGTAGTTTCACTTTGGATTCCCTTGTTCGTGGAGGGCTGCATCTGCCAAGCATTTGGATTTGTTGTCCTATAGTCCTATCCACCTGTGGAGGACCTCTTAGCGCTGGAAGTGAATTCTTTGTGTTGTATAACTGAATATAGCTGCACAAATGCACATATATATACCTACAAACGAAACATAAAACAAGGCAAATTAAAACGTTAACACTTATTGAAACTATTTATATCTGATTGACTTTTTTTTAGGGGTAGAGTTTATTTAAAAAAATATTTAAAGTACTGCTAAAAGGCTCCTATATGACAGTCTAAACAAGTACCAAATCCAGGTTCTATATGATGCACAAGCCACAGAAAGTTAACAAAAGTTTTCTTTCATCTTCCCAGACTGGGCACATGAGAGAAAACAGTACCCTTTCACACCTAGACCGACCCGCGGTCGCGGTAAAGGACTACGCCACTGGTTTTAGCAGCGCTCTACGGCGCTGCAGAGCCACTTTGTGGGTGGGAGCGGGGCGCTTTTAACCCCAAAGAAGGGGTTAAAAGCACCCATGCTGCCGAAGCACTTTTTAGGGGCTCTGCCCATTCATTTCAATGATGCTCCAAAGATGCTGCTTGCATGCCTTTTTTTTTCCCGTGCCGCAAGTGCACCGTCCCACTGTGAAAGCCCTCAGGCTTTCACACTGGGTAGGCATGAGAGCCGCTTTTCAGGCGCTTTACAGGTGCTATTTTTAGCGCTAAAATACCTGAGTGCTTTCAGACAGATTGGGGTAGGAAATTCCATTGGATGGGAGAGGCCAAGGAGAAGTCCTGGAGGTGAGCATGGGAGGAGGTGACAAGGAAAATAGAGAGCAGAAGGTCTTTAGAGGAACAAAGAGAACGATTTGGTTGGTATTTTGAGACTAGGCTAGTGAAGTGGCTGGGGTCCAAGTTGTGGATGGCTTTATAAGTTATTGTTAGTATTCTGAATTTAATTTGTTGGGTGAGTGGAAGCCAATGGAGGGATTGGCAGAGAGGGGTAGCTGAAGCTGAGCGGTTTGTAAGGTGGATGAGTCTGGCAGCAGCATTCATGATGGACTGAAGGGGGGTAGCCTATGCAGAGGCGTAACTAGAACCTTCAGGGCCCCGGTGCAAGAAACAGTGATGGGCCCCCCTTCCATCCGAGCTCCAGGCTTCCAATTTTGGGAGGGTATCCATGGACATCCTCCCAAAACCGTGCTTCCTGCATGCCCCCTGGGACGGGCATCCAGCGCAATCCCTCCCTTCAGTGCCCATCAGTAAATCCTATCAGCGCCTCCCATCAGTGTCCCCTATCAGTGCCTTCCCTTCAGTGCTCATCAGTAAATCTTATCAGTGTCCATCAGAGTCCTCTATCAGTGTCCATCAGAATCATCTATCAGTGCCTCCACTTCAGTGCTCATCAGTAAATCTTATCAGTGCCCATCAGAGTCCTCTATCAGTGTCCATCAGAGTCCTCTATCAGAGTCCTCTATCAGTGTCCATCAGTGCCCTCTATCAGTGTCCATCAGTACCCATCAGAGTCCTCTATCAGTGTCCATCAGTGCCCTCTATCAGTGTCCATCAGAGTCCTCTATCAGTGCCCATCAGTGTCCTCTATCAGTGCCCATCAGTGTCCTCTATCAGTGCCCATCAGTGTCCTCTATCAGTGCCCATCAGAGTCCTCTATCAGTGCCCATCAGAGTCCTCTGTCTTCTCAGGACAGCACGGCTCTGAGCGGAGAGCGTGTCTCTCCGGTGGCATCACTAGGGTTGGTGTCACCCGGTGGGGAAAAAATTGGTGTCACCCCCCTCCACCAACTATAGCCCCCCCTCAGTACAGACTCCCCTCTCAGTATAGACCCCCCTCTTGCAGTATAGATCCTCCTCACTAAGTACAGACCCCATCCATCAGTATAGCCCCCCTCATTGCAGACCCCCCATCTATCAGTATAGCCCCCCTCTATCAGCATAGACCCCATCTATCAGTGTAGACCCCCTTAGTGCAGACCCCCATCTATCAGTATAGACCCTCCTCTATCACTATAGACCCCAGTGTAGACCCCCCTCCATCAGTGCAGACCCCCCCCCTCAATACAGACCCCCCTCCATCAGTGCAGGCCCCCCACAATGCAGACCACCCCCCCTCAATCAGTGCAGACCCCTCCATCAACGCAGACCCCCTCATTGCAGACCACCCCCTCCATCAGTTCACACCTCCCCTCAGTACAGACCCCCCCTCCATCAGTGCAGACCTCCTCTCCCTCATTGCAGACCCCCCTCCATCAGTTCACACCCCCCCATCAATGCAGACTCCCCTCATTGCAGACCACCCCTCCTCAGTGCAGACCCCCATGGTGCAGACCCCCCCATCAATGCAGACCCCACTCAGTTCCGGCCCCTCCTCCCTCCATCAATGCAGACCCCCATCAATGCAAATCGTAGTAGCTGTACGGTGGCTTGTGCAGGCGCGCTAGCAAGTGGGTGCTTGCGGCCGTGTGACCGCGGGTTGGGCGGACTCGATGTCCGCTGGCGACCCACGATCGCCTATTACAGAGGCAGAACGGGGAACTGCCTTTGTAAACAAGCAATTCCCTGTTCTGACAGGTGACATGACAGGGATCTACTGTTTTCTCTGTGATCTCTGTCATATTCCAGTAAGACTATCCCCCCTACAGTTAGAACACACCCAGGAAACACATTTAACCCCTTGATCGCCCCCTAGTGTTAACCCCTTCCCTGCCTGTGACATTTACACAGTAATCAGTGGCTATTTCTAGCTCATTTATCGCTGTATAAATGTCAATGATGTCAAAAAAGTGTCAAAAGTGTCCGATCTGTTTGCCGCAATGTCGCAGTCCCGCTACGAATCGCAGATCGCTGCCATTACTAGCAAAAAAAATAAAAATAATAAAAATACCATAAATCTATCCCCTATTTTGTAGAAGCTATAACTTTTGCGCAAACCAATCAATATATGCCTATTGTGATTTTTTTCCCCAAAAAGAATACATATCGGCCTAAACGGATGAATAAATTTGTTTTTTAGCTTTTTTGGGGGATATGTATTATAGCAAAAAGTTAAAAAAAATGTTTTTTTTCAAAATTGTCGCTTTTTGCTTGTTTATAGCACAAAAAATAAAAACTGCAGAGGTGATCAAATACCACCAAAAGAAAGCTCTATTTGTGGGGAAAAAAGGTCATCAATTTTGTTTGGGTACAGTGTAGCATGACCGCGCAATTGTCAGTTAAAACGATGCAGTGCCGTATCGCAAAAAATGGCCTGGTCATTAAGGGGGCAAATCCTTCCGGGGCTGAAGTGGTTCTAAAGACAGAAGTTTTTTTTTTTTTTTGTTTTTTAAAACCTTCTGTGTGCATCAGACCCCCTCAGCCCCTCTAATACTTATCTGAGCCCCATATCAATCCAGCGATGTTGCACAAGAGCCTCGGCTGTCCAGGATCTCTCCTTCCTGATTGGCTGAGACACAGCAGCGGGCACCATTGGCTCCTGCTGCTGTCAAACAAAGTCACTGAGCCAATGAAAAGAGAAAGGGGGTGGGACTGAGCCACGGCTCCGTGTCTGAATGGACACACAGAGCAGGGGCTCGGCTTGGGTGCCCCCGGAGAAAGCTGCTTGCTCTGGAGGCACTCGGCAGGAGGGACGGGCCAGGAGCGCCGGCGAGGGACCAGAGAAAAGGAGGATTGGGGCTGTTCTGTGCAAACCACTGCACAGAGCAGGTAAGTATAACATGTTTGCTATTAAAAAAAACAAACAAAAAACAAGCCTTTAATATCACTTTATGAACACTACTAACAGGACTACTGCAAGTGCAGGGCATACTACCTCCTGGGTCAGTAAGACCAGGTAGGAATTGAGGATCTTGCAATGCTATGTCCGGGCAGAAGATTATGTTTTATGACTCCTGCTATAACCAATTTTCTGAAATAGAAACTGTCTGTGCTGTTTTACAACCAAAAATCTGTTTTAAAAACAGTCATTATTTTTTGCATTCTAAAAGCTATGGGCTTGATCCACCCATAAAGGGTTAAACATAAGGTGGAGCTTGAGTGGGTTGGAGGGAAGGCCTTGATGGAAAATACACATGCATATGTTCATATATGTACACAGAAAAACTTCTAAATCAGAATTTATCTACAGGTGTTCTCTTCCCTGCAAGTTGAAACCTAATAATCCAGCAGAAGATCACAGTGATATACTGTGAGAGGCGGCCTGGGATCGGCCCCTTGGGCCCGGCTAGAAAGACTTATGTTTTGTGTATGAAAATTAATTTTGTTTGAGACATTATAAAAATGTCCCTGTTCTTCCTCTCGCAGAACAACACGTGCAAACAAACCTTTGATTCTTTGCTGGTGCCTGGAGCTAACCAAATCCATCCTTCAGCTATTTAATTAAATCAACAGAATAGAGGTCATGGTATGTGACCCCTTGTCTTTGGCAAGCTCCAACAGCTCTGTCACACAGTTTACAAAGCTAGACACACACCTGTATACAAATATATATATATATATGTACCTTATATCTGTGACATGTATTCATGTAAAAGAACATGAAACTGATATACTTAAAATTTACTTGTTAAATGTGGATAAACATGTGATTAAAAAAATATATAAAGTGTGAAACCCGCATGCCAAACGATGAATCAATCTGGAGATATAAGCAGATGTCAAACAATCAACTGTTCCCATAGAATTGAACTTGACCCCATCTCCTGAACCACCCTATTGGACATTTAACAGCCAGCAGGGAGGCTCTGGAGGTGGAACAGGACAGGGTCAAGCTGGATTTGCATATAATTTCAGCTGCCTATATCTCTGGATTTACTGATGATTATGAAAGTAGCCTCTAAAGTAACTCAAATTTTTGTTATATGTAGGGATCTATTTCCCTCTACTGTCTGAATTCGTAAATGCCTGTAAATATATTATGTATGCACTTCCTGCTCCTGGTTGTTGGCTTGAAAGCCCCAGAAGGAGAAAATGGAGAGAGATAGAAAGCCTTAGCCACATGTCCTGACCTTGCTACTAAATCCTGGACGTAAAGAGGCAAAAGTATTTTTCTATGAGCTAATAGTTTACCTGAAGCTGCTCTGTGTACATCTAAATACATTTGTGACAAAGTATCTCTGTCCTCTTTTTGTTATTATTTCACATACACAGTGCCAGATAGCTAGTTCTGTGGTACTGTATGTATGTAGTGGTCATCTTGCTATATAATAGTAAGTGAACTTGTTTATTGCAATAAAATTTATATACCGTGTTATTATAAACACTACTATGGAGGGATTAATGCACAAAGTAGATAGGATGATTCTGAATCACAGTGCTTTACCACTATTCCTGCCGATGAGAAGTTCCATTCCAGGCTGGTCGGACAACAGTTAAAGGACATCCTCGTGACTACTGATCTTGTCTCCGGGTCTTTGACCCTAAGACAGATGCACTGTTAACTGTAGGACCTTATATAGATAGGTGTGTGCCTTCTAAATCATGTCCAATCAACAGAATTTACCACAGGTGGACTCCAATCAAGTTGTAGAAACATCTCAAGCATGATCAGTCGAAACAGGATGCACCTGAGCTCAATTTTGAGTGTCATGGCAAAGGCTGTGAATACTTATGTACATGTGATTTTTTTCATTTTCTATTTTTAATACATTTGCAAAGATTTCCTAAAAACTTCTTTCACATTGTCATTATGGGGTATTGTTTGTAGAATTTTGAGGAAAATACTGTTTTTAATCCATTTTGGAATAACAAAATGTGAAAAAAGTGAAGCGATGTGAATACTTTCCGGATGCACTGTATATATATATATATATATATATATATATATATATATATATATATATATATATATATATACCCAGGTATACGGTATTTTCACAATTCCACCAGAACTCCTATTGGGCCCTTTTGCCGATATTGCCCATTTGTACATTGGATAATGTACTGTTATTAATCTCTTCTTTTATATAGCTTGTATTATTTCAATATTGGTGTGCATCTATATGCTTAGCGTTAATGTTATATACCAGATGCAGTAGTTCCCCTGCTCCCAATTACTTTATTTAGATTACTGATCAATTCCCCAGGAAAGGAACCCCCTTTGGTCTCCCTATCACAGAGAACCTACAGGTTTAGTGAAATATCCTGTTTAGGGAGAGCCATTTCTCATAACCCCCCCAACCACCAAAAGAGGGCTACACATATGCTTGGTTTAAATTGCCTAAGTTTGTGACAGCTTTAAATTCAACAAAGGAAGGTTCAAACAATTGACTAATTTAGTATTTCAGTTTTATTAATGGCACCAATTTTAATATATCACATTCATATTTTGTTTTCTAAAAAAATTCCTCCAGGTTGTCATCAGTATGAGGGGCAAATGTAAAAGGTTGGGCCTCCTACAGCTAGCTCCATTCTGCCATTCTTCTTCTCTGTACACCCTTGCTAAAGGATTGAGTGTGTCCTGTGAAATCATCCAGCAGTTGATATAAATTTTGTTTAGTATGCAGGGACAGTACTTTTATAAAGTTGTCAGTAATCTGCTGCTCATACCCTGATATTTGTTCTGGTTATGACACCCGCCCACAGGTTTCTGTTGTTTTTGACCACTGGCTTAACTCTGGGTTGTGGTATAGTGCCACCACAACATGATTGGATGATGGAAGCCAACAGAACTTCCTTCATTCACTAAGCTCTGGAGCAGGGATCTCCAAACTACGGCCCTCCAGCTGTTGTGGAACTACACGTCACATGAGGCATTGTAAAACTTTGACATTCACAGACATGACTAGGCATGATGGGAATTGTAGTTCCCGAACCACTGGAGGGCTATAGTTTGGAGACCCCTGCTTCTGGAGCAACTGCACTTGCAAAAAGCACAGTCTATTTGCCTTTTTAAAAAAAAATCAACCCCCACACTGTCAAGCATCTTTAACTTATGTTTATTTTTAGACTGTGCTCTTGCCCGATGATTGGGGTCTTCGTTTCAGTTCCCTGTCAATGTGTCTGCTGCCTACTGAGGGAAAAACCCATAGGCCATCTACCTTGGTGCAGCAAATTTCAAATGTCCTTGCTGATATTTGTTATACTCGTTGAAACCCTGCCCATAAAGGTTAATACATGCCATACCATCAAAGTGTTAGAGTGGCATGCCCAATGCTATCTTTTTCAAAGAAACAAAAGCAAGTGCAGAAGAATGACCTTAGAATTGAGCTCCTGCCTTTAAAATGAGCTCATATGGCTTGTATGATTTCAATTGTATCTTTTTGTGATGTCCAAGAGGAACCGAGGAATGGTAGAACCTAAATATAAGTTAAATAACAAAAATAAAACTTCTGCCAGGACATTAGAGGGTTGATTTACTAAAACTGGAGAGTGAAAAATCTGGTGCAGCTCTGCATTGAAACCAATCGGCTTCCAGGTTTTATGCCAAAGCTTAATTTAAAAAAAGCTGAAGTTAGAAGCTGATTGGCTACCATGCACAGCTGCACCAAATTGTGCACTCTCCAGTATTACTAAATCAACCTCTAACTCTTTGGTGACTTGTTTTGAGTCTGGAGTCAGGCTCGGAGGCCAGTAGCTAATTGCAGTAGAGATGAACCAGCTGGATAAGTACAGAAACAGGTCACCTTGGCAGATGACACAGGCTCCCCAGGGGTGCAGAGTCTATAAATTAACCGGTGTTCAGCAAAGTTCCTGATAGTGGAGATGAATTTTGCTGTATGTTAGTACCAGGTCATGGTCCTCAGGATCGCCCACCAGGAGGTGAGCAAGCAGAGGTCCAGTAGCAGATATAGCAGGTAGGGATAAGCAGAAGCATAGTCAATAAACAAGCCAAAGGTCGGCAACAATTGGTTGCAGGTTGGGATCAAGCAGAAGTGCAGTAAAGAAACCAAAGGTCAGCAACTAGTGGTATTGAAGATACGGACGGAAGCAGGAGTGACAAGAGCGAGATATTTGTGTGTAGGTGAAGGGAAGCGCTGGCAATGCAATTAATTAAGTCTACTGCACCTGAAAAACCCTGGATACCAGAAATGAAAAATGACTGAAAGTGTAAAGGTGCGCTGATTCTATGTAAAGGGTGGGAAAACCCACAGTGGTATAAAATATAATGCACAATAATATTGCTCAATGTGAGCACACACCTGTTTCCAATATATCTATTGTGTTCACATTGGGCGACATTATTGTGTATTATATTTTATACCACTGTGGGTTTTCCCACCCTTTACATAGAATCAGTGCCCTTTACACTTTCAAGAGCGAGATATTGCCTAGAGAGAGCACAGTAATCTGGCAAACAGGCCAGGTCATGCTCCAGAGGATGTTAATTCTAACGAAACATGCTGGGTGGAGTCCATGTCTGTGAGGTACCACGTAAGCCAATCCTGTATACTGGTTGATTGACTTCTAGGATGTCTTAGATCTATTAATGCTCGTTTTATACTGGCTTTCTGTAAGTGTTTAGCCATGATTTCTTTTAAAAACTGTTAAGCAGTTTTACACTATGTGGCTATTTTATCTTTCCTTCATGGGCCCTACTGTGGAGTAAACTTTAACATCAGCCATGACAGTACCACCACCTGCAATATAATAGAGGAAGTTGATTGGATCTTCTATACTTGCATATCACGTCTGTCTAGACTCTTATCATTTGTCTAGACCTCTGGTAAGGAGAAATTTTATATCAATATCAGTGGAGGTGCACTTGGGTGATCAAAAGGCACATCAATTATACTAATTGTTACTGGATGTTCATCAAGGAATTCATCTGCACTATTTAGAACAGCACCAGTTGTTCACACTTTATGGACACTTGTTTATTCAATATCTATGTTTAGCGCGGCAACATTTTGTTTCAAGGTTCATAAAATACAGGATTCAAGGCAAGATCATTCAAGGAACATCACAGGTGGCTCAGCAAGAAGTGACATTGCCAGACACGGCAGCGTTTGCAGGTTCAGACCCAGGTCCTGTCACTCTTACAATGACAATCAGCAGCATGGGGATGCAAGGGGCATCAGACATTTATGTTCAGGTATTCTTTATGTTCAGGAAGCCTCTTTCAAGCATGGGAGATACCCTTTATGTCCTGACTTGATGACTTCATTTGGAAGGGCATGTCTTGTGATGAGTCAGCATGAACAGGGCTTGGAGGATTCCCATAAAGGCAGAGTGTAGGAAAGACCCTGCGTCCTGCTTGGTTGACCTCACTGAGAACAGTGTGATGTGAAAATCAATTAGGAGGCCCAATTGTGAAGGACACATGTGCTAAGTAAGTACCTCCACTTGTGTATCAGACAAGTCAAGCTGTTGACACCCTCTTTTTTTCCTAAGTGTGTCAGAATTCTCTCCTTTCTTTGTAGAGGACCTGTCACCATATAAATGTAATTTGGAAGCATTAGGGACTAACAAAAGAGAACTGAGGCCTGCATCAATACCTTAAAAAGGGTCTGACCTGCCATTGTTCTCTGTTATGGTCTCATGATCACTAAGCCGAAGGGCTCTCAATGTGAAGTAATGCCAATATGTAAACCCTACCTATGAGTGTCGTCACTCTGAAAGGCAGGTGGCAATAACTACAACAAAACCTACAATAATGTCACCTCCCTTGATCAGTTGCCAGTGGCTGCACCTGCCTTTTGGATCATGGGCATAACAGACAGGTCAACACAACCTCTTTAATAATTATCACACAAATACAATAAGAAAATAAAGATAGTGTCTCAAAGCGTGTTTTTCTTTCTCAGCAGTATACAATAAACAAGAGGATTAGGAAAGAGCACAAAGGGACATTAGTTAGACCGAGATCTTCTTCCACAAAACGCCAAGCTCGGCAGACATGTAACAAAAGTGACTCTGTACACATAATTATAACTTCTGGGCTCTGAGTCAGTTGCTGGATGGAAATTACCTGGAGGTAAACACAGCACAATATAAACACAGCAAAACAGACCTGTTGAAGGAGATTTAATGTCTGGCAAGACATTTTCAACCCAACGCCTCGCAAAATCCCATACAATTCAAAGTGTTTGTCAGCCGGGGGCCAAGCCTTGTCCAACATCGATGCTCAACCACCACAATAGTTCTCTAATTAAGTTGCTAAGAGTAAATGGTTTCTTCAGCTTAACAAAAATTTTTTATTTTATAACTTTTATGGAAGAGTATATTTGGGTGTTATATAATGTACCTCTTTGTATTAAATCACAAAACATTTTATATTCTTCCCAAAGAGTTCAGAGGGCTATCAATCGTACAAGTTCAAAATAACCAGCCTTAAGGCAAGCATGTTTGAGCCTGACTCTTCAGCTTAGGAGTCAGGGGTTATAGGTCACCCGAAGCCTGACAGTTGTTGCAGTGTTGACAGTCTGACTTTGCACAATGCAGGGGCTGTCTCCCGCCACAGTACCTCATCTTTACCACAAGATGTCCTCAGTCCTTTTTTGAGCACAGAGGGTCATAGATCCATTGAGGGGGCATCATCATGGCACCATGCACTCAGAGTGTAATAATACATGTATGGATCCTGTGGGTCATATGACTGGGTAATGTTTTAAAAATCTTAAGCATGTAATAAACACTAGGGGGTCTTTAGGCAGGAGTTTGGAGACAAAAGTTGGACTTTAAAAGGTTAGTTCACCTTTGCAAAAATAAACTACTTATGCAGTTAAGGGGCACCAGTGGATAAAAATAAACTGTGCTTCTTTGAACAATATTAAATATTGTACCTGCTTTTGCTGCAAACCATTGTCACTCCTCCAGAAGCCTGCCTGAAAAACTCCCATAGCCAGCATTCACCCGTCCTGCCCTGTTGCTAGCACGTTACTGACAAAATCACCAGGTTCAAAATAAATTTTAACATGTGTGCTATAGGGCTGGATTGATAGAAGTGAGAATTGGTTCTGATGGATAGACAGTGAAGTGCGTTTTCCTTTAACGAAACACAGACATCCCAACCTGCAGAAACTCATTTCAGGGAGGTGGTAAACTCATTTCAGGGAGGTGGCGCTTCGCGCCCGCAAACACCCCCACCCCCACCCCCCGCAGCAAAATATTATTTAAATCACTTTTTCAATATTTTTTCTCAGTGCTTCTGGGGAAGGGGGTAGGGGTGGGTGGTATGTGGACGGTGTTATTAGTTTTTTCTATTTTTAATAATTGATTTTTTTTACAATTTAATTTGTTTTTAATTTTTTTTTCACAATGCTTTTTGGGGGGAGGGGGTTGGGACAGTGGACAGTGGTAGGGCAGGGGAGAGTGGTGTCAGTAGTTTTTTTTTTTTTACACTTTTTCACTTTTTTAGAACTTTTTTACAATTTTTTAAAATATTTTTGGGGGGGCTTTGGTGAGATGTCAGGGGTCTAAACAGACCCCTGACATCTCCCATTTGAGACAGACAAAGGGACTGAGGACACACATTCCCCAGTCCCTTTCTCGGCACTAAAGATGATTGAACGGGAGTCAGAGGCTCCTGTCCATTCATAAACTGAGCAGAGTAAACACAGTTATCACAGGACACAGGGGGGCGGAGAAGAACATGGAGGGGGCCAGAGGAGAACGGGGGGCAGAGAAGGACATGGAGGGGGCCCGGGAGGAGCACACAGAGCAGCTGGGGATGATCGATGTGGCTGGAGGGACAGCTGTGATCACCGATCTCCCTGTATAGCTTTTTAGCTGACAGCCACGGGAGGAAGAGAAGGAAAAGCGGCTGTCAACTAAAAATCTATACAAAGGAGATCGGTGATCATAGCTGATCCCCGCTGCACTGATCATTCCCGGGAGATCGGGAGGCGCTTGCGGGTGTGCGGGAACCGCCGCAGAAATGCGGGAGTCTTCTGCACCTTCCGGGAGACTTGAGATGTCTGGAAACAGATCAATGATGAAAGTATAATGGGGGGGGGGGGGGGGGATTTACTAAAACTGAAGCATCTGTGCATAGTAACCATTCAGCTTCTATCTTAAGCTTGTTCAATTAGGCCTCATTCACGCGGACATTGTCAAGCTTTTATTTGACTTTAGAGGACATTTCTATATATAAATGCATGTAATGTTTTTTTTTTCAATGGTGTCATTCACACTGTGTGCTTATCTACAATTAGAGAGAATAGAATTCTGTGCAGCCAGGATCTGATTAGACATATTTGAGCCTCATGCACACACCGTGTTTAGCCCTGGTGCGTGGGGCTCTGGCATTTAGCCGTGGACAAAGGACACAGGGGAACCATCCAGGCCCACTACCAGCAGCCTGTCAAACTGAGAGGCTGACAGCTGCTGTGGCTAGATGGTGCACCTAGCTGTACTTATGTTTAGTGCAGAGTGCGCCCAGGGATAAATGCCCAGAACACACAGAGTCTGCATTCAGCGTGTTTCTCCCTGGGCACATACTGCCCAAAATAAAGATACCACCAGGTGCACTGTCCAGCTGTCAGCCTCTAATAGGGTTTTATAGGCTGCCGGCAGCAGCCGTGGTGGATGGTGTACCTGTGCCCTCCCCCTGCAGCTAAACGCCAGAACCCTGTGCACACCAGTGGGCCTAAATGTGACTAAATGCGTCTAAAGCAGGAACATTTAAATGCAAGAATAAGGGAAATGGGAAGCAAAAATTTAGTTTATACTTCCCAGATCATTTCTCATGCATTTAGAACATCTAAACACAGGAGCGCCAGTTTGAATGAGGCCTACGTTTTAAAAATGAAAGCCAGAAGCTGATTGGTTGCAAATTCAATGCACAACTGCTATAGATTCTGGCTGCTCCAGTCTTGGAGCAGTACAAAGGATTGTATCACTTAAAAAAGTATTTTTGAAACATTTATTAGTTAACAGCATCAGATGCAGCCAACGCGTTTCAGGGGATAAAAGCCTCGCACCTTTTTCAAGGCCTAAGCAATGGATGTTATTAGAATCACTATAAAATGCAGTAAAGCAGGGGTCCCCAACCACCGGACCGTAGACCGGTACCGGTTCGTGCCCTGTTGTTAAGCAGGCCACCATCACACAGCAAGAAGTTCTGTCACGGCCCCCGGGCAATTTAGCAGCTTGTGTCTATTCTCTCATGTCTCCCGACCAGCCTCCCATGTCAGCCTATTAGCAAGGCAGGGGGCGGAAGCAGCTGCAGAGAGACTTTTCATAATAACAAGTGGGTAATCGCCCGCTTGTTAATATAAGTTTGGCAGCTCCTGCTCTCTGTCTTGCCAATAGGCTGACATTGGCGGCTGGTCGGGAGACATGAGAGAATAGACACAGGCTGCTAAGTGCCTCTGCCCTGCCAAAGGTAAGACACTGCAGGGGAGGCAGGGATTAAAAGGGGCACTGTGATTTTAAAGAAGAAAAGGGGGGGCGGGCAAGACTGCAGGGAGGACTGGAAAGACTGTGATGGGGGGTCATGACTGCAAGGAGGATTGTGATGGGGGTAATGACTGCAAGGAGGACTGTGATACTGTGATGGGGGGTTATGACTGCAGGGAGGACTGTGATGGGGGGCCATGACTGCAAGGAGGCCTGTAAAGGAGGGACAATGACTGCAAGGGGCACTGTGATATAAAGGGGATTGCACTGTAAAGGGGCACTGTAATCATTATAGTGCAGTCCCCTATATATACCCCCCCCAGTCCGTGAAAAAAATTGGCTACACTAAAAGCGGTCCCTGGTGCCAAAAAGGTTGGGGACTGCTGCAGTAGAGGACCTAAATTATGTCTTGATAGAGAATAGCATCTCCTAAGAGCACTAAGAACAACATGCCGGTGGAAAAAAAAGGAAAAAGTCTTGAGACAAAAAAAAAAAAAAAACTAATACAGCCACCTCATCTAAGGACTGTTAAGCTGCTATACTATACTTGTACATACAATTTTATTTTTTAGCTTTATATACAGTAAAAGATATTTGTCACAAAAAAATGTGACAAAATCAATATTCTTGTGACCAGAAAGCGAATTTTCTGAAGTAAAAACAACTGCCTCACACAGTCTGTGTTGCCCATAGCAACAGACTGGATTCCCTCAGTAAGATTTTGCTATGGCAAACTACACAGGAAGTTCAGGTTGCTACAGGCAACACAGGCCTTCTGACGTAACATGTACTACAGACATTTTGATAAAGCAGAGACAGGACCCTCCATCTTTGAAAGTTGGTTTTATTTTACTGGCTATGGATGAATAAAAAAAAGAAAGGTAATACACCTCTTCCAAGGACAGGTAAGCTTATATACCTGTACATACAGTGTTTGCTTTTTGGCTTTAGATATGCACTAAAGGCTATTTATTTATTTAAATATTTGTGTATTGATATTTCTGTCACCTGTTTTTGGTAGGTAAAAACAGATGGCCAATAATTAAAGTTTCCGAGGGAAAAATTGCTTCACAATGTCTGGGTCGCCCATGACAACAGATTGGATTCCCCCATTTACATTCTACTATGGGAGACTGCACTGGAAGTTCAGGTTGCTATGGGCAACACAGATCTTCTAAGGTAACGTTTACCACACACATTTTAATAAAGCGGAGACAGGACCCTCCGCCTTGGTTTTATTTCAATGTCTCTGAATGAATGAATAAAGTAATGCAGCTGAGCCACCTCATCTAAGAACTCTTAAGCTGATATGACTGTACATACAATCCATTATTTATTTTTTGGCTTTAGGTGCAGTAAAAACTGTGCAGGAGACTACACAGGAAGTTCAGGTTGCTATGGGCAACACAGGCCTTCTGAGGTAACATGTACCTCAGCCACCTCATCTAAGGCCTGGTAAGCTGATATGTTCAATAATTTTTGGTTATTGGCTTTAGATGCAGTAAAAAACATTTTTCGTAAAAATATGTGTGACGATATTCTTGTAACCAAAAAGCTAATTTTCACAAGCAAAAACATTCTGTCATTAATTAAAGTTTCTGAAGGGAGAACTGCCTCACACAGTCTGTGTTTCCCATAGCAACATAGCAACAGATCAGATTCCCATGTCCACAGTCTGCCATAGGAGACTACACAGGAAGTTTAGGTTGCTATGGGCAAAACAGGCCTTTTGAGGTAACATGTACCTCAGCCACCTCTTCTAAGGACCGGTAAGCTGATATACCTGTACATACAATTTTTTCTTTTTGGCTTTATATATGCAATAAAGGCTATTTATCACAAAATGTGTGCACTTATGTTCCGGTCACCTAGAAAGCTTTTTTTTTTTTTTTTTTTTTTAGGTAAAAACATATGCTCATCATTCAACGTTTCTGAGGAGAAAAATTACCTCACGCTGCCTGGGTCGCCCATAGCAACAGATCAGATTCCCCTGTTCACAGTCTGCTATGGGAGACTACACAGGAAGTTCAGCTTGCTATGCGCAACACAAGCCTTCTAAGGTACCATGTATCTCAGCCACCCTTTCTAAGGATTGGTATGCTGATATACCTGTACATACAATTTTTGATTTATGGCTTTAGATATGCTTTTTTGCGCTCAAAATAGCACCTTAAAACTGCTTTCAACTCATTTCAATGCATGCTTTTACACTGGGGCGGTGCACTGGTGGGGCGGTGCGCTGCTGGGGCAGTGCAAAAAGTCCTGCAAGCAGCATCTTTGGGGCATGTTTGGAGCACTTTAAAAAGAGGCTCAAAAACGCCCCTGTCCATTGAAATTAATGGGAAGCGCTTCCAAAGTGATTCAAAAGCACTATAAAATGACTCCTTTTTCTTAAGGTCACGTTATCACGTGACCTTAAAAAAAAGCGCACCGCTTACGGCGCAAAAGAGCAATGAAAACGGCGCTAAAGCACAGCAAAAGCACCACAAAAATGCCCAAAGTTTTATGGGCAGTTTTTGAGCACCTCAGTGTGAAAGGGGTCTAAAGGCCATTTATCTAAAAAATGTATGCATTGATATTCCTGTTACCAAAAAAACAAATTTTCTGAGGTAAAAACATATCGTCATTAATGAAAGTGTCCAAGGGAAAAATTACTTCAAGCCGTCTGTGTCGCCAAAAGCAACAGGTTTTCACATTCACATTCTGCTATGGGAGACTGCACTGGATGTTCGGGTTGCTATGGGTAACACAGGCCTTCTGAGGTAACACGTACCACAGACATTTTAATAAAGCGGAGACAGGACCCTCCGCCTTGGTTTTATTTCAATGTCTCTGAATGAATAAAAAAGTAATGCAGCTGAGCCACCTCATCTAAGAACTGGTAAGCTGATATGACTGTACATACAATCCATTATTTATTTTTTGGCTTTAGGTGCAGTAAAAACTGTGCAGGAGACTACACAGAAAGTTCAGGTTGCTATGGGCAACACAGGCCTTCTGAGGTAACATGTACCTCAGCCACCTCATCTAAGGACTGGTAAGCTGATATGTACAAAATTTTTGGTTATTGGCTTTAGATGCAGTAAAAAACATTTTTCGTAAAAATATGTGCGACGATATTCTTGTAACCAAAAAGCTAATTTTCACAAGCGAAAACATTCTGTCATTAATTAAAGTTTCTGAAGGGAGAACTGCCTCACACAGTCTGTGTTTCCCATAGCAACAGATCAGGTTCCCCTGTCCACAGTCTGCCATAGGAGACTACACAGGAAGTTTAGGTTGCTATGGGCAAAACAGGCCTTTTGAGGTAACATGTACCTCAGCCACCTCTTCTAAGGACCGGTAAGCTGAACCTGTACATACAATTTTTTCTTTTTGGTTTTATATATGCAATAAAGGCGATTTATCATAAAATGTGTGCACTTATGTTCCGGTCACCTAAAAAGCAATTTTTTCTTTAGGTAAAAACATATACTCATCATTCAACGTTTCTGAGGAGAAAAATTACCTCACGCTGTCTGGGTCGCCCATAGCAACAGATCAGATTCCCCTGTTCACAGTTTGCTATGGGAGACTACACAGGAAGTTCAGCTTGCTATGCGCAATACAAGCCTTCTAAGGTACCATGTATCTCAGCAACCCTTTCTAAGGATTGGTATGCTGATATACCTGTACATACAATTTCTGATTTATGGCTTTAGATATGCTTTTTTGCGCTCAAAATAGCACCTTAAAAGCGCCTGAAAACTGCTTTCAATTCATTTCAATGGATGCTTTTTTACTGGGGCGGTGCGCTGGTGGGGCGGTGCGCTGGTGGGGCAGTGCAAAAAGTCCTGCAAGCAGCATCTTTGGGACATGTTTGGAGCACTTTAAAAAGAGGCTCAAAAACGCCCCTGTCCATTGAAATTAATGGGAAGCGCTTCCAAAGTGATTCAAAAGCACTGCAAAATTACTCCTTTTTCTTAAGGTCACGTTATCACGTGACCTTAAAAAAAGTGCACCGCTTACGGCGCAAAACAGCAACGAAAACAGCGCTAAAGCACAGCAAAAGCACCACAAAAATGCCCAAAGTTTTATGGGCAGTTTTTGAGCACCTCAGTGTGAAAGGGGTCTAAAGGCCATTTATCTAAAAAATGTATGCATTGATATTTCTGTTACCAAAAAAAAATTTTCTGAGGTAAAAACATATTGTCATTAATGAAAGTGTCCAAGGGAAAAATTACTTCAAGCCGTCTGTGTCGCCAAAAGCAACAGGTTTTCACATTCACATTCTGCTATGGGAGACTGCACTGGATGTTCGAGTTGCTATGGGTAACACAGGCCTTCTGAGGTAACACGTACCACAGACATTTTGGTTAAAGCAAAGACAGTACCCCCCCCCCCCCCTTTGAAAGCTAGGTTTACTTCACTGTCTCTGGATTAATAAAAAAAGAAGGTAATACACCCACCTCATCTAAGGGCTGACAAGCTGATATACTTGTACATGCAATTTTTGTTTTTTGGCTTTTTTGGTTCCTGCAGAATTCCTCCATAGGCCAACCATTTGGAGGGATGCTGCAGGAACCACATGGGACCTTAAGCCAAAAGTTGTTCTAGATACTCTCTGGTGTATGTACCTATGAGTTTTGTTTACTTTCGGTCACTCCTGTCCTTGTGGCTTATCCTGAACAACCTGTCGGCTAGACTTAACATATCCATTTGAGGTGGCCTCAGTGTATGCCTGGTTGGCCTTACTGGGCAAAAAGCTTCCACCCATCCCTCCTTATGTACATCCTGGCGGGCGGGGGGGGGTTATGGTCCTTCAAGGAAAATTATGGCAGGCTGAACATTTTTGATGCTTTTTTTTTATGTGTCCTTTTATGTTTCAGTTTGGGAACACTCTATCACACCTGCAGGAGCTCCCCCTGAAGAAGGAGCTAATTGATTCTAAAACGCGTTGGATACGCTTGTGTACTGTGTGATTTTGTACCCTTTTTATACAACTTTGTATACAACTTTTATATGAAATTAACCGCTTGCCAACCAGCTGCCGTCATTATACTGCGGCAGGATGGCTTGGCTGCGCGAATCGCTGTAGGTGTATGTCGGCAGCTTTAGGAGCAATAGCAGGCTTGTGGCGCATTGCCAGCGGCTGCGATGTCCGCTGGCCACCCATGTTTGCTCTACAGAGAGCCAGAACGGGGATCTGTCAATGTAAACAAACAGATCCCGTTCTGTCAGGGGAGTAGAGAGAGATCGTCTGTTCCTAGTGATCAGGAACAGCAATCTCTCTCTACTCACTGTCAGTCCCCTCCCCCCACAGTTAGAAACACCTCCCTAGGGAACACTTAACCCCTTGACCGCCCCCTAGTGTTAACCCCTTCCCTGCCAGTGTCATTTATACAGTAATCAGTGGCTATTTTTAGTACTGATCGCTGTATAAATGTCACTGGTCCCAAAAAAGTGTCGGAAGTGTCCGATCTGTCTGCTGCTAAAAATCGCGGATCACCGCCATTACTAGTAAAAAAAAAAAAAAATTAATAATAAAAATGCCATAAATATATCCCCTATTTTGTAGACGCTATAACTTTTGCACAAACCAATCAATATACGCTTATTGCGATTATTTTTACCAAAAATATGTAGAAGAATACATATTGGCCTAAACTGATGAAGACAATTTTTGTTTTTGGGGGGGGGGGGGGATTTATTATAGCAAAAAGTAAAACTTTTTTTTTTTTCGAAATTGTCTGTCTTTTTTGTTTACAGCGCAAAAAATAAAAAATTGCAGAGGTGATCAAATACCACCCAAAGAAAGCTCTATTTGTGGGAAAAGAAGGACATAAATTTTGTTTGTGTACAGCGTCACACGACCGCGCAATTGTCAGTTAAAGCGATGCAGCGCCGTATCGCAAAAAAATGGCCTGGTTATTAAGGGGTAAATTCTTCCGGGGCTGAAGTAGTTAATAATAAAAATATATAGGTTTTAAGATAAACCAACACTTTTTGAGCCTTTAAAGTCCCACTCAATGGGGGGAACACCTTTTTGAAAAATTGCTTCACAATGTCTGGGTCGCCCATGACAACAGATTAGATTCCCCCATTTACATTCTACTATGGGAGACTGCACTGGAAGTTCAGGTTGCTATGGGCAACACAGGTCTTCTGAGGTAACGTTTACCACAGACATTTTAATAAAGCGCAGACAGGACCCTCCGCCTTGGTTTTATTTCAATGTCTCTGGATGAACGAAAAAAAAAAAGTAATACAGCCACCTCATCTAAGAACTGGTAAGCTGATATGACTGTACATACAATCCTTTATTTATTTTTTGGCTTTAGGCGCAGTAAAAACTGTGCAGGAGACTACACAGGAAGTTCAGGTTGCTATGGGCAACACAGGCCTTCTGAGGTAACATGTACCTCAGCCACCTCATCTAAGGACTGGTAAGCTGATATAACTGTACATATAATTTTTGGTTATTGGCCTTAGAAGCAGTAAAAAAAACATTTTTCGTAAAAATACGTGTGTTGATATTCCTGTAACCAAAAAGCAAATTTTCACAAGCAAAAACATTCTGTCAGTAGAGACAGTAACCTCCACCTTGTTGGTTTTATTTCACTTGCTGCCAAAAAAAGCAGATTTTATATTCAGCAAGAACTGTCCCATACAGTCTATGTTGCCCATAGCAACAGATCGGATTTCCTCATTCATATTCTGCAATGGGGAAGCTCAGGTTGCTACGGGCAACACAGGCCTTCTGAGGTAATATGTTTCACAGACATTTTGATAAAGCACAGACAGTACCCTCTGCCTTTGAAAGTTGGTTTTATTTCACCGTCTCTGGATGAATGAGATGGTGTAAGCTAGAGAGAAATCCATGAGATATGTTGACATGTGATCGTCTTTCACACTCAGCCCGCCGGGGCCCCCAGAGGTATAAGAGAGTGTGGTAACCCCTGTGCTCGGTGCCAGGTTACACAGCCGCCTGACGCTCCCCTCGCTGTGCGAGTTAATGCAAAGAGAGCTTCAGACCTATCGGCTCCAGGGGAATAATTGAATAAGATTTAAAACCCAAAAGGAAAAGGAACATCTTTTAGCAGGAGATCAATAGTATCAAATGCACGGGCCAGACAATTGCAGGAGTCGGTGCTCGAGACGTTCGCGGCTCCCACAGACCGCGCTGTTAAACATGAACCTCGATAAAGGACACAAAGCCTTTTTATACGTATTGACTAAACAATAACAAGGGCTTTTTCTAAATAATACATCACAAACAGCACAGGATTTGTGCGCCTGGCAGCGCGGTAGAAGACGAACAAGGACTCGCTACAATGGGAAGCGATATAAAAGAACTAATATTCATGAAACGTGAAATCTGACATGAATAGCACTCGTGAGATACTGGCTCATGGGGAGCTGATAAGCTTCATTCTCATGGATATTCGCCTAGCTCCAGCTGAACAAAATGGCTACTAACTACTGTCTACAGGGAAGAGGTACAGTAGAGGGGATGATTGAATTGCTGTGACTGCCGAGGCAAACGCACAGTAATTAGATTACAAATTAATTTACCTGTAAAAAAACATTTCTGGTGTGAGTAAGAAAGAAATAAGCTTCTAGATCCCTGATGCCTAACCTGTGGCACAAGGGCCATATATAGCCTTTTGATACTTGCTGACCCCAGCAGTCAGTAGTGTGAGCATTGATTTGCAAGGGAACTGCAATGGCAGTGATGTCTAGCAGTCTCTTGTAACACGTTCCCAAATTCTGTTGTATCCTGCACCATGTCCCCAGTCTCCAACCACACCCGTAGCATGTCTCTGACCATTTCCTATGGTATGTCCATTGATGGCCTTCTGTAGTGTTACATATCTTGAACGTGATGTTCAACATATATGTTTTGGTGATGTCAAGGGCCGCAGCTGAGGTTCTCTATACCTCATGAGTTCTTGATCATTTCCTATGGTATGTTCACTGATGGACTTCTGTAGTGTTACATATGTTGAACGTGATGTTCAACATATATGTTTGGTGATGTCAAGGGCCGCAGCTGAGGGTCTCTATACCTCATGAGGTCTTGATCATTTCCTATGGTATGTCCACTGATGGACTTCTGTAGTGTTAGTGTTACATATGTTGAATGTGATGTTCAACATATGTATGTTTGGTTATGTCAAGGGCCGTAGTTGAGGTTCTCTATACCTCACGAGTTAACAACTACTGCTCTCTAGATTAATAGAGATGACTACAGGTCCCATACCAAAATTTGCACTATTGGTCAAACCAACAACTTGTACATGCATTCAAATAAAGGAAATCTTTAAACAAGCTCAGTAGTTTTGGTGAGGCGATTCCCACACAGGAAGGCTCACCTCAATGGGCACCCGACAACTTAGAAATACAGAAAGGACCACAAGACCAAAAACTGATGTAGGTGTCCAAGATAATTTGAATTGTTGGTAAATAAATCATATAGAAACAGTCAATGTATTTCGGGGAAAACGCCACTCTTTCATCTCAGCACAGGATAAAACCTGGATGGGCTCAAAGAAAATGGTTATAATATAAGGCCACTGTTTTCTCCAACTTGTCCATCCAAGTTTTATCCTGTGTTGAGCCCTCTTGTGAACTTCAAAGATGAATTGATCCAGAGTACTTGTAGCTACAGAGGTCAGTGGGGGGTTATTTTAAATTGTATTCACTGCTTGTAAAGAACGTGTACATTTTTGAATGTCCATAGCCTGGCCACAGTTCTACTTTAAGCTGTCCTTAGACAAGAGATGACAGTTACCTAATCTGGTTATTTGTGGCTAGATCATGTAAGGATCCCATGTCTAGAGGGCAGACAAATTCCTGTTGGCCAATTACACTCAGGGGAAACATCAATCTGACATAATGGAAAACAGGTACTGATTGGAATTGTTCCCAATTACTCTTCACTGACATAGTGCCAATTTGGTTACAGGATCTGTGTAACATGGGTGAGCCTGGCACAGCAGTCTCAGTATTACAGAAGACACTCTAAACAGCTTACGATGCCTGGCAACATCTGACAAAGGAGGTGGCTGGAAGATGTTCTGGCGGCAACGCAACTGAAGATGGGAAGGGCTCCAGGCTGGCGACAAAGGTGTGCAGTTCCCCCCACTGTCCCTCCTCCACTGGAACCTTTCCCTATGAAAGACACTCTGTCCCTAACTAGCAGGTTCCTGCCCTTGACCTATACTTCGCAAATGTGCACCAACTGCAGTGAGAGAGTGCTTATTAGCACTGCCTACACTTAAGATGGCTGCCAGGATCATCCAGGGCAGCAGCCTCCAGTCAGACACCTGCTCCCTTGATGACACCTTCAGATGCCTGAGAGGAACCAGAGTTCCTCCTGTCCTCTCTGCATGGCGGTAGCCGTCACAGCGCCACCTGTGCAGTGAGGCGCCATTACACCTGCCTACAGGCATTGAATTGTTACATTTGGCTGGTGATAATCCTGTGAGATGGAAGATACCTCGTAATATGGCTGTTTTGGGCTGGATTTGGTGACAATCCCATGCTTATGTATTCAGCAGATGCCTGTTGGCCAGCCACTCTTGTGGAGGGACAATTGATTGGATACGCTAAAAATAACGTGTCTAATTGCTTTTGGTTCCTTTTATATAAGCTCCTGGACACTTACCCCTCCTTCCCCCCTACAAGTAAAGCTCTCCTTGCACTTTTTATACATACCTTTTTTTAAAAGAGTTTTTGGTCAGTAAAATGACATCACAAGTCCTCATTGGTCTTCTGCTGCACAGTGCCAGGTTAATGACGTAATGTTGTAGTGCACTTATACTCTGAGCCCTGGCTGCATGATGACACTTACCTAGGGTGGGTCCATGACAGATTATAGATACCGGGAAATATACCGGGAAATATTCTAAAAGCTACAAATATATAAATATAAATATGTAACAAATGTACAATCCAGATCAATATTTACAATGCCCAATAACGACCAAAATTCATCTTCACTTACCTGACTGTAGGAAAATGAAATTGGATTGATTGATATAAGTCATTGCACTTAGCATTTCATCTCACCTTGTGTGTTATTGGGTAAGCCTGTGCCCAAGCAAGAAAAAGTATGATACGCATTAATGTCTCTAGATAATAGATACTGATCTGTAAAAATATCTCCCATGGACAAACGTGTTTATAAATGTATTCATAAGTGTGTCTTAGAAACGTGTCTGCATGGGCGATCACTCATCACTGTCTTACAGTATCCCTTTCCGTAGAACAAATCAAATACATAGTCAACTTTAATGTAATTACATGGTAAAATTTCCTTAGGAGGTGTGTGGCGGCTGCTAATAACGGTATAATTCACACGTCTTTCCCTGGCGACAATTGTCACTTCTGCGCGATAATTTACCTTGAGATTATGCTGGTGACATCACTCACCGTCCAGCGAGCGCTCTTTATCATCGAATGGACAGTTGGTGGCTAATGTGGGATGAGAACAAGACTGATTATTATCCTTTAAAGAAGAACTCTGACCTTGTGACAAAGCAGGATGTTGCAAATAATAGAGAGCTGCTGAAATCACTAAATATAACCAGTTAACAATCCAAGTCTGAACTCCAGCTACATTCACAGATATAATACATTACTGGGAGATGGCTGACTTACCAAAAGATTTGTATTTCTGTCCATCCGGCCTTGGGTTTTACACAGCTCTGCCACACAGCACAGTCCTGTCTAGCAGGGCAGGAGACCTGATTTTTTTTTTTTTTTGCCTGCTGCAGTTCACTAACAATTACAGGTCTTGTCCTTCCCCCAACCTGTGACTGTACAGTAAAAAGAAAAGCACCAGACCAATGGCCTCATCTCTCTCTCACCCTGCTCTATTCATTTATAATCATGTTTGTTAACACATGAAAACTGCAGCGCAGCTGATTGGCTCCTTATGCTGCTTTTCCCTCTCTAAGTCTGGGTTCTGCTGTACAGAAGCAGCAAGAGGCTGATACCAAAACAAATTTAGGTACTTAAATGTACTGCTAGCATTTAATAAAACACATTTATAGATGTATTAATGAATGCATATCTGCATTATTTGAGTATTTTTTATTTGTCTGGATTTCAACTTTAAAGATGAATTCCAGATGTGGATATTTTATATATACAATGGAACCTTGGTTAACGAGTAACGCGGTTAACAAGCGTTTTGAAAGACGAGCAACTTTTTAAAAAAAATCCTGTCTTGCAAAACGAGCAGAATTCAAGCTAATGTGGTGTGCAGTACCGCATTTGGCCAGAGGTGCGGGGGCGCCGGTGACACTAGGAACGGTTCGGAGCCATTCGGAAATACTCGTAATCCTCGGAAACACTCAGAAATACTCCGTTCCAGATTGTTTTTGAGCCTTTCCAAGGATTTCCGAGTTCAGCCGAGTTGTCCCCGAGTATTTCCAAGGCTCTCCGGCGCCCCCCCACCTCTGGCCACATGCGGTACTGCATGCAATAGAAGTCAATGCAGAACTAATTATCTTCTATGGGGAAACTCACTTTGATATGGGAGTGCTTTGGATTACAAGCATTCTCCTGGAATTTGCTCGTAATCCAAGGTTCCACTATAGTTTTTTGGTCAAGTTTGGACCAATGTAACTATATACAATACCTGGTGGATGCCCCTGAGAGCTGGAAATCATTGAAGTAGACACAGCTACACCAGTGATCTTCACTTTCTTCCGAGTCCCGTGCTGAGCGGCTGCCCTGCTGCATTCTGAACACAGGGGGTTAACAACTGGGCACAGATGCCATTCAGAACATGCTTAGTATTTCCTGAATAAATGCAAAGCTTTCTCTGATTGGACAAGGTGAAGGGGGGGGGGGGGGGCAGTGACGTCATGCTCCAGACCTTATCCAATCAGAGAAAGCTTTTCATTCAATTAACAAAATGCAAAGCATTCCCTGAATGGCGCCTATGCCTCCTGTGTTTAGAATGCAGCACACTGGCCGCTAAGCACAGGATCTGGAAGCAAGTGGAGATCACTGGAGTAGCGATGTTTACTACACTGATTTCCAGCTTCTAGAGGGATCTCACGGGTGGGGTATATGCATAGTAGCAATGGTCCAAGTTAGACTAATGTAACTATGTATAAAATATCCTTGCCTGGAATTCTTCTGTAACATAATTTATTTCAAAAGGATAGCAGGTAATATGCATTTCTGGAAAAAAACAACTAAAATTTGATTGGTGACTACCTCACTATATGCCACCACTTACACAAAGCAAGCAGGAGGGGATCCTATTGAATGATTGGAGCTCAGCTTTGATTTTATCCTGATTTAGACCTGCACAGCTTTCACATGCTTTAAAAGAGGAGGAATGGTTATGCATCCTAATTTCTTGAGTTTTTAGACATGGGGACCCACAAACAGTCTTTTCCATGAAAAATGTGGTTGGATTTAAAATGATCAGAAGGGTTATATTAGGATGTTTTTTTTTTGATTGTATCATTGTATCATTGTACCATTGTATCCATGGAGTCGCAGCGTTATCACCCAAGGCTACTCTCCTGATTTGGGATTCAGTTGAGTGTACCGGAAGTTACAATGACACGGGATTTCAAACTGGATCAACAGGTACTTGCAGCAATGTACTTAGGCTGAACATTTTCATCTGGAATTACCTTAACCACTTTAGCTCCAGGAAGTTTTACCCCCTTCATGACCAGGCCATTTTTTGCCTTTGTAGCTATTTAGCACTGAGCTTATTTAACTGGTAATTGCACGGTCATGTAACACTGTAACCAAACTAAATTTATATAATTTTTTTTCACACAAATAGAGCTTTCTTTTGGTGGTATTTGATCACCACTGTGTTTTTTTAATTTTTTAATATATAAATGAAAAAAAAAATATATTTTTTTTTTACTTTCTGCTATAAAACATATCCAAAAAAAAAAATGTAAAAAATCTATTTTTTTTTATACATTATGGCCAAAATGTATTCTGCTACATGTCTTTAGTAAGAAAAAAAACCCCAATAAGTTGATAATTACTGGTTTGCGTGAAGTTTAGAGTGTCTGCAAACTATAGTATATATATTGGAATTTTTATTTATTAATTTTATACTAGTAATGAGACTGCGATCTAACACTAACTGACACTAGGGGAGAACTGACTAACTGCCAAACTGCCACTGACATCACTAGTGACACTAATCACTAGTGACACTAATACAGTGATCACTGATAATGCTATACACTGTCACTGCACTTATGACACTGGCTGGGAAGGGGTTAACATCTACAGTGATCAAGGGGTTAAATGTGTGCTTAACAATGTGTAATGTGTGCTGCTTTTTTACTAAAGATCTCTTTGTTTCTTGTCCCTGCTTTGCAGGGATAAGAAACAGAGAGATTGTTCCCTCTGTACAGAGCTCTGTGTTGATTCTCAATATTGGGCTCTGGCATGTTATCGTACACAGCTGGCCAGCAGGTCCTTGCCATGAATCATTGGCTTGGACCTGCTGACAGACTTCCTCTGTGAACAATCACAGCAGGCGTTGGCAGTGGGGTGCACATGCGTACGCTCTAAACCCATGTTGGTTTTCCAGCATGCTTATTTGACAGAAGCCGGTCGTGAGATTGGCTTCTGTTGGACAGGCAGCTGTACACACGGACCGAAATTCAGCCGGTTTCTACTGTAACGGTTGATTGCTGCCAATACCCAGCCTAAGGGTTGTATTCCTCAAAACTTACCACCTCTATAAGGTTTTAGCAGGGGTTCCCAGAGACCTGAAAACTTTTTTTAAGGGTTCCTCAGGGATAAAAAGGTTGAAAAAGGCTGCTTTGGCCAATGATTAGATGCCTCAGTCACTGGCTATTAACTCTGTCCACTCTAAATCTTAATGCAAAAAATGCATTGGATACGTGCATTAATAACGCATGTCAACTCACAAAGGAAACACACTTTGACGCATGGCACCGCTACACCTCTACACACAAGTATAGATCTAAAGCAACCCTAAAATTTGGATCAGAACTATCCTTTTCTATAGAACCCATCCTTTTTTTTTTTTTTTTTTTTTTAATGCTGACACCTGCTTTGCACCACCCAGAATGAGTACGTAAATCTGTGGCCCCCATCCCACACTTTGGGAAACAGTGATGGATTACATAGACAAAGTGATATTCCACATTATGCCACAAGATGGCGCCATGACCTTGTATTTTTGGCCTCTGTAGCTAGCCACAGATAAGTCTTTAATATGCTGAAAAGAAACTTCTGCCTGATTACTGATCAAGAAATTAAAATGTGCTCGGCAAGAACACAACGTGACAGTGTTGAAAATGAACAATATGTCAGTCTGCAGTTAAATTCCTCGCTAATGTATACCAAATGGACACTCGCGTCTTTCAGAGCATCAATGAACAGTCATTTAAATATGCCAAACGGCTGCCGTAGATTGATGACATTTTCATTAAGCATTCTCTTAGAAAAGTGTTTGCCGCAAACAACAAAGAAATCTAACAGCCACAAATAACTCAATAAAGCAGCAAAAAAAAACATAAAAAAAAATTATAAGTAGACAAGATACATGAGGTCAGAGCGTTGGGTAAGATACATGTTTAAAGATGGATGACTGCTTTTTATGCTAATGAAAAGCGCTATTAAAAGGCCATAAACATTTCTAAAAAAGACATTGGAGTGATTAAAGGGTCAGTCCACCTTTAACGAATACCCTGCTGGATTTGTATATTTTCTGGGAACTCTAGCCATGAAATCTCAACACAATTCTCAGCTCCGCCCCACTGCATTTCCATTATGAAGGCTATTTGCTCTCCTTAATGAATTTATCAATTAGTTCACAAAGAGATGCTGGATGTTTCTCTCTTTTTAAAGCTGGACTCCAGGAAAATAGCTAAATTCATGGCAGCAAAACATACTGTATACCATCTTAGGCAAGCCAAAGACGACTTGATTTTCTTTTCTTCCACTTTGGGTGGAAGGAAAGAAAATCACTCGATTCCACCATTAACACAGTCAGTGTTGATGGGGGAATCCCTCCCAAGGAGCTATTATGTTCTGCGGGCAGAGAGCTCAGGGAGCCTTCCCGACCGGCAGAACACATTGAGGCTATATCCGCTGGCAGTAATCGCATGCAAAAATTAAGTAAGGGGAAATCTGCTAATGGGGACAACTGTTCCAGGCACAGTTGTCTAAGATGAGGGTGTCCCCATAATTTTGGGAAATTTCCCCTAACATCCTGTCATCTTGAAGGCCCTTCCTCCTTGCCGCTGCACATATGCTTTATATGGTCAGCAAGAGGCTGAAATTGTAAATAGCACACATATTTTGCCTGGTTTTTTTTTTATGGGTTGAACAAACCATAAGGCTGGGTTCACACTTGAGAACGCAGTGGCTCACAGCAGGAGGCCAGTGCGTCTCCATTCAACGTTTCAGGTCCGATTTCAGCCTGAAGTTTGGGCTGACTTTGGACCTGAAATGGACCAAAAGGCTCCCAGGGCTCCTGTACAATTTGCACCGGAGCCGCTGTGGAGATGTGTTAACCGTCTCCATAAAGAGCTGGTCACATTCTCCTGCTATGCGAAGAAAACCCACATCCAATTCGTAATAGTGTGAACCCAGCCTAAGTGCTTACATCAGGGGTAGTAATTTTGGATTTTAGAACTGAAACGCTCACCCAGATTCCACAATGTCGTGCCGGAGTAACCTATTAATAGGCAGCGCCTTGCTGTGTGGTAGGCAGGGAATGGGGTGTGGTTATGCAAATAGTGGCAATCAGAAACACAAACAGTGAATGTTATGTCAATATAACATACTTCCCAACATTCTGAGATGGAAATAAGGGACACCTATTAGCAAAAGTATGTAGGCATAGGACACATACCCTGCCACGCCCCTCATAAAGGAAAATTGTAAAAAAAAATTAATTGGTTAAATCCACAACTGCTTTTTAGCACTACTATTCCTTCATACTAGCTTTTGGAATTTACAAATGCAGAAATTTCGAAATTGCATGAAAGATTTAGCACTGGGAAACACTTTTTGAAAGATAAAAAGTGCATTTTATAAACAACCAGTGGCGGCCTGTCTATAGGGGGGCACAGGTGCCGCTCCCCCCCCCAATCCATGCGTCTGGCCCCCTAATCTACATGCAGGGTGCCGGACGCATGGATTTCAATGGGGGTTTTTTTTCTTGAAGCACAAGATTAAAGCCTGAGGCTCTAATTGGTTTGAAAAAGGGTGAGTTTGGGGAGCAGAGCACAGCACCCCCGAGCCCACCCACTTGTGTGACAATAGCAAATTAATTTTCGCTATTGTCTTCCTGATTCCCCTCCCGGTCAATCAGGAAGCAGTTCCTGAGACCTGATTGGCCAGAGAGTCTTAGGATTCCCGGCCAATCAGGTCTCAGTCAGGACCCACTTCCTGTTGAGCCTGGAGGAGAAGCGATGGTCCTAGAGCGAGGAGCTGCAGCTCGGATCCATTGCTGTCTGATCTGCCTCCTTCCTAAGGTCTGATCGCCGCCACATTTCCATCCGTCACCCACGGGGGATGGGGGGAAACTCGTTGTTTTGCCGCATATTATTTATATTTTTAAATATTGAGTACCAGCTGACACTGTATGCAACTATATGGATCAGACCCGAATGAGGGACAAATGAGGAGGAAAGAGGACAGAGGGACTGTTTTTCCGAATGAGGGACAGTCTTCGAAATCAGGGACAGCTGGGTGCTATGATATAATGTAAAATGTACACTTTTTAAATAAAATCTCTCTGTTATCATTATATACTTTATTCGAGATTCAGGGACATTATCACTGGGTCTCTGTGCTTCTCTATACAAGCAGGCAGATCATAGCCAGTAAAAGGGGCTGGCAGGGTGCTGTACATAGTCCCCTGAAAACATCACAGTACCCTGCCTTTCGCTAAAGCACCTGACAGAGTCTGCACACCTGCTGTGCCTGTTATGAGGGGATACCATCACCTCTGCTGGATTTTTTACTTATTTTATATAGTGGAGAATGTAGCAGGAAGAGCCGGAACACATAAAGCCAGGCAGGGACGCCCAAATCTCCCAGGTGGACAGGATCGGAGTCGAGAATTGTGGTAGGGAGATCTCACTATTGCAATATATCTCACCTACAGTGCCTTGCAAAAGTATTCACCCCCTTGGCTTTTTACCTATTTTGTTACATTACAGCCTTTAGTTTAATGTTTTTTTTTTAATCTGAATTATATGTGATCAGAACACAATAGTCTAAGTTGGTGAAGTAAAATTTGAAAAATATATACATGAAACTATTTTTCAGAAATAAAAAAATGATAATTGCCATGTATTCTATTTGTTATGAAGCCCATAAAAAGCTCTGGTGCAACCAATTACCTTCAGAAGTCACATAATTAGTGAAATGATGTCCACCTGTGTGCAATCTAAGACCCCATTCACACAGGGGCAACACGACTTGCAGGTCGCCTCAGCGAGGCAACCTGCAAACGACTGCCCGGGCGACTTGCAAAACGACTTCTGTATAGAAGTCTATGCAAGTTGCCCCAAGTCGCCCCCGAAGTCGTACAGGAACCTTTTTCTAAGTCGGAGCGACTTGCGTCGCTCCCCTTAGAACGGTTCCATAGCACAGAACGGGAGGCGACTTGTCAGGCGACTAGGTCGCCTGACAAGTCGTCCCTGTGTGAATGGGCTCTTAGTATCACATGATCTGTCATTACATATACACACCTATTGGAAAGACCAAGGAACTCACCAAACAATTAAGGGACAATGTTGTTGAGAAGTACAAGTCAGGGTTAGGTTATAAAAAAATATCCAAATCTTTGATGATCCCTAGGAGCACCATCAAATCTATCATAACCAAATGGAAAGAACATGGCACAACAGCAAACCTGTCAAGAGACGGCCGCACACCAAAACTCATGGACCAGGCAAGGAAGGCATTAATCAGAGAGGCAGCACAGAGACCTAAGGTAACCCTGGAGGAGCTGCAGAGTTCCACAGCAGAGACTGGAGTATCTGTACATAGGACCACAATAAGTCGTACGCTCCATAGAGTTGGGCTTTAACCCAACACATCACTCAAAGAACACGATCCCCACAGTGAAACATAGTGGTGGCAGTATCATGCTGTGGGGATGTTTTTCTGCAGTCGGGACTGGGAAACAGGTCAGAGTTGAGGGGAATGGTGCTAAATACAGGGATATTCTTGAGCAAAATCTGTACCACTCTGTGTGTGATTTGAGGCTAGGACGGAGGTTCACCTTCCAGCAGGACAATGACCCCAAACACACTGCTAAAGCAACACTTGAGTGGTTTAAGGGGAAACATGTAAATGTGTTGGAATAGCCTAGTCAAAGCCCAGACCTCAATCCAATAGAAAATCTGTGGTCAGACTTAAAGATTGCTGTTCACAAGGGCAAACCATCCAATTTGAAGGAGCTGGAGCAGTTTTGCAAGGAGGAATGGGCAAAATTCCAGTGGTAAGACGCGGCAAGCTCATAGAGACTTATCCAAAGCGAATTGGGGCTGTGATATCCGCAAAAGGTGGCTCTACAAAGTATTGACTTTAGGGGGGTGAATAGTTATGCACATTGACTTTTTCCTTTATTTTGTCCTATTTGTTGTTTGCTTCACAATAAAAAAAAAAAATCTTCAAAGTTGTGGGCATGTTCTGTAAATTAAATGATAAAAAAACGTAAACAATCCATGTTAATTCCAGGTTGTGAGGCAACAAAACACGAAAAATGCCAAGGGGGGTGAATACTTTTGCAAGGCACTGTATAACAACCATAATACTTTGGAGTGGGATGACCCTTTAATATGAATAATTTATATGTAAAGAGCAGTGAAAGTCTTGAGTAAAAGGTGGCATTTTCCCCATACTTTACAATCTGAAGTATTTCCAAAGAGTATATAGTGATAATATCGCTGCACAACGTATAACATATAAATGATAGAAAATTACAGTGCTGAGGTGTATTTTTTATGATGCTAATGAAATGCAGATCTTTATAAACTGTAATTGTGTTAACTGAATCTTACACCTAGCCAGAAGAATAGGTTGCATAATAATCCTTCTGCAAAAAGAAACAAATGTTTATCAACATGAATAGTACTGTTTAAAGAATTATAGGAAATCGAGCTTGAAAGTACTCTCCAGAAGGCACTGAATAAGTACACACAGCTTGGGGTGGGGTGGGGGCCAATTCTGAGCTTCTCTCTCTCTCCCAGCATTTTCCCAAGAGACCAGTCTGCTGATCCCCGCTGAGCAGACGGATGACAGGTCCGTGTCTGCTCCACTATGCAGAGCCGACACGGACACAGCCCCACTGTTCTCTATGGTCCGATGGAAATGGACCAACTGTCCGTTTCCATCCAACTGTCATCCAAACGGATCCGCCAGATGGATGGGGAATGGATCTATCATCAGTCTGTTTTTGGCAGAGAGAATTGGATGCCGGCGGGTTTTAGCGGGCACATGTACGCTGACGCCCACCGCTCCATGAAGAGCAATGGGTGCTCTGATCAGGTCCGCTGGAAAAACTGACCAGTGGACCTGATCGGACCACCCGTGTGAAACCAGCCAAAGTCTTCAGGCTGGCAAAGTGATGCTGCAAGGTCCTATTCCTCTCTGGGCGGTCCGCAGTGATGCAGACAGTGGCGCTGATGTGAGGATGTCAATGCCGTGCTCCTCGACATTACTCTGTGAGTGCAGGATGTCATGTCAGGATGTCACATCTTGTACTTACAGTATGTCCTCTGTTTTCTGGGATGAAAGATGCTGGGCATCATTCAACATAAATGACTGAGGACATCTAGTGGCTAAACGAGATTGCTATGAGAGAGAACATCAAAAAGGAGGTAAGAATTGCAGCCGGAGTTTTTTTTTTTTTTGGTTACCTGCTGGGAGACCTTTAAAAAAAGCCCAAAGTAGAGCAACAATATAAACATACCCCTGACCACTTCCTAAACCCAATATTCTATCTAAATGGAGAAAGGTAAAGAGGAATGAAGAGAAGGAAGTAGTGTAAGATGAGAAGGAAAGGAAAGAAGATAGAGAAGAAAGGTAAAAAGGCAAGGAGGAAATTAAGGAAGAAAAGAAAAAAGTTAAAGAAAGAAGGAAAGAAGGTATGGAGGTAAGGAAAATAGAAAAGGAGGGAATGAGAACAGGGGAAAAAAAAGGTATGGAGGTAAGGAAAGTAGATAAGGAGGGAAAGAAAGAGGGTAAAGGGGGATTAAGAAGCCACAGAAGGTATGAAGAGAAAGAAAAAAAGTAAATGATGGATGGAAAATAGGGAAGAAAAGAAGATAAAGAGGGGAGGAGAGAAGGTATGGAGGGAATGAAAGAAGGAAAATGGGGAAGATATGAAGGAAGCAATGAAGCTAAAAGGTGGAAGGAAAAAAGCTATAAAGTAAAAGAAAAAATAAATCATGGAGGGTAAAAAAAGGAAGAAAAGAAGTTAAAGAGAGACTAAGAGGAGAAGCTATGAAGGGAAGGTAAGGAGAAAGGAAGGATAAAAGATAAAGAACAAAGGAAAGCAGAAAATGTAAGAATGGAAGAAAATAATGAAGTAGAAAAAAGCGAGGAAGGATGGTAAAGAGGGAAGAAATTAAAGAAGACAAAGAGGGAAGGGAAGAAGAAAAGGAGCAAAGTTAGAAGGAAAGCACAGAAGTTAAATAGAGAATGAAAGACAGTAAGGAGAGAAGGAACGATGGTAAGGAGGAAAGGAAAGAAGAAAAAGAAGAAGAGTAAGGAGGAAAAGAAAGAAGGTTTTGCATAGTGTTAAAAACAGGTTTTCAGTAGGAACATAAATCTGTTGCCCCCACCAACACTCTTTATGAATTCCCCTGACAGTGTGCAGAGGTAGTTTGGAATATGCAGAGCATTCTAACAATACAGTGTTGAGGATCCAAATGTTGGATTACTGTGCCAGCACAGCAGGGATTTGTATAGATCTTGTGTGTTCCTCTCTGGACATCAATAGATGTGTCTGCATCCCAAACTAGCACTGACTAGGTGTAAAGTTCTCGCCCAGCCTTTGAGACAATCATGCTTACTGTATTCCAATCACCAAAATTCAGAAAAATGTAATAAGCCATAACTTATATCTCATACAGTGCACAATTAGAAAACTTCCTGCAAAAGCCTAGTTATGCAGAGATAAGATGTTATACATCTTAAAAAAAGCTATATTTATATATGCAGCGCCCAGCCACACCCACCCTAATGAATAGTCTAAAGCTGGCCATACATGATACAATTTTCTTGTTCAATTTTCTTGAGATTTACCTTCAACTATGTAGTACAAGGGCCTGCCTGATTGCATACAAAATTGATTTAGGTGTGACCTCATAATATATGGTTTTGGTAAATTTAAAGGAAAGTTGTAGAAGAAAATTGTATAATGTATGGCCAGCCTTAGCGAGTGGCAACTCACTTTGATCTCGAAGGTATAGAAATGCAGATCTGCAATCAAATCTTGGTCATATGTGAGAGGTCCCATCTATGGGGGGGGGGGATATGATCTGTGGTTTGCATCCAACCCCAGGAGCAGGAGAAATATTTTTTCCTTTCTTTTATTTTCAAAACTGTTTGTATATGTATGTCTCATGTTGTAACTTCTGTTTTTTTATAACTCTCTGTATTTTTTGTATGAACTGTTTGTGTAGGGATACTAAATATAAGACTAATAGGCTGTTTTTTGATTGCTCTAAACAATGCACAAATCTAAAGAGATATTTTGTGTATAGTTATTTTGTATCATCAGTGCCTATAAACTTGTAAATTACCGGCAATTTGTGCGAGATTGCATCATGTGGCTGCCCCTGCATGTTCTCTGTACTGCAACAGTTGGCTAACAGTGAACGAGATGACCAATCTGATTGCATGCAGATTAGTGTCAGTGTTTCGAAGTTATTGTATCTGTCATTGGCAGAGACAGATCTCATTACTAGCAACAGGGATGTGTCTGAGATGTGTGTGTGCGGGCAGTGGGAAAGTCGACCACATAAGGATCCCAGCTCACAGGATTGTTTGGGGAACTTCAGAAGTTGGGGGGGATTGCCTAGTTGCTACATAACCATTAGAGTACAAAGATTGTATACAAGGTTTGCATCTACCAGTGTGTGTCCAGCCAAACAGATTTTGGTAGAGTCTCCCTCTACTGGTGGATGGATGGTATGAGATTGAGAGCATGCATTTGCACTCTATAACTGTTATTTGCAATTCTATAAGAGGTATTGCCTTGTTTAGCTAGCCTGTAACTGCTAGTGAGAGCAGTGTATAGTATTTGTGACAGCTTGGATATAAGCGTGTATGTACGCTATAAACAAAAAAAGAGTGACAATTTTGAAAAAAACCCAATATTTTTAACTTTTTGCTACAATAAATATCCCAAATTAAAAAAACAAAAAACAAATGTTGTCCTCAGTGTAGGCCGATGTGTATTCTTCTACATATTTTTGGTAAAAAAAAAATCACAATAAGCGTATACTGATTGCACTGGTTTGCACAAAAGTTTTAGCGTCTACAAAATAGATGATAGATTTATGGCATTTTTATTATTTTTTTTTAGTAGTAATGGCGGCGATCTGCAATTTTTATCAGGACTGTGACATTGCAGCAATCAGATTGGACACTTTTGACACTATTTTGGGACCACTGACATTTATACAGCGATTAGTGCTTTAAATAGCCACTGATTACTGTATAAATGTCATTGGTAGGGAAGGGGTTAACACTAGGGGGCGATCAAGGGGTTAACTGTGTTCCCTGTGTGTGTTCTAACTGTAGGGGGGATGGGACTGACTAGGGAAAGAGACTGATCGGTGTTCCTATATACTCGATCTGTCTTCTCTCCCCTGACAGGACGTGGATGTGTGTGTTTACACAAACACACATCCCCGTTCCTGCTCTGTCAGGAGCGATCGCATGGGCTCCTCAGTGACACGGCAGGCCTAATCCCCTTAAAGCGGCTGCCGTACAACTACAGCGATTCGTGCAGGGGAGCTATTCTGCCGCCGTCAATCAACGGCAGGCGGTCTGGAAGCGGTTAATAAGACACGTGGCCATTCAATAAAATTAGAGGAAAAACTATTAGATAAGCACCTGAACGACCACAACATACAGGGCTATACAAAGTAATACTGACATATAATCACACACATAGGTTGGACTTGATGGACTTTCTGTCCTTTTTCAACCTCCTCTACTATGTATACTATGTAATTGCCCAGGCTGATGATTTTTGTCAGTCTTGAGCCTCCCACAATAATGGATAGTTTTGCTAAAACTGGTTTGTGGGTGGGGGGAGGCTGAGGCAAAATGCAAACATACAAAAAAAGTCTCTCTAACTTCAATCTGTATGTGACAGAAAGAATTATACACATTTTTTGCAGAAATTTTTTTGCATTTTTTGTTCACGACTTCTTTATATTTACTGAACAAAAGAAAAATATTCTGTATGTCAACTGCATGTGACTCTACTGAATGATATTCTAGGTATGTTTCAGACATTTCCAGGATGATCAGTCATGGATCACAGGCATTTACAGTACATCAATAAAAAAGAAGAAGAAGAAGAAAGACAAAGAATGTTAACCTGTTCAGCTTTTCTGGCATGTCCCATACAGGTAGGCATTTAAAGGGTCAAGACAGTGGCAGCCATGAGCTTGTTTTCACCTGCCCAATGCTATTCCACAGGGGGCAAATTACCCCCTTGACTGTACTTCTCCTCTGGATCACAGGAGTGCAGTTCATTCTGCGCTCATGTGACCTGTTTTCAGCAGACAGAGGGCTGAAGCCACAGAGCCAGTCCAGGCTTGGGCAAGAGTGCGACAATGAAGTCGGGATCCGCCCACATGCGTGGACTGGCCTCTCTGAGAGCCTGAGCCGGCTGCTCCCGCCCCCTCCACAGCCCAGTGCTCCAGTGACAGTCACCAGCTCTCTGCTCAGGGAGCTCTGAAAATCGAGTGATCAGTGTTTGCTGGGGACCGGTGCTACACCTACCTAGATAAGTATGTTTCTTAAAAAAAAAAAAAAGAACTCTTCTCTTTTAAGTAAAACAAACAAAATTAAAAAAATATTTAAAGAAATAAAAATAACCAAAATGTTTTTAACGCACAATGGCCCTACAAACACATATACAAACTCAAACAAGTATGGGTTGTTCTTTTATGATTAACTCTAGACTGATGAGCTGTGATGCACAGAAATGCTCAACAAGAAAAATTCCATTCATTCCTATGGCCCCTGTTCACATTTGAGAGTTTTGTCGCCTGAAGCAAATCACCTTTCACTCAAAAAAGTACATGAGTTACTTTTCAGGCAGATTTGAGCGTTTTTGTCTCCATAGACTGGAATAGGAACGCCTTGAAAAATGTGGCATCAGCATTTTTTCAAGCGTTTTGTTGCAAGATTTTCTGCTCAAACAGCAGCTCTCCGCCCCTTTTTCAGCAGCACTCCACACCTTTTAGTTGAAAAACGCCTATAATATTTGCAAATCTGCTAAAAAATGCTCAGAAACGCCTAGAAAAAAAATTTGCTCACCTAAGTGTGAATGTAGCCTAAAGGTATTTACAGTCTTGCCTTTTGATAAATTTGGGTACTCTTAATTTCCTGCTTTTTTGCAGGTGCATGCAGTTTTGGGGCATTTGGTATCTATTTACTCAACACAATCTCATCTTTTATTTTGCACAAAAAAAAATTGTGGATTATTTTGTGTTTGTGCGCTTTAAAATAAATTTTTATTTTAATTTTTACAAAAAATACAGATGTCATAAACAGTCGCGTAAATATTGTGCGCCAAAAAAATTGCAACTACCATCTGTGCATTCCATAGGTTTTCGGAAAATATTTAGTATTTGGATGGGGGGTTAAGTAATTTTGTAATTAAAAATGCAGACTTTAACATGTGTGCAAACAAATAAGAAAATGTTCCAGAAGAGAGGACCAAGATCTTAAAAAATTTTGTATTTTGCTATTCTTTTTTTATTTCATGACTTTAAATCTTTACATATCATTTTTTTTCTTAATAGCGATGTAGTGGCTGGCAGCTGGAACCAAAGTGCAGGAATCTAACACACCAAGAAGTGTTTAGTGCTAAAGAAAGGGAAGATTAGAGTCAGGGGCAGCAGGGCTGGTAGATATTTTATATATCGAGATATATCAAGATATATCTATCTATCTATCTATCTATCTATCTATCTATCTATCTATCTATCTATCTATCTTTGATTTTTTTAATTTTAGCAACAAAAGGCAATGACTAGAGTTGCGACAATCTAACAATCTATAACTCCACCAGGGGTTCTTCAGCAGCTAAATCAAGTTCTTTTTTTCCATTATTTCATATATAACACATACAGTTATTAGAGTACAATGTTCTTTGTAACAGCGGCCCTTTACTATTTATTGGACAACACATAGCTGGCATACCTCTATAATGTAAAGAGCTGCACAAACTGTTGACGCTATGTACAGTAAATCCTGTATAAGAATGATAATGGACATGGGTCCAGTCCATGATACTGAACTTTCCGTATTGCTGTCCTGTCCAGTCAACTGTATTTAAAGGGTTAATTATTTTCTAAATATAAGCAAGCCTAATTGAAGTGAAACGCATAAGTTGAGGGGCCAGGGGGTCCCCTCTAGCAGCAGCAAAGGGATGGCCAGGGACTCTCTTGGGCTTTGGCTTCCTCTCATCGTAGGATCCAGAGAGGGGAGCAATGGGTGTTGTCCTGTGGATGAACTTTCACCTTGCGAACTCTGCTCTTCTTTTATTGGAGACTTGAAAGAAGAGGGGGAATGGAGTTAAAAAAAAAAAAAAAAAAAAGAAGCAGAGAATAGAAAGGAGGAGGGCTTCCTAGGATTGTCACCGCCATTTCTTCTCTAGTGACCCCCTCCTCTCTTGCAGGCACAGACCCACACGTGAGATTTGTGAGAGTTCAAGCCAAAAGCATCACCTCCAGCACTGATGCAACCCTCATAGCCAGAGTTAATGGAATTAAAAGAGGGTGACGCTACATGCATAAAGCAAAACTGCTCTAAAAAAATACATCTAATGCTAGCAGGTCGAGCGGTAAGGAGCAGCTGTCTTTGTGTGAGTTTAATGATTTCAGAGAATTCACATCTAATACCCTAAGGCTGCTGCAGAACATCTTAGACCACAGATGTCAATCAGTGCTGTTGTTCAGAAACTGGGTACTTTAAAACAAAGCTTTCCAGCTTAAGTGATATTTATGTGATGCAAGAAGTTTTAAAACAGCGGACCGTTGTTGTTGAATTTATGCCTAGTCCATAACCATCACTTTAAGGAACTTTTAAAGAACAATTATGAACATCTCACAGGTCGGGAGCTGTCATCATACAGGGATGGAGGAGTATAATTATGAACCAGAGAGTGCCAATCATTCCACACTTTTTTGCTGCTGAACGCCCCCTGAAAAACGGATGTTTTACATAACATGAATCTAGAGAAGCCTTTCTCAACCAGGGTTCAGTGGAACCCTAGGGTTTCTCCAGAGGTTGCTAGGGGTTGCTTGAGCAGTGGGAAGATTGGCACTTCGCTGACCACCAGTGTAAGGGGGGCCTTCACCCATTGACCACCAATACAGGGGCAATTCTCCCACTGGTAACCAATGTAAAGAAGCACTTCATTGATCACCAATGAAAGGGGTCACTTCACTGACCACCAATGTAAAGGCCCACTACATATTTAATTTCTGCATTTCATTCCCTGCCAATATTATTAATAATATTGGCCTAAGGGACACAATCATCCCTCACTCTTCTATGAAGACTAATCAAAGCACTACTGTGTGTTGCTGCCACTATTGGCCAAAAACTGTAGCGGGTCCCTCTGCTCAAGTCTTTTCATGACGGGAAGATGTTTACAGTTAAAAGAAATATACCTTCTCACATCTGGGCAGCCTTAGACATCATGGCCTTCTCAGGGAACCACAAACCCAGTAGGTGGTACCTTAGTGGTTTTGGTGCTGGGAGCATGCGTGAAGGTACAAAAGAAAATCTCACAAGAGCAGTCTCAGCTTCACCCACTCTTCTTTATTTTATTTGTAGCAATAAAACAACATATACAATCAGCTAAAATTCATCTGGTCAACAACCGTTTCACTTTCTATCTGCATGCTTACTCAAGGCAACCGATGACCTATCGTTGGTCTGATGGATTTTAGCTGGTTTTAAAAGATAAGTTCACCTTTTATAAAAAAATAAATAAATGCACACCTTTTACAGGTTAAAAAAAATGTGCATTTTTTTTTTTTTTTTTACACTGGAGCCTGTAAAGCATTGCACCCATAATCAGCAGATCGTCGGTGCAATGCCTACAGACTCTCAGTACACTACCCTTACCTCTGATACAGGCAGGCAGTTACTGAATTGCAGGTAGAATCAATCAACTTTGAGAGTGATCACCAGTGCCCTTGCAGTTCATTGAGATCTACAAGCCATGGTGGGTGATGGTAGTTGTAATTCATTCATTCACAGAACTCTGTGAATGAATGACGTGGCCATGTGGGTTGAGCCCCGCACAGCCGAATTGTTTTTAAATTGTAACAGCGGATGAGGGGAGAAGATCCCCTGCTTCTGTCACAGGGAGTGAGGGATCGGGGGGTTGGGGGAGAGGATGCAGGAGCTGGAACATGTTATATGTTCCATCCTAAATACGGGTTGGAATGTGTAACATGTTCCAAAGGTGAAATTAGCCTTTAAAATATGGTAGTTTTTTTTACATAATACATAAAGAGGAGTGGGTGAAGCCAGGAGTGCCCTTTGTGAGATTTTCTTTTGTATCTTATACATGGAATAAATATAGAAGAGAGCACTGAGACCCTGTTTGCTACCTGGAAAAGATGAAAAGATACAGATTTGTGTATGGGGATCTCCTATGGCAACTTCTTTTTGTTGAACACGTGTGCAGCCTGAAGTTAACCAAACTGTTCATCTGTAACTTAGTGCCCCTAACACTAAAACAGCCCCTGCCTGAACCCTAAGGCCCCGTTCACACCTGAGCGATATTCTGCTTGAAGCTTGTAGCTCTAAAAACACTCAACAAGCCAAATTCCATTCATTTCAATGGCCCCCGTTCACATCTGAGCATTCTGTCGCCTGAAGCAAAAGACCTGAAGCTCAAAAAAGTACACAAGCTTCTTTTTGGCAGATTACAAGCGTTTTTGATCCCACAGACCTCAACAGAAACGTTTGACTTGAGCATTTTACGAGCGTTTTCTGCTCAAATATCAGTTCTCCACCCCTAATTTCTTCTCCCTCTCCTCCCACTAGTGCTTTCTATTGTCTAAACAAAAATGCCTGAAGCTGTAAAACGCTTCTAAAGCTTTTTACAAGCTTTAAATAAGCTTGTAAAAAGCTGCAAAAAAAGCTTAAAAAAAACACCAATAAATCGATATGCTCAGGTGGAAATGGAGCCTTAACCACCCAACATTTAACCCAAATCCCTAAGGCTCTATTTCCACTACTGCGAGTTGTTGTGCTACTTGACACACATGTCAAGTCGCATGACAAGTCAAAACTCATGTATTTCAATGACGCCGTTCTAATTGGTGCGACTCAAGTCGCAGTGACTCCAAAAAAGGTTCTTGCACTACTTTGTTCCTACTTCGGTGCGACTTGTTCTCACATGGCTTGCACCAGTCGCATGACATCGCAACACAAATCACATAGCAAAGTCACAGTGTAAATTGCGTGACTTTGGGGACGCAATAGTGGAAACATAGCCTAAAGTAGGCTCTTAGCCTATTCTCACTATGGACACTTAACCCCTAGCCAACATTTAACACTTAAAGGGTGAATCTGCTGAACAGTAATCTTTCAATGTTTGGTAGATGCTGGAGGGTTAACCATCAGAAAGTATCTTCTATCGCTTGCAGAATCTGGTGAGGTCCCTGCTTTAAGTTCCGGGGTCTGCACACCTGCTGTGCCCATTATGAGAGTTCTCACTCTGCCTCTTGGATTTTTATTTTTTTAGATATATTATGGAGAATTCAATAGGAGGAGTTGGAACACACAAACATCCCAAAACCCCAGGTTAACAGGAACAGAGATGGGAATTATTGCAGGGATATTTCACAGTCAAAGTATCCCAGACATAAGAATACAGCGCCTACCAGGCTCCACATGTAACAAAGAATTTAACTTTTGAGTGGAATGACTATTAAAACTAATATCTAAATCCCCTAATTCCTGACCACACACAGCAGTTTTCAGGCAATTTAATTGCGATACCAATAGAAAGGATCGGGGTAATCTACATTAACATTTTAGATCACTTCATGGTGTCTGCAAAAGTTGTTGGTGGTAGGTTCCATTCACATTTAGTTGTTTTTTTTTTGTAATTGAAAGCTGGTTACTGTTGCCTGAAAATTGCCAGAATAATGCCTGGTACACACGATAAAATTATTGGACGAAAGATCGTCTGTTTTTTTTTTTTTTTTTGCATGCTAATCTCATATCGAAGATGAAGAGGTTACTAAAGTCAGGTAAATTCTCGTACGACGGAATAAAAATTCAGAAGTGATGTAATGTGTTGTAGTGTAGTTTTTGGATTTTTGAAAGACAACTGTACTGATTACACGAAAATCGTACGAGAAAATTTTTCGTGCTTGTCCCATCGCATAATATCGGATGAACTGTCTTGATTGGCTCTGAAAAGCTGTGTACTAACCATCAGATTATCGTACGATTTTCTGAACTTGTGTACGGGCCATTAGACTTGATAACAAAACTTGTGGCTGGAAGTGCAAGCCGGGAGTTGAGGTCTCGACCAACAGTTACTATTCAGGCTGCTTCACCAACCAGGATTAGACCAGAGTTAAAAATTTTAACAAACACACCTATAACACCAAATAATGTATGACTCATGGAATTGTTCGGGGGGGCTCACAATGACAGCATACACAATCTGATGTTTTTACAGCACATTCTGAATCTTTCCCCCTGAACAATATCTTAGCAGATAATCAACATATTGAAATGTTGGAGGTAGGGTTGCAGCAAAACAGTTTTTTTTTTTAAGTACGGATACTTTCGGTCAAGTACAAATCCGAAATAAATAGTCTCAAATCGCACTGCAGAGAATCACACGCAGTTTCCCATACCGCTCCTGTGTGAACCCAGGCTGAAGTCACTATGACAGCCCTGGGTTCACAGGAGCGGTGGGGGAACCGCATGCAATTCGGACAGGAATTGCACTGCATTCCTGTTCAAATTGCATGCAATTCATTGCAGTGCGCTTTGAGCCTATTCCTTTTGTATGGGCTCAAATTGCACTGCAAAGGTATCAGAGAATTTGAACGAGTACGAGTGCTCAGTATTGGCCAGAGGTGGGGGACTCGAGTCACATGACTTGACTCAAGTCAGACTCGAGTCACCTGTTTGAGGACTTGCGACTTGCTTGACAAAATTAAATAAATGACTCGACTTGACTTGTCACTAATGACTTGCGACTTGACTTTGACTTGGGCTATTTGACTTGCAATGACTTGGCACCACCAGTCCTGTGTCTTGGCCTAGGCAAAAGCCGCCCCCCCCCACAAAAGAAAGCTCCCCCCGAGTCCCAGCTTCGGGGTAGATCAGTATTTTGACTTAATTTGTGACTTGACCAAAATAAATGACTTGACTTGACTTGCTTGACTTCTAGCAGGGACTCAACTTGACTTGCTTGCTTTTTGCCACATTAACTTGGGACTTGCTTGTGACTTGAAGGTTAAGACTTGAGACTTGCTTGTGACTTGCACATGTGTGACTTACTCCCATCACTGGTATTGGCACCAATACCGATATCAGTGCAACCTTAGCTGGAGGCAATCCATGGACAAACTGATATGACAATTTGTTACCAAGAATCTGTTCTTGTATGAACTCATCTCAGTGCTAGAGACCTAGAAGTCCTCAAGTGCCAATATTCTTGACTTATGCTAGCCAGGAAGCACTGCAACCATGCTAAAGATCCATTGAAACTAATCTGTGTTCTATAGGTCCTTGTAAAATGTCTGTAGAATATGGAAAGAATGAGAGCGCCACAACAATTCGATAAGTAAAGTAACTTTTCTTTTATATTAAACACAATAAAGGTGGAAAGTCAACACATATTTCGGTAGCTCACAACTTATCCTTCATCAGGGCTGGAAAATGAGATAATACAAGAGAGCTCATATAAAAATCAGATCTACAAACCAGAAATGTGATAGAGAGAGTTGTGAGCCCCTGAAATGCATTGGATTTCTCATAAATTTTATAAAAAACAAAACAAAAACCCTACTGGATATATCCAATTGCTCTTATTCTTTCAATACTCTACAGATTGTTTCATTCTTGGCAAGACAAGACATCTATTTGTCCATAAACAGTCTACTGACAACCCGGTAATACAAAGAGTGAGACCCTTTTAAGCCCTGCAGGGATAGTGTAAAGCTGATCATACAATGTGTTTTGGACAATCTGATGGATAACAAAACACAAAAGTTAGTTTACCATCACCCTGAGTAAACTATTGCCGTGTAGCCATAAAGGATTTGTTACCCCAACATTTCATATTCCTGATATGTGCCTGCTGTACCATGTACTTATATAAGAAAGTATCCCGTTCTCTTTGTATTGCTTCCTTTATGTGAAATCCCCGGTGTTCCTGTCAGTCCCCTTGCTTTCCTATTAAAGAACTGACCACACGAAGCAGGAGAGCACACCGTGGTCATTTCTCTAGCTCTGCTAGGAACTCAGTATACTCTCCTCCAATGATCAGCCTTGCCCTGACACGCCCCTGCTGTGCAACCATTCACTGGGAAACTCAGTGTGCTGCTGCTTCTCCCCCGCTCTTATGCAGCAGAGAACAAAGGGGATGTGATCACTTATAAAAAAGGGAAAAAGGTATTTATGTTTTTTTATATCTATACAAAAATGTTTTACCTTTCATTTCTATTTTAAACTGAATGGGTTGTTTTACAAGGTGATTTTTTACAATCACTTTAAGCTGGCAATACTCTGATTGAAACATGGCTGGTTCAGCAGGGACTGAGTGTGTGGCTGTCCCTGCTTAACAGAAGTTGATGATTTGATTTAGAGCCCTTTCACACTGAGGCAGTTTTCAGGCATTTTAGCGCTAGAAATAGGCTCTAAATAGCGCCTGAAAACCGCCTCCCATTCATTTCAGTGTGTCTTTTCACACTGGGGCAGTGCGCTTGTGGGACATTAGAAAAAGTCCTGCAAGCAGCATCTTTGGGGTGGTTTGGGAGCGCTGTATTTAGCTCCCAAAACACCCTGCCCATTGGAATGAATGGGCAGTGCTTCCAAAGTGCCTGATAAGTGCTTCAGAAGCGAAGCAACACGGGCGCTTTTACCCCCTTCTTTAGGGTTAAAAGCGCCCCGCTACCGGCCAAAAAGCGCCACTTAAACAGCGGTAAATCGCCACTAAAATGGGTGGCGCTTTAGCGCTATTGCGGCCCCTGTCTGAAAGGGGTCTTACTTCTATCAACGAGGCATGCTGGAAAACTTTTCTTGATTGGCAGCTGCAGCCACTGATCAATGTATCCTTATAGCAGCGGGTCCTGCTGTCAGAATGCCAAGTCCCAGCAGGGGGGATTACTCCAGCTACCTCCTTTTTGTGGATGGCGTAGTCTTTGTTTTTTTATTGTTTAGCCCCCTGCCTGAATGAAAAAAAAAATAGCTGTCTATAGCCAACTTAAAGTGGTCCTAAAGGCAGAAGGTTTTTTTTTCAGCCTTCTGTGTAAAGCTCCCCCCCCCACCGTATACTTACCTGAGCCCGATCTAGAGCTGTGCCCAAGAGCAGTGTCTCTCTCCCTCCTTACTTGGCACATTGACAGCAGTGGGAGCCATTGGATCCTGCTACTGTCAATCAAAGCCTGTGACGATGGAGTAAAGGGCGTGAAGAGTCGTGCTGTGTCTATAGACGCATACAGAATGGCTCGGGATTGAGCCTGCAGGTGTGCCACCATAGAAAGTGGCTTCCTATGGTGGCACACTGAGAATAGGAGGTGCCAGGAGTAAGGGCGGACTGACCATTCGGGCACTCGGGCACTGCCCGAGGGCCCCATGCCACTAAGGGGCCCCATCAGAGTTGCCAGCCTCAATAAAACCAGGGACAGTATGTAAAAATCTGTGTTTTTTAAAAAAAAGATTATAGCTGCCCCGCCTCTCCAGTACCTTTTCAGTGTGTGTATGTGTATTCTGTGTGTGTATATTGTGTGTGTATACTCTATGTGTGTGTGTGTGTGTGTGTGTGTGTGTATACTGTGTGGCCCCATAATCTTTTGCCTGGGGGCCCCATAATCTCCTATTGCCTGGGGTCCCCATAATCTCCTATTGCCCGGGGGCCCCATAATCTCCTATTGCCCGGGGGCCCCATGAGTTGTCAGTCCGCCCCTGGCCAGGAGCGCCGGTGGGGGACCCCAGAAAAGAAGGACTGCTCTGTGGTCCAGGTAAGAATTACATGTTTATTATAAAAAATAAATTAAAATAAATTATACACATTATGCAATTTTTGTTGTTTAATTTCCTTTAGATTTACCTTCAACTATGTAGTGCAAGGGCCTGCCTGATTGCATACAATTTCAAAATGTTTAGGTCTGAAAAATGTTATGGTTTTGGTAAATCTAAAGGAAAGTTGTACAAGAAAATTGTACAGTGTGTAGCCAGCTTAAGGGTTATAATCTTTTGTAAATCACTTTAAGGCCTCATGTACACTGCTGCTGGTAAAAGGACGTTTAGGAGCAGTTGGGCATTTTTTTGCTCCTGAACTCTCCTCTATGTTTTCTTATCTGTTCGTGTACAGAGGGTCATTTATAGTCAGTTCTAGGCAGTTGAGTTTAGAGGGTTTTTTTTGGAACGCAAAAAAATGGGTTCAGAAGCTGAGTTTAGAGGCATTTCAAGCGCCAAACGCTTCAAAATGTGGCTAAACGCGGTAACTCACGTTTAGCCACGTTTCGTTTACAGGCGTTTTTCATTATTTGGCTATTTAGAAAAACGTGGCAAACCGTGGGAAAAAGACGTTAAATGCGGCATGTAAAAGCAGCAAAACGGACATTTTAACAACTTTAAGACTGGGCCTCCTTTTTAGATGTGGTGTTTACAAGTTAAAAACATTTTTTTTTGCTAGAAAATTACTTAGAACCCCCAAACATTATACATTTTTTTATAACACCCTAGAGAATAAAATGGCGATCGTTGCAATACTTTCTGTCACACCGCATTTGCGCAGCGGTCTTACGAGCACACTTTTAATTAGTTTTATATTGTGAAAGATAATGTTACGCCGAGTAAATTGATACCCAACATGTCATGCTTCAAAATTGTGCCCGCTCGTGGAATGGCGACAAACTTTTACCCTTAAAAATCTCCATAGGCGACGTTTAAAAAATTCTACTGGTTGCATGTTTTACAGAGGAGGTCTAGGGCTAGAATTTTTTTGCTCTCGCTCTACCGATCGCGGCGATACCTCACATGTGTAGTTTGAACACTGTTTTTATATGCAGGCGCTACTCACGCATACGTTCGCTTCTGCACGTGAGCTCATCGGGGCGGGGCACGTTTAAAAAAATCTTTTTTTTTTATTATTTATTTTACCTTTTATTTTTACACTGTTTTAAAAAAAAAATTGTCACTTTTATTCCTATTACAAGGAATGTAAACATCCAGGACCTCTTAAATATAAGATTTGGGGTGAAAAAGACCTCAGATCTCATATTTGGACTTAAATGCAATTAAAAAAAAAAACAAAACAAAAAAAAAAAATTTTTGTCATTTTGAAAAAATGATAACAAAAAAATATGCCTTTAGGACGTATGGGTGGAAGTGACGTTTTGACGTTGCTTCCGCCCAGCAATTGTATGGAGACGGGTGGGGGCCATCTTACCCTCACTCCTCTCCATGCACAGCAAGTGAGAGGACGCGATCGCCTCTGCCGCTGCCGACGGCTCTGGTAAGCGGAGGAGGGCACCAGATCGCGGCAGGATAAAAGTGATCTTGTAACGAATCCGCCGCAGAGACCACTTTTATCTTGTAGCGGACCACCCGCTGAAAACGAGGATACTGGGGATATGGCAGCTAGGTGCTGCGATAACAACTATATTCTCGTTCAAACAGGCGCCGTATAACGACAGCGGGCGGTCCGTAAGTGGTTAAACGTAGGTTACTATCTGTCAACAAGAAGATTTGAACCAAAATACTGCAAGCAATCACCATTCTAAAATCAAGCCATCCTTGCCATTCCAATTGTGCCTGCTAGCACATTTCAAAGACGCCGCTCTGAACGATCGTATGCATTCATATCCGTGAATGATGGTCTGCCAACAATCCCACATCACTGGGAAATCAGCAGGACATCTACTATTCAGTCATTACAGTAGACACACCTACAGCCCTAAAAAGCAATTGGGCCATTGTCACCTTTCCAATCTTGCCTGCTAGCACGTTTCAAAAGACGTCACTCTGTATGATCATTCATATCCCAAGAACGGTCGTCTGGTGACAATCCCACTTCGCTGTAACATCAGCACAACATCTGGTTTTTTAACAGTTGTTACAGTAAATGAACTGACTGTTGTCTGACTTTTGGGCAACTTTACTGCTTCACTCCCTGCAAGCCAGGCAATTCAACAGAAATGTTTATTTGCCGTGGGCAACTGTTCCTGTTTAGTCAATGAAGACTGAGGCCCCATTCACTCCTGAGCGTTTTGTAGCACATTTTGTAGGCTCAACATCCAAAATCCTTTGTATTTCAAAGGTGACTGTTCATGTGAGCTCTGCTTTAGCTTGAGGCCTGATGCTCCAAAACAGCTCTCAAAATTTTCAATCACCTGCTCTCATTAGGCGAGTGGAAATAAGAGGGTGAGTGTGGAACCGCTTCGGGGGGGCGGGGGGTGGGCGGCCTTCACCCCCTGTCATTCTCTTAGCAGGGCCTGGCATACAGCAGAACAAATTGGAAGGAATAAAGAACTAGATGAGGTGGGGACAGGGAGGGGAGTTGGGTGGGAGCTGCCAAAGTTTACTTTTCCTATTAACGAGCTGGTGATTGGTTGCTCGGATCGCCTACCAACCAGCTTGCGGATAGAAAAAGTTGACTTTAGCAGCTCCCTCTCCCCTGACCAGTGCTGTGCTTTGCTGTAAGTCTCTCTGCATCCTACAGTCCCTTTCACACGGACGCCTCCGTGGAGCGGAATACACTTGCTCACCGGGGGGATCGCTCTGCCGATCCCTGCTGAGCAGGCGCATGACAGGTCCGTCTTAACTCACTATGCAGAGCAGAGACAGACACAGTCCCACTCTCCTCTATAGGGAAATCGGGTGAAAACAGCACACCAGTCCGTTTTCATCCAATCATATCCGATCTGCCAGACGGATGGAAAATAGGACCACCATTCGTCTGGATTTTGCGGTTAGGATCGGATAGCGGTGGATATCAGCGGACATGTCACTGCTGACATCCGCTGCTCCATGTGGCAGACTGGAGGGTCTGATTAGGTCCGCCCAAAAAACTGACAGGTGGACCTGATTGGACAGTCCTTGTGAAAGGGCTCTAAATCAGTGAAGGTGTCATTCATTGGTTTTAAATTTTTTAATGCTATATGTAATATAGCATTAAAATATTTACTTAATAAGGCAGTAATGATGTGTACAGTGCCTATAGTAGCCAGTCATATTTTATCTTTATTTTATTTATCACAGTCAGATCAATCAAATATACTTTATGTTAATATTGTAAAGTTGTCGTTAATATTTATTTTTGTAACTTAATTCTGCATAAAACATTTAACAATGTCATTTCATGAGATAATTTACGAGGGCGTAATTTAGGGGCGGGAATTAGGGGAGGGACTGGGTTGGGCAGAATTAGGGGAGGGACAGGGTTGGGCGGGGCAACTGGTGGCAAGTAACTTTTAAGGTCTGGCTAGTAGCTCAGGACCTCAAATTTTGCTCTAAAAGCTACTTTTGATGCAGAATTGGGAGCTTTTGGCCCTAAAGACTACAATATGAATGCCTGAAAATGCATGAATCTTGTATGTGCGAAAATAACATGAAAATGCTAAAAAAGAATATGCCTGAAAATCACACTGCTCAGGTGTGAATGCAACCTGAAGGGCTTTTCAGACCGGACGATTTTACATCTATTATCAAGAAGCTGTGAACCAAATTGCTTTAAAGCACAAGCAATCACCATGTGACGATCAAGCCACTGCCCCTATTCCGATTGTGCTTTCTAGCACGTTTCAAAGATGTTGCTCTGTGTGGCCGTACGTATTCATATCCAATGAATGGTCATCGACCAACAATTCTGCCTCACTGAAACATCAGCACGATGCATGAGCATCTCCCTCTTAGTCGTTACGGTAGATGAACCAATCACCATAAGGCACAAGAAATCACCATGCAACAATTGAGTCACTCTCGCCATTCCGATCGTGCCTGCTGACATGTTTTAAAAACACTGCCCTGTATGATTGTATAGCTTCATATCCCATGAAAGGGCAATGATTTTCCTTCTGCGCTTGAACATCAGCACAATCTCTGTCTCTTAGTTGTTACAGTAGACAAACACACTGCCATGAAGTGTAAAGCGATCACCATGCGACAATTGATCCATCCTCGCAGTCCTGCTAGCACATTTTAAAGACGTTGTCCTGTTCGATCGTACGCAATCATATCCTGTGAATGCCCAATAATCTTCCCTAGAATATCAGCACTGTTGATTAAGCCATCCTTGCCATTCTTCTAGCGCATTTCAAAGATATTGCCCTGTACAATTGTGTGCCTTTATATCCCATGAATGGGCAATGATTTTACCACCTTGCTGGAACATCAAAATTATGTCTTTTAGTCATTACAGTAAACAAACTGACTACTGTAAAGTGCATTCGAACACCGTGGGACAATTGAACCATCCTCACCATTCTGCTATCATGTTATAAAGATGTCGCCCTGTATAATTGTACACCTTAATAATGGACAATGACCCCCCCCCCCCCGAATATCAATCTACCAATCCCAACCAAGGGAATACCATGCGACAATTGACCCATTCTGCTAGAACTTTTTAAAGACCTGTATGATCGCACGCCTTCATATCTCGTGAACAGGCAAAGGAGGTTATTTACGAAAGGCAAATCCAATTTGCACTGCAAGTGCACTTGGTAGTGCAGTCGCTCTAAATCTAAGGGGTAGATCTGAAATGAGTGGAAGCTCTGCTGATTTTATCATCCAATCATGTGCAAGCTAAAATGCTGTTTTTTATTTTACTTGCATGTCCCCTTCGGATCTACAGCGACTTTACTTCCAAGTGCACTTGCAGTGCAAAGTGGATTTGCCTTTAGTAAATAACCCCCAATGTGTTTTACCACCTTACTGGAACATCCTCATGCCGTCTGCCTCTTATTTGGTACCGCAAACTAACTGACTGCTGTAAAGTGCAAGCATTGGCAACTGCTGTAAAGTGCAAACAATCACCATGCAACAATCGAGCCTCCATTCTGCTCGTGGCTGCTAGCATGTTTTAAAGATGTTGGCCTATACAATTGTAGACAATCATGTCCTAGGTACTGACTTTCCCCCCGAACATCAGTACGACACCTGCCTCCTTACAGCAAAATGAACTGATAACTGCTACGTAAAGCACAAGAGATACTTTTTTTTCCCCTCAGTGTATCTGATCCCCTGCTGATTTTGTACGTTTGCCCACTGACAAAGAAATGATCAGTTTATAATTTTATTGGTAGGTTTATTTTAACAGCAAGAGACAGAATAACAATAAAAATATCCAGAAAAACGCATTTCACAAAAGTTGTAAATTGATTTGCATTTTAATGAGTGAAATACGGTAAGTATTTGACGTGACTTTGTACTTGGTGGCAAAACCCTTGTTGGCAATCACAGAAGGTGGACATTTCTTGTAGTTGGCCACCAGGTTTACACACATCTCAGGAGGGATTTTGTCAAAGTCAAAGTCATTAAGGTTTCGAGGCTGATGTTTGGTAACTCGACCTTCAGCTCCCTTCACATGTTTTCTATGGGATTAAGGTCTGCAGACTGGCTAGGCCACGCCATGACCCTAGTGTGCTTCTTCTTGAGCCACTCTTTTGTTGCTTCTGCCATGTGTTTTGGGTCATTATCATGCTGGAATACCCATCCACGACCCATTTTTTAATGCCCTGGCTGAGGGAAAAGAGGTTCTCACCCAAGATTTGATCGTAACAGGCCCCTTCCATTGTCCCTTTGATGTGGTGAAGTTGTCCTGTCCCCTTAGCAGAAAAACACCCCCAAAGCATAATGTTTCCACCTCCATGTTTGTTGGTGGGGATGGTGTTCTTGGGGTCATAGACAGCATTCCTCCTCCTCCAAACATGGCGAGTTAAGTTGATGCCAAGGAGCTTGATTTTGGTCTCATCTGACCACAACACTTTCACCCAGATCTCCTCTGAATCATTCAGATGTTCATTAGCAAACTTCAAACGGGCTTGTACATGTGCTTTCTTGAGCAAGGGGACTTTGTGGGCACTGCAGGATTTCAGTCCTTCACGGTGTAGTTTTCTTGGTGACTATGGTCCCAGCTGCCTTGAGATCATTGACAAGATTCTCCCATGTAGTTCTGGGCGGACTCGTCACCGTTCTCATGATCAGTGAAACTCCACGAGGTGAGATCTTGCATGGAGCCCCAGACCGAGGGAGATTGACAGTTATTTTGGGTTTCTTCCATTTGCTTATAATGGCACCAACTGTGGTCACCCTCTCACCAAGCTGCTTGGCGAGGGTCTTGTAGCCCATTCCATCCTTGTGTAGGTCTACAATCTTCTCCCTGACATCCTTGGACAGTTATTTGGTCTTGGCCATGGTGGAGAGATTGAAATCTGATTGATTGCTTTTGTGGACAGGTGTCTTTTATACAGGTAACAAGCTGAGATTAGGAGCACTCCCTTTAAGAGAGCGCTCCTAATCTCAGCTTGTTACTTCTATAGAAGACACCTGGCAGCCAGAAATCTTGCTGATTGATAGGGAATCAAATACTTATTCTACTCATTAAAATGCAAATCAATTTATAACTTTTTTGAAATGTGTTTTTCTGGATTTTTTTGTTGTTATTCTGTCTCTCACTGTTAAAATAAACCTACCATTAAAATTATAGACTGATCATTTATTTGTCAGGTTACAAATGTACAAAAGCAGCAGGGGATCAAATACTTTTTTCCCCTCACTGTAACCATGACAATTGACCCTTCTTTGCTATTCTACTAGCATGAATTAAAGACGCTGCCCCGTACGATCGTATGCAATCATATCCTGGGAGTGATTTTCTCTGAAATATCAGCTCTGCAATTTGCTCTTTATCAGTTAATACAGTAAAAGAACCAACTGCTGTAAAGTCCAAGCGATCACCATGTGACAATTGACACCCTTTCCAATGTGATTATGGCTGAGAACACGTATTAAGAAAGTCACCCAGTATAATCATACGTATTGCTATCTGGTCAATTATGCCCCCCAACCCCAACATCAGTATGACATCTGCCTCCTTACCAGTCATTACAACTAACAAAACTGAGTGCCATAGAGTGCAAGAAATCACCATGTGACAACTGACCCATCCTTGTCATTCTGCTAGCACTTATTAAAGACTTCGCCCTGTACGATCGTACGCAATCATATTCCATAAATGCGCAGTGATTTTCGCTGGAATGTCAGCACTACATCTTCCTCTTTACAAGTTGTTACTGTAGAAGGACCAACCGCTATAAAGTGTAAATGATCACCATGTGACAATTGAGCCATCCTCGCCTAGCCAATCATCTGTGCTAGATTATTTTAAAAATGTCGCCCTGTACTATTGTGCACATTCATATCTGGTTAATTTATCCCACCCCCCCCAAAAAAAAAATCAGCACGATGTCTGCCTCCTCACCAGTCATTACAGCTAATGAATTGACTGCCGTAAAGCGCAAGTGATCACAATTTGACAATTAGTCCACCCATGCCTTTCTACCTGTACCCATTTGCAAGGTGCCGCCCTGTACGTTCGTATGCATTCATATCCTGTGAATGGGCAATGTTTTTACAACCTCGCTGGAATATTAGGCTTCATTCCCATGAGGCAGATCCACTGCCACGGAGTCCGCCAGCTCAGCGGGAGATCTCTCCGTTGATCTTCACTGAGCCGGTGGATGACAGGTCCCTCTCTGCTCACTGAGCGGGGAGGGGCTTGTCGAGAGCCGCTGGTTGCTATGGAGAGATCGGACGAAAATGGACAGCATGTCTGTTTTCATCAGATCTCACCTGATCCGATAGGGACAGATGTGAACGTAGGGCCATGCGTCTGATTTTAGCGGATCGGATGTCAGCGGACATGTCACCTCTGACATCTGTCGCTCCATAGGCTAACATGGAGTGCCCGTTCAGGTCCGCCAACAAAACTGACAGGCGGACCTGATCAATCTGACAGTGTGAAAGTGGCCTAAGTGGGATGGCCGCCTCTTACAGTAAACATATAGACCGCAGTAGAGCACAAGCGATCATCAACTAACATCCTCAGGCTTCATGTACACGGGACGTTTTTACAACCTCTCCTGAATGATTTAACTTGACAGATAGTAACCCACGTTTAAAACATCCATCTTGCTGCATTTACATGCTGCGTTTGCATTTTAAAAGCGTTTTTTTTTTTTTTCAAAATAGCCAAAAATGAAAAACGCCTGTAAACGAAACGCGGCTGGACGCGAGTTACCAGGTTTAGAAGCGTTTGGCGCTTGAACTGCCTCTAAACTTATCTTCTGAACTAATTTTTTTGATTTCCAAAAAATGCCTTTAAACTCAACTGCCTAGAAATGATCCTGTGTACATGTACTGATAAGATAACATAGAGGAGAGATTGGGGATCCGGTGTACATGTACTGATAAGATAACAGAGGCGAGATTGGGGATCCGGTGTACATGTACTGATAAGATAACATGGAGGAGAGATTGGGGATCCAGTGTACATGTACTGATAAGATAACAGAGGAGAGATTGGGGATCCTGTGTACATGTACTGATAAGATAACATAGAGGAGAGATTGGGGATCCTGTGTACATGTACTGATAAGATAACATAGAGGAGAGATTGGGGATCCTGTGTACATGTACTGATAAGTAGGGATGAGCCGAACACCCCCCTGTTCGATTCGCACCAGAACATGCGACAGGAAAAAAGTTCGCTTGAACACGCGAACACCGTTAAAGTCTATGGGACACGAACATGAATAATCAAAAGTGCTAATTTTAAAGGCTTATATGCAAGTTATTGTCATAAAAAGTGTTTGGGGACCCGGGTCCTGCCCCAGGGGACATGGATCAATGCAAAAAAAAGTTTTAAAAACGGCCGTTTTTTCAGGAGCAGTGATTTTAATAATGCTTAAATTCAAACAATAAAAGTGTAATATCCCTTTAAATTTCGTACCTGGGGGGTGTCTATAGTATGCCTGTAAAGGGGCGCATGTTTCCTGTGTTTAGAACAGTCTGACAGCAAAATGACATTTGGAAGGAAAAAACCCATTTAAAACTACCTGCATTGCCGACAATACACATAGAAGTTCATTGATAAAAACGGCATGGGAATTCCCCACAGGGAAACCCGAACCAAAATTAAAAAAAAAAAATGACGTGGGAGTCCCCCTAAATTCCATACCAGGCCTTTCAGGTCTGGTATGGATATTAAGGGGAACCCTGGCCAAAAAAAAATGACGTGGGGTTCCCCCTAAATTCCATACCAGACCCTTCAGGTCTGGTATGGATTTTAAGGGGAACCCCGCGCAAAAAAAAAACGGAGTGGGGTCCCCCCAAAAATCAATACTAGACCCTTATCCGAGCACGCAACCTGGCAGGCCGCAGGAAAAGAGGGGGGGGACGAGAGTGCGGCCCCCCCCTCCTGAACCGTACCAGGCCACATGCCCTCAACATTGGGAGGGTGCTTTGGTGTAGCCCCCCAAAACACCTTGTCCCCATGTTGATGAGGACAAGGGCCTTATCCCCACAACCCTGGCCGGTGGTTGTGGGGGTCTGCGGGCGGGGGGCTTATCGGAATCTGGAAGCCCCCTTTAACAAGGGGACCCCCAGATCCCGGCCCCCCCCCGTGTGAAATGGTAAGGGGGTACTTACCCCTACCATTTCACTAAAAAACTGTCAAAAATGTTAAAAATGATAAGAGACAGTTTTTGACAATTCCTTTATTTAAATGCTTCTTCTTTCTTCCTTCATCTTCTTATTCTTCTGGTTCTTCCTCCGGCGTTCTCGTCCAGCATCTCCTCCGTGGCGTCTTCTATCTTCTTCTCCGCACCCATGGCATGGGGGGAGGCTCCCGCTCTTCTCTTCATCCTCTTCTCTTCTTCCTTCTTCTCTTCTTCGTTTTCTTCTCCGGGCCACTCCGCACCCATGCTGGCATGGAGGGAGGCTCCCGCTGTGTGACGGCGTCTCCTCGTCTGACGGTTCTTAAATAACGGGGGGCGGGGCCACCCGGTGACCCCGCCCCCCTCTGACGCACGGTGACTTGACGGGACTTCCCTGTGACGTCACGGGGAATGCCACAGGGAAGTCCCGTCATGTCCCGTGTGTCAGAGGGGGCGGGGTCACCGGGTGGCCCCGCCCCCCGTTATTTAAGAACCGTCAAACAAGGAGACGCCGTCACACAGCGGGAGCCTCCCTCCATGCCAGCATGGATGCGGAGCGGCCCGGAGAAGAAAATGAAGAAGAGAAGAAGGAAGAAGAGAAGAGGATGAAGAAGAAGATGAAGAGAAGAGCGGGAGCCTCCCCCCATGCCATGGGTGCGGAGCGGCCCGAGGAGAAGAAGACAGAAGACGCCGCGGAGGAGATGCTGGACGAGAACGCCGGAGGAAGAACCAGAAGAACCAGAAGAAGAAGAAGATGAAGGAAGATAGAAGAAAGAAGAAGCATTTAAATAAAGGAATTGTCAAAAACGGTCTCTTGTCATTTTTAACAATTTTGACAGTTTTTTAGTGAAAGGGTAGGGGTAAGTACCCCCTTACCATTTCACACGGGGGGGGGGGGCCGGGATCTGGGGGTCCCCTTGTTAAAGGGGGCTTCCAGATTCTGATAAGCCCCCCGCCCGCAGACCCCCACAACCACCGGCCAGGGTTGTGGGGATGAGGCCCTTGTCCTCATCAACATGGGGACAAGGTGTTTTGGGGGGCTACCCCAAAGCACACTCCCAATGTTGAGGGCATGTGGCCTGGTACGGTTCAGGAGGGGGGGCGCACTCTCATCCCCCCCTCTTTTCCTGCGGCCTGCCAGGTTGCGTGCTCGGATAAGGGTCTGGTATGGATTTTTGGGGGGACCCCACGCCGTTTTTTTTTTTTTCTTTGGCGCGGGGTTCCCCTTAAAATCCATACCAGACCTGAAGGGTCTGGTATGGAATTTAGGGGGAACCCCACGTCATTTTTTTTTTTTTAATTTTGGCCGGGGTTCCCCTTAATATCCATACCAGACCTGAAGGGCCTGGTATGGAATTTAGGGGGACTCCCACGTCATTTTTTTTTTTAAATATTGGTTCGGGGTTTCCCTGTGGGGAATTCCCATGCCGTTTTTATAAATTAACTTCTATGTGTATTGTCGGCAATGCAATAGCCGCGAGTAGTTTTAAATGGGTTTTTTCCTTCCAAATGTCAGACTGTTCTAAACACGGGAAACATGCGCCCCTTTACAGGCATACTATAGACACCCCCCAGGTACGAAATTTAAAGGGATATTACACTTTTATTGTTTGACTTTAAGCATTATTAAAATCACTGCTCCTGAAAAAACGGCCGTTTTTAAAACTTTTTTTTGCATTGATTCATGTCCCCTGGGGCAGGACCCGGGTCCCCAAACACTTTTTATGACAATAACTTGCATATAAGCCTTTAAAATTAGCACTTTTGATTTCTCCCATAGACTTTGAAAGGGTGTTCTGCGGCATTCGAATTTGCCGCAAACACCCCAAATTGTTCGCTGTTCGGCGAACTTGCGAACAGCTAATGTTCGAGTCGAACATGAGTTCGACTCGAACTCGAAGCTCATCCCTACTGATAAGATAACATAGAGGAGAGATTGGGGATCCTGTGTACATGTACTGATAGGATAACATGGAGGAGAGATTGGGGATCCTGTGTACATGTACTGATAGGATAACATGGAGGAGAGATTGGGGATCCGATGTACATGTACTGATAAGATAACATAGAGGAGAGATTGGGGATCCGGTGTACATGTACTGATAAGATAACATAGAGGAGAGACTGGGGATCCGGTGTACATGTACTGATAAGATAAAATAGAGGAGAGATCGGGGATCCAGTGTACATGTACTGATAAGATAAAATAAGGAGAGATCGGGGACCCTGTGTACATGTACTGATAAGATAACATAGAGGAGAGATCAGGGATCCAGTGTACATGTACTGATAAGATAACATAGAGGAGAGATTGGGGATCCGGTGTACATGTACTGATAAGATAAAATAGAGGAGAGATCGGGGACCCTGTGTACATGTACTGATAAGATAACATAGAGGAGAAATTGGGGATCCTGTGTACATGTACTGATAAGATAACATAGAGGAGAAATTGGGGATCCTGTGTACATGTACTGATAAGATAACATAGAGGAGAGATCGGGGATCCTGTGTACATGTACTGATAAGATAACATAGAGGAGAGATTGGGGATCCTGTGTACATGTACTGATAAGATAACATAGAGGAGAGATTGGGGATCCTGTGTACATGTACTGATAAGATAACATAGAGGAGAGATCAGGGATCCAGTGTACATGTACTGATAAGATAACATAGAGGAGAGATTGGGGATCCAGTGTACATGTACTGATAAGATAACATAGAGGAGAGATCGGGGATCCTGTGTACATGTACTGATAGGATAACATGGAGGAGAGATTGGGGATCCAGTGTACATGTACTGATAAGATAACATAGAGGAGAGTTCAGAAGCAGTTGAAAAGAATGCCCAACTGCTCCTAAACGTCCGTTTAGCAGCAGCAGTGAACATGAGGCCTTACCATTCTGCTAGAACTTTTTAAGACTGTATCCATATCGCATGAATGGGCAATGATTTTACCACCTCACTGGGATATCAGAATGTCTGTTACAGTAAGGCTCGGTTCACACAGGGACGACTTGTCAGGCGACCTAGGTCGCCTGACAAGTAGCGTCCCGTTCAGTACAATGGAACCATTCTAATCGGAGCGACGCAAGTCGCTCCGACTTAGAAAAAGGTTCCTGTACGACTTTGGGGGCGACTTGCATAGACTTCTATACAGAAGTCGTTTTGCAAGTCGCCCGGGCAGTCGTGTGCAGGTCGCCTCGGTGAGGCGACCTGCAAGTCGTGCCGCCTCTGGTGTGAACCGAGGCTAAACAAACTGATTGCCATGTGACAATCAACCCATCCTCACCATTCTACTAGCATGTTTCGCCCTGTACAATCATACGCGATTATATCCCGTGAATGGGCAAAGTTTTTCCCACGAACATCAGCACGATGTCTGCCTCCTTACCAGTCCTTACAGTAAACGAACCGACCGCTTTAAAGTGCAAGAGGTCACCATGTGACATTCGACCCATCCTCATCATTCAACTAGCACTTTTCAAACATGTTGTCCTGTACAATCATACAAGATCTTATCCCGTGAATGGGTGAAGTTTCTCTCTCTAACATCAGCACGACGTCTGCCTCCTTACCAGATCAAACCGACTGCTGTAATGTGCAGGAGGTCATCATGTGACAATCGGCCCATCCTCACCATTCCGATCGTGATTGCTAGAAGATTTCAAAGATGTGGCCCTGTACAATTATACAGATTCATATCCTGCGAATAGGCAATGATCTCCCCCTGAATATCACCATGACATCTACCTCTTTACTGGTTGTTACAGTAGACGAACCGACCATTGTAAATCATCGCAAGCGATCACCAAGCAACAATCGAACGATCCTCAATATTCTGCTAGCACTTTTTAAAGATGTCGCCCCGTACAATCATACACATTCATATCTTGTGAATGGGTAATGATCACTCCCTGAACATGAGCACATCGCCCGCTTTACCAGTTGTTACAGTAGACAAACCGACCGCTGTAAAGTGCAAACGATCACCATGCGACAATCGAATGATCCTCAATATTCTGCTAGCACTTTTTAAGGTCGTCGCCCCGTACAATCATACATATTCATATCCTGTGAATGGGCAATGATCATTCCCTGGACATGAGCACATTGCCCGCTTTACCAGTTGTTACAGTAGACAAACCGACCGCTGTAAAGTGCAAACGATCACCATGCGACAATCGAACAATCCTCAATATTCTGCTAGCACTTTTTAAGGTCGTCGCCCCGTATTAACATACACATTCATATCGTGTGAATGGCCAATGATCACTCCCTGGACATGAGCACATCGCCCGCTTTACCAGTTGTTACAGTAGACAAACCGACCGCTGTAAAGCGCAAACGATCACCATGCGACAATCAAACGATCCTCAACATTCTGCTAACACTTTTTAAAGAAGTCGCCCTGTACCAGGTCTGTAGGCCTTTATATCCGGTCAATGATCTCATCACAAACGTCTGCCTCTTTACCAGTCCCTACAGCAAACGAGCCGACCTCCGAGGGGAATTCACCCCATCTATGTCCGCAGCGTGATCGCCTTAACCCCTTCCCTCCCAGCCACGCTCCCAATCCCACCCCTGCCAGCCTTGGTGCACACAACTCCTCCTGCTCTTCCCTCTGCCCAGCAGTACCCTCCCCATCCTCCTTCTTTTGATTCTTTTCCCCTTTATTCCTCCTCTCCCTCTTGTCCCCCCTCTCCTCTCTCCCTCTCTCTCTCTCTCTTTCTCCAGCATGCTCCCTCTGCTCTGCTCTGTCTTGTTTACCCAGCAGGTGGATGTGACGTCAGAGACTCACCACAGCAAAAAATAACAACAGCTCAATCCGCCGGTCCAGCGTGGGCACCACTTGCAAAGTGGAAGAAGAAGGGGGAGCGAGAAAATAGTGCCTGAGCCCAGAGAGAGAGGAGAGCCAGGAGGAGAGATTAAAGAGAAAAAAAAAATAGACTGCACGCGGGAGGGAGAAGAATAAAAAAAAAAAAAAAAAAGAGAGAGGAGGGAGGCAACAATAAACAAACAAGGCAGATTGAGAGAGCAGAGCATTGTGCTGGCTGCGCCCTGGAGAGCTGCAGAGAGTCCGGGAGAGACAGGAGTGAGCTCCACAGCGGAGGAATCTATTGTTATTTATTGTGTGGCTGTTGCATGCTGTACTTGCTGCCCGGGATCTCATGTGCATTTAAAAGGATAAAGCAATAACAACTTCACCCAACACACCCTCCACACTCAACTGCCGGGGGTCTGCTGCTGCTGCGGGTGAGTGTTGGGCGGCTGTGGCTGCACTTTGCAGGCAATTCATGTCCCATTGCCATTGTTACTTGTCTGCTTTTTATTTTTTTTATTGCATTTTCTTCTGATCACTTCTACAAGTACTTTGTGTGCGCTCTTTCCCCAGCTCTGGGTGCCGTGCCCAGTTGGCACCCACTTCCATGTCCTTTGAAAGTAGTTTGAAGACTTGTTAGCGCAGCTCTCAGTTGGGGATGGGTCGAGGAGAGGGCTGCCAGCTGATGGCACCACTTTTCTTTCAGTTAGATGTCACTTGGCTAGGTGCCAGGGTGCCCATGTGCTATTTAGGAAATGCCCCTTTAAAGTAGTTTTGAGACTTGCTGGGGATAGTTTGATTTGCTGTTAGGGGAACAGAGAAGGTTGCAAGCTGCTGGCATCACTTTTTCCCAGTTAGATTTCAATGGGTTGGATGCCAGGGTGCCCACGTGCTGAGGCTTTAAATGCCCCTTCAAGTTAGTTTTGGACTTGCTGGCAGTAGTTTCAAATAGGGGAGCAGAAAGAGCTGCAATAAAAGGTTGCGATGGGTTGGATGCCAAGGTGCCCAGTTAAAAGTTGTTTTGGGACTTGCTGGCAATAGTTTAGTTTGCTGTTTGTGGAGTATGGAAGGTTGCAAGCAGTTGGCATCACTTCTTTTTCAAGTTATATTTCAGTGGGTTGGATGCCAGGGTGCCTATGTGCTGGGGATTTAAATGCCCCTTTTAAAGTAGTTTTGGGGTCAGCTGGCAGTAGTTTAAATCACTGTTAGGGGAGTAGGGAGGGCTGCCAGCAGTTGGCACCACTTTTTTATAGTTAGATGTCACTAGGTTGGATGCCAAGGTCTTTAAATGACCCTTTCAAATAGACTTAAGACTTGATGGCATTAGTTTAATTTACTGTTAAGGGCTGCAACCAGAGAATTCAATGACTTTGATGCCAGGGTGCCCATGTGCTGGGTTATTTATAACGCCCCTTTAAAGTAGTTTTGAAACTTGCTGGTAATCGTTTAATGTTAGGGAAGCAAAGAGGACTGCAAGCAGTTGGCATCACTTTTTCCTCGTTATATTTAAGTGGGTTTGGTGCCAGGGTGCCCCTGTGCTGCACAAAGGTTTAAACCACTTTAAAATAGTTTTTGAATTTGCTGACAGTAGTTTAATTTACTGTTAGGGGAGCAGAGAGGACTGCAATCAGTTGGCATCACTTTTTCCCAGTTATATTTTAGTGAGTTAGATGCCAAGGTGCCCATGTGCTGGGCAAAGGTTTAACATCCCTTTAAAGTAGTTTTTGCAGGAAAATGTTTCATTACTGCTAGAGGAAAGGGGGAGGATGCAATCACCAGTGATATTTCAGTGGATTGGATGCCAATGTGTTAGGCAGAGGTTATAAATGCCCCTTTAAGGTTGTTTTGGAATCTGCTTGCTATAGTTTCATTCACTGGTAGGGAAACATGGAGGGCTGCAAGTAGTTGGCACCACTTTTTCCTTGTTAGATTTCAGTGGGTTGGGTGCCAGTGCACTAGGGATGGGCTTTAAATGCCCCTTTAAAGTATTTTTTGGACCTGTTCAGAATAGTTTAGTTTGCTGTTGGGGGGAATAAGAAGGCTGCATGCACTTAGCACCAGTGAGATTTCAGCGGGTGGAGTGCGAGGGTCCCCATGTGCTGGGCAGGAACTTAAATGGAACTTAGATGCCACCTTAAAGTAGTCTTGGGACCTACTGGCAATAGTGTAATTTGTTGTTAGGGGAACAGAGAGGGTTGCAAGCAGTTGGCAGCACTTTGTCTCAGTTTGATTCAGTGAGTTGAGTGCCCAGGTGCCCATGTACTGGGGTTTTAGGTGCCCCTTTAAGTAGTTTTGGGACCTGCTGCCAATGATTTCATTCATTACTAGGGGAGTGAAGAGGACTGGCAGAACTTTTTTTTTAACAGTGGGAGCTTGGATGCCCAGATGCCCATGGCAAAACGGAATGGAGTAGCATGGGAATCAGTACTCTGGGAGTGATGAGAGGGCCTGCAAAGTATTTCTTACATCTATTTAGAGTGGAACATTAATTCTTCAGGTGCCCATATAGTAAGCGTGCCAACCTAAGTCCCCGTTTAGAGTAATTATAACATTGGCATGGCAGTTATTGTCACTGGTGATTAAGGTTTAGTATGGGGTGCCCTGTGCTTTTTGTTTGTCTTTTTCATGCAGTGCCCAGGTGTTGAGGGCATCAGTATAAGTGCCCCTTTAAAGTAAGTGTAAAGCTGCCATCACAGACTTTTTCTTTTCTTGTAAACTTTTATTCTTCCATTACCCAGATGTCCATGTGCTTGGCATTAGCTTTAAAATATCTATAAAACTGGCATTGCATTTTTGTGTTTGCTAGGAGGTGATAATGATGGTGGGTTTTTGCACACCTTTTTTCCTCCCCATAGTAATATTTTATACTTCTAGTACCTGAAAACCCTGGTCTACAGATGCCCATGTCCTGGGGCTCTAAGTAAATATAGCAATTAGCAATATTTTTATCCATTGCTGCGAGAGTGAAAAGTTTCAGCGCATTTCTGCCTGTAATTTTTATTTATTCGGTGCCCAGATATCCATATGCCGGGGGCACCAACTTGGATGCCCTGTCAAAGCATTTTCTCTGTGGTGGAGGAATTTGCCAGCCGTTTCCAACACTTTTTTTGCATAGCATTTATTTATTTATTTATTTTTTTTGCTGCTCAAATGCCCATGTGCCAGGCACACCAGAGTAAGTGCCCCTTAGTTTTAAAACTTAGCTGCTTTCATTAACTCATAACACCATTAGTAACCCCCCTCCCTTCCAACTTGTGCACACAGTCTTGATACATATATGCATGTAGAAATCTCGAAAAAAATGATTAAAACTGGACCTGGCCCAAAGTTTGCTAAAGTTTCTAAAGTACCCGGTTTAGTAGTCAAAACTAAGCAATCAGCAAAGTACTAGACAAAACTTGTGACTTTAGCATCTTTTTTAGTCTGAAATTATTTGCAACTCTAACTTTTGTTCCAGTTGAAACTTTTCGAGAATATAGTAACTTTCTTACTAAAATTAATAAAGAAAGCAGCTAGCTTTTTCTTTTACTACCCAATCAACCCATTATATCCTTTTGGGCTATTCCTGATGCCCTATAATGAATCTGTCTCCTTTTACCAAATTAGCTGTGTTACTGGAGTATGTTACAAGTACCTGCAGCTCTGTTATTCCACGCCACGGAGCGTTCAGCAGTCTTCTGAAAACTGTTGTAGATGCTCAGAGAGAAGGGAGTAAAGCCCTCTATTATATCCAGGGTTCCCATTTTTGCATCTTATGCAATGCAATATATCCCAACGGTCATGCAAGCAGTAAAGATGGCATATGCCCCTTGCTTTCTTCTTGCTGCTGGCCGCAGGGGCTAGGAGGATGCCCACACGCAGTCCTTACTCCTTACTTGAAGATGCTTGTTATTGCAAGTCTAGTTGGCTGTCTTATTATAATGAGAGTTTCAGGAACAAGCAGCCTAGCAAGACTTCCTGAAATGCTTTCTAATCTATACTCTGATTAAAATAAGTACTTAGTTCCTTCCAGGTTTCCTACAAACATATTTAGAGAACTTAGTGTAAAAAAAAAAAAAAAAAAAAGTCCCCTTGCTGCAAGCCTACAGATTAAAAATCCCCAATTCTTCAAGCCACCCACTTTAGCTTCATCACGAATAGTCTTCTATTCATAGCTAATTAACTCATTTATCTATTCTGTGCCTCCTCCTTAATGCAAGTGGCTTTATAAATTTCAGATTGCCTTGCTGGTTTTGTAGAGTATTTACATTGTTTGCACTTTTTTTTTTCATTGTGTAAATAAAGATTCACTGCATCTCTCCATTATCTGTTCCTGCATGCTGGCTCTACATAATTTTTTTTTTTTTTTTTTTCCTGTAACACATTGCGGAAGGAAAATGTTAAAATAAATAAATAAAGCGAGCAGATAAATTGTTGCCTAAAATAACATTTCATAAGAAAAAAAAAAAAAAATCCTAGCAAAGTTTATTCCAAATGCCAATGCAAGTTGACAGCCTTCCCTCTCTTGTAACTGCTGGTATAATACATTCCAAGTCTTTTTCTACAAATACCATCTGTAAGATGATTATAATTTATAAACGCTGAGGCTTTGAACCATCTGACATGATCCTTTTTTTTTTTTTTTTTTTTTTTTTTAATCTAATAAGGGCTTACAAAATCCGGCACATTTAATAAAAATGTGTGTAATAATAAATAAATAAGTATATATAATACATATATATCCATCTCATGTTATATTGTGTGAGCTGAACATAAAAATGGATAGTCTGGTCTTTAAAAGGGGTAGCAAGTTTTCACTGAAAGAAAAAAAAAAAAAAAATGCAAACAAATTGGGTAACCACATTGATGTGTCAGCTACAAAGAATGATACGTTACCTGCAAATTTTACACGTGTAATTGTGTGCTTAGTACTTAGTCTAAAACCCCTAACAATTCTTCCTTTTGTGTCTTGATTTTGGTATGTGTCAAAACTGAAAATAGCAGAAGAGCAGACAGGTTGCACTTTCCTTTTCATACCTAGGTGTGTAGCGACACCTGGTCTATTCTCCCTTCTGCTTTTTTTTTTTTTTTTTTTTTGGGGAGATTACTTTTTCAGCCTTCCTGTCATATTAAACTGCTCTATGATCCTGTGTTTTTCTTTCCAGGCTTTGGTAGCAAGCGATGAAGGTGGAAAAATAATCCAGCATTTGGGTTTAGAAATCAAGTCAACCGGACTTTTGCCAGGTGTGTAGAAATTCTATGTATTTGTGACTAACAGCTTTGATTTTATATGCAGATAAATACATCACATTTTGATATTTTACACTGTTTTTACATTTTTTTTTTTGCTAAATAATAAAAAAAATAACAGCATCCTTTTTAAAACGTGAGTTGTTGAGTAAACAAAAAAATAAGAGTTGCATGATTGATATATTGCTGTGGAGGTATTCTCCTTTTTCTTTCTGTAGCCTCAGGATTAGGCATTGTCTGAGTAAGAGAGGGAAAGAATTTTTTTTCCTCCCTTTTTTTTTTTTTTTTTTGGGTGGTTGGAGGGGGGGGGGGGGTGAGTTGGTTGGAGGGGAATAAGTAAACAGCCTTCAACAAGTGAACCTTGACAACATAGATTAAGGAGTGCAGTGGAGATCAAACACAGCTTCTGCTGTGCTGTTGTCAAGAGCAGGATGGCTGCTGGCTCAGGGTTAGCAAGCCTACAAGTTCACTTATGCAGAAATGGGACTATTACAAACCTTGGCCTTTGTGGGGAGACTAAAGGTGCAAAATTATTACTAGAGCTTCCTGTTTTATGTGCAAATTTTAACTTCTGCAGACAAATCTGAATAGGAAACATCCAAACTTCCCAGCATTGTAATACTGTCCATTCCAAGTAATTTTAATAATTGTTATTAGCTCTAAGGGCTACACTTCATTGGGCACCCTTTATAAATAACTGAGATAAAAAAAATAAATTATGTAATCTAAATTTGATGTCAATTATGTAAATATATTTTAGAAAAATTTGAAAAACCAGTCCTATAAGAAATACATCTGACCTTTCATTTTTTTTTTTGAGTTGTTTATAGTCGTACAATTATATTTTATATGATTTTATCTTTTTAGTGCCATTAGCTGTCTTGCTTTTTTTTTTTTTTTTTTTTTTGTAATCCCTGGACGGCTTGCGGCTTTGCAATTATCATCTTTCATTTGTTAACAAGAAAAATCACACACTCAGACTGAATGTGTGATATATATTTTTAATCAAGGACCTATGGAAAGATGATTTTGAAATGTTTCCATTTTTTCCTAATTAAGCCGTGCCTTTGTAACTGTGGCGGTGTTCTGTGCACTATATCTGCAGTCACGTAATTTGGTTTGGATTAAAAAAAGAAAAGATAATTACAATAAAATGTAATACATTGGGTGTGCTTGTCTGTTGTTACAGTTGTTAACTCTGTTTCACAAAGTAATACGAGAGGTCTATTTTTTTTTTTTTTTTTTACTGGTGAATTTTAAAATCTGTATTTTAAAAAATGATGGTCTGTATGATTATATATCCAAACATGGCGATTTTATTTGCAAGCATAAAATTATAGAGGCAGCACGCCATTATTTTTAGTTTTGCATTTTTTTTTTTTAACCATCTTATCAAATATGTCATTATATTTTCAGGGTGTGAAAGCAGCACTCTGTACATTTAAACTTTTATAGTTTTCCTTAACTATGGTCGAGATATATTAGTGGTTGTCAGGTTGGATCATAGATTTTGTTTATGATAGAAGCTTCTTTAAGTACTTGGGTTGAAGAAACTCATTTAGCCCCCATAATGAAGACTGTTAAGTGTAGAAATGAAGGTTCTAAAAAGCCTTCTTTGCCCTTTGCTCTTTGGCAATAATCTTAAATTACTGAGATTTTACTGTACCTCTAAGGGATGGGTGTTCGAGGGCCTGAGATGAGGGAGTTGAGACTTCGCTCTGTGTTGGCTCACTCCCCTGTCTGAATAGTACCCTTTTCTTGCTTTTTGTTCACTAGCTGGTCCAACTTTGATGTGCTGTGCTGGTCCCCTTTGGCACTTTTGTTTTTAGTAGCCAAAAGGGAGAGGGAGACTCATGCTTAAAAGTTTGAACGAGGGTCCAAAAATTTGCAACAGTTAATTTCCAAAATTTTATTGCACGTAATTGACTGGAGAGAGCTTACGCTGGTTTGGCAAGGGGCAAGGAAGTCATTGTGAACAATGACTTTTTATATGAGGTCTTGTCTGGCCTTTCACCTGTCAGTATGTGGGAGAAAAGGATAACTGTTTTATTTTGATCTATGTTCCATATAGACAAAAGTTATCAAATAGCTGAAAAAAATGCACATTTTGTCTCTTTTCTGCTTATTCCTTTTTTGTCATACTGAACTGAAATTGTTGCTGCTTCTAATGTGAAAACCTAAATTATCCCCCCAACAATTTTGTCAAGGTGTAAAGACATTTCTAAACCCCCTTTATTGATGTGCTATGACTTTTTTTTTTTAACAATTTTCCCCCAATTTTGTTTTTTTTGTTTTTTTTGTTTTTTTTTTAACCACAGTTCAGACTGTAAAAAAGTTGTAAGCTAATACTAAAGTGAGAAATGTAATTAAAGGCAAATTGGCACACTTGCCCTAATTTGATGATTTTTTTTTTGTAGATGTTGCAAGGTGCTTAAAAGTTGCAAAGTTCTGTTGCTGATGTGTTTTTTTTTTTTTTTTTATCTTTATGCTTGCCTGCAGTAGGGGGCGCACTTTTCTACCAAATGCAAGGATGATGATAATGATGTCACAAGTGATTTTTGGCTGCGGAGAGCTCTAGCACCTCTGATGAATAGACGTTGGGTAATGTGGTGTAGGAGTTGTTCGTAGTTAAGGTCGCCAGCTGTGTAACACTGACACAGATTGTTTTTTAAGGAGAACCGGGTTTTAATCCCGCTGTCTACTCCCTGCCACCCTGGGTGTGTCTCTTTGACTCTGTATTCCAGATACTGAAAACTTCTTTGTACATATGGATGGAAATGTAACACTTCCTATTAAAAACAGTATATATGTTTAATGTATATGATATTACAAATCACCGACTATGTAAACTTATGCTATGTGTCTCAGTTGTTTTAGTACCAGTGGTTTGAATTCTCTGCAGGGAAACAGAGCTGAGATGTTCGTGATGTAAGGGAGACAAACTGGAAGCCTCTTGCTACCAATCACCAGCTCGTCCTGACGCCAGCCTTAGGGTGGCCATACATGGTCGAATTTCGAAAGAATTTTCTTTTGAAAATCAGAAAATTTGTGTGTTTTGCGATCCGATGGTGCCACCATTGATTTCGAAATTCAACCAACCAAGCCTTCAACTTCACCTCATGTTGCTACAGAACAGAATTTTCGTGGCCGGGAATCTTCTTTTCTTTCTGGGAATTTTATTTTCTTGCACATGCGCATTTCTTTTTCGATTTACAATTCTCACACGATTCTCCCATCATTGATTTGAAAATCGTTAGTCTTTAAAAAAATTTCCGACATGGCCGATGACTCAAATTCTATGGCCGCATGAAAATCGGCTGTTGCTGCAGCTCACTAATGGTTTGAAATATGAACGAGAATTCTTTACATAAGATTTTCTAAAGAAAATTATTTCGAAATTCGACCCATGTATGGCCTGCCTAACGGTGGTTCTGTGACTTATGCAAGCCATACACAACTCAAATTTCAGCCAATTCCTGTTGAATCGGACAAAATTTGAGCTGTCGGTGGCCCTGTTTGCAACACCAGACTCATCAAACTTCATTTGAAAAATCAGGTGAGCTGGGTGAAAAATTTTCAGCCTCACAACGACTGCATCAAATCACATGCAGTTGCTGTTTGGGTATTTAGACAGCTGCAGGTGCTACGAATGTCCGAATTTTAATGTGGATGGGGGAACTGAGGGATTCCCCTTGTTCAGCCCGAGAGGCTGAATGAGAGAAATTTTAACCTGTATAGCCAGTCTTAAAGCAGTGTTAAACCCAAAAGAAAACATTTATTATATTGCAGCTTACCAATTCTTTAATGTGATGGCTGCATTAGTTTTCTTTTCTAGGCTTTTTTTTTTCTATTTTCATCTGGTGATCCAGCCAGCAAGTCTTTTATTTTTCAAGAGAAAAGCTCTCTTGCAGTTGCGGGGATGATACAGACCATTTAACGCTGGTAGGGGTGCTTGAAATGATCAGCTTTTATTTATTTATGCAAAACCTTTATCCAAAAAGGACTTTTTTTTTTTTTTGATGTAACTGATTATAAAATATTAGCAGGAGTTTGGCTTCAATTTGTTACTGTTTTTAAATCTGCTAGTACATAACACTCCCCTCCCCCCAGACTGACAATGCTGCTGCTGAAAGATTCCCCCTGTGCTCCTTCGTCTGGAGGGAGGGAACCTAATGCCTAATACACACGATCAGATAATCGGATAACAAAAATCGCTTTTGGAGGGATCGTATGATAATCTGATTGTTCGTACACAGCTTTCGAGAGCCGATCACGACATAATCCATCATTCATCCAACAATATCCGGAGGGAGCAAGCACGAAAACTTTTTAAGTAAGATACCAGATCGTATGATTTTCGTTTAATCAGTACAGTATTAGTCGGGAAAAAAAATCAAAAGACCAAGCATGCTCCGAAACAAAATAATACATTACAATACAACACATTACATCACTATCAACGTTGTATTCTGTCATGCGAGAATTTTTGTAAGTTTAGTAACCTCTTTATTTTCGATATGGAGACTAACATGCAACAAAAAACAGATGATTATTTGTCCGATAATCTAATTGTGTTTACCAGGCATAATAAAAAAAAAAAAATAAAGTAAAAAACCGGTACAGCAACTACATCTAATGATTGGTAAGCTGCAATATATATTACATTTTTGGAAAACCGCTTTAAAGCAGAGCTCCACCTAATAGGGGAAGCTCCACTTGTTTGCACCCTCCTCCCCTCCACTGCCACATTTGGCACTTTTTGGGGGAGAGCGGGGAGCAAGTACCTGGTTTGGACAGGTAACCCCTCCCACTTCCCATCCAGATCTCCTCGGCAAACTGAGCTGAAAGTTTGGTCCTCGCTCCTTCCCCCGCAGCCTTCTGGGACACATCACAGGTCCCAGAAGACTACGGGACCATTCACAAAGGGCAGTGCATGCAAAGTAGGAAACAGACTGTGAAGTCGCAATACTTCACTTCCTGTTTCCCTTACTAGAGATGCCGGCGCCTGCACCCGAAGCCAATTGAAGAATCAGCTTGGGTAAGGACATTGTGGGATCCCTGGGCAGGTAAGTGTCCTAATCTTAAAAGTCAGAAGCTACAGTATTTGTAGCTGCTGACTTCTATTTTTTTTCTGAAGGAGCCTGGGGCTCCTCTTTAATAACACTTGGAAGTCTGGAAACATATTTTTGCAAACTGAAAACAAGGCAATGTTGATGCTTCACATATTCTCCCCCCAACCCCCCCCCACACACACACACACACACACACACACACACACACACACACACACACACACACACACACACACACACACAGTCTGTCCCTTTAGACACTTGTCACTTGTCCCTTTAGACAGTTTGTCCCTTTAGAAACTTGTCACCAGTCCCTTTAGACAGTTTGTCCCTTTAGACACTTGTTCTTTATTAGCATCATAATAATTTTTAAATTGGTAAAGCATCTGATCACATCGATCTTGGTGTAATCAGATGCTTGTAAGGGCAGAGGAAACATCTGGGGTTTGATAGACACCAGATCTCTCCATAAAGAGTACCTGTCAATGCTTATTGTTGTCACAAGGGATGTTTACATTCCTTGTGACTGCAATAAAAGTGATAAAAAACATTAACAGTGTAAAAAAAATAAAAAAATAAATTAAAATGGCCCCCCCCCCCACTTGCACAAAAAGGCGGTGTCTGCATCACACATCTCCGCAAACCAGTATCTCCGCGAACCATATAGCGAGAGCAATAATTCTTGGACCAGACATCCTGTATAACTCTAAACTAGTAATGTGTAAAGGCCTTTAAGACATCGCCTATGGTGATTTTTTTTTGTTTTTTCCTAGGTACCGTAGTTTGACGCTGTTCCATGGGCATACGCAGTTTTAATGTGTGACATGTTAGATATCCACTTACTCGGCGTAACATCATCTTTTATATATTCCCAAACAATTTGGTATTATATTGGGCTTTTGGGCATTAAAAGTCATTAAATAGTGTTTCATAAAAAAAAAAAAAATTGCGCTTGAGAAACCGCTGCGCAAATATTGCGTAGCATTGAAGTCTGCAACATCCACTATTCTATTCTCCAGGGTCTCTGTTTAAAAAAGTGATTTTTACATGTAGAGAAGAGAAGTGTCAGAATTGGCCCAGTAGGCAGATAGGTAAGCAAACTAAATCTATGTGTGTATGGCCAGCTTTTGGCTTTTAAAAAATCAAGCCCACCCTAAGCTAATATTTCAACTTTTTAGTGAACATTAATCTCTGTCCTCTAAGATATTGGTCTTCCTTATGAAAGAACCCATCAGGAAACACAACTACATCATTTGTCAAGTGGGATGTTGGTGGGGATATCTTTCTATCTCTGTTTTATGCCTATGTGGAATCCCCAATAGATATAAGAACTTAGCATATGAATCAGCCTGGAGCTGTAAAAGGAGGAGATATCAGTCTTGAGTGATGTTGAAAGGAGTATTTAGGTGTTTATATGGATACTTGTTTTTTATTTTTTTTCTGAAGGAGAAAGAAAACTTTCAGTTGGTTTGCACTTCCCTAGAATAGCTGGTGTTACTAATTGCAATTATTGTGTCACTAGAAGAGTTGAAGGCAATGTAGATATGTTCTGTAAGCTGGTAATTGAAGCCTAGGATTATGCAACATCTGTGAAGGAGCTGTAGAGGGTAATCATGTTATGGCAGGTGTTAGAAATGAGGAAGGAAATGTGCCCATAAGATGGGTGACAGAGAAGTTACGAGCCGCAGAGTGTGACGGCCATTCATCCCAGGCTGAGCATACAGCCAACCCGCCACTGATACCAGTGTGTCTTACTGGCAGGACTGTGGCTTTGTGCTTCCTGCAGAGATCTACATGGTTTAGTCCCAACCGTAATGTTCTACTGTCGCCAGTTCATTGTACCAAAAGGAGAAGAGTGACAAAGTATTCTCCATGTGAGAAAGCTATTGATGACATTCACAACTATGTATGTGAAATTTCCACATTTTAATGGATACACATTTATGTTAGCTACCAACGCACACCAGAAATGTGAACAGACGTGTAAAAGAACGTGGTTTTGTGCTAAAATTTTCTTTTGAAAAATACACAAGCAACTGTATGAAATGTAGTTACAATTTTGCTAGCAGGTGCAGGTAACACAGGGGTTTATTTAATACAATTGTCTAAATATTTTAATATGAGAAAATAAATACAAGAGGTTTGATTAAGTTAAAAGTGGATGTAAACCCAAATTTTTTATTTTTTTTATCATACTGTAGAGTATAAGATTTCTTATGATTTGAGCCCAGTCTTGCCACACAGAGTTAATCCAGCTCTGAGCAATCCTCCTTTTATTGTTCAGTGAGAAAAATCTTGACAAACTGAGAAAAACTTTGTCAAATACTCCCCCTTGCTGTGAGTGACAGCCTAAGAGACATGCATTATTTTTTAATTCCCTCCCCCACTCCTTTCTTCAGCAGCTTTGCAAGGATTGGCTGTTCCATACCTCAGCATGATTTGGCATGCTGAAGTCATATGGTTACTTTCCTGTCTTTTCACTGGAGGTTAGAGATCATAGCAGAAGTTCAGCAGAAGTTCAGTGTAAGAAATACAAAGGAGAAAATTCATATTGACAAGGGGAGTGTAGAGGTGGGCGGGAGTCTACAGACATCACAACTCCTCCCACCGAGCTCCAGACAACAGACCCGCCCACAGAATCTGCAGTTTTTCGGGTCTCATAACAGACAGAGGGGAGACATTTGACAAGTAAAGATACATGCAGGAGGCATGCATATCCTTATAGATAACCCCTATGGCTGTAGTTTAGAAAGGATGACATTTGGGTTTACATCCACTTTAAGCTTTACAGATTGATGATTGTGGTGATTGTCCATCTAAGAAAGATCTTTTGTTTGAACAACCATTAGCTAAATTAATGTTTGACTGAAGATCACCTGTTTATTCAGATGGTTAGTTTATGTTTAGGGCTGTTAACTTTGTTTTGTACTGAACAATAGAAAAATTTCCCACCACTTGATCTAAGCTAGTCAGCATAAAAATTGCTATTTAAGCTGTTTACACATGTTATGGTAGGTCCAGGATTCCTGGATCTACAGGAGTCTCAGGACCTCCCAGGATTTTGAGGTGTCCAAGGGTACCTTTTTCCTGTGTGCATCAGCACGTGTTGACAATACTGGGCATGTGTTCTGACCAGGAAGTTATTTAGGCTGCATCCTTTGAAGTGGCTGGTGCTATGTCTTATTACCAGGTACCCTGGAGTTAGATTGCTGTAATACCAAACCTGCTGTCGCCTGCCTATTGCTAACCTGGATTGCCTGAATTTACAAATCTGTTTTGCCTTTTGCCTGCCTTGACCTCTGCCTGGACCTACAACTGTCACTTGCCTGTCGCATGCCTTAACCTGTGCTTGGACCTGACTACTTTTTTTCCCTGCCACCTTCCTTGACCTGTGCTTGAACCTGACTACTTTCTTTTCTGCCACCTGCCTTGACCTCTGCTTGGACCTGATGACTTTCTTTCCTGCCACCTTCCTCAAACTTTGCCTGGACCTGACTACTCTTTTGCCTGATACCTGCCTCGACCTCTACCTGGACCGAACTATTCTCTTGCCTGTCACCTGCCTCAACCTTTGCCTGAACCTAACTACCCTCTTGCCTGCTTGCCTTGACCTTTGACCTGACCACTTTATTGTCTGATGCCTTATTAACATTCTCCAAGTTCTAGCCCTTCTGTTCAGCAAAACCTTAGTGGGGCGATCCTGAGAACTGCAACTTGGGGCCAGTTTGCAGCAAAGAAAACCAGAGACCAATAAGGTTTTCAGCCCATCACCTCTTGAAGGCTGCTCTGGTGAACACCAACTGTCACTTAGACTCCTCACTTTGGTTTAGCCCATGTCACCTGGGAGTACTGTAACAACACATTTAGGTTAAAAACAGAGGAATGTATTGCATACAATTGTAAATGCATGTGACACCATACCTATCAAGTACCTTTGCAACATTCAATCCCTAACGTTAAACTATTTGAGCTCCCGACCTGGGACATATTTAAAGGAATCATTAAATACTAGAGAACAAAGGAGGACATCGGGCATAAGTGGAGGACTGATACAAGCTGCAGGGGTATGCAAAGACATGCCAAGATATCAGTGAGGTAGAAAGGGAGATGGCAAAACATAGCAGGGACATAGTAAGCAGCATTGATAATGGACATTTAAAAGCACTAGTAAGAATGACTGAGAGGAGAGCAGGGCAAAATGGATGATTATGAGGAAATCAAGCCAATTTAGCTTTAGTTGATAACTTGAGTGAGGTTCCTATAGTTCCACCAGTGCATATGCTAGTAATAACTGCCATTTTTGCCTCCTTGGTTACCAGTACTCCCTATAGGCTTCTTAAAAATTACTGTGACCACATTTGACATTCCCAACAACCAGATCCATTATAAAAGATCAGAAAAAAATTACATAAAGAGAAAGAGGCTAGTGGGCATAAACAGAAGAAAGTAATAAACTGAACCATTTAACTAACACAATGTTTCCATCATGGGCCTGAGTAAGCACCTAGGCAGGAAACTCTGGTCAGGCTCGAAGGTTTGGTACCAGATTTTGACAGTGGGCTATGGCAGCTTTAGTTAGCTGCTGGAAGCAAATCTCATTTGTATCTACCGTATTATTCGCTCCATAAGATGCACCTGACCATAAGACGCACCTAGGTTTTAGAGGAGGAAAACAAGAAAAAAAAATTCTGAACCAAATGGTGTACTAAAATTACCAGTGCCCATAAAATGCAGCCTGACCAGTGCCCATAAAATGCAGCCTGACCAGTGCCCATAAAATGCAGCCTGACCAGTGCCCATAAAATGCAGCCTGACCAGTGCCCATAAAATGCAGCCTGACCAGTGCCCATAAAATGCAGCCTGACCAGTGCCATAAAATGCAGCCTGACCAGTGCCATAAAATGCAGCCTGACCAGTGCCATAAAATGCAGCCTGACCAGTGCCATAAAATGCAGCCTGACCAGTGCCATAAAATGCAGCCTGACCAGTGCCAGAAAATGCAGCCTGACCAGTGCCAGAAAATGCAGCCTTACTAGAGCCATGAAATTCAGCCTGACCTGTGCCATAAAATGCAGCCTTACTAGTGCCATGAAATTCAGCCTGACCTGTGCCGTAATATGCAGCCTTACTAGTGCCATGAAATTCAGCCTGACCTGTGCCGTAATATGCAGCCTTACTAGTGCCATGAAATTCAGCCTGACCTGTGCCATAATATGCAGCCTTACTAGTGCCATGAAATTCAGCCTGATCAGTGCCATAAAATGAAGCCTTACCTGTCCCATGAAATACAGCCTGACCACCTTGCACAGACTGGCATTCCTATGCGAGGAAGTCATCACATCCAATCCGCCTGTCACAGGAGACATTAGCCCAAGCGGCAGCCACGGCCATACTCCGTACTCCTGAGTGACAGGCCCAGGCTGGAGATCGCCCGGCACTCCCAGGAGACCTGGGATGTCTCTCCTCTCTCCTCTGCTGGTATGTAATACAGCGGCGGCGGTGGGGGGGGGGGGGAGCGGTCCTGGTCAATATTCGCTTCATAAGACGCACAGACATTTCCCCCCATTTTTTGGGGGAGAAAAAGTGTGTCTTATGGACAGAAAAATACGGCGGGTTATCATTACATTTCTCTAAAGAATGAGTCACTGGTTTTAATGCAAGATGCAAATTCACATTTGTAGTAGAATTATTCATACATTCCTGAGAAAAAGAGTATGAAACATATACCAGGTACATAGCTGTATGTGCAAAGCAAACTCACTTTGTATGATGTATGCATGCATAGTCATGATCAGGGGCAGAAATACTCTTTGTGCAGACTGTGTAGCTACACAAGGACCTCCTGAGATTTAGGGGCCCATTTATATTCATGGCAACGTGGGTGCTTTATTCATGGCAACGTGGGTGCTTTATTCATGGCAAGGGGGGTGCTGCATTCATGGCACTTGTGAGGCTGCAGATGGGCACTGATTAGGCTGCATTCATGGGCACTGACCCTTATTTTGCTTCACAGTTCTTTAAAATTCAAGATTTTTTCCTGAAATTTCCTTTTTGAAGATAAGGTGCGTGTTATAAGCCGATAAATATGGTATATCCAAATAACACTCCCAAGCTCATCTCTTCACCACACACAGCCACAAAGGCAAGAGAATTCTTGTTGGGTAGTGTATTTGTGCTCTGACGAACACACTTATGCCCCGTACACATGGTTGGATCTTCCGACAGTAAAATGTTCGATGGGAGCTTGTTGTCGGAAATTCTGACCGTGTGTAGGCTCCATCAGACATTTTCCATCGGAATTTCCGTCACACAAAATTTGAGATCTGGATCTCAAATTTTCCGACAACAAAATCCGTTGTCGGAAAATCCGATCGGGTGTACACAATTCCGATGCACAAAGTTCCACGCATGCACAGAATCAAGCAGAAGAGCCACACTGGCTATTGAACTTCCTTTTTCTCTTCTCGTTGTACGTCACCGCGTTCTTGACGTTCGGAATTTCCGACAAGACCGTGTGTATGCAAGACAAGTTTGCGCCAACATCGGTCGGAAAAAATCCATGGGTTTTGTTGTCGAAATGTCCGATAGTGTGTACAGGGCATTAGACCGAATTTTAATGGTTTAAAGAATGTCAGGAAAAATGGACGGCCCTCACGCATGGTCACTTCATCAAATCTGGCCCTCTTTGAAAAAAGTTTGGACACCCCTGACCTAAGCACTTCTGTGCCATGAGCCTCAAAGCTGTGTATCTGCATTGTAAAATCATCAAAGGCAGTGGTCTCCTTTTTTGAGACCGTGGCCCTTTGCTTGCCTTTATCAGGCCGTTGTGACACTATTCCTCCCAGGGATACAAGGCACTTTTCCTTCTACAACAGTGGGGCATAATTCCTATCACTGATACCAACAATAGGGCACTGTTGCTACCACTAACCCCAACAAAGGGGGACTAGTCTTCCTACTGACACCAATGATGGATCACTATTCCTTGCCCTGATATAAACAATGCATCACTATTCCTCTCACTGACACCAATGATGGGGCAGTATTGCTTCCCCTTATCTCAACAATGGGGCAATATTCTACCAAAGGTATTGGGACGCCTGCCTTTACACACATATGAACTTTAATGGCATGCCAGTCTTAGTCCATAGGGTTCAATATTGAGTTGGCCCACCCTTTGCAGCTATAACAGCTTCAACTCTTCTGGGATAGCTGTCCACAAGGTTTAGGAGTCTATGGGAATGTTTGACCATTCTTCCAGAAACGTGTTTGTGAGGTCAGGCACTGATATGGACGAGAAGGCCTGGCTTGCGTGTTCTATCAGTCTGAAGTCAGGACCCAGGGACCATCCCCAAACTATTCTCACAAAGTTGGGAGCATGAAATTGTCCAAAATGTGTTGGTATGCTGACGCCTTAGGAGTTCCATTCACTGAAATTAGTCCAAACCCTGAAAAACAACCCCACACCATAATCCCCTCTCCATGAAATGATTTGGACCAGTGCACAAAGCAAGATCCATAAAGACCTGGATGAGCGAGTTTGGGGTGGAGAAACTTGACTGGCCTGCACAAAGTCCTGCCAATAGAACACCTTTGGAATAAATTATAGTGGAGACTGCGTTCCAGGCTTTCTCGTCCACATCAGTGCCTGACCTCACGAATGCACTTCTGGAAGAATGGTCATACATTTCCATAGACACACTCCTAAACCTTGTTCACGGCCTTCCCAGAAGAGTTGAAGCTGGTATAGCTGCAAAGGGTGGGCCAACTCAATATTGAACTCTTCGGTCTAGGACTGGGATGCCATTAAAGTTCATGTGCTTGTAAAGGCAGGCGTCCCAATACTTTCGGTAATATAGTGTATATGTGTGTTGTGTGTGTATATGTGTGTATATGTGTGTGTGTGTGTGTATATATATATATATATATATATATATATATATATATAGCGCCAACAGTTTACGCAGTGCTTTATAACATGAGGGCAGACAGTACACTTACAATACAGGAGGGATCAGAGGGCCCTGCTCGTTAGAGCTTACAATCTAGAAAGGAGGGTCAAGTGGAAACAAAAGGTAATCACTGTGGGGGGTGAGAAGGGAGTTGCAGTAGTTGAGGCGAGAGATGACCAGTGAGTGAATTAAGAGCTTTGTTGTGTCATTGGTTAGAAAGGGGCGGAGGTTGAGGCGGCAGGATTTGGACAGTGATTGGACGTGGTGCTTAAAGGAGAGTTCAGAGTCCAGGACTACACCTAGAACCTTGGCATGTGGGGATGGGCTTATAGTGCCATCGATTTTGACAGAGAGATCAGGGGAAGGGGCATATGTGGGAGGAAAAATTATAAGTTCGGGTTTGGATAGATTGAGTTTGAGGAAGTGGTGTGACATCCAGACTGATATATCTGATAGTAAATTAGTGATATGTGAGGAGACAGAGGGAGTGAGCTGAGGGGTAGAGAAATAGATTTGGGTGTCGTCAGAGTAGAGGTAGTATTGGAAGCCGTGGGAAGCTATCAGCTGACCCAGGGAGGAGGTGTAGATTGAAAATAGGAGTGGTCCAAGAACAGAACCTTGGGGGACCCCAACTGAGAACGGAAGAGGAGAAGAGGAAGTAGAGTTGTAGGAAACGATAAAGGTGCGGTTGGATAAGTAGGAAGAGAACCAGCGAAGAGTACAGTCACGGAGACCAAAGGCGTGGAGTTTTTTGAGGAGGAGGGGGTGGTCAACCGTATCAAAGACAGCAGAGATTTTATTTTTATATATATACGTATATATATATATATATATATATATATTATATAACACTTGAGTTCTGATTTAAACCCTTTAACTTCTTCAGATCTGCGCTATAGCCGAATGACGGCTACAGAGCAGACCTGCTTTGCCGGGAGTACGTCTATTGATGTCCTCTCGTGCCCGAGCGGCCTGCGCTCCTCCTGCAGGACACGCGTGGCGTGATCTGTGATCAGCGAGTCTGAGACTCTCTGGATCCCAGATCCCAGATCGGAGTACGGGGTCGATCCCGACCCCTTACCATGTGATCAGCTGTCAGCCAATGACAGCTGATCACGTGATGTAAACAGAGCCAGTAATCGGCTATTTTTTTTCTCCTCGCGCTGACAGCATGGGGAGAAAAAAAAAGCTGATCGGCGGCTGTGAGAGGGACATCAGTCCCAATCACGGAGAGCTGCCGCCAGCTCTTCAGTGCTCACCTGTGCCACCTGCCAGTGCCACCTAACATTAGACAACAGTGCCGCCTATCAGTGCCCACAGTGCCACCTATCAGTGCCCACAGTGCCACCTTTTAGTGCCTACAATCAGTGCCTCATCAACAGTGATGCCCATCAGTGTCACCTATCAGTGTCACCTACCAGTGCCCATCAGTGCCACCTATCAGTGCCCATCAGTTGTATCTATCAGTGGTACCTATCAGGTCCCATCAAGGCCATCTTATCAGTGGCCATCAGTGCCGCCTTATGTGTGCCTATCAGTGACGCCTTAACTGTGCCTATCAGTGCAGCCTATCAATGCCCACCAGTGCCGCCTCATCCGCGCATATCAATGAAGGAGAAAAATTACCTGTTTGTAAAATTTTATAACATGAAACATGATTTTTTTTTTCAAAATTTTCCATCCTTTTTTGTTTGTTTAGCAAAAAATAAAAATCCCAGCTGTGATTAAATACCACCAAAAGAATGCTCTATTTGTGATAAAAAATTTCATTTGGGTACAGTGTTGTATGACCGCGCAATTGTCATTCAAAGTGCGTCAGCACTGAAAGCTGAAAATTGGTCTGGCCAGGAGGGTAGTTTAAGTGCCCAGTAAGCAAATGGTTAAGTGAATAACAAAACAATAGGCAATATATCTTTCTGATGCATGTTCTTGGTTAAATTCTTCCCGTTTACTTGTGTGTATTTTTTTTGCAGTTGCTAATTATTAGATTGAAATTATTTATCCTTGGGCCTTTCAGCGTTTCCTATTTCCCTTCGTATTTTTTTTTTTTTTTAGAAGCGGTGCTGTTTATTCATTAATTAGTAAATCCAGCCTATTAACACATCTCTGAAATAAAACGGTCACATTTCCCTAGGCACCCGAGAAAACGCGCCGCAGCGTTATGCGACCGGACAAGGCCTGCCATTCGTTTGAAAGCGGGAAGCTGAGAGTGCCAGAGCCTATTAGCGCAGATTAAAGGACGAGCTCGTTGGCGGCGGGACGTGTGAAATAAAATCAGCTGCATTTTAATTGAGATGTGCTCTAATCAAAATGCAGAAATAAACATTATTTTCATCTCGTCGACGGGAAGAAATTTGTCTTGACAACAATCAAAATATTGGTGGAGATGAAGCCTCGGGGGCATGGTTGTTATATATATATATTTTTAAATAGCCAGTGCAGTCTGTTGTGAGCTTTTGCGTAGCTTTTGCATCAGTGGCTAAGGAACTTCAGATTTCTCTCTTTTGTCTGTATATTTTTTCAAACACCTTTAATTTGGATTTTTAAAGGGAATCTATCAATTTGTCTTTTCAGGGCAGTGAAAGGTTACCTCAAAAGCTCATGCCAACCCGCCTTCCCCACTGACCCAGTTATATTCATCTTCGATGTGCTCTTCCCCACTCTGTCCGCCATCTGGATAGATTTTTTTCTTTTGGCTTAAGGTACTTTAACTTGGTTAGGCTGTACAGCGTACGTCCAAAGTCATTTGGTTAAAGAGATTTTGTACCTTTGATCAGCCATAGCAAAGTGAAAGCCCATCCTGACCCATTTTTATTTTTTCCCCTCAGGTGGAAGGAAAGGATAGGTCAGGACTCAGGTGGTGTCTCTTTAGGTAGAGGGGATGATATTAGAATAGTTTTTGGGTCTGTTTAGAAGGAGGGGGTGGTATTAGGTGAGGTGGGGTCTCTTCAGATAAAAGGGTCAGTATTAGGTGACTCAGGTGGAGGAAATGGTATCCGGAGAAATGGGGTCTCCTCAGGTGGAGGAAATGGTATTAGTAGAGGTTGGGCCTCCTCAGATGGAGGGCATGGTATTAGGTGACTTGGGGGTCTTGTCAGGTGGGGGGCAATGATATAAGGGAAGATGGGATCTCCTCAGGTGCAGGCGATGATATTAGGTAAGGCAGGCTCTCCTCAAGTGGAGGGATGGTTCTAAATGAAGTGGGGACTCCTCAGATGGAGGGGATGGTATTAGGTGGAGCAGGGTCTCCTCAGGTGGAGGGGATAGTATTATATGACGAGGGGGTCTCCTCAGATGTAGGGGATCGTATTAGGCAAGATGGGTCTCCTTAGGTGGAAGGTCTGATATAAGGTGACATGGGGTCTCGTCAGGTAGAGAAGATGGTATAGGGCAGTACCTTGGCACCCCAGATGTTTTGGAACTACATTTCCCATGATGCTCAACTACACTGCAGAGTGCATGATCATCATGCTAAATGTAGTTCCAAAACATCTGGGGGGCCAAGGTTCGCCATCACTGGTATAGGAGAAGATGGTATCTCCTCAGGTGGAAGGGATGGTATTAGGTGAGATGGGCCCTCCTCAAGAGGAAGGGATGGTATTGGGTGGAGCAGGGTCTCCTCAGGAGGAGGGGATGGTATAGGACGAAGTGGTATTCCCTCAGGCAGAGGGGATGGTATTTGGTGAGATGGTCTGTCCTTAAGAGAGGTCCTCCCGAGGAGACATATTACCTACTTTTACGCATTTTGCCCCTTTCCCCTGTTGCTCTGTTAAAACCCCTGTGAAATACTCCTTTGCTTTCAGGTAGGGGGATGCATTTGACATCTTCCTCATGCCATCCGACATTGAACTTACACAGGAAATGAGTCCCAGCTGGGTGGGCTTTCAAGAGACTCTTAATAGGATATGCAGGTAGCAGTAGAGTTCTCGTTTAAGTGTAGTTCTGCTTAAGGCCTTATTGGTTTTGTTGTGTTTTGTTTGCTTAACTTAAAGTTAGGATTTCATTTGTACATAATAGCTAATAATTTTTCTAAGAAAAAAAAAAAAAAACAGAAACAATGTTTAATAAACTCGCTCTCGTGTGAATTTGATTTAACAAACATTCAATTTTTCCAGAGTAAATTCTGTTGCATGACGATTTTTGATGCGGGGTGGTTAAAACCTTTCTAAGCGCTCTTGGGAAGTTTTGTACATTACAGCGTTCATTTTTTTTTCTTCCTCTTGCTTTTCCCCTTCCTCCAGCCTAGGGTTCTGTGTCCATAATTTCAACTACATTAGGTCTAATGTCCTGAATAGTGATGTTAAACTTCACGCAACCATGTCTGACAGGAAAACCAGCAAGTGGAACAAAAAAATGGCAGTGGTATTGATACATCCCACCACCTTCTCGATCTGGCCAAGCTCTGCGTTATAAAAGAAGCTTTCCAGCCTTCTGCCCCAGGGCTGTAAAATTCATACCGTGACTGCTGGGTGTTCAGTGGCTGTGCACAGTGGAAAAATATTGCTCTACTTCCACCTAGAAATGTATTCATTGAGTTTAATTTGAGAGTGACCAAGAAGTCACTATCATGCTTGCATAGGGTTTATTTCTGAAGAATAGTTTTTTTTTTTTTTTTCCACTGCGATGTGAGTTTTATGTATTTAGTGCTGGTAGGTGGTTATACAGTATCTGTAATTGTTGGCAAATTTGTTATTTGCTACTATTACTCAAAATCCACAGATATAGGCAGCTAAGGTTACATGCTAATACTGACTCGATGTAAACCCAATCACTAAAATGTCTTATAAACTTTAATATATTAATGTCATTTCAAAAGTAATGTTTTAATGTTTTCAAAATCTGCAGATTTCAATAAAATAATATCTTGTAATTTTGCTGTGAAGGTCCTTGTTCAGGAACTTCACGTTATAGGGTGTCAACGCTCTGTCCCCATCTCCCAGGTCTCTTATTGTGCTCTTGTGTTGTTATCCAGTCACATTGGCCTTTGATGGTAGAAATTATGCAGGCATGGTGGATTTTTGGCACCATCAGGGAACCCATCTTGAGAAATGCCATGCGGTCAAAACTGGAGTGCATGTAGAAAGGAAGTGGTTGCAAAGAAGGTGCAAGAGATGCACAACACTGAGATGCAACAAAGGATAGAAAATCGATGAAAATAGTATTTCATTAAAATATAAAATGGCCATTATAATATGCAGTGCTGAAGCAAACAAATAATATTCATTTAGGGTTTACATCTGTTTTAACCGCTTCTGCTCTCACCTGTATACCCAGAGCAGTTTTTACATTTTTATAAAATTTTTTTTGCATTTTATGTACCAATTGATCCAGCAATAACCTTTTCATTACTTATGATACCAAGGTAGTACATACAATTTATTGTTTATTTTTTGTGCAAAAAAATTAAACAAAGTGAAAAAAAAAATAAAAAAAATTGTGTTTTTTGTTTTCCGTTTTCCGTTTTTTTTTGTCAAATTCTAGCGAGCCTGTTGAGAAAAAGTATTTTATTCTATAATTTCTATGTATAGCTTATAATTTTGCTTTATTTTTTTGCATCAGGTCATTTTTATTGAAATTTTTTTCCAGTTTACAGCACAATACAAAACAACAGTGCCCAGATGGCAACTCTATTGTTCAGTTTATATAGGGCTTGCTGATTTTTGTATTTCTTATGGAAGATTTTTTTATTGCTTTCTGTTTTTTCTCTTTTTGTTGAGATTTATGATATCTATTGTTGTATGTGTGGATTCACAGGAAAAGCAGACAGCTAGGTTCACATGTAGCTCGGTGGTATGAGCATCACAGAGATTATATTAAGTGAATAATTTATTTGGATATATTATAATGACACTATAAAATTTTGTTTTGGTACAAAGTTTGGCAAAGTTAATTACAAATGAAATAAAGAATTTTTTTCAATTTTGTGTGTATATATATATATATATATATATATATATATATATATATATATATATTTTTATATTGTGCTGCTGCTGCTTTAAAAAAGAAGCAAAAAGAAACAAAAGTTTTGTATACAAAAATAATATAAAATAGAGAGGGGAGTAAGCAGTTACCGTAATTAGGGCTAATGTGGGTTACTAAGGCTGAACATACATTAAAGTGTTTGTTACCCCAACATTTCAAATTCCTGATGTGTGCCTGCTGTACCATGTACTTGTATGAGAAAGTATCCTGTTCTCTTTGTATTGTTTCCTTTATGTGAAATCCCTGGCAGTCCCCTTACTTTCCTATTAAAAACTGACCACACCAAGCAGGAGAGCACACCGTGGTCAGTTCTTTAACTATGCTGGGAACTCAGTGTACTCTCCTCCAATGATCAAAGTTGTCCTGACACGCCCCCCCCCCGCTGCTCAGCCATATACTGGGAAGCTCAGTGTGCTGCTGCTCCTCCTCTCCCCAGCTTATGCAGCTGAGAACAGAGGGAATGCGATCACTTATGAAAAAAAAAAAAAAAAAGGGAAAAAGGTATTTACAATGCTTTTTAATATGTATGCAAAAATGTTTTGCATTACATTTCTATTTTAAACTGAATGGGTTGTTTTACAAGGTGATAGTTTACAATCAAGGGTTTTGAGGAAAGAAAATAAATTTGATTCCCCCTTAACCTCCCTGGCGGTATGATTATTTCGGATTTTAGGTGCTAAAAGCGGTACAATTATTTTGCATGGAAATTTGGCGTTTTATATTGTAGGTCTGTAAATCTTAACAATAACACACTTAAATCTGTCCAAACAAGAGTCTAGTAGATATCCCGGGTATGATAAAGTTTGAAACACAAAAACATAAATTATAATATAATAAATAAAAATAAATAATTAAAAAAATAAAAATAAATAGTAATAAAATAAATTTCCCCACAATTCACTATCGCTCAATTCTGCAAGTGTTCTAATTTACTATCGCTGTTTTCTAGCTGGTCTAAAGCCACTTTTGACGTAAAGGGACACTTTTTGGTTGCTATGGACAATCTCCAGTTTCCAGGCAGAAAGAACAGTGTATATCATGTAAAACTGCATGCAGGGCATGGGCCAAAGCACTGGGGACAAAAGGGATGTGAAATCATTTCATACAGTACTGTAATCTGTAAGATTACAGTACTGTATGTGTTATGATTTTTACTTTTTTTTTTTAATTTGCTGCCAGGCTCCGCCCCCGTGCGTCGCGACGCTCGCAGGGAACGGAGCCTGGCAAGGAGAGGCTTCGGAGGAGGACGGAGCCCTCGGACACTGCGGGGGACATCGCAGGATCCCGGGGACAAGGTAAGTAACGCTGCCCCAGGATCCTGCGATGTAATCCCGAGTGTGGCTCGGGGTTACCGCTAATGGTCCTGAATATTAACCCCGAGCCACACTCGGGAAAACCGCCAGGGAGGTTAAACACATTCAGGGTCCATGCACACTGGGCTTTAAAAAAAAAAAAGCCAGTTGGCAAAAAAAAAATTATTCCTATAGAGCATTTTTACTTTTCATAAGACTTTTAAGAGCATTAAAGGAGAAGTCCAGTCTAAGCTCGTTTGGCTGGGCTTCTCCTATGGGTCACAGGAGCGCGATTCGTTTTGCACTCCTGTGACCCGTTTTCAGCAGAGAGCAGTCTGAAGACTGCTCTCTGCTGACGTCACTGGAATCAGTCCAGGCACCGCATCATCACAACAACGTCTGGATCCACCAGGTGCCTGGACTGATGCCTGTCTCAGCCTCTCAGCGAGCCGCTGAGAGCCTGAGAGGGCCGCTTTCCACCCCTCCACAGCTCTGCGCTCCAGTGAGCGTGGAGGAGCAGAGTAGTGAGAGCTACTGATTGACAAGCAGCAACTCTCCACTCTGGGATCTGTGAGAACCGAGCCATCGGCGGTGTTTGATGGCTAGGCTCACAGTGCAGAGGCGGCGGGGGACAGATGCAAGATCGGACCGATGCTGCATCCACCTAGGTAAGTATAAAAGGGAAAAAGAACAAACCCCATACTTCTCTTTTAAGTATTTTTATTCTGCCAGAAAACTCTCAAGAATGCAAACCAGAAGGGCTTTATTTCTGCCTCTAAACACTGAGCTTCACATATGCCTTGAAATGTCCTAATTCATAATGTTCATGAACACATACTAAAGGCAAATATTGAATTGCACTTTAAGTGCATTTGCTCTAGATCGGAGGGGGAGCGCTGAAATTAGGGGAAGCTCTGCTGGTTTCCATCGTCCAATCATGTACAAACAAAAATGCTGTTTTTTATTTTCCTTACACGTGATTGAATATTCTTTACAAAGTAATGTTTTACCTCATTTACTAAGCTTCAGAGCAAGTGCATGTAAAGTACACAGTATATTTGCCTTTAGTAAATCAACTCCATGGGATAATATTGAGCTGCTTCTACTGGCAAAACCCAAAACTCCTGTAGAAGCAGTGTTTTTTTTTTAAGTCCAGTGTGCATAGACCCTCAGTGTTGATGGCGGAATCCCTCCCGCTGCGCTATTGTATTCTGGAGGTTTCCCTGCCATCGGAATACAAGAATTACTGCTGCTGGTTATAGCCGGCGGTAGTAATCATATGAAAAAACCCAGCATGCTGGTTTTACTGAATTTGATTGATAGGTTGACGTCAATATAATCAGCCTGCCCTTGGATGGATCGAAATTCGGCTGGTACCTGCTGAACCGACCAAATTTTGAACTGTGTGTGGCTGGCTTAAGGGTTAATTAAGGAAACTCTTTGGATTTGCACATTAAAGTGGTTGTGAAGCCTAAACATTCTTACCTTAATTAGGTTGGCAAACCCTTACCTATACCCATTGAATTGACTAGCCACAGAAGTGAAACAAATGCTCCTTCAAAAGTTGTGCCTGTTTATTTGCAGCCATTTGTCCTGTACATCCTTGTGAAACTCAGAGATGAAAAAGGACTTTTTACAGACTCACAAAACAGGGGCGGGGAGCTGCAGTTACATGCTGCACAAAGCTCTAATGCCGCGTACACACGGTCGGACTTTCCGTCTACAAAAGTCCGACAGCCTGTCCGACAGACTTTCAACGGACTTTTGGCTGACTTGCGGCAGACTTTCTTACGAACGGACTTGCCTACATACGATCACGCAAAAGTCAGACGGATTTATACGTGATGATGTACACCGGATTAAAATAAGGAAGTTGATAGTCAGTAGCCAATAGCTGCCCTAGCGTGGGTTTTTGTCCGTCGGACTAGCACACAGACGAGCGGGTTTCTGGGTCCGGCGTAGTTACGACGTAAAGATTTGAAGCATGTTTCAAATCTAAAGTCCGTCAGATTTGAGGCTGGAAAAGTCCGCTGAAAGTCCGGGGAAGCCCACACACGATCGGATTGTCAGCCAGCTTTAGTCCGTCAGCGTCCGTCGGACTTTTGTAGACGAAAAGTCCGACCGTGTGTACGCGGCATAAGAGCTGATTGGAGGGAAGGGACACACTTCCACCCTTCACACAGCACACAGAAACAGAGCGGAGGCTGTCAATCACAGGCTGTGTACTGGAGCTCCTTCTCCTGTCACCTTTTTACCTCTTGGTGTCAGGAAAACTTGTCAGAAGTGACTCATGGAAAGAGACAGCAGAGAGAAATGACACTTATGCCCCGTACACACGAGCGGAATTCCCGACGGAAAAATCTTGGGATGGTTTTTCCGACGGAATTCCGCTCAAGCTTGGCTTGCATACACACGATCACACAAAAGTTCTCTGAACTTTCGACCGTCAAGAACGCGGTGACGTACAACACTATGACGAGCCGAGAAAATTAAGTTCAATGCTTCCGAGCGTTGAATTGTTTCCGAGCATGTGTGATTTTTTTGCGTGTCCGAATTGCATACAGACAAACGCATTTTCGACTTTTTCCGACCGAAAAATAGAGAACTGCTCCCAATCTTTTGCTAGCTGGAATTCTGCCAGCAAAATTCCGATGGAGCATACACACGGTCGCAATTTCCGACCAAAAGCTCTCATGGGACTTTTGCTGGCGGAATTTCCGCTCATGTGTACGGGGCGTTAGTGCTTTGGAGAGGCTAGTAGACACTATAGAAATATGTGCTTTGTTCAAATGTAATGTCTGAGGTTTTAAACCACTTTAATTCATTCCCTACATTGAAGCTGAATTCCAGGAATTCAGCTACTTTGTAAAATCTGCAGGCATACCATGAGTTAAGTCTATTGAGGCGCCTGCCACCTTGTAGACTTAGCTCTATTATTCACATCTGGCAGGTTTATTGGAAGATGACCTCTGCAGCTCCAACTCTGCTCACTGTGGTCTCAGTTCCTTCAAGAGCTGGAACTGCTATGTCCTCCCCTTCTGCCCATTCACAGAAGCCCTTGTGTTATGTGAATGTATTCACACAATACAAAGACTTCTGTAAATGGGCAGCAGAGGGGAGGGGCGGGCTTAGCTGCTGTGTGTGCTTTTCTCCTCCTTCAGCCAGAGTGTGTTCACCAGTAGTGCAATAAACCTGTCACATTTGAGATATAGAGATAAGACCCAGAGGTGACATGCAGCAAATTCGACTTCACTCATATTGTGCCTGCGCTTTAAACAATGGTGCTGAATTTCTGGAATTCAGCTTTCTGGTTAAAAAATGTTTCAGTATGTGTATCGCCCCCTTCTCCCCTCTTATCCTTACCTGAGCCCAATCTCGATCCAATGCTGTGCCCATCTGCATCGGCTCTCTCCTCTTCTCCCCGCTCTCACAGACTTTGCTGAGAGCAGTGGGAGCCATTGGCTCCTGCTGCTGTCAGTCAAATCTTGTGATAAGGAAGTAGGGGGTGAGGCCAAGCCTCGTTGTCTGTGTCTATAGAAGGAGTCTACAGGTATTGCATTATAGGAAGCAGCTTTCTAGGGTGGGACACGGAGAAGAGGAGGAGCCAGGAGCGCTGGCGGCGGACCTCAGAAGAGGAGGATTAGGGCCACTCTGTGTAATACCTTCACACAGAACAGGTAAATATAACATGTTTGGTATTTTAAAGAAAAACATTTGACATTACAAACTCTTTACGGAAATCACCTAATACAACCAATTTATTAATGCCTTCAAATACTGTTTGTAGGTACTTTTAATACAGTAGTGTTAAGAGTAACTCCTTTTGATAGTTGGGTCTGGCAGAATGGCTGTAGGGGATGAGGGAAAAGGACCAGGGAGTACGAGGCTTAAGCAGTGTGCTAGAATGTATTCTCTAGGAACTTTGAGCTACCATCATTCCTTCGAGTCAGCGTCGAGGCCAGGTGACATCACTATCACCTGCAGAAAGTGGATAGAAGCCATAGGTCAGTAAAACTTTTGGGGCACACCTCTTCCAGGTCTACAAATGGTTAAAAGTTGAACATGGGGCCATCCCTTCCTGTTGTTCAGTGAGGTTACACACAGGAAAAGTCAAGATTTTTATACAAACAATAATACTAATTATTGTTAAATATGGTTTCCACTGAAGGTAATCGCTGCTTGTGTATCTTTTTTTTTTTTTGGTTATGCTTCTTTGAATTGCTGTGGTTTGTGAAAGGTTTTCCTTAAAGTAGACCTCTAAAAATTAGGTCCCCTTTCATAAATCCAATTGCGGTAAAAACATGACAGGGGGTCGAACCCTTCTCTATTTTATCTAAAACCAAGAAAAAAACTTTTGGTTGGACAAACGCTTTAATGATTTGGCATACAAAGAGATTTTAGACAATTGTGCATTTCCAACCTTGTGCCAACAGGTTGAAGGCCTTTTATTTGTTCTAGCCTGACTGTGCCCTTGTACATAAAGCCAGCTCCATAAAGAGATGTTTTTATGAGTTTGGTGTGGAGGAACTTGTTAGCCACATCTTCTAATCCAACATCAGTACCTGACCTCACTAATGCTCTTTTGGCAGAAAGATGAACCACTTCCCACAGACATGCTCCAAAATCGTGACGAAAGCTTCCTAGAAGAATGGAGGCTAGTATAGTCGTAAAGGGAGGAGGCTAACACCATATTAGTAGGTTTGGCCAAACTTTAGTTTTTTGGCGTTTTGGATAGAGTTGGGAACGTTTTCAAATCTTTATCATGTTATTTTTTGCTGCCTGTGTACCACAGGGAGATTTCCCTTTACTTACTGTCCCAGAGATGCAATAATTTACCCAAAGGGAGGATAACTGTTATCTCGGATACTGGTGAGAGAGATAGGAGCGGCGCCACTCTGAGTGCAGTATGTCAGTTAAAATTCAATGTTTAATAAAAGTGAGATCAACTCAGCAGTTCTCGGCAGCTCCGGTGGTTCCCGAGGCTGAAGACAGTCACACAACAAGCACGTCAGCGTTGATAGACGGGAGGCGTGGTCGAGCTCGCGTTCGGAGCATGGGTGCTCCTTCATCAGAGATATGCCTGATGAAGGAGCACGCATGCTCCAAACGCGAGCTCAGCCACGCTTCTCGTCCATCATCGCTGATGTGCTTGTTGTGTGACCGTCTTCAGTCTTGGGAGCCGCCGGGAACTGCTGACCACCAGCGCTGCCCAGCTGGACTACAGGAGCCCAAGCTACTTATGCCATCTATCTATCTATCTATCTATCTATCTATCTATCTATCTATCTATCTATCTATCTATCTATCTATCAGACCAGAACCCCTAAAGTCTGGTCTCAGCAGTAAATTAACTTTTCCTACTGGCACACCTGCACCTTGGAACTACTTCCATATCACACTAGCTGCGTTTATAGCGCTCCATCTTTTTTCATTTTTATCTTAGATAATTCCTGCTGCAATATTTGTCCCCACCTTCACTTCTTGCCGTGATGACGACTCTAACATTTTGGAGTTTCTCTCACTTTCTGTCCTAAGCCAGCCATAGATTGTTTGAATCTTGGCCGGTTCAGCAGGGACACTCTGAGATTCGATCATCTATGGGCAGGCTGATTGTACCCAAGTCGATTGATCGATTGACTTGGGTACAACCAGCATGTTGGATTTCCAGCATGTGGTTATTGCCAGCGGCTATAGCCACTAGCAATAATCATTGTGCTCTCCCGACAGGGATGGTTTCCCACGCCCCCCTGCTGGAAGAACTTAATAACTCAGTGGGAGGGATTCCCTATCAACGCTGACTGTGTTGATGGGGAATAGAGTGTTTTGTTTTTTTTTCCTCTGCAACCTGTGGCTGCAGAAAAGAAAATCGCATCATCTTTGGCTTGCCCTAATGACAGTGGTCATTCGGACAAATGGAGTAAATCTGCCCGCAGGGACACAGACGGAATAACCTGACAGAGGGTTTGGACCTTTAACACTCCATCCACAACTAAAAAAAAAAAAAAAAAAAATGCCCCTTACATACTGAGATCAGTGTGAGGAAGGACAGGATACATCATACAGCTATTCCTTCACAATGAACCGGTGGATATGCTGTGACGCCTTCCTTGTTGCTGAGGAGAGCTGTGGTTTAGCAATCCATGCCTGATGTATACAACCCTCTGGTGAGTGTAAACCCCGAAGGGGAGTGTGATGCACAGACTGCAGTGTGGGGTGTTTAATGTTACAACATAGCAAGATTTCCATCTGAGGCTTCTGGGACTTTTTTCCCCATCATCTGTCAACTACTTACCACTTATGTGTACTATATACACATGAAAGCTGATCATAAACTTTATGATAGTAGCGCTGCTATAATAATTATAGGCACCTGATTTGGATCTGTGCAATTGTTGTTATTATTATCCTTTTTTGATATTTATGCATTTGCATTTTAAGCAGCAGCTGTTTTATTAATATTACACAGTGATGACATTTATTGTTACAATTGTGCAAGCTATATTTATTGTATGAAACCTGACATACCTTTAGCGCCAAGATAGTGGAAGGAGGCCTAATGTTCACTGTATTTTTTTAGAGATTGTGTAATAGTCTCTTAAATTTCAGCTTGAGCTATTAAACTCTGTAAGCAACAGACTCTTTTTTTGTAACAAATGGTAAGGTATGTGATAATCCTGATCTTAAAATAAAGAAAATGTATACAAAACAACGAATATAGCTAATCTTTGGCTGCGTGCATCATTGCAGATGACCATTTCTACCTCCTTTTATGGACAGCAGTGGTGCCATGTGTTCCCTGCCCTGTTCTACATTTTATTCCTATGAAGCATCCAGCAGGGGGGGTGTGACACCAGTGTTTGATACGGAGCAGAGGAAAGTTATCAACGCTTAGATATTACTGAAGAACTTCCCGCCTGTTTGGGTGAATATACTTTGGGTAAAATTTCAGACCTTTTTTTTTTTTTTTTTTTTAGCCTTTTGGACTAGAGAGGCTAAAGAAGAGGAATTAGAACCAAACGCGCCAAAAAAAAAAACAAAAACGTAACTGCCGTTCTACTATAAAGCTAAACTTTGGACAGATAGAATGTACACAGAATAATGCAGCTCTGTAATTAATAATAATAATTCATAATCATTAGTAATTCATATATCTGTAAATTATTTTTTTTTACTGGAAGTAGTGCAAATACCTGAATGTGACCTGATATCAGCCTCTCACAGTCCCTGTACAGCAGGGCTGTAGTGTGAGAGGAAGAAGCAGTAAAAGAAGCCAGTCAGTTCATGTGCTGGAAAGAATTATGCTGATTAGTGCAGAGTGACAGAGGGATGAGCTCATTGCTGTGCTGCTTCTTCTTTTCATTGTCGAGTTGCAAGCTGGGGCAGATCCACGACGACCTGGAAGTAAGTGATGCTTGCTATCAGACTGCGAACAACTTGTGGTGGAAAAAAGTACTGCATAGGACGTCCTCCTGATTTTGTGAATATTGAAACAAAGCTACTTTTTTATTTTTATTTTATTTAATTGGCTGTAATTTTTTTAACTTGTTTATTTTTTTTTTTTTGCTGGGCTTCTGCTTTAAAAATTAGGAAAAGTTACCTGTAAGGTTATTGATTTTCTGAGTTCCACAAGTCGAACTATTAAGCATTCTTTGCAGGATTGTGATGGGCGCAGAACATATTTCTTTTATTAATGAAATTTACAAGATTAAGTAATTTTCCAGATAAAACGTTCGTCATCTTCTCCTGCCCTGTGCAAACAGCTCATTCTATTTTCTCCAACAGCTTTCCGAATTAATATGAATCTAGTATCTTAAATTTCCCTAGCGTCTATTACCTCCTGTTTCCAAGTTTTAATATGATTTGATTGTTTTTCTAGGTTTACAGTCATCTCATAGCAAATTTTATTTCAAGTAATAGCATTTTTTTTTAAATTGACTTATATTGTCAGCATGTTAAAAAGTGCAAGCGATCTTGAAGTCCCCCGTTTAAAACAAATAGTGGCTATCTAAAAAGTTTTGTGTGTGTTGTAAGTTCATAGGTCATACCTTTTTGCTTGCATTGGCTGCAGTAACTTAGATCTGTTATTTAAAGCTAATTACCAACTCAACTCTAGTGTTTTGAAATGTTTGTGACTTCTGCTAGATTTGTTTTGTTGTTTCCTAAAGTGGATAGGTAGTGCTGGACCCTAGGGTTGTATTACTAGCCAATAGTATTATAATGGTGTTGGTACAAGTTGTCTGGCTATTGGACAGGTAGCTTCTGCACCCCATATTAACCACTTCAAGACCAGGCCTATTTCTGACATTTGTTTACAAATTAAAATCAGTATTTTTTGCTAGAAAATTACTTAGACCCCCAAACATTATATATATATATATATATATATATATATATATATATATATATATTATTATATATATATATATATTTTAGCAGAGATCCTAGGCCTAGAGAATAAAATGGCGGTTGTTGCAATATTTTATGTCACACTGTATTTGCGCAGTGGTCTTTCAAACACATTTTTTGGGGGGAAGAAATACACTTCAATGAATTACAAAAAAACTAAACAGTAAAGTTAGCCCAATTTTTTTGTATAATGTAAAAGATGATATTACGCCGAGTAAATAGATACCTAATCTGTCATGCTTTAAAATTGTGCACGCTCGTGGAATGGCGATGAGCTATGGTACTTAACCACTTCCCGCCCAGCCTATAACAGATTGACAGCCGGGAAGTGGTTTTGACTGGGCGTCGTATGACGCCTGACAGAGGCTTCTTACCACGTGATCAGCTGTGACCAATCACAGCTGTTCATTGCGTGAACCAGGAAGTGCCGGTAAACGGCATTCCTCGGTTCGCGCTGACAGGGAGAGCCGATCGGTGGCTCTCCCTGTCAGAGGGGGGGTTTGTGCTGACAATCAGCACACTGATTATCAGCACAGCCTCCATCAAATGTACCAATAAGCTGCCAAACGGTTCCCAGTCAGTGCCCCATCATAACCCTCTGCCAGTGTCCAATAAAGTGCCAATTAGTGCCCACCATAGTGCCAATCAGTGTTCATCACAGTGCCAATCAGTGCCTAGCATTAACACCTGTCAGTACCTGCCCAATCAGTGGTGCCCATCAGTGCCATCTATTAGTGTCCATCAATGCCACCTATCAGTGCCGCCTATCAGTGCCCATCAATGCCGCCTGTCAGTGCCTATCAGTGCCCATCAATTCTACATATCAGTGCCAACTCATCAGTGCCCGTCAGTGAAGGAGAAAACAGAAACGAAGATAATCGTTTTTTTCTTTCAAAAATGTCTGTCTTTTTTAGTTTGTTTAGTAAAAAATAAAAACCACAGAGGCGATCAAATACCACCGAAAGAAAGCTCTATCTGTGGGAACAAAATGCTAAAAATTTAGTTTGGGTACAGTGTTGTATGACCGCGCACTGTCATTCAAAGTGCGACAGCGCTAAAAGCTCAAAATTGTCATAGCAAGCAGCTGGCTATGGTGGGCACTCTACGGGGGGGGTGGGGGGGGACCCAGAACTGTCAGCGGGGGACCCAAGAAAAGGCTGCTCTGGGCTGCTCTGTGCAAAACTATTGCCCAGAGCTTGTAAGTATAACGTGTTTTGTCATTTAAAAAATAAAAAAATGAGAGTCTTTGCAATCAGTTGAATACTCCAGATGCAATTTTATTTCAGCATAGGGTCAGATAGATTATAAAAAAAGGAAACTGTGTGTATGGACTAAAACTGAAATTGATCTGTCAATGGTATTGTTACCAATGTAATTACAGGCATCGGTCTTGTCTGCAGTCGGTTTGATGGCCAAACTAAATTCAAAAGCTAAACTGGGATAATACCTACTTTATATATGTTACGTGTTCCTCTTGAGATAGCATGATTAAAACGATATATATGTATCGCTACCCACGTAGGAGCCACTGGATAGAATGGGTCCTTTGTTCTTTGCCTTGACCTTATCAAGCACCTCAGCCCCTCTGACACACTAGGTTGAGCATACAAATATACAATATCATAGGGAATGATATTGATGAAATAATGATGAAAGTAATACTAAGTACCCAATAGTAGTTCTATATGAAAGAAAACTGGCACCAAACCGGGTTGTGAAAGCGAACTTAATATATTGTTACCCAATATGGTTTGGTAACTAGGCAAGCATAAAATGGATCAACAGTAAGGACTAGGCATAAGATGACACTTGGCATGCAGAACAGCATAAACAGTAGCAAGCTCACCTCAAGTGCAGCAGTGACCAGTAGTAAAGTTTAATTTACTGAGTGCTGAAACTATACTGCCAGAGCGCATTTATGCCGGCAATGCTAGTCCTAGACCGACCATGCACTGTCCAAAAGGAAAAGAGGATAGTAGTGGAAGAGCTGGGGAACAAATGGGACTTGCAGAATAATTATTATGAGAGCGACAGTCCTTTTGAAATGTTCTTCTGTTGACTATCGTTGGGGCCCCTTCAGGGGCGTCTTTGCACTTAACTACAGTCCCATTTAACCTGCATGCAGTATAGGCATGGTATAGTCTTGGCACAAGTGCAAGGTGCACAAGTGTACAAGTGCAAGGTAGATATAGTTCAGATGCAGTAAAAGTTTGGTATAATGTGGTATAGGGTTGGTATAGATGCAAGGTAGATGTGGTTCAGATGCTCTAAAGGTTTGGTATAATGCGGTATAGAGTGCAGTATGGATGCGGTATGGATTAGGTATACTTGGCTCTGAGTAACTTAGTCTCTGCTAGCAATGTTTCCTCCTCCTTCATATTGCTGTAGCCAGCTCCTGGCTATGTACAGTATATATGTGTGTGTGTATGTGTATGTGTGTGTGTGTGTATATATATATATATATATATATATATAATTATATATTATATAAACATTGCTGCTCGCATTGTTACTTATTTACTTGTTACTAATTTTGCCTAGCTCTCCACTTCTGTTTAATGTTAAAGAAGTGTGGGATAGCAAAATAATAATATACATACTCCCTTATATGGCTGTCCCCCACGATCTTTAAGGCCGAGTGATCACTCGGTTCTCGGTCTTCACTGAGCAGGCAGCAGTGCCAGTGACTGTCAGTCACTGGCTCTCTGTTCTGCCCCTCCAGCGCTCACTGGTGTGCCAGGATGCAGAGAAGGTGAGAGCGGTTGGCTCAGGCTCTCACCAGCATGCTGAGAGGCTGATCAAGCTGCCGGTCAGGCACCTGGGTGGATCCCAACATTATTGTCATTATTGTTGTGACCCAGAAGAGAAATGTGGCCAAAAAAGCTGTGGCCATGGTTCTCTATTAGGGAGGGAGCTGTTTATCATAATTAACTCTGACTGTACTGTGATGGCAGATCTCATCATCAGTTGTAAACTTGATTTGAACACTGGGTAGTGGCAGTATATGACCTACTCCCCTACCTCCTGGGTAGGAGCAGCATGTGACCAACTGGGTAGTAAAGCCAGTATCAGGACGATTGCCCTGGAACTTGCACCTTTGTAAACAAGTCAGCAATGGCAGCTCTCATAGCTCTGTCCACTGGTGTCATGAAAGAGCCCTTCTGAAAGTGGTATGGTATGTTTACATTTTATGGCTCTTCATGGTGAAACTGCTTTATAAAACCGTTTTATAGTGATAGCAGTAAGGTCTTACTACACAGAAAGGGAGAAGGTTACACAACTGCAGTAGCTATTATAATTTAAAGGATAACAACCATTTTTTCTCTTTCTTTTTTGTCAGATGGAGTTCTTAAGTCAAAGCTATCTGTGCGTGCATCAGTATTTGCTCAAATTAAATTTGTAGGGACCTTTGGAGCAGGCATTGTATATGTAACAATAGCCCCTGTGTATGTTATGCCTTCATTGGGTTTGTAAATAGAAAATAACAACGTATCCTCCAGCTGCTCCCTTCATGATGTAAACCTTTTTTATCTTAGACTATCCAGGGAATTCCAATTTAAGTGAAGTACAAATCGGGCATAAAGTGTCTCCCCACTCCTCTTGCAAGCTTGATTGATCTAGATGATCACTGCAGACTACAACTCAGGGACACAGCAAATGCTACCAGTTAGGCTGCCTGCTAGTGTTGGCATAAATGCACTACAAGATATGAATTTGAATGGTCTGCATAGAATAGGGTGAGATCTTCTTCAAGCATTCACCCTTCTGTTGACTTAAGGCGCCACCAGTGGCTGTCCAAGGAACTTCATTAAACTCTTTGAATGGAGGATCCTGCATTACAGAGTGAAGGTCTTTGGAAGGCTATGGATATTCAAGTAGTTACATACAAGTCCTAATGTTTTGTCCCACCTAAATGTATTTTTATGTTGCTTTAGTGAACATTATGAGGTGTTGAGATGGGATAGGCTAACCTTTACACAGGTCACCATTGATCTGATGTATGTGGACATCTAGTGGTTGTATATTGCCTCCTAACTTGTTTACATACATCAATTGGTATCTCCCTTCCTCCTCCCCTCCTAGTTGGTTCTAGTTATATTGGCCATAAACAGTTCAAATCTCGGCCTCTTTAGCATGAACCAGACAAAAATGTAACCTTTTATGGGCAGGCTGAATGTACCAAGTTGATCGATCAACTTGGGTACAACCAGCCTGCTGGATTATACTTGTCTTCTCCCGTGGTTGCAGGAAAGAAATTTGTCCTGCCTTAGTTCAGTCCGAGCTAGACTCTCCCTGTTTCTTCCATGATTTCTTTAGAAGTTTTAGTTCTTTGCAGAGACATGGCTTAGGAATCATTGTCTTCATACAATTCTGAAGACTGGAGAAACATTCTCTGCACTGCACTAAGGCTTCATGTACACGGGATGTTTTACAACCTCTCCTGAATAATTTAACTTGACAGATAGTAACCCACGTTTACAACGTCCGTTTTGCCGCGTTTACATGTCACGTTCAGCGGCGTTTTGCTACATTTGCATTAAAAAAGAAAAAGCCTGTAAACGAAACGCGGCTAAACGCAAGTTACCACGTTTAGCCAGGTTTAGAAGTGTTTGGCGCTTGAAATGCCTCTAAACTCAGCTTCTGAACCCATATTTTTTTTTTTGTTAAAAAAAAAAAAAAAAAAAAAAAAAAGCCTCCAAACTCAACTGCCTAGAAATGACTATAAACAATCCTGTGTACATGTACTGATAAGATAACATAGAGAAGCATTCAGGAGCACTTGAAAAAAAATGCCCAACTGCTCCTAAACGTTAGTTTACCAGCAGCAGTGTACATGAGGCCTTAGCTGAAGTAAAATCATGCTGGATTCAAATTCTGTGTCTTATTAGTCGTTGTGAACCCACTTTCACATATTTACATAATCCGTTTTGTCTCCAAATACAGTGCCCCGCTGTCTATCTCTGTGTTTTCTTAAAAAAATTCCTCCTTTACCGTATTTCACGGCGGCTCCCGGTGCTCATGTAACTGGCCTTGTCTCCTCTCTGCCCGTCTGACAGAAGCAGCGGGCGGGGCCGAGATTTCCCCGCTGATATCAGCAGGACGCAAGGAGGAGAGGAGACAGGCCGGTCACGTGATCGCCGGGAGCCGCCGTGAGATAGGTGAAGAAGGATTTTTTTTTAATAAAACACAGAGACAGCAGGGCACTGTATTAAGAGACAAATCGGATAGTATTGGCATACATTAGTTATTCCTGCAGCAGAAGGGGGATGGGGCAGCATTGTCACTAGGTGACACGCAGAAAAGGGGGGGAGGGGAGCACAGAGGAGACAGACACAGAAGAGCAGGCTGCGGATTACGGAGGCACTGTTCTCCGTTTCAGGGACGAATCGGCCCAAATTTTTGCCTGAATTTTGGACCTGAAACTGAGCCGAAGATGCACAAGACCCTTGTGCAATCCGCTCCGCAGCTGTCCAGAGATGTGTGAACCGGCTCCATTGAGAGGCTGTCACAGTCTCCTGTCATGCGAATTCGCATAAATGTGAACCCAGCCTTAAGCTGCAAAAGTCAGTAGCTCTCCCTGCAAAGGCTCTGCTGAGTAGGGTAGCTGAGCTGCTGAATCATTGCAGGGAGGGTAAGTTCCAAATTCACACTTTAGCTGACCCATATTGCTCTGGAAATCTTATGTCATGTATGATATGTGCATTTTTAAAACAAAAATTGTATACACATGTTAAAAACATATATATATATATATATAAAGGATCAGTTTAAACAATAATACAATAAAATTGACCCCAAACCATTATGGTTTCTCTTTAAAGAAAGTTTTGGTGACATCATGGAAGCATACTACGTTTTTTTTTATTTGTTTTTTTTTTTATCCTCTGCACAACTTATTGGTTGTAACAGGTGCAAATATTTAAATGTCTGATGCATGCTTGTGTTATGTACCTGGATGTCTTCTACCCACAGCTGCAGTCTTACCTGTTGTGCCACTGAGGAGCTCTGGAGTTATTGCAATATTCTCCCAGTTTGATGCATTGCCTTGAACTCACTAGCCCCAGCTGCGGACAATGTACTATCAAGCAGCCCATAAATAGCAGCATTTCCTGTTACTCAGTGCCCGTTTGTTTGGACTTGCTCCCTGGGTGTATTGATAGTTCTGTGATTTTGACTACCGTGTATTGAACCTCTGCCTGAATTCTTGACCATTCTCCAGCCAGCTGATTTGGTACTTCACTGCCAGCTTGTGTATGACCTCCACCTGCCTGACCATTCTTTGGATTTCGATTTTGTACCGCTTTGCCTGATCTGTTGCCGACTTGACCTGCCTGACTACGTTTCCTCAGCATACAAGCTCCACTTCGGACACTACCTACTACAGCTTGTTTTGAGTCAGCGACTTGAAGTACTAAAGCCAGAGTGTCATTTTGATAGCCAGGTAACTAACACTAGGACAGGTTAGCATTGGTGGCCTATATATTTCTTTCAGTATAGGTTTCCTCTTAAAGTATATGTGTACTGTAGCTTAAACATATGTTCTAGGTAGAGTTGGTAAGATTTAAGGGTTCCTAGTGTCTGTGTACCAATGGGAAAATGTCCCTTCACTTCTTGTCCCAGAGACACAAGAGGAAGTTAGTGGACATCTCCCAATGTGAGGAAAATCCCCCTTTTAGACAGTTGCCCCCAGAACAAATATCCTCATTACAAGATTTTTCCCTTCCCTCTTGTTCTGGGGGGCACTGTAACTTTTTGGATTTCCTCTTACTATGTGCTTTGGAGAACCTGGAGATTCCCCAACCTGCAGCTGATTTGCATAAAGGGGGTGGCGCTACTCATGACATCATTGACCCAATATGGCCACATGGCATTGACCTAATGAGAATATGGCAATGTGCCCATATTAGATCAATAATGTCGTGAGAACCAAAAAAACAAACAATACCCATACTCAACCACAAATTCTGCTTCTTGTGGCTGAAAATCAACACCCTGGCTAGAGTGTCTTGCACTCAAATGACAAACTTGTAGTAAACTTAAGCCTGCTACTCAGTGCCATCCATAGAAATGCAAATCTTTATTAGCTACATGTAAAACACAACTGTATCATGCTAACGCGTTTCGCTTGTAGCAGCCTTCCTCATAGCATGTCATGAGAAGCCCTGCCCCCTTGTATATATCATGTCCAGCAAAGCGAGATAACTTCCAGGTTTGAACCGAAGCCAAGTCCATCACTAGTCACCAGTACAAATAGAGTGAGTGAATCTCCCCAATGGGGATCCTGACAGCAATAAAAGCTTGAAAGAAGGCCTAGCCCTTCCCCACTCTATCCAAAATGTAAAATAAAATAAGATTTTGCCTAGAAATGGTTTAAGTTTTCCACCCCTGCTTCATGTAAGTAAATTACTATTATCTACCCCAACCTCCCTCTTCCAAGTGATGTCATTTGTTTCTCCAGGATAAAGGTGGGGAAGGGCTCTGAGGTGGTGAACACCATGAAGGTCCTCAGTGGATTTGCAACCACTGTGACCTCTCTTCCTATCCGGCAGCTTGACATGCCCTGGCAGTAGATTGCACGGAGATGACTCAGTGAGTGATGTTGCAATACGAGTCTGCTTTTGATGCTGTGGGATTATTAAAAACGTTGAAGAAATCTCTCAGGGCAGCGAATAGTTCTGAGCCAGAACTGTAGCCAAAAGTCCGATGACTCATTCGTCTCCGGTAACAGTGAAATGGCCCAAACCTCACCTGACGCGTGTTCAGAGTTCCTATTGAACCTCAGAAAACTTTTCTCCGGGAGCTTGTTAACTTCTAATTTTAGCAATTTGTTAGGCGATGGAAATATTACAGCCTGCTTTCTTTTCCCCTTCCTTTTCCTTCATTTTCAGGCAGCGTTGGATGAATCTGGCGAGCTGCTCCATCTGACTGAAGTAATAACCAAATTATGATCCAGTCACGGCTTTTTAACGGCCGCAAAGCGAGTGGATGTTAAGTAAATGATGCAATTTATTCCTTTTCTCTTTGCCAGCTTGCCTGTAACAGGATGACTGCCAGCTTTCAATAAGTGGTACCCAGATGGTACACACATGACACCAAGTTTCTCGCAGAGCCCAAATTACTCAGCAGTCGCTACAAGCTGCGGGTCAGCTGAGGAAGGATGCTTGTTGCTGTTACGTGTGTAGATAGTCGATACTTGGATGTAAAAAGCTTGTTGTGGGTTTTATAATGGAAGCGGCTTTTAGGGTTGCCACCCGTTTCAAATACTTAAAGTGGATCTACTGTTAGAAATATTTTTTTCTTGCTAAGTGCAGTTATGCTAAGTAATGTGTAAGTGTAAGGCTTACTGATGTATATCACCCCTTAGAGATCACAGTCCTCCCCAATGATGGTGCCTTCATCTGCTTTTCTCTCCAGATGGATGGAGCCATTTTTGTGCAGGTATCATCTGCCAGTCATGAATTAATTCTAGCTCACCCCTTGAATTAATTCATGCAAACTGGTAAAGTTACAGAAAGATCCCCTAACAAATCGAGTTTCAGGCAAACATTCTTAATTAAATTTTATTAAAGTTATTGAGTCATAAAAAATTCCAACCAGCCCCTTGTCATCCTTTGCACACTAGGATCCAGATTGTGGGAGGGAGGGCCAGCACTGTCAGTCAATGAGGACTTTGAGAATTCTTCTGACATAGGTTGTGATACAAAACTATCTCTTGTCTTGGCTAACTCTGGGAAACTTTCTTTTCATGTGTTATTTAGATGGCCTCAAACGATTCCTTTAGATCCTTTAAAAATGTAAATGAAATCCAAATTTCAAGTACTTGGAAGTAAAATATATTCTCAAAAAAGTCATTACTCGCTCCCCTCCATTCCACAAACCAGTTAGGGTACCTCCGATCCTTGTGCAGCCTCAAAATGAACCTGTGACCAGTCTATATACGTTCAAATATATTCATATTCTTACAAGCCATAACAAGTCAGCAGTGGTCCCTGTAGCTGCAGGCACTGTGACTGAGCAAAATATACTTAAAATTTATAAGAGGTGCAGTTGCCTCAGGTCTCAGCACCCTGCTCTCCTCCTCTTCCTGTGCTCCTGCTCTGTGTTTTCGTTAGAGATTTGAATGCTGGCAGGCTGCCAGGTCACTGCTGGGAGGGGGAACAGAATGAACTGAGTTACTAAAAGTGAAAAGCTCTCCATGCACTAGAAGAACTTAGTTTGCAAACTTTCATTTCAGGACCATTCATTCAATTTTCAGATTGTTCAAATTGACGGTCATTTTTGACTGCAGTGACGAGAAAATTCAAAGGAGCAGGATGGAAATTTTTTAGCAATGTATTTCTAACAGTGAATGCAGTTTTTGTTCTGGAGATTTAGATCATTCCTAAATTGAATGTTAAAAGCAAATGAAATTTTGAATTACTTTTGACTGACATTCAAATGTACTATGAGAATTTTCTTACAAATGTCAGCACCAATGTTCGTACAAATGTTTGTTTGAAAATCTAAAATGTTTGGCCAGCTAAAGTGTTTCTGCTGTAAATATTGAGATGTATTACTCCACAGCTCTCAATTGTCCCAGATTCTTCAGGACTGTCCCAGGATTTAAACACAATCCTGGCCACCATTTGGATCTGGGATGTGTCCCAGACTCAAGCACAGAAATGCTTGTTTCAGTGCTGAGCTCCTGCCCTGTGCAGAATCTGTCTACCGAGTGATCTCCTGCCAACAACTCCGGGAGGAGGCAGAGGGAGAGAGCAGCGGCATGGGGCACAGGTTACTGCAAGGTTAAGTACCCTCTGAGCACCAGTGTGCCCCTCCAGCCCCCACTGACCACCGGTGTACGCCACCAGCCACTAATGACTACCAGTTTACCCCTCTGGCCCAAACTGACCTCCACTGTACCCCTCCAGCCCCCACACACCACCAGTGTATCCTTCAGGTCCCTGCTCACCACCACGTTACCTCCCCAGCCTTAATGGTCCTCTAATTTGATTGATATGGCCAACAACTCCTTTTGTGCTAATTAATTTTTTTCTCCAATTAGGGTTCTTTCACACCAGTTTTGTTGAGCTGCTTAAGGCCCCTGTCACACGGGCGCCTCCATGGCTGAGCAGGCGGATGACAGGTCCTGTCCGCTATGCAGAGCGGACACGGGCCCAGTCCCGCTCTCCTCTATGGGGAAATCAGGTTGGAAGCGTACCGTCTTCCCGTTCTTCATCCGATCCTGATCAACCAGATAGATGGAAAATAGGACCACCATCTGTCTAAATTTTGCGTGCAGGATCAGATCAGATAGCGGTGGATGTCAGTGCACATTTGTGTCCGCAGACAACTGCTGCTCCATAGGGGAGACTGCAAGGTCCGATCAGGTCCGCCTAAAAAACTGGCAGGCGAACCTGATCGGACAACCCTTGTGAAAAAAATTTGCATAAGTTTGCATACTGACATTTGATGGACTGTGTTTTTTAAATGTGTTTTTTTTTCTTTACAATGTGAAATAAAACTCAACGCAGCTTATTAAAAACACATCCCAATGCACTTTTAAGGTTCTTCAATGTATTAACATTTTCTGGGCGCTCTTAATGAGTTGCTCCTATTGTCACATGAGTTTTCTCGGTTTCCTGGATTGTCTTGCTTTGGGTGCAGCATCAAGATCCTTGCAGGATGTCTGTGGATAGGCTGGGTGTTCTGATAGTTAAGTAGACATTTTTTTGCCTTTTTTTTAATATAAAGTAGGCGGCAGTGGAAGCCCCACCGAAGTGTGTGTGCGAGTGCGTGAGTCTATTTTTAGTCGAGTGTTGAAGACAATTCATTTTTTGGCCCGAGCCCCGTCTGTGTCTCCTGCTCACACTTTTCTTCCTCTCGTCCGCCACACTTTTGCACTCTGTTTCATCAGCTACAGATGTGGCATGCAGCCCTTCCCGGAGAAGTCATGAACTGTATCGTCTGCAAAATTTAACAACCAACATCTGCTCCCAACAGCCGCATGACTGATGCAGAGTGCAGCATGGAAACTTTTTTTTTTTTTTAAAGAAATAAAGAAGCTGTACAGGGACTATTTGATACCCTTTGAGGATAATTTGGCTTTAGATTTATAATGTATCAGGGATACCCATGTTTCTTCTTTGGGCTTCTTAAAGCAGATCTTGCATAAGAATGCAGGGTCTGCTTATGTTGCAGCCCCACTACCCCCTAATAAAAAAAAATGCTAAATGAAAGAAGAAAAAAACTAAGAAAAATAAAAAAATACTTATGTTACACTCCAGGTCCGAACAAGTTCACCCAGGTGAGGTTGTCATCAGTAGGTCTTCTTGCGGGATTCTAGGAAAGCAGAGGTCCTATTAGAATGCACTCTAATTGCTAGAGCATCTTCTTCTGGGGTTTGGATCACAATTATAGGAAGTACTAGGATCATCCCTCTAGTGTCCTCATATAACCCATTCTCTGAGGTGCCAGTTTTTTGCTAGTGACTCTAGGTGATGAACGCCTTCTCCTTTTTGGAGACTATTTCCTACAGTGTTTTCCCGAAAATAAGCCCGGGTCTTATATTAATTTTGACAACAAAAGTAGGGCTTATTTTCAGGGTAGGTCTTACCATGTAATGTGCGGTCCTCTCTCCCCCTCTCTCTTTTTGTGATTCAGCACTGCGATTTTTATCGGGACTGCAACATTATGGCGGACACGTCAGACAATTTTGACACATTTTTGGGAGCATTGGCATTTTTACAGCGATCAGTGCTAATAAAAATACATTGATTACTGTAAAAATGTCACTGGTAGTGAAGGGGTTAACCACTAGGGGGCGATCAAGGGGTTAATGTGTTCCCTATTGTGTGTTCTAACTGATGGGGGGAGAGGACTGTGTAGGGGACAGACGATCTGTCTGTTCTCCCCTCAGAGAACCGGGATCTGTGTGTTTACACACGCAGATCTCGGTTCTCTGTGTGCCCCGATCGATCGCGGGATCCCGAGCACGCGCCCCTATTGGCCAAATCTAGAAGCGATGTAACATGACGGCGATTCGCGCAGCCGAGTCATGTTGCCGCAGTGCAACTGCGGCGGCTGGTCGGCAAGGAGTTAATGAAAGATTTCTGAAATTATTGCAAGTTCTCTCAGCTGAAAACAAGCAGATACTGTAATACAATTCAAGTAACACTGTACTTCTCAATGCAGTTCTCAAACAAGAGAAATATCCATTTCTGCCACTAGGTTGCACTGCAGGGGAAAGGCTCCAGTTTAGTTTGCTTGTGGGCTCCATCTTGTACCTCCTACAGCTGGGTGATTCTTGGGATACAATTGACAATAGTTTCTCCTCAGGCCTTAAAGCGGTAACAAACTACAGCTTTTAAAAAAATAAAAACCTACTAGCATATTATGAAATGCTTACCTTAGAACGAAGGCTGGTCAGTAAATAGTTTTTCTTTTCTTCCTCTCAGTAAAATGGTGAGACCAACATCTAGATTTTGGAAACATTTCCACAGTGCAATTTCTGCTGAGAGCAAAGCTGCAATTTGCAAATATTCTTTTCCAAATGCTACAAGGATGACAAAACACATCCTGGCATGCCAGATGTGCCCTAAAGACATTATCAAATACTTTAGGAAGTTAAATAATGAGGACCATAATGAAAGTGCGAGTAGCTTTTCTCTCCAGGGTTCTCATTCCAGAAACACTTTCTGCTGCTTCTGGATCATCACAAAGTGTTTCTTCTCCAGCAGCATCTTCAAGTAAGGAAGTGTTGAAAACCATCACCTCTCAAAAATACACAATCCCTTAATTTATAGATAAAATGACACTTAAAATAAGAACATTGATCATGCTCTTGCAAGAGCAATATATGCTTTTGGATCAGCATTGTTAATAACTGAAAATACATATTGGCAGGAAGCTTTTAATTTATTATGGAGAAAAGAGGAGGGGGAATTATCTGTTCTCTTGTATAGTTGAAATGTTATTAATAAATACAGTCCTTGCTTTTCCATTTGTAATAAAAAATAACTTTTTAAAAAGTAAGTTAGTTTATTTACTGAATAAGCTGTACTTTTATTTCAAGCATAATACTTTTTATATACACTGCAGTACATGTTACCCGGTGTAACAAAATGACTGTCAATTTTTAAAACTACTTCACACTGAATTTTGTTAAATTTTTCTGAAAATTAATTTTTTTCTGGAAAGATTTTTTTTTTTTCTCATGACTTCAAAAATTCAGGAAATTGTACATCTCTAGTCTTGATGGCTCTATAATACAGTCTTTTTTTTTTTTTTACAAGACATACTGCAGTACTACGCACAAAAGCTGCACCAAGGGTACAGGCGTAGTGGGACTTGCACTTTAATGCCGCGTACACACGGTCGGATTTTCCGATGGGATATGTTCAATGGGAGCTTGTTGTCGGAAATTCTGACTGTGTGTAGGCTCCATCGGACATTTTCCTTCGGAATTTTCGACAAACAAAATTTGAGCTCTGGATCTCAAATTTTCTGACAACAAAATCTGTTGTCAGAAATTCCGATCGTGTGTACACAATTCCGACGCACAAAGTTCCACGCATGCTCAGAATCAAGCAGAAGAGCCGCACTGGCTGTTAGGGGTGCAATGGATCAAAAAACTCATGGTTCGGATCGTTCCTCGGATCAGGAGTCACGGTTCGGATCAGTTTCGGATCAACAAAAAAAAAATCTCCCCCACTGTAATATCCACAATCTCCCCCACTGTAATAATATATTAGCAGGGTATGGCAGGGTATTGGCGGGTATATTGGCAGAGTATTGGCAGGGTATGGCAGAGTATTGGCAGGGTATGGCAGAGTATTGGCAGAGTATTGGCAAGGTATGGCAGAGTATTGGCAGGGTATGGCAGAGTATTGTCAGGGCATGGAAGAGTATTGTCAGGGCATGGAAGAGTATTGTCAGGGCATGGAAGAGTATTGTCAGGGCATGGAAGAGTATTGTCAGGGCATGGAAGAGTATTGTCAGGGCATGGAAGAGCATTGTCAGGGCATGGAAGAGCATTGTCAGGGCATGGAAGAGTATTGTCAGGGTATGGAAGAGTATTGGCAGGGCATTGCAGAGTATTGGCAGGGCATTGCCAGGGAGAGAGGAACCGGCGTCATGACATGACGCCGGTTTGTTACAAATGATCGCTCCATCATTTGACGGAGCGATCACGTGGTAAACGGCCGCCGGGTGTACCAAGATGGCCGCTGCTCCGGAGCTAGGCCGAAGCCGTGGCCTTTCCTATGGCCGAGGCCACAGAGCGATCCGCGGAGGTTGATCCGTACGGATCAAGTATCGATGACGATCCGTTGCACCCCTACTGGCTGTTGAACTTAATTTTTCTCGGCTCGTCGTACGTGTTGTACGTCACCGCGTTCTTGACGTTCGGAATTTCGAACAAGATTTGTGTGACCGTGTGTATGCAAGACAAGTTTTAACCAACATCCGTCGGAAAAAACAACATGGATTTTGTTGTCGGAATGTTCGATCGTGTGTACGCGGCATTAGTGTTTTTGCCTACATATATTGTCTCACTATTTGTCCTATGAGGTTACATTGTTTCTCTGCATTTAAAATCCCATTTATTTCTGTGGCCCCTGTTCTCCTCTGACCGTGAACAGGGGCCATTGAAATGAATGGGATTTTGCTTGTTTAGCGTCTTTGAGCTTTAAAGAAGTTTAAAGTCTTCTTTTTTTAATTGTACCTACAGGTAAGCTTATAATAAGGCTTACCTGTAGGTAAACCTGTAGGTTTTGTAAATATCACTTAAACTTGCACTGTTTAGAAGATATTTACTATATACACCGCCGATTACGTAATCGGCGCATGCACTCTGAAGGAACGATTGTATGTGCCGTTCCTTCAGAGCCCTGTGCTGTGACCGGCGACTCGCGGGAGTGACGTCATTGTGGCTCTGGCCACTCACAGCGCCGAAGCCCACAAACCCGGAGGAAACACCGGTCACATGTCAGCAGTGTGCGGGCGCTGCTGCGGGGCTTTGTTCCAAGGTAAGTATTTCATAATGAGAGTATTTCATAACTAGCTCATTATGCCTTTTGTCTTACAGGTCTTTTTTTTTTCCTAAGGTTTACAACCTCTTTAAGCTTCGGGTTACAAAACACTCAGGTGTGAATGCAGCCTACTTACTTTTTACTTTTACTTATTCAGATTTCCTGGCTTTTTTCCACCTCACAACTGAAAGTTCCTTTCTGGCCACTGACATAATGCCTAATGGACAAACAATCGTTTGCCACACCAACTGTTGCCCAACTTCAAAAGATAACTGGATGCACTGAACCCCCTTAATCTACCTCCATTCCATGAGTACCCCACAGGGTAATACCCTCACTTAGCAATGGAGGATTACAGGTGCTTGGGAGCAGGAACACATGGGACAGACTGCAGTGAGTTTGCTGCAGGCCTAGGTGAAAATTCATGTTTATATTAAGTTACTAGTTCCCTCACTCCTACCTTTTTATAGGTGTGCTGCATGCAACCTGTTTAACCTAAGACGTCCGTAGACGGAGTGAAATTTGTCTGGTTGAGCAGGAACCAGATCGATTTTATGGGCAGGCTGGTTGTATTAAAGTCAATCTATCAATTGACTACAGTACCACCAGCCTGTCTGTTTTTTTTTTTTTTTTTTATTTTAAGTTCAATCACTGCCAGTGGCTATAATACAGATGTTCCACATTCACTTTTCATGTTTATAAAACAGATGAACGAGGATGAAACGGGGGCAAAGGTTTAAAGAAGGGTGACAACGCTTCTTATTGCTTGCAGTTTTACAGACTGTTGTCCGGTATTCTCTAGCACTACATCTGGTGACAGTTGACCCAAGTTTCTCTTTCACAAAACCCCCCACCTAATCACTTTGCTGCCCATGAGCCCACAGAGCAGGAATGCCTACTGCAAGCCGAACATGGTATACAGATTTCAGTTAATGATGGTAGGAAAATAGGAACACTGAAAACCATTTAATGACTTTTTAAAGAAGACGTAGGTGGACTTAAGGGGTGATTTTATAGACTTGCTTGGAGGCGTTTTTAAACATTCCGTAGAATGTATCCGGATTATTATATTTTTGTTTATTGTGTAAATTTTTTTTTAAATCTATATTCATTAGGCTGGTGTTTATTTCTTGATTCTTGTATTTTTAATTCTGTAATCCTATTTCTCGCTGTCGCCTAGCAACCTCCAAAGTTTGTTGTGAGTGTAAACAATTAGGCTTGGCATGCATGCATGGTACCCCCCTCCTTGCCTCCCCATGGGATGGATGAACATTCACTTGTAATTGACAATCTGTTTTATAAACTGAGATATGTCCTATATCGCAGAAAAAAGGATTGCTATTGTTTGTGTAAACCCCCCCCACCTTCCCTGGTGTTCATAATATTGTTTTCTAAATGTATTGATGTAACCTGAGTAATCCATTTTTCGGTTTTTAAAGTGTTGGTCCACCCAGCCTTGATGTTTTTTATAATGGGTGGAGACCCTGGCAGGCTGAACTCCTGAGTCATTGCCCTTGAAGCTGGTCCAGTGGCCTCTTTTGTGTACAAATGGCCAGCTTTATCCTTAAAGTATATTGCAACAAAAATGGAAATTGGAAGCGCCACACCACTGCTAAGAGGTCCAGATACAACTTTATTCCTACAAAAGTCAGGGGATTAGAATACATTTGTATCTGGACCTCTTAGCAGTGGTGTGGCGCTTCCAATTTCCATTTTTGTTACATTACACTACAAGCCAAAGAGACCGTGGAGATCATCTGGGGTGTAGAAGCCACCTGCCTGGGAACCAGATTATTTACACCTACATCAATACTTCAAGATAGCAATACTAACAAGATAACCTTAACGGGTAACGGGTCCAGCACTATATTTTCACTTTCCTCAATTATCCTTAAAGTGCTCCCCTCCTCTGTCACAATTGGACTTTTTATTAATTATTTTTTTTCCCCAAATACAATTTTTTTTTTTTTTAGCCCCCTCCGGAACTTCTGGGATTCTCGCCTAGGAGAGAAGGTATTTCCAGTTATGCAGCCTTATGGGATACATACGTCATGTATCCCCAGCGGATATGCTGCTGTAGGTAATTAGGGTGCTGTCTGTCTCATCCTGGATCTTCCAGCTGGCTCCCTGATGCTGCAGCTGCAAGAACCCGTAAGAGACAGCCGGCCCCTGATAACATTAGTAAAGAAGTTGTATATCAGAGCATGAGCACTGCACTGCTTCCAGTGCCCACAGTGACTGTATTGGATGAGGACGCGCAAACCACAATGAAATGTTGGGACATCACCGGGAAAAATATACACTTCTTTATTAGTGCAGTATCACATCAGTCAAGTAAGAGAGGAAGACTGAAGGGGCCCAGTGCCTCCTCATTTGAATGAGTCTACCTAGTCCGGTCATGGGCAGAGAGCCCGTCGGTGCTCCTTGAGAGTTGGTCGCCCCATTGGTGCTCTTCGGATGTTGGTATACCCCACAGTGAGAATGAGCACAAGGCCACGGCACTATAGCTTTTTCTGCACTGCACCTCTTTGGGCTAGGCCTTTTGGCTAAGTCGGGGTAAACTTTTATCAGGCTGCAGGGCCTAGCCTATGCACTAGCATGGCCAATTTTTTATTTAATTTATTTTTTCTTCACGTTTTGTCACTGCACTTTTGTCTGTGATTCTTTTTTTCACTAGGATGGAGGGTGTGGGTCCGTCCTCAGGCCTACCCTGAACCTAGGGGGCAGATGTGAACCTAGGGGGAAGATGTGGGGCCATCAAGTTCCTTCCTTTCCTGAACCGGGAAGTCTCTCTTTGGGAGAGCCTCTCACCAAATACTAGGTGGTCTACTTTGGCTGACCATGGGGAGAGGGTTTTTTTGGCTAGGTGGACTATGTTGAGCCTTGCCCCTGTCAGGAGCCTTGCGTCTCAAAGGTCAGGATAGAGTCCTACTACTTCAGGAGGTGGGGAAACACCCTTAAGTGCATTTTTTGGGTGTTTTTTCACATGCACTTTTTTATAGGCAATGTTTAAGGCTTGGTTCACACTTCTGCGTCTGGCTGCGGCTACTAGAATAGCAACAATTCCCGCACTCGCAGACCACCTACAGTAAAAATACACTGCTCTGTGAAAACGCGTGGGCTGTCATTCATTCTGAATGGCACCCCCTTGCATGTAAAATTGCAGCGCGAGTGCAGGAACCGCAGAGAAATAAAGACCAGGGTCAAAAAGACCATCCGATTTCCCTGTGACTGCATTTTTGAAAAGGTGCATGGACCTTTTTTTGCGGAAATGCAGTAATTTGAATGGGCTGCCATGCCCGCACAAATGTGGCCTGCAAAAACGCCTAGGTGTGAACCTAGCGTTAGGGCCATATGGGGTCCCTTCCTCAAGGTGACACTGGAAGCAACAGTGTCTTACTTGACAGATGTGTTTTCCCTTTACATTAGTGGTCAGTAAGAAAGGCTCCACCTTACATTGGTGGTCAGTAAGAAAGGCTCCACCTTACATGAGTGGTCAGTAACAAGTGCTCTACCTTACATTGGTGGTCAGTTAAAAAATGCTTCACCTTACATTGGTGGTCAGGAAGTAAGGCTCCAGCCTACAATGTTTGGCAGTAGAAGAGGCTCTACCTTACTTTGGTGGTTAGTGGGAGAGGCTCCACCTTACATTGGTGGTCAGTAAGTAAGGCTCCAGCCTACAATGTTTGGCAGTAGAAGAGGCTCTACCTTACTTTGGTGGTTAGTGGGAGAGGCTCCACCTTACATTGGTGGTCAGTAAAATAATTCAAGGAATGCCTTGTTAGACTGATGAGCAATGTAGTTCTTCCTGCTGAGTGATGCTGAACTCACTGGAAATTATTCACTTCTGTTGACTGCTCAAGGAACCCCTCACCATCTCTGGAGGAACCCCAGGGTGCCAACGAAACCCTGTTTGAGAATTGCTGCTATATAGCATTCCCCTTCGCTCCTCCCCTAGGAACTACATAAAAGGCTGTATAGAGAGGGACTGAGTAGCTGGGCCAGCGCAGAGAATAGTTAGAAACTCCCAGAGGAGAAGAGGGCTATGATGTGCAAGGAGGGAATAGGTGTTGTGTGAAGGAATTGACTCTTCCTCCAATTTTCTAGCATGTTCAAAGGCACACTACAAGTGAGTTCGAAATAATTTCTTGAAAGAAAGAACAGTGAAAGCAAGCATTTAAAATACTTGATTCCTCTATCCTTTTGTCTGCAGTTTTTTAGGTTGGTGACAGGGTCTCTTTAAGCTTATAAAATGATTCCGTACTTCAGCAGCGCTATCAAAAACTGGCCAATTTGTTTCTGACAATGAGGTGCTGCCTCCACCATTACTCATCTGAAAGCCATTCTGGATGCGTTACTCCAGAGAATTATACAGTAATGCTATTGTCCCACCAACCTTCAGCTTTGTCTGGAGACCTTAGGTCAACCTGACCCACGACAGATAAGTTGACAATAAAAAAGCAATAATGTTATCTTAGTACGTCCAGTGACCAAATGAAGAGATGAGCTTGATAGCAATCTGCGTCATGACGTTTTGCTGGCGTTTGGTTTTCATACTTCTTTTTTCCATAGAGGCTAAAACTGGAACCTGCGCAGACCCCCGATCGTTATCAGTGTTCTAGGACAGAGATGGATTCATATTTTGTTTTTGTATTGTGCTGCATCCGAGTCCATCTCCACCACAACAGGCGAGGTGTTGTCAGTGTGATTGACAGAAATACCCTTTGACCTTTATTAGTGAGGAATTGGCAGCGCTACAACCACAGAATCATTTTATAAAAACAAAGAAAGGGTGGATTATACATTTACAAGGCAGGGATACCAAAGTAAAAATTACTGAGGGGAAACTATTTTGAACTATTATTGTACCATTTGTAAAAAGTCAGGTTTGGACTTGCTGTTCCATATTTGCATTAGTGTAAATGTAAATGCTCCCTCATGTGGTGATTTTGTATTTTACACCTTTTTGGCACTTTTTTTTTTTCTTTGTGTGGCAGAAATACATTAAAGCAACCCTGCACCCATTTAGGGCAAAGCAACAAGTTTGCTATAATCACTTATATGCCCCCAGTTGAAGGGAATACCCGGTACTTCCAGGTACGGCAGAACATGTGACTCTTCTCTGCGACAATGCTGAATCAGTCAGCACCATGTCATGGAGACCATGCAGGTACAAGGTCCTTTAGCAACCAAGGCCAAAATGCACCCCCCCCCCATGAGCTGTGGACTACATCTGAATGAGAGATTGCAAGTCCTGAACTTTTTGCACCCTCTTCTTTCTGGAGTGCCAAAGGTGGCTGCTTCTTCTGCCTTGCACGGGGAGTCCGTTGCTCTGTTGTAAGCTATAACTTTGCATACAAAGGGATTTTCGTAACTATAGGTTCCTATGGAGGCCTGCATTAACCTGTCCCTGTCCTGTCCCAGTGGTGTCTTATGCCGCGTAAACACGAGCGGAGCTTTCGACCGGACTGGTCCAACGGACTATTCGATGGACTTTCGGTGGACTTCCAACGGACTTTCCCAACAAACGGCATGTGATGACGTATGACCGGACTAGCGTTGGTTTTCGTCCGTCGAACTAGCATACAGACAAGTGGACTTTTCGATAGGAACTGTGTCCGGCAGAGTTCCGACGTAAAGATTTGAAACATGTTCCAAATCTAAAGTCCATCAAATTTTCGACCAAAAAAGTCCGCTGCAGGTCCGATGAAGCCCACACACGGTCGAATTGTCCGTCGGACCAGTCCGGTCAAAAAGCTCGCTCGTGTGTACGCAGCATTATACAAATGACCACTAGAGGGAGCATTTACTGTTTATTTTTTTAAGTGATCAAAGTAGGGCACATCAAGCATGTAAAAATGTAAAAGAGATAAATCATTTCTTGCAGGTAGATATTGCAGTAACAACTGAAAATGAGTACTGACTAACATGCTGTAGTTTCCCTGTCAGTGTCACTCATGCCATTTAGCTTTGGTGATGACCACTGATTGCGTGTTTTCTGTAATTGCTTCTTCATCCCATAATTACTTGGCACACCGCACCCACATCGCTAAGGTTGGTGGTTGCCCAACATGGGCAAATTATATGGTGAGTTTATTGCAGTGGAAGCAGAATATGAGAGACAAGCCTTGACTCTGAATGACAACAGCGGCATCCCATCCAGATTTTCTTGTACAGCCTTTGGGGTAACATTGCAAAGAACGCTGTAACCAGTTTGCAGTTGTGTTATCATTTCGATCCTAGCCTATTCATAGTGCAATAGGATGGGGGGGGGGGGGGGGGGGAATAGGACAGCCAACACTGAGCACAAATGTTTATAGTGTAAAATAAGTTTACTGATCTTTATCCAGCTGTTTACATGGGGCCGTAGCAAACCATACACCATGAGATGGCAGCACTCAGCAGCAAATTTGGAGCTTTTGGATGTCTATATAAGGAATATTTTTTACAGTTCAAGCAGTATTAAACCCATAATCAAATATGTAATATATTACAGCTTATTAATTGGTATGGCTCAAATCGCACCAAATCCGAACGAAAAAGGTGCAGGACCCTTTTTTTTCCCCGCACTAGAATCAGATTGAATGGGTGTTCACACCTATGCAATCCAGTTTTGTCAATCACACTGCTTTTTGCAAACCGTCTTGGGGTGTCGATTTCAGTGCGTTGCGGGAAACGCACAGGCTGCACCGCATATATATGAACCGAGCCTAAATGTTTTACATAAATAAAAGCTGATCATTGAGAGCACCACATGTCAGTTTTAAATGGTTTGTCTCAACCCTCTAATGGCTACATCTGCAGGGCAGCTTGTTCTGTTGAAAAACAACAGACTTACTGACACGATCACCAAGTGAAAATAAAAGAAAGAAAGCCCAATTCAGGCTAAGCCTAGACAGCCTTTTATACATCCATTTACATTTTCCTTTTCTTGAATTTGGGAAAAAGCAACATGTTATGCACAATTTGTTAAACAATTATATTTAGTGTAGTATATACTTTTAGCCTCCAGGTGTCACTGTTAGCAGGTAGGTGGTCCTCAGGGACCATATTTTAAATATGACATAGCATGGTGTTACTCTGCTGTTGTTTTGTCATAAGTAGTAATCCTGTTAAAGAACACCATAAAGTCAAATAGAGTTTTAAAAAAACCTTTTAGTACTTTTTACTTTGTGCTGTGTGTACCCTGTGTATGTCACCCAGATATCTGCATTAGTTGCTGAAGCTACTTTGGGATCAGTTTCAGTGCTGACTGATCACAAACTGGAAAAGTTCCAAATAATGTTTTTTTATAAAGTTTTATGAACGCAGGCAATTAAGGACAATATGTTTATATGCTTTTTTTTTTGTTGTAATGTTACTGCCAAAATTGTTTTATTTTTTTAAGGGTAGATTTTTGTTTTTGTTTTTAAAGGAAACCTGTCAGACCTCTTGTTCTGAAAATGCTAGCTGCCTAGCTTTCACACTGATTCTCTGGCTTTAAGTGCCAGTTCACACCAAAAGTAGTTCTGTTCAGTTCCGTGCGCTTTTTTCTGCACAAAATGCATGCACAGTGTTTTCAATGTATTCCAATGGCTCTAGTTTACACCATGCAGTAAGTTTCCAGTGCAGAAACTGACCGGAAACTGACTGCATGGTGTGAACTAGAGCCATTGGAATACATGGAAAGCACTGTGCATGCATAAGTGCAGAAAAAAAACACACGGAACTGAACGGAACTGCGTCTGGTGTGAACTGGCCCTAATACTTAATACGCACACACTTAGTAGGGTGATCTGCATCCTTAAGTCCTTGCTGTTTGCTCGACCCCATTCATGCCTGTAATGCAGTATGGGAGAATGCAGGTTTGCCATCTGATGCATCAGATGCTACCCCATTTTTGACACTCCCACTGCCCCCAATCTCTGGTTGCTAGGATGTTGGCATGGCAACTAGTTATGCTGTGACCCAAACACCAGTGTCCTAGCAACCATTGATGCCGTGTGGCTGCGCATCATTGGTTGCTAGGATGCAGGTAGCTGGACCGCACAGCATTGTTGGTTGCTAGGATGCAGGCCATTGGACTAAACATCATCATTGGTTGTCATGGTGCAGGCAGTTGCCCCTCACCATAGAATGGAGAGGTAATCACGTCAAACAATCAGATCTTTTAGGTGAGTTCAGGAACCTGGTTGCTATGAACAATTGGCCTTTAGCATCAGTCCTGGGGAACTGGATGTTGCCCAGTTGGTTACCCTTTCATGCTGTAGTGCAGTTAAGGCAAATGAAAAGAGATTGTGCCAAAGAATCAGATCTATTTTTCAACTGAAGCCAGGGTTCTTCTTGTCATGGGTAGCTAGTCCCTTGCATCAGTCCTTTGCATCAGTCCTTGTGAATTGACTGTTGCACAGTTTGACCAATTAATCTTTCCTTCATGCTTATAGTTCAGTTTAGGGTAAGGGAATAGGATCGTTCCAAACATTCGGATCTACTTTTCAACTGAAACCTTCTTTCTGTCGGTGGCTATTCTTTGGCATCAGTCCTTATGAATTTCTCTAGTCCTTAGCATCAGCCCTTGTGAACTGACTGTTTGCCATGTTGACCAGTTGATCTTCCTTTCATGCCCGTAGTTAGGTTTAGGGTGCAGACAGCTGGACCGCACAGCATTGTTGGTTGCTAGGATGCAGGCTGCTGGACTAAACAGAATTATTGCTATGGTGCAGGCAGTCAAACTTCACCATAAAATGGAGAGGCAATTGCATCAATCAGATCTTTCAAGTGAGTTCAGGAACCTGGTTGCAATGGACATTTGGCCTTTACAGTAGCATCAGTCCTGGGGAATTGGATGTTGCTCGGTTGGTTTCCCTTTCATGCGCCTATATAGTGCAGTAACGACAATGGAAATAAGGTTGTGCCAAACAGTCAGATCTACAGTAATGTTTCAACTGAAAGCAGGAATGCAGTTGCTATAGGCAAGCTAGTCATTAGCATCAGTCTATGTAAATTGCTTAGTCCTTAGCATTAGTCCTTGTGAATTGGCTGTTGCCTTAGTTGACCCGTTGGTCTCCCTTTAATGCCTGTAGTGCAGTTAAGCACAATGGAAAGGTAGTCATTCCAAAAAATCAGATCTAATTTTTAAACTGACGCCAGGAATCTTGTTGCTATGGGTTACTAGTCCTTGGCATCAGTCTTTGTGAATTGCTAGTCTTTAGCATCTGCCCTTGTGAATTGGCTGTTGACTATGTTGACCAGTTGGTCTTCCCAGTTGTACAGTACAGGGAAATGAACAGGAGGTCCTGGTTGCTAAGGGCAAAGACTATTTCTTGCCTCTGGTGCTTTTGGCTGGCGCGACGTTTGTCTGGCTTATTGTACAATTTTTTTTCCCCCTATAATCACTGAAGGTAGAAATAACAGATTACTTTGTTTTTCTTTCTCTACCAGAACAATGCGATCGCCTTTTACAGTCACACCTCTTTTTTTTTTTCCTCACGTAGATAGAAAACATTGCTGAAAGCAAAAAGGGCAACTCCCTTTGTTTTATTTTCTTTTCGTCTGTTTTTTTTTTTTTTTCTTTTTCTCATCTTAATATTTTCTGTCCTGCACATTTCGTCTGCCAGCTCGCGCACTTGTAAGGCTTGTATAAGTGTGCTGGAAGATCGCCCAAGTGCACACCCTTTCCTGCAATTTTTTTTCCAGACAAATTTTAGCTCGAGGCGTCCCGAGTTTTATGTGCCAGCAGAAGGAGAATTAGTATCAGTGGGAATTGAAAACGCATTCCGCCTTTCAGTCTTTCCATGAAATTGACAAATAAACTTCCTCCCATCCCTCTCTCTCTCTCGGTTTGGCCTCTTGTTGCGCCGACATCCTATAATTCACTAAACGTTTATATAGCCCTGTGCTTTCCTGGAACTTCCTGCAGCGTTTGCATTTATTTTTTTAAAATTGTGGAAAACTGTGCACCAGCCTATAGAGTTGGCAGTAAATTTGTGTAGATTTCTTATTGGTAGGGGAGATGAGAACTCCTCCCGCATAGGGATTTCTCTAGCAGTGGACATTTATAGGCGCATATCGGACAGCAGGCTGAGAGCAGGTGGCATAAAAACACTTACAACATGTACCAAGTTTAGGTTATTTTACTGCATGTTGAAAACGTACGATTCAGTTCAACAGCAGAGGTTAAAGCGGTATTAAACTCTTCCATTTCTTTTTTGTTTTTTAATGGGCCCCAGGAGGTTTATTCCTTAATGTGCTAATAAGAACCGCATATTCGCACATTATGGCAGATTTCCTTGTCAAACGAGCCCTCCAATGCTGCGGAGTCAGTGCACCAGCTAGTCCCGGCTACTTCCAAGTTTGCCTGGCCTTCTTCTGGGTTTGCTGTATTTGGTCCTTGAATGGCTGGCCTACAATAATGACACTTTCAGGCATGCGCAAGGGAGTCATTTCATCATGGCATGGAGCGGTGCTATAAATGTACTCTTAAGCTGCACATACCTGACAGCGGTACATTACCGCTGACAATTTGGGAGAAGCATTTTTTTTTTTTTTTTTTAATTTTATAAAGTGCAAGAACATAGTAGTGGCTGCCACAAGGTCCACACCACAACAGGCCTCACAGGGCCAAAGCAACAGATACAGAAAGCAAAACTACTTCCTGGCTAAATAACAAAGACCAACTACCTAATCTAAACTCCAATTACCCTACCACTACCTCCCCCCAACCACCAGCTTGACCCCGACAACCTGTCAGTCATCTATAGCGGGATAATTACAAGCATTTTGTAAAACTGGAAGAGAGACAAGGTTTATACCATCATAGATGCGAGCAGCCTAAGGCAATTTCACACGCAGCAAGAGGTTCGACCATCCTGAAATTCGATCACTCTACCAAAGCTCTCCAATTATCAAAGGTGTCTGGTGTCAAAATTAATTTGTTCTGAGTAAACCCTTTACCCTCATCCAATGGTGGAGGATGTATCTAACCAGGCCTGCCACACTTTATAAAAAAATTTCTCACAACCCAAGAAATGTAGGTGGCCCTGTAGAAAGGAACCATGATATTCACCAGGCCCTTCCAAAAGGACGTGGTGGGAGCACCTGGCTTTTTCCACTTTAGAAAAATAGCTTTGCGGGCATAGAATAATAGAATATTGAGTAGAGTTGTATGTGCTTTAGAGGGCACCACATCCTCCACTAGACCGAGGAGACAGACCTGGACTGACATAGGGACGGGAGCAACTAGTACTTCAACAATGCAAGAAGTAACTTCTGACCAGAAATCATTAATTATCTGACATTTCTAAAAAATGGGTTCAAAATTTGCAGGGGAATATATTCAACACCAGCACTCGGCAGATGAGGTGGCATATATATCTGATATTCTAGCCGGTGTGTAATAGATCTTATGAAGGAACTTAAATTGGATCAATCTGTCCCTTGCCAACACTATATGCTTGAAAGGCTGTTCCCACATATCCTCCCCTTGAACTGTAGCCACTTCTGAAATCCAACGCTCCCTACATTTTGTCACCGCAGGGGGTGTTTATTCTTGGATTAATCCTCCTGGGATAATAGAGTTTCAAGGTTGGAAGGCTAAGTCTCCACCCCACTGTCACAAAATTGTACCTGAAATGCATGGCGTACTTGAAGATCATGAAAATAGGAATTTGGAAGGTCGTGTCTTGCTTTCAATTTGTCGAAGGTGAGAAATTCCCCCTCTCTGGTGATGTCCCCAACTCTTGTAATACCTTTGGACCTCCATACCATGGGGTTGGGCAAACCATAAAAGTGTGGGAGCCGCGGGTTCATCCATAAAGGAGAAAAAGGTCCGGCTTAACTAGGACTTGAAAGTCTTACCGCAACTTCCAAAGCCTTAATGGTGGCCTTCATGGTTGTAGTAAGAGGGGGGGTGGATCTGGGACCTCTGAACAAAGCTAAATGTGAACTTTCATAGGAGCCCAGACCACCGCCTCCAAAACAAGGGAGAAGCTTTTTGACAGACTAGGGTCTCTTCTGTTATAAAAAAAAAAAGCCTGTTGGTTTTCAAAATTGGGAGTTTAATTCTGCTTTAAAGCTTAACTGTAGATATTAAAAGTATTCATTTCAATTATGAATTCAGTAAAAAAAAAAAAATCCTAAAAAAAAAGAATGATGGGTTAACAGCTAGCCCCATCCCTGCCCTTACCTGAGTTTCCCTGCTGAACTTTTTTGTATTCTGTTTCTAATTCACTGATCCCAGACAGGTGACTTTGCTGATTATTGATGTTGCCACTGGTGATTTTTCGAAAATTGCCAGCAGCAGGATCTCTAAGAGGTTGTCTGTTTGCCCCTATGGAATCACTCCCTCTGTAGCTAAGGCAGCAAGATGTCTCCTGTTGCCAGCAATTGAGGTTCAGCAGCAGTGAAGGCAGCAACAGAATGGCTTTTTGCTGTACGTGACCTCCATAAGGACATTTGTCTCTGTGACGGACCTGGCTGGGACAGAGGCTGTTGGAGAGGACTGGGTGCGGGCCTTTAGCCTTTTGATTATGGGCCCTAGCATTTGGGGGGAATGGTGCTCTCTGTGAGCTGTATGCCTGGGGACCCTGGGGTTGGTGTTACTTTGGATTCAGCTCCATGTCCCCCCAAAAACACACAGACTCTGGGAACCCTTTATATGCCATATTAGAATGGTGACTAATTTATACCGTTGGGACTCGTACTGTTAAATGCTAATGTCATCAATTCTGCTATAGTGTGTTTATTGTAAATAAGTCTAGTGTGGCTCTAAGAGTCTTTTCACCCATTGTTGTTTGTGTTAATTAACTGTGTGAAGCTCGGTGACCACAAGTCTGAGCGAAAGGTCATGTCTCAGTCACCTAGGCTGTATAAAGGATTAGATAATTAGCTCATGTTAATTAAGTTACAGTTGTATTGTTAGAGGAGGTTCCAACGGCATATAAAGTCTTGTAACTTTGATTCATAATAAGCAGTCCATGTTAGCAGTGAAGCAAGTGTCGCCTTGTTTTCTGCTCAGAGAGGTTGGAATATCTGATATCTGTATACAGACTGGGAGGAAGTGGTATATGACGGAAGCACTCAAGCGGAGTGTGGGACGTTCCGTGACATTGGTGGCAAGCAGCGGGAAAGCTTCCTACAGTCTGGGACATCCAAACTTCCATCTGGATCCAAGGTCCAGATAGCAGGAGAGGAGAGGAGAGGTACAGATACCAGCCGCCATGGATGAGGAATTCAGAAGGAGGCTGCGAGAGATGCAGATACAGCACAGAGGACCAGTATCGGAGCAGGTCCTGCTGGGATGGTGTGATTCTATTCGCTGCAAACTCTGGAAGGAAGCGCTAGCCCGTGAGCAGCGACACCAGGGAAAAATTCTCCCCTCCATCGAGGAAAGGTACTGGTCGCAGTACGGACTGCGGGTGCGGTTTTTGGGAGAAAAACCACACAAGAAGCAGACAGCTGAATTAAGCAGGCTGGTCTGGGCAGAGATAAAGCTGGATGAGAGCTACAGAGCCCTCCGGTGGCATGTATCCCAAGCATGTCCCTGGATAGCGGATGACAGCCCAATGGAAGGCTTAAGCTACGGCGGCTTGGGACTGTTGTTTGTGAAGCTGACAGGGGACCCTAACTTTGGGAGTGATTTGGAGTGGCGGGTGGACGAAATCATGGATTTCAGAGAAGGGCTACTGAACATTCCGGAAGTGCACTGGGCACAGGAAGATTTGGAGTTTCTGGCCGTTCAGGAATGGGAGCTAGAGATTGCCTACAGATGGCTGCTAGACATTGCTCAGTGCCAGGGCTGGGCTCCCTTTGCCTGGGACTATCAGGAAATACCAGCTGACAACCCTGAAATCCTGGCTGAAGAGTCGGCAATGTGGCAGAGCAATAGTGTGCTTTGCCAACCTGCCCCCGCAGCTATGGAGGCGGAGGTCTTATGGCGGATGCAGCAAGTGCTGACTGACCTTGATGATCCTGTTTCTGCATGGGATGATCTTGGATGGAGGAATGTGCCTGTCCAGCAGCATGCCAGAGAATCTGCAGCGGAAAATCTGGAGATTGCCATCCCCACACCTGAAGTGCTGACAACCGGGCAGAGCTCTGCTAACCTCTGCCCAGCACTGATAGCATCTTCTGGATTCCATGGACAGGAGATGGTGAACCTCCATCCCCAGATACCAGTTGCAGAGACGGGGGATTTGATAGACTTTTCTGCTGAGGAGGAACCATCGAGTGAGCCCATAGCAGAAGAGTTGGGATTAGGACCAAACTTCATTGCGCTCTGCTCAGCACTGATGGCATCTTCTGAGTTCCACGGACAGGAGATGGTGAACCTCTATCCACAGACACCAGTTATAGAGGTAGGGGATTTAATAGACTTTTCTGCTGAGGAAGAACAACCTGATGAGCCTCCAGCAGAAGAGCTGCTATTGGGGCCAAACTTCACTGTGCTCTGCCCCGCACCAACAGCAGTATCTGTGGAGTTACAGGGAACTTCCCCAGTTGAAGCACTGGCAACCGGACAGAGTGCTACCAACCTCTGGCCATCACCTGCAACAACTACAGAGTTCCAGGGAGGTGGGGCAGTCGGTCTCCCTCCCCAACAGGTAGCCAGAGCAGATGGCGTGAGGTTTCCAGCAGAAGGGCTGGCAACAGGGCCGAGTACTGCTGGACTCTGCCCTCAACTAACAGGAGATGGATTTCCCGTGAAGGTGGATGGGACTTCAGTCTCCACCTGTATACTCCAGGGATGCTGGGCAGTCGGCCCAGATCCCCAACAGCATGACAGAGTGAGCCCAGTCCACCTGTCTTCTCTCCAGCGGCAGAAAGGACTCCAGGGAGAAGAACCAGTCCAGGCCTCTCCCCACCGGCAGATATGTTCTCTGAGAGAGGCAGAGGTTGGCTGGGTGAGTAATACTCTGGAATAATTTATTTGGGGTACTGTGTGCGTACAGGCAGTAGAGGACTGGAACTACTGACTAACTTCGGAGTCAACCCGTCTGGGGTCTCCTCCTGTGTTAGTCTCCTGCCGAAAGGAGAGAAATGTGACGGACCTGGCCGGGACAGAGGCTGTTTGAGAGGACTGGGTGCGGGCCTGTTGCCTTTTGATTATGGGCCCTAGCATTTGGGGGGAATGGTGCTCTCTGTGAGCTGTATGCCTGGGGACCCTGGGGTTGGTGTTACTTTGGATTCAGCTCCATGTCCCCCCAAAAACACACAGACTCTGGGAACCCTTTATATGCCATATTAGAATGGTGACTGATTTATACCGTTGGGACTCGTACTGTTAAATGCTAATGTCATCAATTCTGCTATAATGTGTTTATTGTAAATAAGTCTAGTGTGGCTCTAATGGGGCGTACACACGGTCGGACTTTTCGTCTACAAAAGTCCCACAGCCTGTCCGACAGACTTCCGGCGGACTTTCGGCGGACTTGCAGCAGACTTTCTAACGAACTGACTTGCCTACACACGACCACACAAAAGTCCGACGGATTCGTACGTGATGACGTACACCGGACTAAAATAAGGAAGTTCATAGCCAGTAGCCAATAGCTGCCCTAGCGTGGGTTTTTGTCCGTCGGACTAGCACACAGACGAGCGGATTTCGGGGTCCGTCGTAGTTACGACGTAAAGATTTGAAGCATGTTTCAAATCTAAAGTCCGTCGGATTTGAGGCTGAAAAAGTCTGCTGAAAGTCCGGAGAAGCCCACACACGATCGAATTACCAGCCAGCTTTAGTCCGTCGGCGTCCGTTGGACTTTTGTAGACGAAAAGTCCGACCGTGTGTACGCCCCATAAGAGTCTTTTCACCCATTGTTGTTTGTGTTAATTAACTGTGTGAAGCTCGGTGACCACAAGTCTGAGCGAAAGGTCATGTCTCAGTCACCTAGGCTGTATAAAGGATTAGATAATTAGCTCATGTTAATTAAGTTACAGTTGTATTGTTAGAGGAGGTTCCAACGGCATATAAAGTCTTGTAACTTTGATTCATAATAAACAGTCCATGTTAGCAGTGAAGCAAGTGTTGCCTTGTTTTCTGCTCAGAGAGGTTGGAATATCTGATATCTGTATACAGACTGGGAGGAAGTGGTATATGACGGAAGCACTCAAGCGGAGTGTGGGACGTTCCGTGACAGTCTCTAGCGACAGAATCGCCCAACTCACATCAGCCCAAGGGTCTTCTGTCTGGTCGAGTGACGTCATGGGTCCTTCAACTTCTCCATTCCTTCTCCACAGTGAGCAGTCTTTACTCTTGCATTGAATTAAATTGTTTTTTACCCCAACATTTCATATTCCTGATATGTGCCTGCTGTACCATGTACTTTATGAAAAAGTATCTTGTTCTCTTTTATTACTTCCTTTGTGTGAAATCACTGGTGTTCTTGACAGTCCTTCTGCTTTACCATTGCAAACTGACCACACTAAGCAGGAGAAAACAGCGTGTTCAGTTTTCTAGCTGTGCTGGGAACTCAGCCTGCTCTCATCCAATGATCAGATTTGTCTTGACATGTCTCCCCTGCACAGCCTTTCACTGGAAAATTCAGTGTGCTGCTGCTGCTCCCCCCCCCCAGCTGAGAACACAGGGAACAGAGGGAATGTGATGACTTATAAAAAAGGTGTATATATATTAGGTTTTTTTATATCTATATACAAATGCTTTGCCTTTCATTACTATTTTTTCAACTGAATGGATTGTTTTACAAGGTGATTACAATCACTTTAATTACTACTTGGGGGATGGGAGCCATGAATTGAAGGTGAGCATTGCAACAAATAGTGTTTTTTTTTTTCAGAACTGGGCTACACATTTTTATTTTTGCTATCAATGCATTTATAAATAGGGCTGTTAAAAGTACTTTAATATGGCATAATATCGATTTCCTATAATCCCCCTAAGCCTTTAAAACCACTTTAAGGGAGTTCCTGTTTTGAGCTACTACAGTAAAGTTTACCCGCAAGGCATTTTTGTCACTTTCACATTTGACGTTTCACAGTTGTTTGCTGTAATGTCGCAGTTGTGTTGTACGTCCAGCCTTGCAGTTGTCCTTCTTGATGAAAGGAAGCTGAGATAATAACCAGTCTAGAGTTCCTGATTTCACTGTCAAGTCAAATTTTTTAAAAAGTTGGGTTTCAAGTACCTTGCTGAATTCACTGAACACATTTTGAAGGTGCCCATGTGTGTTGTAATGGGACTCCCAGGTAACATTGTAATCTTGGGGTCTAATGTTTAATGGTGGCCATACGCACTTTGATAAATAACGGATTCTTTTTCTGGTTGATCTCTCCCATTAGGAATATTCAATCTTTAGTCAACAACCCAATCAAACAATATGCCACACATGGGAAAGTGGAGTTTGATCAATAATTGGAAGATACAAATATATGTTATCTATTGTATTTCTGTTTCTCCCATGCAGTTTTATAATCTGATCAAAATTCGATGAGAATCATGACCAAGACATCTCAGTGCTGCTGACTGGTGCATAATGAACATAACTTTCTGGCCTGACAGCTTGAATTGTATGGTTACCATTAGCTGCACATATTTCCTACATTACTGTTATAGTTCCAGATCAACAACCCAACCCCCCTCCCAACCAAATAATGGTAGTGGTGCTCACATACCCTTTGGGTGGCTGTAAAAAAAAAATGCAAGTATAAGATTGAAGCACCACAACATTTATTTGATAATCCAGATTCAGTTTTATTGTATTACAATATAGGGTCAGAGGGTAAATAAAAATAGGATGCCAACACATTTCAGGGGTCCAAAGACTCCCCCTTCATCAGGGCTAAGAGAACAACAAAGGAATACCTATATCAATAAAATATCTATCTATCTATCTATCTATCTATCTATCTATCTATCTATCTATCTATCTATCTATCTATCTATCTGTCTATCTCTCCACAACAGTGCAACATCTCAGTGCATCTGGCTACAGAGTGAAGCGTTTCAAAGGGGCAGACAGGCCTCCTTAGCAATTCTGCCACTGATGATTAGGCTGAGGTCAAATGGACGATTCTGCCCCCAGAGACATAGGATTGCTAATGCCAGCAATTAACATCAACTTATAGCTAGCGATTTATTTATTACAGCCACTGGCGATTTGTCGCTAAGAAGTGATTTGGCACTGCTACAAGTTAAACTAGTACTACAGCGTTAGGTTGGTGTGCTCTTCTACTAATCATCTCTTTTAGTGCTTTGTAGCCAACCCACAGAGATTAATGCAGAGTGACTGTTTCTGGCATGAAACGCTGCACAAACTCAATGGCTGAGTGTCGAGCCACAAATTGCTTCTTGGGCGGGCTTTCTGGCGAGCTCAGAGCAATTTTTATACTGGATGGAAGGCCTGTCTTGTATAATGCACTTGGCACTTTTTATTTATGCATGTGTGGGCGGGGCTTAACTTGCCCAGTCTGGGATCAGGAGCAAGCTATCGCTAGTGCCCCCAGTGGCGGGTTGAGGCTGTGACCATGTGAAATCAATGTTAAGGCAGTGCTCTAACTTAGAAGTGGACTCCTGTCCAAGAACATTGTTGACCCTTTGAAATCTGTGGCCAAACTTCTATACTCTTGACACTTATGCACTACCAACACAACTTCACCTTTCTCCAGGTGTATGGCATTTCTAAGCCAGTACCGCAGAGCTTGCACCAGTCTACATCAATCCAGCAGTCCTATCACCTCACTTCCAGTGATTATGATCCATATGTTACTATGGGATACAGGAAGCACAGTACTGCTAAACTCATGCTTGTTCTCTCCCCGAGGCCATAATTCTTGTGACTCCCAGGCTAGGCCCCTAGGTACTCTGTGCCAAAAAAGGTCTCAGTATGTGGGAAACCGGTCGCCTGGAAAAGGCCCAAGCATCAAATTCCTTCACTACCAGAGTCTCCATTTCATGCCGTGTCATCCGCCTTCTGGCTGGTTGGTTAAAAAAAGCACTGGACACAAGTACAGTAATCATTAGCAGCGGCAAAATAGCCCCCTTAGGACAGTTTCTCTGCTTGTTAGACCTCTGTACTATTTATACTTCTCAGGTTCCCTTGAATAAGCCCCATACTTTAATACACCATGCATGCACCCCTTTAATTACTTTAGAACAGTTAGCTAAACTGGACAATAAAGTTCTTTTACCAAGATAATTGAAGGTAACAAAGATACAGTTCTTTCAGACATTTCCAACACATTTCCCTGACAAAGTTCTCCTGTAAAAATGCCCCATGAGGTAGTCATATCTAGTTTAGGTGGCAAAGTCCATTAAAAGTCCTTTGTAAGGCAAGAGTCCATTAGTGGCAGTAAATCTGTAATTGGCAGCAATATTCCACAAAAGAGAGTACGTGATGAATGGTAGAGCGCTACCCCAGTGTAAAAACAATAAAGCAAGTGCCTCTATAAAAATAAAATGTATATACAGTAGATCTATATAGATAAAGTTACACACACTATTAACAAGGTGGTAATAATAAATTGTGCAAGTTTTATATTAAATTGTGAAAAATGAACACAAAAGTGAAAAACTACATTAAGTAGTGTCAACATCAAATGTTGCAGTGCACAAATCACCTCCACCCTCCTTGAAGTCACTTAACAAGTGACGAAACGTGTAGGTGCGGGGCCTAGTGACGTAATTACACATGTACAGCAAGACTTTGTTGTGTACAGCGACATCCAAGTTTGACAACATCCTTGTGATTCCAAAAGGGGTTTACACACCCCAAATTAGTCAAGCTTCGTACCTTTTAGTTTATGCTGTGAAGTTTTTATTAAAGATTGTGGTTTTATGGTTCAACACTATGTTAGTTTTTATGTATAGATGAGTGCTCATAAAAAATGTATCAGATATTGGATCAAGCAGACCTGGATTGAGGTCCATCCTACCCCTGGATTTATACACCCCTGAAAGGAGAAGGCTTGTAGTGACCTGTGGAAGGTCTAAGTCAGAGGGGAGCGAATAGTTTTGAAGGTGGAGGGGCCCTGGAGGTGATTTGTGCATTGCAACACTGGATTCACAGAAGAGTTTGTTTATACTATGGACCCTGCTCACGGTTCACTTACACTCTTTAGTTTTATGTGGGAACGCATATAGGTACACTGTGGCAGACCCCAATGTTTCAATATTATCATTCTTATTTTGAGGTATGTATATTTAGTTTTTTTTGCACTTAATAGTGCAGGGGATTAGGCACTTTTTTAAGTAACCCACAAAAGTCCATAATCTGATAGCATAAGTCTATATAAATCCTGGCCCTTCGGATAACCCGACTGGGCTCCTGCAGGGGGCGCTGAGCGGCAGAGTGACGGTTACATCTTGACCTCCAGGAAACCCTCAGGGATTCTCTTATTTATATGATGTGACCAGGAGGGGGCAGTGTTCCCTGAAAAGCGCAGTATAAACCTGTCCAGCAGTGTTCACCCTTGCCTTGCAGGCCTCCCCAACCCAACAGAGCCAACACAATTAACAAAACACCCATCTTAAATTGTAATGCCCCAGCAAGAAAATATACAGTAGTTAGAACTCAAAGACACAACAGTAGAATGTCCTGGGAGGTTCAGGGATTGAGATCCTTTCTCGTCAAAAGTTGGACCATACTGTACCCTTGGGTACTTTTTTTCATGTGCTATGATTTCACGGTGCACTTTTTTGTTCACAGGTTTTCCACAAGCACTGCACCATGGAGCTCCAGAGAAGAAAAAATGAATTAAAAACAATTTGTAAATCTAGCAAGTTAGCGATACTATAGAAAATAACTATTATTTCCTTAGCGAGAAAAAAAGAGCATTGCTGGCTAACATGGCCCCAAAGCTTAAAGTAGAACTATATGCTATAGCCAAAAGTTTTTTTTTTTTTTCATTTTGAATAGAGTACGGGAGGGTTATAACCCCTGCAAGGTTTATTTTTGCCATTTTTGTCCCATTGGGGAGATTTACCTTCACTTCCTGTCACATAGCCAAAACAGGAAGTGTGAGGAAATCCCTGCCCAGGTCACCAGAACTGGCGTCCACATTGAGAGATTTCTCCTATATTACTTTTCTGGGGACAATCCAAAATTTGAGATTTTCTTTTACTTTCACACGATCATAGTAAACAGGACAAATAGAAGGGGTAAATCTCCTCAACTGGTACACCGACAACAATAAAAGCTGACAGGTGTTTTAATCCTTCTCCCCCCTATCCAAAACTAATAAAAAAAAAATGTCTTTTAGTTATACTTTAATTTTAGCCAACATTTTTTTCATTTTAACTTTTGATAAAGTCGAGAAGAGACTTCTATTTATTCCTGTCTCTGAACCCACTGGGGAAACTTTCCCTCGTGCTTTCCTTGTGATACCCATAAAATAAATGGAGGACAGCAGTCATCACTGAGACAGAAAGGAACAGGTAGCAGTAGAAACAATTAGTAATTCTAATGCCGCGTACACATGAGCAGAATGTCCAACAGAAAAAGTCAGACAGAAGCTTTTCATTGTATATACCGATCGTGTGTGGGCCACATCGGACTTTTTTTTTTTCAAAAAATCTGACGGATTTAGAAATGGAACATGTTCTAAATCTTTCCGACGGACCCAATTCCTATCGGGAAAACCGATCGTCTGTATGCTGGTCTGACGGACCAAAAACGACGCATGCTCTGAAGCAAGTACGAGACGGAAGCTATTGGCTACTGGATATTGAACTTCCTTTTTCTAGTCCAGTCGTAAGTGTTGTACGTCACCGCGTTCTGGACTTTGGTCGGACTTTGGGTTGACCTTGTGTAGGCAAGACCGCTTGAATGGAATTCCGTCTGAGTTCCGACGGAGAAACCGTCGCACTTTATTATGACGGCTAAACCGGTAATGTGTACGCGGCATTAGCCTTCCTCACTCAACATGTTTTTGGTTTTGACCATGTCCCTGTTGTAGGGATTTCCCATCACTTCTTGTCAGTACAGGACGCTAAGGTGAATCTCGCCAGTGGAGACACAAATGGCAAATAAAAAACTGACAGATGCTCTAACCCTTGCCTGCTATATCCAAAATGAAAAAAAGCTTTAGCTGGAGTAAAATCTGGCCATTTAAGACCTTGGCATCCGGCATACATGAATGTATCCAATTCTGTCACATTCAGGCATTCCGCTTGTAACCTCCACAGGATGTTAGAGGTGGCCGTACAATAATTGCATGCATCGATCAATGTGGACACTACCATTTTTTTCTGCTTGATGCAGAAGTTGGCAGTGATTGGCCACGGCAGATATTTTTACCTTATTCATGGGCTTATTAAAATGGAACTTTAGTCAGAAAATGAAGTCCTGCTAGATCACTTCAGGATGGCCCCTTTTGCAGATATAGCAACATTAAAAATAAGTGCCTATGTTGTTTAAAATTGGGTAACACACGGTCTCACTCTACTCTGCACATGCTCAGTTGATCTCTATTTTTAAGTACTTTTAGGCACTGACAAATTTGCAGAGGTTGATCTACTGACAACCAATGGCCCCTTTCACACATGCAGACCGTTTGTCCGTTTTTCATCCATCCGTTGACAAATGAAAAAGGCTGCTTTCACACTGGGGCGGTAGGGGGCGTCGGCGGTAAAACAGCGCTATTTTTAGCGCTGCTTTACTGCGGTATTCGGCCGCTAGCGGTGCGGTTTTAACCCCCCGCTGGCGGCCGAAAAAGGGTTAAAACCGCTCTTATAGCGCGGCTATAGCCGCGCTGTCCCATTGATTTCAATGGGCAGGAGCGGTTTAGGAGCGGTGAATACACGGCTCCTTCACCGCTCCAAAGATGCGGCTTGCAGGAGTTTTTTTCTTCTCCTGCCAGCACACCGCTTCAGTGTGAAAGCCCTCGGGCTTTCACACTGAACAAACAGCAGCGGCTGTTTTGGGTTGGTTTGCAGGCGCTATTTTTAACGCAATAACGCCTGCAAACCGCCCCAGTGTGAAAGGGGTCAAACAGAAATCAGCTTACATCCGCATCCGTCAACATCCATTTTTTGAAATTGATCAAAGCTCTATTTTTCTTCTGTTAAAAAAATGGAACTGACGAAAAAACGGTTGTAAACTGACTAACGGTCCGTTTTCCACCCGTTTTTGTATTGGTAGTGGATGTAAAAAACTGATGAGCAGCTTATGAAAAACTGATGAAAGCTTAATCCGTTTTGTTTCTTTGAAAAGACCTGACAGAAGTGATGAAATGAACGGTCCGCATGTGTGCAGGTATAGCTATGTAAAACATTACAAATAAGTGTCTATACTGTTTAATATCCAGTATTACACTGTCTCACCTTGCTTTGCACATGCTCAGTTGCTCTCTATTTTTAGGCACTACCGAGTGTAGAGGCCGATCTGCTGACAGCCTAAAGGGGAATTAAACCCTCCTATCCTTTACAGTCAAGGAAGCTGCTTCTGTTTGATCTGCAACTGCATGGTGCTGCACATGTGATCATTTGACACCAGCCATTTGATGGCTTGACAGTTTGGTTGAGGACACAAGCAAATGTGACTGTTAGCAATCCCGACATTCCAGGAATGTAATGCCGCGTACACACGGCCGGACTTGCCAACGGACTAAACTCCATCGGCATTTCCGACGGAAAGATTTAGAACATGTTCTATATCGGAGTCCGTCGATAATGTCGACAGAAAAAGTCCGATGGGGCATACACATGGTCGGAATGTCCGACCGAAAGCTCCCATCGGACTTTTTCTGTCGGGAAGTCCGGCCGTGTGTACGCGGCATATTTGCTTGTTTAAACCATTAAATGGATGGGTTTGGTTCTATTTTATGATTTACTGCTACTCAGGGTCTCTGGGCTTCAGTAAAATGGCAGTCTTCAGCAAGAAGAAACAGGAGCAATGCTGAAGGCAATTTACAGCACACGCTAATTTTGACAACATAATTATTAAAGTGGAATGCATGTTCCTTGCTAAAGAACATTTTTTTATTAGCTTGTTATGGGTAAAGTCTCACTTTAAAGCGGTATTAAACCCTCCTATCTTTTACAGCCAAGGAAACTGCTTCTGTTTGATCCGCAACTGCCATGGTGATGCACATGTGATCAGCTATGACACCAGCCATTTGATGGTTTGACAGTTTGGTTAAGGAAACAAGCAAATGTGACAGATCGCAATCCAGGGAATGTAACTTTTTGAAACTGTTAAATCGATAGGTTTAGTTCCACTTTATGATTTACTTCTGCTCAGGGGCTTCAGCTAAATGGCAGCCTCCAGCAAGAAGAAACCGGAGCAATGCTGAAGGCAATTTACAGCACACACTAATTTTGGTAGCATAATTATTAATGTGGAATGTATGTTCCTTGCTAAAGAAGATTATTTTTTATCAAGTTATGGGTCAGGTTTCACTTTAAGCCTCAAAACAGTTTATGTGGCCCCTAGCTGCCAAAGGATCTGCCTTAAACCACTGCATGGATAACTAACCTGTACATCAGGCCAGCAGATGCTGTACATACCGAGTTTCTGGCCCCGGCCTTCCACTTGCTCGGAATAGATTTCTCGGAGCGCCGAGCAGTAGTCAGATGCTGCGGCCTCGACTCAGCTGCTTCTCATTCTTGTCATCTCTTTCCCCACTCAGACAGAGCACCACATCGGACCACCAGTGACTAAGTAAGCTGAGATGTGTTGAACGCTGCGCTAGAGCCTACAAGCAGATGTTGACATATGACTCATCCCAGCCAGACTGAGGAGCACAAGCCAGAAACCAAAGCTCCGTCTCCTACATATCATTACATACAATTATCTCAGTGGGCCACCCCAGAACATTTGTTTTCTGGGAGTTCCACACTTGCCATAAAATGCTAGAGAGCAGATACTGTAGCAGTCAAAACTCCTAAGAAAGACTCCAAAGGGTCTCTGTAGAACACCAGCAAGAAACGGGAAGATTTGTAGCTTCATTGTGAATTTATGTATGTTTTATGTCTTGGTTTTTAATAGCTTAACCACATTTGGTCCATAAACCAGAGCTTTTTTAGGTAGTCATTTTTTGTGCTTTTTATTTTAAATCATTGAATGTGATAATACTCGTAAAGCAAAATTCAAACTAATTTTATTAAAATTTTTGTTTGCTTTTTTATAGTAGATGGTGGCACTTTTTGGCAAGATTTGGCAGTAAACCAAAAAGTTTTTTTTTCAAAACCAGACTTTTTTTCCATATAATGCTACATGTTGGAAAAAAAAAGCCGAAGACCATGTTAAGCGAATTGTAGGTATAGTGTTTTGAACTTATTTTTGAATGTTGAGGTTTTTTTACTTGAAGTACATTTTTTATACAATTTTTATAAACACACATCTATAAAGAATTTTGAGTTGTGTGTTTTTTTTTGTTTTTTTTTCCCTTTCCCTTACTTAGATTAGTGTCTGGAGCAAACATGGCTTTGCCAACTAGACAAAGGTAAATTTAGGATTTACATTAAAGTTTTTTTTTTTTTTTAATTAATTTAGCTTTGTCTGAAATTAGCGTGGTTTGGAGCGCCCGCATTTTTAAAAGCGCACACTGGTATTTTCTAGTAATTATTATATATATATATATATATAAATATTTATTTATTTATTTGTGTTTTTAAAGAAATGATTGATGCTTACAGTGATGCTTACAGTGATACTAAACATACACTGTTTACTGTTACTTAATATTGTCCCTTCTATTCTGTATGTGGATAATGGCACTGTAATTATTTTAATAAAACAAAAAAAAGTACCTTTTTGCTAATCGATCTACAGTTGTCACATGACCCAGATCTTTCCCAGTCTGTCTGCAGTAAAACATAAGCAAGGAGGAGCGTCTAGTTTTACATGTTCAAAAAAAAAAAAAACAGCCTTTGGAATACAGACTAAAAATAAATAAATAATATAAATAAATTGGCATACACATATATATTTGAAATCAAATCTTTATTATTTTGTAGAAATAACATGGTGTGGGCAGATTTCTGCCAGTCACAGGCTTTGTCACAACCCTCCAGCCTGTGTCTTAGAATAAGAGGGAGGTGAATACACCATTAATCTACATGTTATATCCGTCCCCATTGTGTTTAGCTGGTTAGTGGGCATGGAGCAGGAGGGATGGAGTGGGCTGTCATTTACCACTGTGTATGCGCCCACATGTAATGACCTACTAACTGCTAAAACCAATGGCCACTACTCCTTACTCATACTAGTTGATCTCTCTGCAGCCTTTGATACTGTTGACCATCCCCTCATCAAAAAACTCCACTCTCTTGGCTTTCCTCCTAACGATCACAGCACTCCTGTGTGTGACCTATAACTCTCTTTCCTCCTCTCCACTTCCTTTTTCTGTAGGGGTACCTCAAGGTTTTGTCCTCAGACCCCTTCTCTTCTACATTTACACTTCCTCCCTTGGTCTGTTAATAAACTCCCATGGCTTCCAGTACCACCTCTATGCTGACAACACACAAATCTATCTCTCTACGCCTCACCTCACTCCTTCAATCTCCTCTTGCATCACTAACTAACATATCAACATGGATGTCACACCACTTCCTCAAACTCAGTCTTCCTAAAACCAAGCTCATAATTTTTCCTCCAGCCCGTACCCCCCCCGACTTTTCAATCAAGACCAATAATACAACCATCAGTCCCTCCCCCCATTCCAAGGTACTAGGTGTAATCCTAGACTCTGACCTGTCCTTTCAGCCCTAAATCTAATTACTGTCCAAATCGTGCAGACCTCCGAAACTTGTCCAAAATTCGCCCCTTTCTAACCTTTGACACCACTAAGCAATTTATCCACTCCCATGTTATCGCTCTCCATCGTTCTCCTTGATTATTGTAACTTCCTCCTCATTGGCCTGCCTCTCTGCAAGCTATCCCCTCTTCAGTCAATCATGAATGCCACTGCCAGACTCATCCAGCTTACCAACTGTTCAGTGTCCACCACTCCACTCTTCAAATCCCTCCACTGGCTTCCCATTGCCCAACAAATAAAATTCAAAACACTAACAATAACATACAAAGCCATTTACAATTCTACCCAAGCTAAATCACCAATCTTATCTCCAAATTTCACCTAAACCGTCCTCTCTGCTCCACCCAAAACCTTCTGCTCTCTAGCTCCCTTGTCTCTTCCTCCCATTCTAGTCTCCAGGACTTCTCCAGAGCCTCTCCCATTACCTTGAACTCACTACCCCAATATTTCCAATTATCTCCTACTCGGTCCACTTTTAGGCGATCCATGAAAACTCATCTCTTCAGAGAGGTCTATCCTGCCTCCAGATAACAACTGAATCTTCTACTACCCTCAGTTCATCCCTCACAGTCCCTACCTTTTGTTTCACCAGCCCCACCCCTTTTAGATTGTAAGCTCGCAGGAGCAGGGTTCCTCTAACCCTCTTGTTTTTAATTGTACAGTTGGTGTATTGTCTCCCTTTAGATTGTAAAGCGCTGTGCTAACTGCTTGCGCTTTATAAATCCTGTATAATAATAATAATAATAATAATGTGCGACTCTATATTCACATGGGCTACTCAGATGTGATAGGGAAATGCTCAGCTTAGAAACTCACTGAAAACTGAGCATGTGCAAAGTTGCCACCACAGCTGCAAAATCCCTAACTGAATTGGGGACATGAACAGAAGGTGGAGATAGAGAGCAGCAGGATCAAGATTTTTTAGCAGAATACAGAAAATGAATCTCATAGTGACTGAGTATGAACAGCATGTAATACACAATTTATTGATAGTTTTTTTTTTTTTTATGATGTGTGTTTAGCGACACTTTAAAGCTGAATACAAGCTTAACCAGGTTTCTAGTTTTAAATCTGAACTTTTGACGTTTTCACTTGCGTATACTTGTGTTTGCTTTTAAAATTGTGTTTTTGGACATTAAAGTGATTCTAAAAGAAAAATATTTATTTTTGTCCATTCACACACACAGATTGGCTTGGCCCCATCCCCGCTCTCTCCTCATTGGCACAATGACTGTGACTGACAGAAGCAGGAGCCAATGGCTCCTTCAGCTGTGTGAGCCAATGAGGAGAGAGAGAGACATTGGAGAGCCCCACTGTAGAAGTGCCTACTACAGTGATTTCCAGCTTCCACAGGTATGGCACATACATACTTACATTGGTCCAAGCTGGTAAAAAAAAAATGCCATGCTTAACCAGTTCCCGCCAAGCCTATAGCAGAATGACGGCCAGGAAGTGGTTCAAGTAAACGGGAATGAATTCTGGACAGCCGCACTCATAGATTAGCCTTGTTTATTAAGAAGATGCACATGTGCATCTTCTTAGTAAACAAGGCTAATCTACGAGTGCGGCTGTCCAGAATTCATTCCCGTTTACTTCTACCAGCAATAGCCAGCACCTTTAACCTCCGAACCAAGAAAGATTTATTTGGTCTGTTTGTACTTTTTTCCTGGAGCGGTGATTACTCCTTCTTATATTCAGTTTCTGCAGGAAGTGGTTCAATTATCCTGACTGGGCATCATATGACATCCAGCAGGATAACTGCCGGCGCGCGCCCATTGGGGGCACGCATCGCGGCGATCGTTGCTGAGGCGTGTCAGTCTGACACACCCCAACCCTATCTAGGTAAAGAGTCCCTGGGTCAGGGAAACATCAGTAAGAGAGTAGAAGACTTGTCTTACTGAGTGTGTCTAGTGGAGGCTCAGGACAAGAGCTGAGCTAATTTTACATATTTGGCTCTAGTCCTGCCATCAGAGAACTAAGGAACATGTCTGTGAAGGTTCTCCAGCTCATGATATATCTAGTAGTATTTAGCCACATTCAACCAGACTTGTTCTGTAATAGTAAAGATGTTTTGTAGTATCTTCAAGCCACTTCTTAAAACAGCGTTAAACCCAAAACCAAGAATTTTATATTTTGCAGCTTACCTCTCATTAGTGTGCTGGCTGCATTTGTTTTCTTTCTTTTAGGCTTTTTTCTTCTGTTTTCACCTAGTGATCTGGCCAGTAGTACACTTCCTGTATTAGAGTGCCTTCACTCTGGATGAAAGAGCACAGGGGCACAGCAGACAGCAGCATTGTTAATCTTGGAGAAAGGGGGGGGTGTTAGATGGACTAGCAAATTTAAATACACTAACAAATTGAAGCCAAACTTCAGCTCACATTGCAATTACACAAGCAGTTACAGAAATTATGTTTTTTCTTTTGGGATAATGACTTTACATGAATAAATAAAAGCTGTTCATTGTAAGCACCCCTGACAGTGCTAAATTACACTCACTCAACACTCTTAAAGTGGTTCTAAAGTCTTAAAGTCGTTGTTAAGCCACTCTAACCTGTATACACCATCAGCACTGCCTCCTATTGTAGTGTCCCCCTCTGTGTGTGATTTAAAAAATAAATGCTGCAAATACCTAATTTCACTGCCGAGATTGCGATCACATGACTGGCCAGCTTTCTCCTTTCCTCCTCTGAGAGATGCAGCGGGCGGTGCTGAGATTCCTCACCCGAGCTCAGCTGCTGCTCTATGTATCCATTCGCACATGGAGCCATGGCTCAGCCCCGCCCCACCCCCTCCATCTGCTGATTGACTCACTGGCTGTGATTCACAGCCGCGGGAGCCGAAGCCAAAAGCCAATCAGGAGTGTGAGTCCCTGAAGAGGCAAGGCTCTCCTGGACATCGCTGGATCGAGAGGGGGCTCAGGTAAGTATAAGTGGGGCTGGGGGGCTGCTGCACACAGAAGGTTTTTTACCTTCATGCATAGGTAAAAAACCTTAAGCCTTTACAACTACTTTAAGCTTTGACATTAGAACCTAGAACTGATGCACAGCTGCACCAGATTCTGTGTGCACCAGCTTTAGTAAATCTCTCCCATTATGAGTAAAACTGAATCGAAATTTGACATCAAAATTGACAGTGGTCAAAAAGCAATATTCTTTGTTTATGAAACTTGTTTTTGTTTATAAATATGTTACTTGATACTTGTGTCCATTATTAATGCCTGGTTTAAAGTGCCACAACTTCTGCGCCGGCATGACTCACATACAACTTTTTTAACAGAAGTCAATGCAAATCATGCCGAAGTCGTAGTAAAAGTAGTGCAGAAATTTGACATTAAAATTAACACTGTTTGGGGTAAGGCTAAGTTAGGCGTCTAAAAACTAGGAAAGGTTTTCAACATTACAGAGCAACAGAACATTTTCCACCATTTTTAGAAAACTCTCCATGTTACGTGTCTCACAAAAAATGTATTACCTTTCAAAGAGATCACAGTACTCGCCCCTTTCAGTTTTGCCATCTTCTTTTCTCTCCAAAAAGACGGAGCCATCTTTGTTCAGGCATTATCTCGGATCAGCATTCACTTCACAGACTGGGATGCCAGGTCAAAGATTACATAATAATCAAAATCCTGGTACCTGTGCAGTTCTTGGCTATGTTCATAAATGTCTCATATAGATTAGTACATGCTGTTGCCTCTCACCTTGTGACTGATAACTTAAAAGAAAAAAAAAGTTTTGCCTTTGGGTAGACTTCAATGAATGGTAACCCATTGTTTTATTAATATAATAGAGTATTGTGTAAATATACATTATTGTTTTATTTCCGTACTTGGGAGGCAGTGGCCCTTTAATCTAATATACAACACTGTGAGGGTTGTTTACTAAAACTGGCAAGTGCAAAATGTGGTGCAACTCTGCATGGAAACCAATGAGCATCCAGGTTTTATTGCGAAAGCTTGACTGAAAAAACTGAAGTTAGAAGCTGATTGGCTACTATACACAGCTGCACCAGATTTTAAGTGCCTCAGTTTTAGTAAATCTACCCCTGTGTTTGTAGTTTACAAAATTTCCAAAAAGTCCATCCAAAATAGACAGGTTGTTTTTGTTTTTTTGTTTTTTTTTTTCTTGCTAGGCGTGAAAAAGATTTTTATCATCAAGTCATCTACGTTCTTCTTTTAGGGGAATTCTTGTGTACATATAAATAACTCCAACACAGCCATATTTGAAGCAACACCTGTGCTTTACTGCTGTAGATTTCTAGTTGACATTGTTCTTTGCGTATATACATCTTCCTGTCTCTTATATGTCTTCTATGATTGTGGTGCCTCTGTGGCATTTTCAAACCACACAACATAGCAAACACTGTTGGAAATATGTACTGTATTCCTATATTGGTATTACCCGATGTAGGATTTATGTCATTTGTTTTGTTTGTGGTTGATTTTACGTTCATGGCTTCTGCAGTGTGCAAAATGCATTATGTTTTTAAATTCTTCAATCAAATTTGTCTTGGCGCTCAGTGTATATAAAGTAAGAACGCTGTTTGACACCACCTGACCCCATGCCTACATGAAAAGAGGCATTGGCTTCTGCATCTTGACACTGGCCTTGACTTCTGTGCCTTTTATTATTATTATTATTATTAGCGCCAACAGTTTACACAGCACTTTACAATATATTCTAATACAATATAAAAAGGAGATACAGTTATAAGTTTTATATACAGTTATAATACATTAAAATACAAGAGGATTAAGAGGACCCTGCTCAGAAGAGCTTACAATCTAATAGGGTGGGGCAAGTGGTACAAAAGGTTGTAACTGTGGGGAATGAGCTGATGGAAGTGGTAGAAGATTAGTTGGAGACGTGATAGGCTTTCCTGAAGAGATGAGTTTTCAGGGATCGCCTGAAGGTAACAAGAGTAGGGGATAGCCGGAGGTCGCGAGTTCCAGAGGATGGGAGAGGCTCTGGAGAAATCCTGGAGACGAGCATGGGAGGAGGAGATGAGAGAGCTTGAGGGTAGGAGGTCTCGAGAAGAACAGAGAGGACGATTTGGGTGATATTTGGAGACAAGATTGGTGATGTAGCTCGGGGCAGAGTTGTGAATGGCTTTGTATGTTTTGGTTAGTATTTTGAATTTAATTCGCTGGGTGATTGGGAGCCAGTGTAGGGATTGGAGGAGAGGGTTGGCAGACACTGAGCGATTGGTAAGGTGTATAAGTCTGGCAGCAGCATTCATGATAGACTGAAGAGGGGATAGCCTATGGAGAGGCAGGCCAATGAGAAGTGAGTTGCAATAGTCAAGGCGAGAGATAACAAGGAAGTGATTGAGGAGCTTGGTGGTTTCGTTTGTTAAAAAGGGGCGAATTTTAGAGATATTACGGAGGTGAATTCTACAAACTTTTGACAAAGATTGGACTTGGGGCTGAAATGACAAGTCGGAGTCTAGGATTACATCGAGTACCCTGGCGTGAGGGGAGGGACTGATAGTTGCATTGTTGATCTTGATGGAAAAGTCATGGAGTGGGGCACAGGCGGGGGGGGGGGATATTAATAGCTCAGTTTTAGAGAGATTTAGTTTAAGGAAATGGTGCGACATCCATGCTGATATGTCAGTTAGTAATAAGAGAGGAGACTGAAGGAGTGAGGTGAGGAGTAGACAGATAGATTCGACCTAACCTAAGTTCTCTTTTGACTTCTATGGTGTCCTTGAAGCAATAAGAGCACCTTAGCATACAATACCAGTAATAACACTTGTTCCGTGAAGGGTGGGTGTTACCAGGTTCTGGTATCATGGAAAAAGTTCAGAGTGCCTCCCAATTTTTTTTTTTTTTTTAATACCAAAGGTGTTTGCAGGAATCTTGAAGTGCCCGCACCTAGTGCTTTTTTCAAAGAGCTCCAACTCTCAACATCAAAATTCCCATTATTTTTAATGTTTAATGTTCCTGTTCATACCTGAGTGTTATGTTGCCTGAAGATTGTCGCTCAAAGCTTGAAAAAACAAACTTCTTTGGGCACAGTCTCCTGTTTTGACCCCCATATGGGAGCACCTGAAAAAGTGCACAAAGTGTGTTTTTGCCTCTCCTCCTCCTGGTAACTAGCAAACAAAACTAACTAACAAAAATACTCAAGCCTGAAAATTCCCTAAAAATGCACGTACAAAACTCCTGCTGCTCTGAGCCAAGCTTGTCAGAGCAGGGAGAGGGGACAGAAAACCTACAGATGGGCACAGCGCTGGATGTGGAACTTGGGTTAGTTTTTCCTTTAGGGAAGGGGGGTGGAACAGCAACTAGGAGGTTTTTTACTTTAATGCATTAAATGCTTTAAGGTAAAAAACTTTTTGACTTTAGAACCACTTGATATCATTTTTTTTTTTTTGCTGAACTGCAGAGAGACATAAGTCTTCTGACTGGACTATTTGGAAAAATTACCCATCCTTCTGATAATGTTCTCCGATTCAAATGTCTTTCTTTTCATCCCATTTAGTCATGAAGAAAGAGTACTTTTACAACCCCCCAAACATGTTGTTTTTTTTTTCCCTGTTGATCCTAAATAAAACATTATTCTGGACTTTTATGGGTGGAGTGACACTTGTATTTCCTATCCCATATTTATGTTTCCATTAGGACCATCCAGATAGGACAAATAGAGCTGGCAGTTAACTCCAATATAAAAACTCATGGCTTTTTAGTACACTGAGGGATCCAGGGCTCTTTGCCACCTTAAAAATTAAGACTTTTATTTCTGACTTTAACCCCATTGGCGGAACTTGCCCTCTCTTCTTGCACAATGGCGCCTGACAAGAAATAGGGGTGCAGTGGTCTCTAGGACAGGAAAGTACGGACATATATAAAAATATTGATCAACTTCCTGAGTATTAAAGCGGAATTAAATGAAGTGGAGATGGGCTCTTGCCATTCTTGGCACTATTCTCAGCGTGCCAAGAATGAGCCGGGATGTACTCTGCACAACAAATGAAGGCAAAAATATTTATCAACACCAAGCCAGTAAACGATTGCTGTAAGAAGCAGCTCCACTTCTATAGGTAGAGGTCTGGAGTCCTAGTTTGGGCTGGCCATGCACTCTTGTATTTCTTTTGGTGGATTGGCTGCAGCCACTGTTTGCCCTACTCCTTTTTTTTTTTTTTTTTTTTTTTTTCCTCGTCTACTTCGATTTTTCAGATTGAAGAAAGTTTGGCAGCTTGGTACCCACATGGACACCCACAGCTCGAATTTCAGACAGTTTATTTTTATTTATTTCAGGTACTTATATAGCGCTTTACATATACATTGTACATTCACATCAGTCCCTACCCTCAAGGAGCTTACAATCTAAGGTCCCTAACTCGTATTCATACATACTAGGGACAATTTAGACAGGATCCAATTAACCTACCAGCATGTCTTTGGAGTGTGGGAGGAAACCGGAGTACCCAGAGGAAACCCACGCAGGCACAGGGAGAACATGCAAAATCCAGATAGACAGTTAATTTGCTCCGTGTGTGGCCAGCTTAAGATTTTAACAGTCTCAGCCCTTTTAGGTCTTATTTAAACTTGTTTTAACTGCTCCTAACCACCCCCACTACATTGTAAAGTCATCCGCAACAGGGAGCAAAAATGACCCCCCTGTTGGGTTCCGTGACCAGTACCATCCTCTAGTGTTTATGGCACGGTGGTGCAGACTTTTTGGGGCTTAGAACATAATGCCTAATCACTTTCAAATGGCTTCTGAAAATGATCCACCAAGCACTGTTCTTCAGAGGGCTACCGTACAGGTAAAGGAGCCCTTACTTTTTTGCATTTTTGTCATACAGAACATGTGTGTAACGTAAAGCACTTATTCTGGGTTGTACCAGAAGCATTTGCATTAAATGTGAATTGACACACGCTAAACGCAATTGAGTTGACGTGTTTTTTTTAATAAATTGTGTTGCATTGATATGCAGCTTTTTCTTTTAGCATACAGTAGGAGTCAAAATACTATCCGTTCCCCCCCCGTGCAGACCAACACATTGGGGTTGGTTTTACTAAAATCGAAGAGTGCAAAATCTGCAGCTCTGCAGAGAAACCAATCAGCTTCCAGGTTTTTTTTTTTTTTTTTGGTCTTAATTGAACAAGCTGAAGTTAGAAGCCGATTGATTTCTCTGCAGAGCTGCAGATTTTGCACACTGCAGTTTTCATAAATCAACCCTAATGTGTTGGTGTGAATTGGTTGTAATGGAAATAATGGATTTTGACTTCTCATTGCGTTGGGCATGCATTGAGCAATGTAGCCCAATGCTGCTGGTGTGAATGGGCCCTTAGTGCTTAGGAATAGACTGCTCTCTTTTATCTAAACTACAACAAATGTGTAAACATCAAGTAAAAGGGTAGGGTATTAAAACACAAAGCACTGCTTATATCATAACAAAACTCCAGCGCACTTTCATAAAAGAACTTTTATCTAAAAATAAAAAACGTACGTGTGGGGTCATCTTACCTTTAGGAAACATGTATTGAAATAAATTGAGGGCTGCCAATGACTAACATCCTTTTTTATAATGTCCTCCATTACCATGGTTGCAGGAATGCAACATTTAGATTTTTCACTAGTTTCAGAAATATCACAGCTATTTGTGGATTGAAATTGAAAGGGAATTTTTCATAAAACGAATTTAGAAAATAGTGTTGCATTGTATTTGTTATATCAGTTTCTAAAGTTGATCTTTAAAAGTATGCATGAATAAATAATTGACATTTTACAGTATACAACAGTATTATTTTTTTTAAAAAAGCTCATTCTTTTGAAAAAAAAGCTGTTCCTGGACTCTGATCAAGTGGCCTTGGCTTGGTTGAGATGATGTCATCACACTGCTGCAGGCAGGAGGAAGTATTTCCTCAGTCTCCTCTCCCCCAGAGTTCAGATTGTAACTTTGTGAACACAGCCAAAAACTGCGCAGATATCAGGAGTTACAGGATTATTTCATCTCTGTCAGTACAGTAAAACCTTGGATTGCGAGCATAATTCGTTCCAGAAACATGCTTGTAATCCAAAGCACTCGTATATCAAAGCGAATTTCCCCATAAGAAATAATAGAAACAGGAAGTAAATACTGACTTTGGATAATGTATGAACAAAGGTGGCTCTGGAGAGTGTACTGTGATCTCTTTGGGAGTTAATATATACCCAGAAGTGTTATGCCCTGTACACACGGTCGGATTTTCCGACGGAAAAAGTGCAATCTAAATTGTGTTGTCGGAAATTCCGATCGTGTGTGGGCTCCATCGGACATTTTCCGTCGGAATTTCTGACACACAAAGTTTGAGAGCAGGCTATAAAATTTTCCGACAACAAAATCCGATCGGTTAAATTCCGATCGCGTGTACACAAATCCGATGCACAAACGCATGCTCAGAATAAATTAAGAGACGAAAGCTATTGGCTACTGCCCCGTTTATAGTCCCGACGTACGCATTTTACTTCACCGCGTTCAGACCGATCGGATTTTCCGACAACTTTGTGCGACCGTGTGTATGCAAGACAAGTTTGAGCCAACATCGGTCGGAAAAAATCCATGGATTTTGTTGGCGGAATGTCTGATCAATGTCCGATCGTGTGTACAGGGCATTACACTTACCATCACTTAGCGCAGTGTTTCTCAACCTGCTCCTGTCAGTCAGTCAGTGAGGAGAGAGCGGGGCGCAAGGCTGATTCGCGCTCTCTGTGTCTTTATGTACATAGAGAGCCAGCTCGGGAGGGAGTAAGCATGTGTACCCCCATAGCTAGTGGCTTGCTGTGGGGGCATTCGTTAAGGGAGAGGGGCCAAAGGCCTGAAGGCACCCTGCTTGAAAAAGGCTGACTTAGCATACATACACTTAACATGATAAAAAATATATATCTGATGGGGTATTGTAGCAAACGTGATGTTTTTATTTTTAACAAAAACTGGAGTTTGATGGAGAAAATATACATTATTTCTGCTTAAAACATACCTGTATATCCTAGCAGTGACAAAGTTAAAGAAATATACAGAATGAGAAGATAGAAGGCCTCTTTGATTATTTTTCTCACTGTTAAGCCTGTAAATGGAAAACCTTTATCTACCTATGATGACTCCAATTTAACGTTAACCATTTTTTATGGAGACAATAATGCAATTTTCCTTCCACATTTACTGTTGACATTATCCCGCTCCTAGTACCCCCCCTCCCCCCCTCCCCCCCTCAACACCGTGCTTAGATTTGGTTAAAAATTATGTATCGTTTGCGATCATTCATTTTATAAATTCCTGCGCTGTCTGGCGTTCTTTCATGAAAATTCATTTAGATAAAATTAGATATTATTGTTTAATGAGGTGGCATTTCAATTTAGGCCCTAGCAAGGCTGCCTAGACCAGGATTTCGTTATTCAACACTCGGGTTCATTTGAGTAATAAAGGCTGAATCATAGGCGTTTTAATTCTTCCAATGCCGCGAGGATTGTTATCTGCGCAATGTGAGCTGTCTTGCAGGTATTCAATCAAGTGTCCATTTAGCCGTGACCAAAAGTAATTGTTCCCAAGTGGACCGCACGGTGACCTGTTAATATCCCAGTTCTGGCCTCGTAACCTTGTCTGCCTTGTCGTTTTTCCGAGTGAGTCAGTGGTGGGAGTGTGTTAGGAGGTCAAAGACACCCAAGGTTAAGCTTATTATTATTTTTTTTCATTTAAGATATATCCTTCAAGAACATGTAAGAGCTAAGCTTCTCTTTAAAGGTGTGTTTTCATTTTTCAAACCGATCTTTGTCTAGGAGGCTTTGTGAGTGCTGTCTTGTTGCTGAATTTATTTTAAAGAATCGAGACTTAACACTTTTTTTGCCCTCTGAGGGGTTATCTGCCTTGGATTGCTCTTAAGAAGGCATTAAACAGGTGGTGAGGAGGCATCATTTCACCTCCTCACTGCCTGTTTTAACCCTATAAACCTGCGCCATCGTGCTGCACCCCAGTGCATTGCATTGCGTTTGGAGAATGAATTGAGTTTGCTACACCCGGGGGGGGGGGGGGGGATCATGCCCCCCACACTTACCTGAATGGATGCTTCTACCTAAAAATGTGTGGTAAAGGGAGAAGTACAGGCAAAGCTCGTTCCTTCTGCACTCCTGTGGCCTGTTTTTGACAGACATCGGGCTGACGTCACAGAACCGGTCTAGGCTCAGGAAAGATCGCAACCATATGGTCGAGATCCACCCACATGCCTGGACTTGCACCCAGCTCAGCCTTTTAGCGAACCACTGAGTGCCTGAGCCAGCCGTTCCCTCCCGATCTACAGCCAAGCGTCTCAATGAGCGTGGGGGGGGGGGGGGGGGTGGTAGGGCAGAACAGATAGCAGTGACTGACAGCCACCAGCTCTCTGCTCAGGGAGCTCTGAGAACCGAGTCATCGGCTGTGTTTGATCACTCAATTCTCAGTCTTAGTGCCGGTGGAGGACAGATGCAGCATCGGACAGATGCTGCATTCACCTAGGTAAGTGTGATTCCCCCCCCCCCCCCAAAAAAAATACCATACTTCTTCTCTTTTAATTAGTTTTGCATGGTTGTGCATGATTTGTGAATGGGAAGACTACAGGTCCTATCCTCCCAACGCAGCAGAGGGATTCACTGATTTCCCCAGGACAAGTGCAATGACATTATCAAACTTGTGGTCCATTGTTTATTTCCTCTAGCCCAATAAAGGCAAGTCTGTACCGTAGTACAGACCAGAGACTGGGGTATAAGCCATGCAGGAGCCTGTACATAAACTTTTGCTGCGCTAAAGAAATTTAATAAAACATCAGTCAATGAATATCCAAAGTGATAGAAAGTTGTGTCCTTTCAGATAGTCCCAATGAAAAGTGCAAAAAGAGTCCGGCTTCCAGGTATAAGGAAAATCCCAAAGCTGTCCACTGTGCATGGAATTCTCCACATGACACCAACAATGAATAAGTCAAACAACTTACCAGTTAATGTTGACCCTCAAATGGAATGGTCAGATTGCGCCTTTTAATATAGTATTCTCTAGGGTTCCCCACACTTTCAAGTCACAGTCTCGATATAGGCGTCCTCACCAAACTTTGATGAATATTCTCCTCATAAAAGACATGCTCCATGGTGTAGTAAATTGTAACACATTTATTAAAATCAAAAGTATTGCACTTACATAGATATTGGATAAAAATGAACTTCTAAAAAACATGAAGGAGCCTGATCTCAGTTGCAATGCTCTACAGACTTCAGTGCAAAAATGTAAAAAAATGCACTTTTTTTTATAAAATGAATGCATTTATTCATTTTTTTTGCAAATAGGCTGAATATGCCTTTAAAAACTAAAAAAACCCAAGAACAAAATGTAATATTTTGCAGCTTACCAGTCCTTAGATGTGGTGGGGCATTCGTTTTCTTTTTTTTTTTTTTTCATTTGATGTCACTTGGTGATTTTGAGCAGGGCCCTCCTAACACTCTTGTATTTTATTGTACTGTAACTGTATTGTCTCCTTTTTATTTTGTAAAGTGCTGCGTAAACTGTTGGCGCTATATAAATCCTGAATAATAATAGTAATATTTTGGCCAGAAACGCACTTCCTGTCTTAGGGTGACAATGCACAGTCACTGTATTGTTTCTATAGAGGAGCATCATAGTCACCCTAGGACAAGACATGCCACCCCTCTTCTCCTGACATTGCGGGGGTGTTCAGCAGTTCACAGAGATAGGTGGAAACCGTAAAAGTAAGACCTATGCACACACACACCTTTTGTGGAGTTAGAGCTAGCAGGGTGCATAAGATTTCCTGAATGGCACTATGAAGAATACATCATCAAAGTGTGACACCATTGTGTGATATTGTTGCATCTGCATTGTGGTTGATGGAATATTTTTTGAAGATATCTTGACAATGGCGCCTCAAGGTAAAGGAAGCCAGAATGTGCTTTGATAACAACCAATTTATCAATTTTCAAGGGAAATGACTTGGACCAAAGTCTGTGCACAAACAATTGCTTCAAAGGAAAATAAAGGGTCAGTCCACCAAAAAAATGTATATTTCAGTTTTTGGTAGATGTTGGAAAGTTAAACCACCTGCCAATTTCTTATATCTCTCTAGGACTCTATTGGTGAGATCTTGGCTCGGAGTTCCCAGTTTGGAACACCTGCTGTGCCTATTAGTTGTTCTTACTCTCCCTGCTGGATTTTTTATTTTTTTTTTTTTATTTTATAGAGAATATAACAGGAGGGGCTGAACACAGAAAAGTGGGTGTACATGCCCATGTGGTCAGAAATGAAGTTGAGAATTAGAAGATACTGCTGCTGAGGTTTCCAAGACATGTATAAACCCAGCAGAGGACTCGGCCCACGGGGCTCTACCTATAACTAAAATAATATTTTTGGGTAAGCTAAGTCTTTATTCAGTTAGAGCATGGGATTACAGGAATGTCCCAGAAGTACTACTGAAGTGGCTGAAAGACAAATGAGCCAAGGGAAAGGAGGGTGCATTCCATTTTTAAACATAGGTGTCTATCCATTTTTTAAAACTTGCACTGTGAGCCCTTTTAATGGTTTATCAGTAGCGATACACAACTTGCATGTAACGCCGTGCCCACTACACTTATATACTCTACTTACCTACATCTTCTTTTAACCTGTGATATATGGCAGAGACTGGTGTCCATAAGCATTTTGGAGGTAACGGACTTGTTTGGAATGGGGATTCTAACTTAGATGTCTTGCTGATTTTCCTCTTTCTGCAGGGTAGGGACTTATTGTTTTTTTTTAATTTAAAGACCTGCCAGATCAACTGATAAATCCATGTGTTAGTTATGCAGAGATCATTCTGTTCTTGGTTAAATCTCAATCCGCTCGATAGAGTTAGATTTAATTTGCTTTTCCTGTGATCACTCGGCAGTAAAAAGGAATTTATAATTGTCATAGTAATTCCTTTCTCTACATATTTCCATTGATTATTAAGAATTCTGTACTTACTGCCAAATGCTCCTTATGTATAGCAATGATCCCAGGTTCTGAAAAATGTAAATGTACCTATTTTCCTGTATTGACCCACTGGGCAGTAAAATTGTTATTTTGCATATGTGATGTCTTTTTACAATCTGTTCTCACTCTGCAAGCTTAGATCCTTCATCAAAGAAGTGTTCAGATGCAAAAAACTGTAGGCCAAGATCTGGCCAATAAAACCTTAAGCATCCTGTTGTTTGCACTAGGTTTAGGCTGGTGCTGGTGTGATCTTTCTTCTTCTTGCCCATTGGTGTTAGAGACAGTAAACAATATCCTTATTCTCTAAAATAATAATACAATGCACTTTTTTGGAGTAAGTATAGATGCTTGAATATTTTTTTTTTTTAACCAGATTTTAGTATCCCTTTAAGAGCTGGTCATACACAGCTCAAATTTTGGCTGATTCACAGGACACTACCTGGATCAACAGTTTTTGGTTGAGAAGATGGCTGAAACAATTGAAGAGGTTGACTGATCAGTGACTGCAGTGATCTGCTACTGCCTCTGGGTATTCTTTATGCTAGTGTTCCTGCCACCAAGTCCTCCCCACCCATAGCTCCTTACCTGTTATTCTCTTCTGGATAGTCAAGTTACATCCCAGGATACTTTCTTTTCACCTCCAGTGGCGTGGGCGGGTGGTCCTTAATTAATGCTGTACAGAGTGGCACTGACTTTACATTGTTCTCTTCAGCATTGTACCATGAGCCCAGAATGATATGATCGGGCGCTCCTAGAAGGTTCATAATACCCTGGGATCTGAGGAAGTGGGCTGCTTTTTGTAGGCTCAAATGACACTGAGGGAGGGTAAATGAAAAGCCCTTCAAACTAGGTTAGAAATAGATCCCTGTTAGGTTGTATTGGGAAAGTCCCTAAAGGCCCACAATGCACCTCCCTAGGACCTGTAACACAATTTATGGCTCAGTTTTCTTACAACTCTGTCCAATACCCTATAGTGGGGGGGGTCAGCAACCTGTCGATCACGGCTACCTGTCGACTGCCAGCAGGTGACAGGTACCTTGCGAAGACACATCTCTGCCTCACTGACTCAGCACTTACTATAGAGCAGCGCGGGTGGGCAATTGGGTAATTCTTGCTTGCAGGGCAGCCCCTGCATATGATTTCTAGGGGCGGGGAAAGCCTCTGGAATAGTTTGGGTGGGTGCCAGCTCTTAAACGAACGCACCTGAGCTCTGTCTCTGTGCCCTGCCTGTAGTGAGCTCATCCCCACCACCCAGCCTCCTCACTGATCCATCCAAGGCGCTTGTGGGATGGACGAGAGTGGAGGGTTGGTGGGGATCAATGCCGGAACATGCTGCTTCCCTGTGCTACTCTGCATCTCCTAACAACTTCTGCACCCTCCTGACCCCACAGTACTATTCTCTCCTGGTCCCCAATACCATACTCTTCTGAACCCCTAATACAATGCCCTCCTGACACCCCAGCCCTCCTTATCTCCCAGTACCATACCCTCCTGAACCCCCCCCCCCAGTGCTGTGTCTTCCTATCCCCCCAATACCATACTCTTCTGACTCCCCAATACCATGCCCTCCTTCCATCCTAGCTCTCTTGACCCCCCCCCAGTGCCGTGCCCTCCTGACCCCCTAGTACTGTACCCTCCTGACCCCCCCAATACAATACCTTTCTGACCCCCCAAGTTCTGTGCCCTACAGTCCCCCCAGTACAATGCCCTCCTGACCCCCCTGTACTCTGCCCTCCTAAACCCCCAGTACTGTGCTCTCCTGATCCCCTCTGCCCCATGACCTCCTGACCCCCTAGTATCGTGTCCTCCTTATCCCCTGTCCTTTGACTTACTGCCCCCTTGTTCTCTGCTCTGTTGATCCCTTTATACTGCTTTTCATACTGCTGACCTCTGTATATTTCTCTTCATCCTACTGACCTCTGCACACTGCCCTACATCCTACTGACTTTTGTTCCCTAAATCCTACTGACCCCTGTACACTGCCTTACCTTCTACTGACCCCTGTACACTGCCTTACCTTCTACTGACCCCTGTACACTGCCTTACCTTCTACTGACCCCTGTACACTGCCTTACCTTCTACTGACCCCTGTACACTGCCTTACCTTCTACTGACCCCTGTACACTGCCTTAACTACTACTGACCCCTGTACAATGCCCTACATATTACCGACCTCTAGACACTGCCCTACATATTACTGACCTTTGGATACTGCCCTACATACTACTGACCTCTGCACACTGCCCTACATCCTACTGACTTTTGTTCCCTAAATCCTACTGACCCCTGTACACTGCCTTACCTTCTACTGACCCCTGTACAATGCCCTACATATTACTGACCTCTAGACAATGCCCTACATATTACTGACCTTTGGATACTGCCCTACATACTACTGACATCTGCACACTGCCCTACATCCTACTGATCTTTGCACAGTGCCCTAAATCCTACTGACCTCTGTACACTGCCCTACATACTACTGACCTCTGTACACTGCCCTATATACCTACTGACGTCTGTACACTGCCATACCTACTACTGACCTCTGTACACTGATCGACATAATACTGACCTCTGGACTAATACTGACCTCTGGACTACTACTACAATAATACTGACACTGGACTACCTACTACTGACCCCTGGACACTGCCCTACATACTACTTACACTAGCCGGAAATCAAAGCAGATAGCCAGGCCCTGAAACTATTCGAGCACATCAGCCTGCAGTACCAAATGTTCTGCCTTATAGTGGACTCCGGCATCAGACTTGTGGGGGTGAGCAATTACTCCCCAGACATAAAAAAAATGTGAATGAAAGTGAATACCGAGTTTTTCACTGAAGCTAAATCTTAAGTTGGACTAAGTTTATATTTCTATAGTAACAATAGTTTTTGGATTTTTCTAAGTTTTCTTCATTCCATCTTTACTTTTTATTGGGGCTTCCTAGTTAATTTCTTTTTTTTAAAAGAGTGCGGTACCCCAGTGATCTTTGATCTCCTCCATGTTGTCCAGGTAGATCTCCACCTCTCAAAGGTTGCCTACCCCTGCCCTATAAGATTGAGGGCTATCCATAACGATATTTAAGGGGAGATACGCAATATATGTGGTCTTGTAATAAATGTCTTTATTGTGTGACACAGGAATGTCAATTGTTCCAGTATGGGAATCTCTATAATCTTATGGAAGTTTATTTAAACCACGGGTCTTAAACTGGCGGCCCTCCAGCTGTTGTGAAACTACAAGTCCTATCATGCCTGTGGGAGTTATGCTTGTAACTATCCGCCTTGCAATGCCTCATGACACTTGTAGTTTGGCAACAGCTGGAGGGCCGCCAGTTTGAGACCCCTGATAAACGATTAATAAAAACTAGTAGGCCTAGTTTAGTAAGGTGTAAGTGAGGTAATAGTATGCTTGTGTTTATTTAGGTGTAAAATGAGGTGAAGGTATTAAACTAGGTCTAATCTACTTATTAATATTATTATACAGAATTTATATAGCACCAATAGTTTTTGCAGCACTTTACACTGCTACTATTACTCTGGAATATGCAGTTCAGTTTTGGGCACCAGCTCTCTAAAAGGATATCGGGGAACTGGAGAAAGTGCAGAGAAGGGCAACCAAACTGATAAGAGGCATGGAGGAGCTCAGCTATGACAAAAGATTAGAGGAACTGAATTTATTCACTCTTGAGAAGAGAAGATTAAGGGGGGATATGATCACCATGTATAAATATATAAGGGGTCCATATAGTGAACTTGGTGTTGAGTTTTTCACTTTACGGTCAACACTGAGGACAAGGGGGCACGCTTTACGTCTAGAGGAAAAGAGATTTCATCTCCAAATATGGAAAGGTTTCTTCACAGTAAGAGCTGTGAAAATGTGGAATAGACTCCCTCCAGAGGTGGTTCTGGCCAGCTCAGTAGATTGCTTTATGAAAGGCCTGAATTCTTTACTAAATGTACGTAATATAACTGGGTACTAACATTTATAGGTAAAGTTGATCCAGGGAAAATCCGATTGCCTCTCTGGGATCAGGAAGGAATTTTTTCCCCCTGCTGTAGCAAATTGGATCATGCTTTTCTGTTTTTTTTTTCACCTTCCCCTGGATCAACTGTGGGTATAGGATTGGGTATATGGGATTGTATGATATTTTTTATTTTATTTATTTATTTTTTTATGGTTGAACTAGATGGACTTGTGTCTATGTAACTATGCAACTATGTAACATGAAATGTAGACAGTACAGTTACAATACAATTCAATACATGAAGAACCAGAGGGCCCTGCTTGTTAGAGCTTAGAATCTACTTATAAAATTTTAATAAATCAGGACCCGTTGCACTTCGCCTCCTTCCACATCAATTCACTTTAAAGCAGGTCATATATTGGAGCATGTGTTGATGGGCAAATACAGCTTGCATTTAGGTGGAAAATGCCTGCATTTGAAATAATTTTAAGCCTGCATTCACACCTGAGCGATTTGACGTGCATTTCCTGAAGCATGATAACACTTAACGTAAAGATTCTCACTATATTCAATAGTGCCAGCTCACACCTGAGCATCATGTTGCCCCTTGTAAAAGTGCATGAGCTTTTTTCGGGGCAGAATCTTGCATTTATGGACCTATGGATTTTTATGGGAGCACCTGAAAAAAATGCGTGACATAAACACTTTTTATGTGCCCAACTGGACTCCTTCTCGTGGGATCTTTAGGCTTGTGAACAAAGTTGAGGATTTAGAAGTCTCCATGCTGGATGTGGAGACTTCGATCCCCTGGTGTGGGCCCACAAGAACCTCTACGGCCCATGAGATACCCATTAGAAGAATAGTGGCAAGTGGCAGATGGCCTGGGAATAAATTGGCATAGTGGGCTTGTCTCAGGAGCTCTGATAGGATACGAGCTCAGAGGACAGTAACAACATATGATGTCACAGATGATACTGCTTTCCTTTGACAAAAATAAATGTCAGAAGCTTAAAAAGACAGCAAAAACTCTTCAAAAACACATTTGCGCAGACAAACGTGCCAAAAAAAAAGCTTCACAATCACCAGAAACAACTCACACTTAAGCATGAATGGGGGCTTCGACTCTCCTGAGACCACTCACAGTTGATTGACAGGTGCATTTGACCTGCAGTTGACCACTATCTGACTTGCAGTTGACCTTCTTCTAAGTTGTATCAGCGTGCTTCAAGCTGCCTTTGCTTTCCTGTTGACTTGCATGGGGGGAGAAGCAGCTCCGATGGGATCAAAATCCATCAACACCAAGCCCTTACATTGGGGCTGGGGGTTTGAGGGGGTAAATAGGCCAATTACCTCAAAAGCATACTGTCACCTCAGGTATGTGCACCACCAATCTAGCTTTGCTTTGCAACAGAATTCCTGCTGATACAGTTTATAAAGCTGAGTAGCTTTATAAAATAATGAAAGCCAGGATAGAAAAAAAATAGTGCAATATGTGTGTATATTCTCTTATCCTAATTTGGTTCAGAAAAATAGAGACTATAAGGCCACACAATGAGGAAATGACATGTTGGAAGGGATTACCCACATGGCTCGGAAGTGTTAATTACCAGCGCTAATTAATTGACAAGGTTGATATTTACATATTTTTGGAGGTTGTGGCATTTTTATCACTTTTCAGATGATAATCTAATTGCTTTTGCAGAATTCTGCAGCTTGTGCTTGAATTTGCTTGGCTGCGGTCTCACAATCTGTGCCTCTCTGGTGTGTCACAATTTGGGAGACTTTACAGTTTACCAGTCAAAAGGGAAAAAAAATGTGAAAATCCATTTGTCACTGTATTTTTCGTGCCTGTCTATGAAAGCTAGATGAATAGAAATCTCTAGAGAATTTGTTTATTTATTCATTGGGCCTTTTGGACTCCATTTAAATGACTCTGTCCCCTAAAGTAGAACTCCAGATAAGAATAACAAGATAATGAATAGCCTAAGATAAAAAAAAACAGGTTTTGCTTCAATATTCAAGTTCAATCCAGAGATTTCTCTGCAGCATTTTATTTTGCCACTAGATGTCCTCTATCTGTTGGTCAGCATCATTCAGCCCACTTCCTCTGAGCCCTGGTTTTGCCTGAAAGGCCCCAGCCTATGACTGGGCAGTAAAATGAGAAGTAGTACAGTGATGAGTTCATCTCTCTGTCACTCTGCTCTCTCCTCCTATCAGCATGTGTCTTGTCAGCATATGAACTGATTGACTCCATCAGTTGAGCTTTAAATAAATGTGCCAGTCAAAAAAGTAAACAAGCACACACTGCTGCTCAGACTCCCAGTGTTCTCAAAAGACTAGCTATGATTAAGGCCCTGGGTTGAAATGCGTTAACGTTGGGACCAACTATGTTTTTTAACTGTGACAAATAAAGCTCTGGTTGGACGCCTGAAGACGTGTGTCACTGCTATATACATACTAGTCAAAGAAGTAGATGTCAACAAAAATTTGTAGGTACCCACCACCTGTCCAAACTCATCCACTGAAGTTTCTTCTGAAACCAACACTTTTGGGGTTGTCAATCTCCAGGCCCCCTGCTGTGGTTCCCCTTTCTGATCTCCAAGCCACTATTCTGTCCTGTAGTGACTTGGAGGTCATGAGAAGAACCAAAGCATGTAGTGGAGGACACAGGTGAATGATGCTCCTGGAGGTATTTATTTCAGGGGAGTATTTCTCTTGAATGGAACCGTGTTTGATGAGGCATACAGTGTGGGAGGTATTATACAGTCTTCTTTTCAGGTACTTTTTTTTTTTTTACTGGCACAATTATTTAGGCAACAAAAAGTTGGCTACCACAGCAAGTACCACTTCTTTAATGCCCCTGTTACCCCCATTCTTTTAGATGATATATTCTAGCATTTTTTAAATTATTTTCTCATAGCGTACATGTTTAGGGTTTGTGCAGATGGGCGAGTGCAGCTTACTTCAAGGCTCACTCAGCTTGCATTTGAGATCAGTTTGAGACATTTCGGAGCTCCTTCAAAGGTGCTGCTGATCTCCTCCCCACTGCCTTCGAAGGTTTAGCTGCTTCTGTATTCTCATTGACAGATTTTTTTTATTTAAATCTGATTTTTTTTTTAATTTTAAATTTTTCTTTTTTTATTTGTATCAAATTAATTTTAATAAAATTCTTTTGGAGTAAAAATCTACCTAAAGATAGTTTTCTGTTTAAGATACATTAATAATGTAGTTTATTCAGCATGAAATGGAGCTTAGTTATGTAGCATGAGGCTGTATATTCTGCAATGTTAACATTTTTGGTAAACTCATTCAATGAATCCAAGCTCTGCAGGCTGAGATAACACGCACTGCATTGATGCATTTACACAATTTCACAGTAACCATGAGATAAAACAAAGTTCAGGAATGTTCATTTATCCCATTGTTTTGCAAATCTATATACACTACAAACTACGTGATTGAATCGGTTCTGATATTGCTGTTTTAGTAACCTGACAGCTTATTATTCTAAATTCGAAACCTTCATTTTGTTTGCAAATATTAAAGATTCTAACTACCAGCAAGAATACGTCCTTACATTTAAAGAGCACCTGTCATTTTAGATCCATCATGGCAGCGCCTGTTAGCGGGCATCCACTCACCTGCTGCCACCACGTCCATCACCTTGTCACGTCACTGCCGCATCACCAGCCGTCCCATTAAAGTGAATGGGACTGTCGGTGAGTCAACAGCGGGTCAGAGGAGGAGCCTCTGCAGGACAGAGATGACAGTTGCTCTTTAAAAATTATGATTTAAATCAAGCCTTTTTAATAGTGATTTAAATCCTGATTTAAATCGACTTAAATCGCAACCTTTCCTCATAACTAATATCCTCCAGACCCTTTATTAGCTTTGTTGCCCTTCTTTGTATTCGGAACATGAACAAGGCCAAAGTTTTTGTGTCTGTTGCAGGGTCCCAAAATGTAAACAATTATTTCCAGGCCTATTCCTGTTTTGCCAGCCATGCAAGGAGGAGGAGGTACTCTGTAAATATCTCAACCATCCCAAATTAAAAACCAACTCTTGCTGATTGGTGAGGTCTGGAGGTACTTTATAGACAAAAAAACAACTACCGTATATACTCGAGTATAAGTCGTTCCGAGTATAAGTCGAGGCCCTAATTTACCACAAAAAAATGGGAAAAACTTATTGACCTGAGTATAAGACGAGGGTGAGAAATGCACAGCTACTGTAAGTGGAAAAGAGGGTCAACAATGCCCATTTGCAGCCTCACTGTGCCCATTTGCAGCCATAGGTCCCCCGATCTTCAAACTCGGTAGTTAAGGGTTCCTAGATGCCCCCTAGCTGCAGCCAAAATTTAGGGTCTCTGAACCCAAATGGTCCCAAAATGACATTGCTGCAGATGGACACAGTTGACCGACTTTGGGGCCCCATATCGCGGGGCCACTTAGTGCTAGGAACCTCAGATTTGGTGTGCAAACTCAGTGGAACTAGCACCATAAAATATCCAAAGCTGTTTCTAGCACCAAGTGTCCCTGTGGTACCCCAAAAATCGATTCAGAAAATGTCAAGCACTTTTCTGCAGCAGAGAATGACATTTTCCGAACTGGATTTGGGGCCCCGTATCTCGGGGCCACTTGGTCCTAGGAACCCCAGCTTTGGATATGTTATGGTACCAATTCCACTAGGTTTGCACACCAATTTGGGGTTCCTAGCACCTAGTGGCCCTGAGATACGTGGCCTCAAAGTCTGTTCAGAAAATGTGTTGTGGTACCAGTTTCACTGGGTTTACATACCAAATTTGGGGTTCCTAGCACAAAGTGGCCCTGAGATACGGGGCCCCAAATTCGGTTCAGAAAATGAATTTTTTTGCTGCAGAAAAGTGCTTGACTCGAGTATAAGTCGAGGGGGGGCACTTTCAGCACAAAAAAATGTGCTGAAAAACTCGACTTATACTCAAGTATATACGGTAACTTATCTGAGCAGATCTGGAGACAAATGGAATGGACAACTTGGTTCTGTCACTGAAGTGGCAGTTTTCTCATCTAAATTAGCCACACGTCCTGTTCTGTATATCTTGCATACTTTTTTCATGCAAACTATACCAGGGCTACACACAACACTGTAATAATGTCATCAAGCTAGAAGCAGAGGTTATTTTCCTTACCTTCTCTTGCGTTCAGCCCACCTACATCCTTTTTTGTGCCAGAGGTTTCCAAACAGGTAAATAGTTTTCTCCTGCTGTGCGTGGACACGGCAGCCGAAAATGATTACAGCCATCGCTGTTTCCATATTGCAGCTTTATCGGCCTTGAAAAAAAAATGATATGTATCCTGGAGAAGTGCGTGACCAGGGGTGGCTTAAATAACGCCTTAGACTTCTTTTTACACTACAAACTTGTTTAATTTGCATTGTTGTGGAGGCCATTTTCTCCAAGTAGTACGCTTTGCCAGTTTCAGAATCATACCTTGCAGGTGGTATATAATGTCAGCCCCTTTATGCCAGCTTTTATAATGCAAAGGGCTAAGAAGTGGCCACATTTGCATCTGTTAACTGTTTTTCGTTGTTATGTTAGTACTACTACACGGACGTATGTACATGTTGTGCTTGCAATTGTATTTTATTTTTGGGCACCTTCAATTAGTGGCAACACGGTACATGTAAGCAAAAAAGATTACTGTAATTGAGTCTCCCACAAGTTTAAATGCACAATAAGCGAACTGATTGTAATAGCCACATAGCCGTTGCATTGTGAATACAAGGGACAGTAAAGAATTGTAGTTTAAAAAAAATATTATTACTCTCCTCTTAGAGGTTCAGAGAGGTTGATTTTAAGACCTCTATATTTGAATTTTTTAAATTGCAGTCCTTTGTTCTAGGGGTACAATGAAACAAAAAAAAAAACATTCTTTGTGTTTATCTTTTTATTTTTTTTATTATTTTAGAGTAGCAGTTTGGGAGCGAAAACATAATAATCATTTTACACTGGCTGTAAAAAGTAGTGTTGATTTGTTTTGTTTTTTCATATCTCTTAACATACTCCTATATTGTTGTGAATTTAAAGCAGAACTCCTGCCTATTAAAAGATAAAATATAAAAATCAGCTTTTGCAGCAATAGTCATCTATATTCCAGAGCTGTGCCCTGCAGTACTTCTTTTTCACCGCTGTATGCCCTTGTTTTCTGGATTGCATGGTGTCCACCTCCTCTGAGCCCAGGCTGTCATGGACACAGAGTCCAAGGAATTTTATTGATAAAATTGATTCATAGCAGAATAAAGCCTACAGCTTTATGGGGCCAACCACCCCCCCTCCCCCCTTCATCAGAGCTTCAAGTGATTGTAAATGCTTTAAAAAAACAAAAAAAAAGAAAAACAGGTTTATACTTACCTGCTCTGGAGTGGCCCCAAACCTCCTTTTCTTGAGTTCCTTGCCAGCGCTTCTGGCATCTCCTCTCTGGTAAGTGTCCCCAAAGAAGGCCACTTATGGGGACAATCACGTGGGCTCGCTCCTGAACTCGCTTTCTGCATCTATAGACACAGACAGTTGGACTCGGCCCCACCCCCTGCTCCCTCCTAACTGGCTTTGATTTAATATTATGTTAAACCCAAAACTAAAAATGCAATGTATTGCAGCCTACCAATCATTAGATGTGGTAGCTGCATTAAGTTTTTTGGTTTTTTTTAGTATTTTTTCCCCTCTGTTTTCACCTGGAGATCTGGCCAGTAACACACCTTCTGTATTAGAGTGCCTCCACTCTGGATGAAGGAGCACAGGGGCACCTTTGGCCAGCAACATTATCAGTTTGTGTTGGGGAAAGATGGGGGGTTGGATGTACTAGCAAATACACTAAAAAATTCAAGCCAAATTTCAGCTAACACTTTATAAGCAGTTACAGCAACAGTTTTTATTTTGCTATTTTGGGATACAATTTTTAAATAAATAAACACTGATCACTGGAAGCACCCCTGTCGTTGTTAACTGGTTGTGGCAACCCTCTAACTCAGTGATCATCAATCTTGTCCTCAGGGCCCACTAACAGGCCAGGTTTGCAGGATAACTGAAATATATCACAGGTGATCTCATTTGCTGCTCAGTGATTGCAGTATTCTAGTCTGAATCTCCCCAAGGTAATACATAAAACCTGGCCTGTTAGTGGGCCCTGAGGACAGGGTTGATGACCACTGCTCTAACTGATGCATCTGCAGAACAGCTTATTCTGTTGAAAACTAGACTTACTAGCCAGACCACCAAGTAAAAATTAAAGAAATCCTAAAAAAGAAAACGTATGCATCCTTACAAATAGTAATTTGCAATAAAAGTAAAGGTTTGCTTTAGGGTTTAATACCACTTTAAGCACAGTCATAGTTATTAAGGCCTGATGAAGGAGGAATGTGTTTGGCCCCTGAAACGTGTTGGCTTTGTTCTTCTATGAATCAATTTTATCATTAAATTAACTTGGAGTTTTGGGAGTTTGTTTTGGTGTTCTCATTGGATGATAGGTGTGAATTCGCAACTTTGGGTTCTTTTCCCTTTTCTTAAGGGTGGTCCCTGTTTTGTGAAGTCCTGCCCAACTGGAGCCAGTGTGCTTGGTGACAATTTCAGTGACCCTTAGAAAACCCAAATTCAGTGCCCTGTTTGTTCTTGTGTTTGAACTTCCAGGGACAGTGTCATCCCGTGCCTGGAGGTAAAGTATTACTTTATGCATTATGCAAATTGGAGGAAAAAATTCTGTGTGGAAATTTCCTATGGTGATGGTGCATTAAATGCACATAAAAATTCATGATACAATTTATTAATTTAGAACATTTAGGATAGGTCTGCAACCCTCAAAGAAATCAGCTTATAGGGTTATCGGAGAGTGTTACATGGGTGTGATTGAAATGAGGGGGCTTAAAAAAATGGGACTTTGAATTTGTATTAACACAGTAAAGAAAGAAATGTTGAGCAGAGATGAGGAGCTGTGCAACACACTAAGGGCTCCTTTACACTTGTGTTGCCCTCCTTACCGCTTGTTTTAACCCCTAAAAACCTGCACCATCGTGTCACAACTGCAAGCTTTGCACACGGCTGCAGGACAACCTCATTCAGTTGAAAGTTTCACATTCGACATATGGTACTGCCCTGCAATTGCAAGAGTAGGGATACGTTTTGCCACGCCGCAATGCAAAGCATAGCTGCTGCTTTTTTTTTACACCCTCACAACCCCGTCTGCTGCATTTGCAGCTTAAGAGGGAGCGATTGGATAGGGGGGCATAAAAACACAGCTCAGCCCCCCAACTGCAAGGCCTCAAGGGGTTGTACATATGCCGAAATAAGTATTTTAGACCCATGTCAATTTGGTAGGCAGTGCCGCCACCAAATGCCAACCTATTCAAGCGAATGGGACTGCACTGCAACCACATATAAAGCATGCGGTTGTGGTTCAGCATTTTTTTTATAGGGTTCAAACAGACTGTAAGGAGGCGACAAATATTGCAGCCTTCACTGCTTGTCAAATGCCTTTTGAAAGGCATTCCATCACAATTCCTTTCCAGAGGGGTGACAAGGTCTATCACATGTCTAAATTTAGCCCTAACGAAAAAGAACAGATGCAAAATATGGGTCCCTGGCAACTATGCATGGAAGAGGGCTGGCTCAGCTGAATGCGAAGAATCAAAATTTGCAAATCATGCAGGAAGACAGAGTAATGGGAAAAGAAAAAGGGTGACTACCTGGACTTGAAGGGCTGAGCCTCTTGTTACATGATTCCTTTTATCACAGTCAGCATTGGAGCGCATCGGATCTGTAAGAATCAGTAAGAAAAAGCTTGAGACACACAACAGGTAGACTGACTGAATTTACGTTCAAACCGTGTTTGCCCGAAGAGGACCTCTACACATGCTGAATGTCAGGTTGCCACTTTTGTTGCTGCCTTTCAGCGCTGCTCAGGATGGAGCTTGTGCAGGGGTGACCAGACTTTCATATCTGCATCTCCTCAATGTCTGACATTGTGCAAGGAATTTGCCAGTGCTAGGAATCGGGCCCGCTGTAAATGCCGCTGCTGTTGGACTTTCTACATAAGAATTATGACAGGCCAGGCAGACTGTGCTGTGGTTTGTTGTGTCTGGTTTGGTTCCTGCGATTAAAGCGGTAGATGTGTTGGGTCATTAAAAAACAATTTAAAAATGTCTGGCTTGTGCCAGAAGGATCCATGTGCTCAACAGGGAGATTTTACCCATCAGCTGTTAGACATGGTTGTTTTCCATTTGTAGTGTAATTCTGCGCCTTTCATGGACCTTTCTGGAAATTTTAATTGAGGCAGAACAGCGAAAGCAGGCAGTTCCGTGAACAGAATTTTAGAAACTTATTTGGGTCTGTTTGGCTTGTTTACATGTATGATCATCACTGCAGCCCATCTGAAAAGTGATCCGCGGTAAATCAGTTATTCAGAGGCATTTTACAGGTGGCTCAAAGGTGATATATCACATCCTGGCTTAAGCTTTGAAAGCCAGCCATGCTGCAACCACATGCTTTACACACAGTTGTGGTGCCCCATTCATTTGGATAGGAATGTCTGGCGGCAGTACTTTCTGCTGAACGCGACCTGTGGTCTAAATTTTGATACACCAGGACCACATATAATAACATGGCCACTGACCACGTTAACTTGTGGCTGGGTGGTCGGATGCAGTAAAATCGTGGCTTGGTTGCCTGTTTTTATGCCCCCTTCCTACCCATGTAAATGAGACCATTCTGTGGATCTGCTTCTGACCTCCAGGAGCAATGCTGGAGGCAATTTACAGCACACACTCATTTTGGTACCATCAATTTTAATGTGGAACATATGTTCCTTGCCAAATAACATTATTTTTAATGAAATTGTTATTGGTAAAGTTCTGCTGTAAAGCCCTGGTTCCACGAGTGTAAAGAGGTTAAAAAATATACATATAATATTATATAAACAAAGCTGCATTGGTTTGTGCCTTTCATATCTTCCCGTTCAGTTTAAACCGCTACATTATCTCTAGAAATAGAGATGTGGAAGAAAGAATTCAGCATTTTTTTTTACTCTTCTTTTGGGTTGGAAGCCCTATGACGACATCACTGCCAGTCCTTCTGTTGGGCTGTGGGAATGCAGTTAATAACCATGATTTAATTGTTTTTCCAATAGGAACAAACACTTTAAATTAGCATCAAAACACATTGAAGATGCTTTTATTTATTTATCTTTTTTCTGTAAAAGTCCTAGAATTAAATTATGAATGCATTACAATCAGATATTTTCGATTGACCCGCAGAATGGAGATGTTGTAGAAATGTGATACGTCTGATTTTTTTCATAGGACACATTACTCATTTGCTGTCTGCAAAGTGGCAAGTTCAGTATTGTGCAATGATCATAATTGGTCTTTTTGTTAATTTGTTTGCAAAAGAAAAAAGAACCTTGACTCTTGGATTAGGTCCATCATTCAACCGGTAGGCATGTATTTCAGAGTGCTTGAAATAGAATTGATTTTAATCATTTTCACAATCATATGAGAGTTTCCAGAGATCATTATTATTAAAGCGCTTTAAAATAAAAGTCTTAAAGCTGAACCGTTCAGACTTGCACACTTGCACGTGCTCCTCTACTGCACACTGTGAGCTTCTTGCAATGTGCACTAGAATCTTCCACAAGTCAGTTAGAGCTTTTTTCATTTCCTGGATAGAAAAATTCCAGCATCATCTAGCTCAGGGGTGCTCAACCTGTGGCCCGCGTAGCCCTCTGATGTGGCCCTCAACCTCAAACTAGGGAAGCGCATGCCATGCTCTGGAATGGTGGGTCCGCAAACCCAGATCATGATAAATGGGTTGCCAACCTGCCATCCCAGAGCGTCAGAGTGCATGGAGTCTGCGCCGGTAACGAAGGGAACAGGAGCTGCATAAGCCAATACTTCCTCCATAGCGCCGGCTCCTGTCCCAGTCGGAGTGATACCAAGTGCACTTTGTCTGGGACCTTTCTAGCAGCCTGCAGTATTGGAGAGGAAAAGGTCAGTGTTCTAAATATCACATACACTGCACTTTTGCAATGGGCATATTAGCACTTATAAAAAAGTGGTTATTAGGCTGCTTTCACACCGATCCACAGGTGCAGCATAGTGCATATGCAGCGTTCCTGTGAGAAGTTGCACTGAGCCATAGACTTCTATTATATCCTGCAGGTTTGGTGCGTTTCTGAAAGTGCACCACACCCGTTATATACCCGTTAAGTACACTACACAAGTTATATTAGAAGTCTATGGCAAAGCGCAGCTAACCCACAGGAAAGCTGCAGGTGCACTGCGCTGCACCTGCAGTGTCGGTAAACTACATCAGTGTAAAAGCAAGCTTATAGGGGGCTCAGGACAGTAAGGATTTGTTTACATTTGCTGTTTGGGTGGCGGTAAAACCCCATAGTTCGTTGTGGCCCGTGACCGGTTGCCAAATCACTTAAGTGGCCCTCGCTCTTCAAAAGGTTGTGCACCCCTGATCTAGCTCTTTCCTCTCCAGCCTGACTGCCCCTGGCCTGCCCCTTTCATTCATTTCATTTTTTCCCTTCAATTGTGGAGGTTCAACATCACATATGGCTGTTACCTAGGGGGGTTTGCATGCAAATACAGTCTGCCTAGGAATGCCCATTCCTCCAGACTGACATCTACCCACCAAACCCTTAGTGGGAGGCTTGGTGTGGTTGGTGATCTCTACTGTTGGTTCCTGATCCCAGTAGTTATTTAATACAGTAAAGGTATTTATAATTAAAAAGATGTATTAAGGCTATCATTCATTCATTTCTTTAATGAGGATTGATTGTCCTTTTTTAATGTAGTTTCACAGAGCCTGAAGAAGTGGGGTATTTGTGACACACATGTAGGCAGGTTGTTTAGTTAGCTAGCTCAGCTGCCCAGATCAGGGAGAAGGGGCTAATGGTTTTGCAGCCTTCCCTGGTCATGTTCGCGGACATTCTGGGGTCCGATCTCCTTTCCCTTGTTATATAAAAGGGAAGAGGTTCGGGGCCTGGGAGGTCGGGAGCAGGAAAGCAGGTGTAATAACGGGAATTACTGCAGAAGGTTGCTGGGACCTCTAGTCCACCTCTAGGACACCGACTCATTGGAACCCGAAACTATGGACACCTCCACTTTGGACTTCCCAACTATAGACAACACCAATAAGGACTTTACCTACAAAGATACGATGGGGCTGCCGCCAGTAGAGTTAGATAGGGAAAGGAAGTTTTACCTTGTTGCACATGTTATCCTGAGTCTTTAGTAAAGTTTTTTCAACTTCTCAAGCCTGGTCTGAAGTTATTCAAGGGGTACATTCTGGGTCTTGGCTTAATCTTAAAGAACCTGGGCATGTAAAAGCATTATGGGGTATGTGTAACACCACTACAGGAAGTTAACTCGCAGCACAAGGAAGAGGAGGTCGTTTCCATGGGTAACAGAAAGGAAAAACTGCTACAGCAATCAGTCGTTTGGCGAGGTACCAGGTTGTTTGACAGGTCCTCTGGTAACGAGGGGGGTCGATTCAATGAGGCCCTCCAAAGCTGTCCATCGCCTCCAGTCACTGGGAGCAGATTAGCGTTAGAGATTCAAGGCCTGATCATTGGGTACGGGAATGAAAGAGTTAGAGCATGCATGGGGCTCGCTATGTCCTTAGTGGGAGGTAACAAAGGTACTGTGGACTGGTGGAGTGGGCGAAGGCTCTGCACGTTTATCCTAATGTAAACATACATCAGTTACAAGAGTGTGGTGTCATGGGATGGAACATCTTACAGGGGAACTCTGTGTATTAATGCTGCACACAAGTGGCTCATCTGAGTCGGGGACTGCCTTAGTGTTTGATTCTGCTCATGACCGCAGCCTCTGCTTGGTCCTGGGCATCGGGGAACATGCCTTCGGGCGAGGTGTTACCCCACGTGCACGGACGCAGTAGACCCCGCCCACACACAAAACACATTGTGCTAAGGTTGTTGTGATCCCCCCCGACAAAGTCATCTAAAACCCACAAGTTATTCACCTCCAATAATAAAGGAGAGTATATAAGAAGGGTGGGAGAGAACAAGCTGTGAAGCAAAAGTATCAGCATTTTTTATAAGTCATATCTTTGTATATAGCAAACAAGGCATGTTGAATTATGTCATGCTATGGTTTTATTATTGTTATATGAATTTAATAAATGGATGGAATTTTTCAACTGTTATGTGTGCATCATATTATTACACACCTTTTAAAGTCCCATATTTGGTCAAGTCTGTTATCGCTATTCTACAGTATGCTCTATTCTAGTCAAACTGGAGAAGGTCCGGGAGCCTAGCACAAAAAGGTAGAACAGTTGTCATTGGGTAGAACAACCAATCAAAATCCACCATACCTTCCTAGAATAACAACCTGGAATGTTCTTCCTTCAGACACATTTTTTTTTTAGGCCACTGCTATGCAAAATATACACTTGATCTAATAGGTCTTGATTCATCAGCCGCTTGTAGTCTCTGTACAGCAGGGCTCAGAGAAGAGGAGGGAGAAACGGCACAAGGAGCCAATTAGTTGTGCTGCAGTGCAAGTAGCATGTTGATGGGGGGAGAGAGCAGAGTGACAGATGGACTCATTAGTCTGCTGCTTCTCCTTCACTGCCCATTCATAAGGTGGAGGTAGGGAGGAGACCTGTAAGTGAAAGTGAAACTTGCCACGGAGAAGGAGGTCCCCTGTCCTGTCAGACAGGGCTGTTCTATTTGGCAGAGCAGTATAACTCCCAGAAGTGGTTGGAAAAAGAATACAAATTCTTTGGCATGCAAAACAGCTCCCTTATATGTATTTCATCTTAGTATTTAGCTGTTTGTCTGGAGTTTAGAGTTAAAGCAGCACTTAAAGTACGCTTAATGAATGCTAATGCGACCTCACTCAACATGATGTCATTTTAACATGCCTTAAGCGGTATTTATCACATTTTAAAGTGATTATAAAGTCTTTTTTTACACTTGCCTGCTCTGTGCAATGAGGTTGCACAGAGCGGCCTAAACCTCCTCTTCTGAATCCCCTGCCTGTGCTCCTGGCTTCTCCACTTGCTTGCTATGGGGCACTCGTGCGAGCTTGATCCCGAGCCGCACTGCCTGCGTCCATAGACACAGACCGTGTGGCTCAGCCTCACCCCAGCTCCCTCGCCACAGGATTTGACTGGCAGCAGCGGGAGCCAATTGTTACTGCTGCTTCAGAAAAGCCTGTGCGCATGCAGGGAAAGAAGACAAAGCTGCTACAGACAGACACAGCACTGGATCTAATGGTATATTTACTCAGGTAAATATAAGGTGGGGTGAGGGGACGATAATGCTACCTAAACATTTTTTTAACCTTAATGCGGGGAATGCATTGTTTCCCTGTATCCCTGCGCTGGAAGATGTTTTACCATGTGGTAAAATGTCTGTCACCGCATATAGTAGGAATTGGCCCTTAGGCTTTAGGACCACTTAAACCACTCAAGGACCGCCCACAGCATATATATTGTGGCAGGGCGCCCTATTGCGCGAAACGATGTACCTGTATGTCGTTTCGTGCACGTGACATTGTGAGCGCCTGCGCACAGCAGGGGAGCCGATGTACGGGTCTGGCGGCCTCGATGTCTGTTGGCCACCCGCGATCGCTCCTCAGAGAGGCAGAATGGAGATCTGCCAATGTAAACAAAGCAGATCCCCGTTCTGACAGGAGAGTACAGCGAGATTGTCTGTCGGTTCCTAGTGGTCAGGAACAGTGATCTCTCTGGACTCCCAGTCAGTCCGTCCCCCTCCCCCACAGTTAGAAACACCTCCCCAAGACCCACTTAACCCCTTGAGTGTTAACCCCTTCCTTGCCAGTGTCATTTATACAGTGATCAGTGGATATTTTTAGCTCTGATCACTGTAATGTCAGTGGTCCCAAAAAAGTGTCCGATCTGTCTGCCGCAATGTCGCAGTCCCGCTAAAAATTGCTGATCACCATTACTAGTAAAAAAAAAAAAAAAAATAATAAACAGGCCAAAAATCCATTCCCTATTTTGTAGACGCTATAACTTTTGCGCCAACCAATCCATATACGCTTATTGCAAATTTTTTTTTTTTACCAAAAATATGTAGAAGAATTGGCCTAAACTGATGAATACATTTTTTTTTTTTAATTGTATATGTATTATAGCAAAAAGTAAAAAATATTGTTTTTTTTTTTTCAAAATTGTCTATCTTTTTTTGTTTATAGCGCAAAAAATAAAAAACGCAGAAGTGATCAAATACCACCAAAAGAAAGCTCTATTTGTGGGGAAAAAAGGACATCCATTCTATTTGGGTACAACGTCGCACGACCGCGCAATTGTCAGTTAAATTAACGCAGTGCCGTATCGCAAAAAATGGCCTGGTCATTAAGGGGGTAAATACTTCCGTGGCTGAAGTGGTTAAGTGCTGTTGCAGCTTCATGAACCAGGGCTGTTGGTTACATGTCCTCATTTATCCTTTAATCAAACTTTGGAGATAGTCATATTTATTATTTTTTTCCTTTCACTCATAGATAACTGACTGACATTACATAGAAGTCAGATTCTCATGGCTGAGGACAGATGGAGAAAATAAACTTGTATATTAAAAATATGTATGGGAATGTTAAACATGCTTTATTTTGACATGAACTGCTTCTCACTAGTTTGTGAAATTTTTAGCACCTGGGAAACCTTAAGTGAAAAGCAAAGTTTTCTGTCATGTTGGTTTGATGGGGTGTTAATGGAACGGGAGACTTCCAGAATATTAGGGAGCTCATGCTTCTTAAAGCAAAAGTGTGCCAATATAGAAAAAAAAAATATATGTGTATATATTGTGACAGACCTACCCGGGAAAGAGACTTTTGGAGGGGACTGAATGCTAGCCTCTTGCCGATTGATCGGGGACCTTTGCATTTGGGGGCACGGTGCTCTTTGTGAGCTGTATGCCTGGGGACCCTTGAGGTGGTATTACTGTGGATTCGGGTCCTGGTCTCCCACTACACACAGACTCTGGGGACCCTGGATTTGCCATATTAGAAATAGTGGCTGATTCATAATGCTGGGACAAATACTGTTAGGAGATGCTGATGTCAATTCCAGCTGCCTGTCTGTCTGTTGCCTGCTAGAATGTGTATTGTAAATAAGTCTCTAGTATGGGATCTAAGAGTCATTAGATCCCCATTGTTTTTGTGTTAATTAACTCTGCTATTGTGATAATGTTGATTGGGTTTTCTGAGCTACAAGACGGCCAGTCTGGCCTAAAGGTTATGTCTGAGTCATCTAGGCTGTCTAAAGGGATTAGTTAATTAGCTCATGTTAATTAGGTTTCTGGTCACAGGTGTATGTTCAGAGTAATATGAGCCGGAGGTACGCACCTCCTCTTTTATTGTATAAAAGAGCCTGTGTTTTTCAATAAAGGAGATTCCTGGTTGAACTTACATACAGCCTGCCTGGTGTTTGTTCTGAGCTACACAACTGGATTAGAATGGCACATAGCTGTAGTTCTAGTCCCGGAGCATTGGATGACCGAACCATCAGATGTTGCGATCTGCAGTCTGATTCAGTAGCTGCAGAGGAGTGTCGGGAGAGTGGAACCGAGCGAGCAAGGGGCTCGTCACACATATATATATATATATATATATATATATATATATATATATATATATATATATATATATATATATACACATATTTTCTGATCTCATGCTGATTACATGTGCTGTCTTCTGTTTCCTGAGTCTTCATAACAGTGTCCTGTATTGGTTTTTTTCTTCTTAACCAGTTCAATACAGGGCATTTTCACCCCCTTCCTTCGCTGGCCAATTTTTAGTTTTCAGCGCTGTCGCACTTTAAACGACAATTGCACGGTCGTGCAACGTTGTACCCCAAAAAAATTGACGTCCTTTTTTCCCCACAAATAGAGCTTTCTTTTGGTGGTATTTGATTGCCTCTGTGGTTTTTATTTTTTGCGCTATAAACAAAAGAAGAGCGCCAATTCTGAAAAAAACACAATATTTTTTACTTTTTGCTATAATAAATATCCCAATTTTTTTTTTTTTTTTAAACAAATTTTTCCCTCAGTTTCGACCGATACGTATTCTTCTACATATTTTTGGTAAAAAAAAAATTGCAATAAGCGTATATTTATTGGTTTGCGCAAAAGTTATAGCGTCTACAAAATACGGGAAAGATTTATGGCATTTTAAAAAAAAGTATATTTATTTTTTTAGCGGCGATCGCGATTTTTTTTTCGTGACTGCGACATTATGGCGGACACATCGGACACTTTTGACACATTTTTGGGACCAATCACATTTGTACAGCGATCAATACTATAAAATTGCATTGATTACTGTGTAAATGTGACAGGCAGTGAAGGGGTTAACCACTAGGGAGCGGGGAGGGGTTAATATGTTTCCTAGGGAATGCTTCTAACTGTAGGGGGAGGGGACGTACAAGGGGAGGAGACTGATCAGTGTTCCTCCATTCTGGGAACACAGATCGCTCTCCTCTCACCTGACAGGCTGTGGATCTGTGTGTTTACTAAAATTTTTTTTTTTTTTTTTTTTTGTTTAAAAATAACAAAGATGTTTATACTTAACTGCTCTGCATTGGTTTTTGCACAGAGCAGCCCAGATCTTCCTTTTCCCGGGTCCCTTGCCGATGCTCCTGGCCCCTCCCTTCTGCCGAGTGTCCCCACAGCAAGCAGTTTGCTATGAGGGCATCTGAGCCGAGCCGCTCTTCTGTGTCCAGTCATGGAGCAGAGGCTCGGCCCCGCCCATATCTCTCCTAGTTGTCTCACTGAATTTGATTGATAGCAGCAGGAGGCAATGGTGCTTGCTGCTGTGTCTCAGCCAATCAGGAGATAGAGTTCTGGACAGCCGAGTCCCTCGTGCAACATCGCTGGATCGAGATGGGGCTCAGGTAAGTATTAGGGGGCTGAGGCGGGCTGCTGCACACTGAAGGTTTTTTATCATAATGCAAAGAATGCATTAAGATATATATAAAAAAAAAAAAACCTTCTGCCTTTAGAACCACTTTAAAGCTGAACTCCAGGTATGATCTTGATTGCATAGTTACATTAGTCCAGCTATATACATTGCACTGTGGGCATAGAAAATAATCACATTTTGTTGCTTTGCAGCCTGAAATGAAGACAGACACAGTTTTTGTTTTATCCAGCTGTATTTACTCAGTGCAACTTATAACTTTAAGTGTAAAAGTGTAGCGCTATTAAACCATGAACCCTAAGTGTAACTATTAGGGTAATATTAAGGTAATGTGTTCACTGAAAAAAATTCCAATGTGCAAGGGATACATAAAACGGTGCAAAAATCCAATATGCAAGGGATATATAAAATGGTACAAATCTACCCAATATAAAAATAATGCATATTACAAATATAGTGCAATACATATATGCATAAATAAATAAAGTGACACACACAAGTGATGAAAAATAAATGAGTGAAAAAGGTGTAGCCAATGTGAGTAAAGTGTCAATATATAAACAAGAGTCCAAAAAGGTTGGCAAATGTGAAGAGGATAATCCTAGACACCGGGACACAAATTCCTCAGATGTCAACACTTCAAGGGAGGTTGAGATGGTAAGTGAGCCACCACCAATGATCATAAGGAGGCTTACCGGATGTAAATGACTTGGAGAGGCTTATACCACCCAAGTCACAAAGGCTTTTAAACCAGCTGACTGGTTTAAAAGCCTTTGTGACTTGAACAGCCAAAATGGATCCTGGGTCAGACCTCCAACTTGGCACAAACGATCTCAACCGGCAGCATGTAGGGGATGCCCCAATGAAGAGCCCAAATCTGGTGTTCACATACCATGCAAAGATAAATTAAAAACTCGCATAGCGTGATACCGTTAACACAAAAAATGTATCTAAATAAGGTAAAAAAATCACATTTTAAAAGATCATCAAAAGCATATACTGGAACAAAAGCGGTATGTACAGTGGGTCCACCCGACGCGTTTCTGCTAAAAAGCCATCATCTGGGGTGCGGACCCCACAAACAGTACCGCTTATAAAGTGCTAATGACCCCATATTGGAAATTCCATGGCACCGGAAGTTGAACAGTATTACATCACTTCCGGTCTATCAGACCAGAAAGGTCAAAATTAAAAAAGACATCTCTAATGAATATTGACATTAAATATATTGCCCCTATATGAATAATGGGTTATGTAAGAAATTCCTCTCTGAACATTATAGGGCAGCTGTGTGAAGAAAAAGGAAGTTAGGGCCACAAGAAAGCGAAACCAAGCCTCATTCAGAAGTGGCCTCGTGACGTCACTGCGTTGCACGTTGCAGCGTCGCAGCGTGGCACGTGGAAGATTAAATCAAGCCTCACTATGAGGATGTTCATGTGATGCGATCGTTCCCGGCATCATTACACCACAAACGTACCGGCGCAAACCACCAATGACCAACCGAGCCTCGACATGAATAAAGCATAAGACAGAGTGATACAACCGGCTCGCCTATAATGGCATTAATATTAACAATAAAGGTCCTCATAAATAAACCGTTTATAAACTAAATTGATTATAGCTATAAAAGAAGCCTTATAATGAGACCACATCTAAGGATATTAAATATAAAATAAATTTAAAAAAACGAGCCAATCAATAAAACCACATACAGGACATATAATAGGTAAATCAAAAATGGTATAAGTCCACTCAAAAATACCGAAAAACACCCATGAGATGGTAATATAAGGGATGTGATGTATATTCATACATCCTATATACGAGGCACCAACGGTGCTCAATCTAATATAAATGCTACCAAGAAGGCCCAATAAGTGGTAGTATCAAAAATAAATGGGCAACCATATATCAGTTTCCAAGTGGGGTCATCAGTTACATACAAAATTAATATTAGAACAAACGTCTCCATCCCCAAAAAAGCCAAATAGGATGAGAAATCACTAAAGGGCCATAATCGAAAATGTATGGTTGGTGTTAAAAAAACAAATGTATGAAATAGATGAATAAAAATATTTCTAAAAATAAATATGAAAGAAATATAGAAGAAAGTCGTTCCTATTAGGACTGATTGATAAACTAATTTATGTCCCACTCTACATTCATTCCCTGTGGATGGTGGGTCTGTAATTTGTATATGCAGAAGGTTTCCAATCTAGAAACTCCTCTTAGATTGGCTCCACCCCACCACGGGGCAATATATTTATCGATAATAAAAATTGGGTACCAGTCGGGTTTCGATCATGGTATTGTCTGAAATGCCGGGGTACTGTGTGTTTAGTACTCCCAGATTTAATTAAATTAATATGTTCGGTCACCCTGATTGCAAAAGATCTTATAGTTCGGCCAACATATTGTTTACCACATGGGCATGTTAGTAGATAAACAACATTGGTAGTTGCACAAGTACAGAAATGTTTGATTTGATAAACTCGATTGGTCGTAGTTGATCGAAATTCCTTAGTAGCCCTTCTACTGCATGTACTATATTGGCAAACTGTACACCTCTTGCACGGATGGAATCCAGTCCAACCGTGGAAGAAGAACGGTCTGCTAGGAGGATTGAAAATAGTTGGTGCCAACTTACTTTTAAGTAAAGGCACTCCTCTGTAGATCACTTTAGGTCTTTCAGGCAGTAATGGGCCAAGAACTTTATAATTTCTCAAGATATCCCAATGTTGTTCAAAGATGTATTTGTGTTGGGTCGAAAATGATGTAAGAAAGGACCATTTAAAACTGTCATCGTTTTCTCGCTGAGGTTTGTCTTCCATAGATCTTTGTCAATTTCTACTGAGTCATAACCTTTCTCAAGGAATATCCCTCTTAAAACGGTGGCTTGAGCCTTAAAGGTATCGATATCAATACAATTCCTGCGTAGACGCAGGAATTGACTTTTTGGGACCGACCTCAGCCATGACCTATGATGGCAACTGTCGATGGGTATATACCCATTTCGGTCAGTGGGTTTGAAGTGGGTACTAAATATGAATTGTTGGTCATTCCTTTCTATAACAAGATCCAGAAAATTTATTTTATGCCTACTGGATTCATAAGTAAGGGCTATACCTCTATCGTTCGCGTTTTAGTACCGAAAAAAAACTCCTTCAAATCTTCAGAAGTACCCTCCCATAGGAGGAGGATGTCGTCTATGTACCCGGCCCACAGTATAAGCTGTGGGTTGTCCATGGCATAGACGACATCCTCCTCCCACTTGGCCATAAATAAATTAGCCAAGCTTGGAGTGAATTTGGCTCCCATTGCCACCCCCTTGTGTTGCAGGTAAAAACGGCCATAAAACCAGAAATAGTTATGTTGAGTGGCAAATTCTAATAATTCAACAATAAACTCAACCTGTGGGGTGGCAAGAGAAGCATCCCTATTTAGAAATTCATGCACAGCTTCTATCCCTTTCTGCTGTGGAATACAGGTATATAGGGATGCCACATCCGCAGTGGCCATAATTAAATCCCCCTTGAAGGAGACATTAGATAGCAATTTCATCACATCTTTAGTATCTTTAAGATAGGATGGCATGTTCCGCACTGATGGCTGGAGAAAAAAATCAATATATTTCCCTATTCTGGAGGTGATCGAGTCTATCCCGCTAATTATAGGACATCCAGGGGGATGAAGGGGGGTCCTTATGGACCTTTGGCAAATAATAAATAATAAACTTTGTGGGGCTAAAGGAACAAGGAACGACTTTTCTTTATGATCTAAAATAAGAGAATCAAAACCCTTAGAAATGAGGCCATTCAATTCTTTCTTAAATTTAAGCGTTGGGTTATTGGGTAGTTCTTTATAGGTTTCACAATCACTTAGGATGTGATACATTTCTCTCATGTAATCCATTTTGTCCAACAGGACTATGCCACCACCTTTATCGGCGGGGCGAATGACCAGGCTCTTAATATCACACAGGGACCTTAAGCCTGCCTGAGGTACAGGATTGCCAAAATTCCATTTTGGTGGGATCTTGGCAAGATCTTTCAACACCAAGTCCCTAAACATGTGTGGCTGGAGGGAGATGAGTGGGAGAATTAAAAAGGGAAGGATTTGATAACCCTGCCGGACATAGCCGCCCTCGCAATGCTCCTTGTTGGATTTGAAGTAATGTAACGTTGTATATTAATTTTCCTAATGTATTTATGTATGTCAACAAACGTATTCAATTTGTTGAGCTTACATGGAGGGGCAAATTTTAAACCCTTATTTAAAACAATTTTTTCATGCTGAGTTAATGTAGTACTACTCAGATTGAACACCCCTTGACAATATGGGGTCATTAGCACTTTATAAGCGGTACTGTTTGTGGGGTCCGCACCCCCGATGATGGCTTTTTAGCAGAAACGCGTCGGGTGGACCCACTTTACATACCACTTTTGTTCCTGTATATGCTTTTGATGATCTTTTAAAATGTGAGTTTTTTACCTTATTTAAATAAATTTTTTGTGCTAACGGTATCACGCTATGTGAGTTTTTAAGTTATCTTCGCATGGTATGTGAACACCGGATTTGGGCTCTTCATTAGGGCATCCCCTACATGCTGCCGGTTGAGATTGTGCCAGGTTGGAGGTCTGACCCAGGATCCATTTTGGCTGTTCAAGCAGATGCACCTTCCAGTCAGCTGGTTTAAAAGCCTTTGTGACTTGGGTGGTATAAGCCTCTCCAAGTCATTTACATCCGGTAAGCCTCCTTATGATCATTGGTGTTGGCTCACTTACTGTCTCAACCTCCCTTGAAGTGTTGACGTCTGAGGAATTTGTGTCCAGGTGTCTAGGATTATCCTCTTCATTTTTGGACCCCTATTACACATTTGCCAACCTTTTTGGATTCTTGTTTATATATTGACACTTTACTCACATTGGCTACACCTTTTTCACTCATTTTATTTTCCATCACTTGTGTGTGTCACTTTATTTATTTATGCATATATGTATTGCACTATATTTGTAATATGCATTATTTTTATATTGGGTAGATTTGTACCATTTTATATATCCCTTAACGGTTACACTTAGGGTTCATGGTTTAATAGCGCTACACTTTCACACGTACACATATTGCTTTGGTCTATAGCTGTGTTGGCTGCTATTTATACCTTCACTTATTTTACACAGCGCTGTACTTTCCTCTTTCACAACATATAACTTTCAAGTGAAAGATATAACATCAATATGTCAGAGTATTTAAAAAAAAAAAAAATTAAAAACAATTCCTGTGTTGGAAAAAAAATTACCTGCTTGTGTTAGTATTTTGTTGAACCACCTTTTTCTTTAATTACAGCCTTTAGTCTGTTGGTATAATTTTTGTGCATTTTTGATGCTGTGTCATTTTACATGTAGCCAATAAAGAGTAAAGCCTCGTACACACGGTACGATTGTTGGCCAACCGAGCCTCTGATTTTTGTCAAAAGGGCGTGTGCCAGGATCTTGTCTTGCATACTAACACAATTGTTATGCCACAAACACGAACGTAGTGACGTACTACGAGGAATTTCAGCTCTTGAGCATCACTCTTTGGGCCCCTTCTGCTACTTTCCTGTTTGGTGAGTATTGATTCCGAGCATGCGTGTTTGTACTTTCGACTTTTGTGTGATGGATTTGTGCACTGACCATACGAAAACCTGATGTCAAACCGCTGTCACCGAAAATTTACTAGCCTGTCATCCAACATTTGTTGGCGGAAAATTGGACAACAATTGTCAAAAGGAGCCTACTAACGGTCAGATTTTAGGACAACGGTCTGTCAACAGACAATCCCCTGCCAACAATCGAACCGTGTGTATAAGTTTTTTGCCAAACTTTGTGTTTTCCTGGAGCTCATTTTAGTTACTTGGTAAGATGAGGATTAGTTGGATAGGTTTACAATTTAATTTCGTATTTAATACACATTTGTACACTTTTTCAGATTTTTATTTACACAAGTGCAAGTGTTTTCTTACTGTTTTGTTGCTAAGGATTAGTAGACTCAATTAATCAGTACATTACAACCAGTCAGAGAGGAAGTCTGGCCAAAGTATACTGTAACAGATGGATCATACTAATGTGCATTATTGCATTTTATATATATATATATATATATATATATATATATATATATATATATATATATATATATATATACACACACACGTTTATGCATTATGTGAATAGACTTACTAATAACATAAATGGGCATGTCAAAGTTCCTAATAATCTAAGTCGCTGCACTGCCTGTTTAAACCTTTTGAGGAACCCTTGAAATAATTTTAATTTCTCAGTGTATATATATATATACACGTTTATGCATTGTGTGAATAGACTTACTAATAACATAAATGGGCATGTCAAAGTTCCTAATAATCTAAGTCGCTGCACTGCCTGTTTAAACCTTTTGAGGAACCCTTGAATTAATTTTAATTTCTCAGAGAGACACTTCATTGTTAGTCAATGGGAAAAATGCCCATTATATTGGTGGCCAATGGGAAGCATGCCCATTATATTGGTGGCCAATGGGAAGCATGCCCTTTACATTGATGGTCAGTGGGAAGAATGTTCTTTACATTGATGGCCAGTGGGAAGAATGTTCTTTACATTGATGGCCAGTGGGAAGAATGTCCTTTACTTGTGTGAAAATTGCCCCCTTTAAAGTGGTGAGCAAAATACCACCCTTACCACTAAAAAGATCATTGGTGTCCTGCAAGTGGCTTTGGCCCTGGAACTATGCAGAAACTACCAGATGGGAGGTCCATCAGCCACAGTTCAAGGAACGCCTAGCAACCTCTGGAGGAACCCTAGTACTAAAGCAGGCTTTCAACTAACCCTTGGCCATTTGTATGGTATTCCTGCAAAGAAATTCACGGCGTGCAAATAAATCTCCAGTTTTTCACCCACATTTTAAAATTGAATACCAGCTAAAACATTAGGCCCATTCACACTTGAGCATTTATGCACACTAGAAGGCTAAAAACTGCTGTAAGAATGCCAGACAAAAAACGCTAATGTTTTAGCATGTTTTGCTAGCGTTTAGCACTGTTAGCCTAGTGTGTAAGCTACGATTAGTAGCTGCAGCATTAAGGAGCTGGGCCGCTGGTATCCTTAACAACCAGTGAATAGCTGGTTGTTAAGGAGCGGGGCGGGAAGCTGGCCGCTGCGTCTTTATAAACGGACATTTTTACTTAGGGGTGTACACACTTTTGTTGTCAGCGGTTTAGACATTAATGGCTGTGTGTTGAGTTATTTTGAGGGGACAGCAAATTTACACTGTTATACAAGCTGTACACTCACTACTTTACATTGTAGCAAAGTGTCATTTCTTCAGTGTTGTCACATGAAAAGATATAATAAAATATTTACAAAAATGTGAGGGGTGTACTCCCTTTTGTGAGATACCGTACCTTGCTTATAACCCTCCTGATTTTTTAGGTATATGGTTGGGAGCACCTGGTAAAAAACGTCCTATTCGCTTGCAATTCATTGAAAATCTTTATTTGTTAGGAACAGCAGAAACAGCCAACTCATTTCAGGGAAAGGGACTTTTTCAGGGCTATAATACAAGAACAATAAATATCAAATTAAAGCGTTTGTTAACCCCCCCAAAAAATGGATCCTGTCCCTTTAAAGCATTTTTTACAGCACATTGCTTGTGCTGTGTTATTTGGCCCCCTGTAACACCTGAAATACCTGGTTGATCCTGCCAGTTTCTTCTCTCCCCTATATAAACTGACCATGTTGTATCATGGCTGCTGAGCCCTGACACCGTGGTCAACTTACACGTCTCCGTCCTCCACAGCCCTCCTGTCCTATGTGCTCCTGTGTCTTCCTCCCCCCTCCCCTGCCTGCCTGTCTGCCCCTGTGTCAGTGCCCGCTCCCTCCGCTCCTGGGCTGTGCTAAGGAATTGATTCTTCTTAGAGTAGTCACATTTTCTAGAAAGTTCAGAGGCACATTGCAGTTCAATAAAAAATTATTTTATGGAAAGCAAAACACTGGAAGCGTTTAAAATACCTGTTTTTTCTGTGCTTTTACCTGCATTTTTTAAGTTGGTGACAGAGTCTCTTAAAGTGGTTGTTAACCAAAGGCATAATGAGCTAGTATGCACCACGTGCTAGCTCATTATGAAATACTTACCTTAGAATGAGGTGTCGGCAACTGATCCCGGTCACCGCTAAGTGAGCTGACCTTCTCCCCTCAGCGTGTCTTCCGGGTTGGCGGCTCCGGTGCTGTGAGTGGCCGGAGCCGCGATGATGTCACTCCCGCGTGCATCTTCTTTTTGGAAAGGTCCGGCAACGTCCACCGGACCTTCAGCCAGACCTTAACAGCGCATGCGCCGCTAACATCAGCGGCTGCATATAAAGTGAATATCTCCTAAACCGTACAGGTTTAGGAGATATTCATTTTACCTACAGGTATGCCTTATGGCTTACCTGTAGGTAAAATGTAACAAAATGTAACAACCACTTTAAGCTTTAAAAGCTTATTAAATTAATTCAGTGTTTGTTCATAAATGGTATTAAAATTGCTTTTGAAAATCCTTCATCTATAGATCTGGGATAAATGTCAAGAGGTTAGTAAATTTTCAAATCGGTGTTAATTTTTAGCCCAACATTTGTAAGTTGTATAGCTGTTTACAGCACTGCAGAGAGTAAACATGCTGATTGCTGTGGATATTATTCCTTGGGGATCTCTCAGCTGCTCCTTACCCTCTCCCGCAGGCACCTTCTAGCAAAGAAAGAGATCGCCCAAGGGAACTGCAGGCCAAAAGAGCGAGCTGAAAACTTAGATATCAGACAACTCCTGTTTATAAGAACAAGGTGTTTGTAATCCTAATTCCCCAGTTGCCTGTTGATCAAAGATACCGAGCGTGAGAGACTTCATGTGGCAATGTGCACCGACATCATAGCTTAGTTGTCTCATCAAGTGTGAGTGCTGGCTCTGAAACTTTAAACACTTTATTGTCCAGGAACACAGCGAGATAGAGGTTGGCTGTCTTTTGTGGCTCCCGGGTTAAAACTCATCTATCCTAAATTAATGGAAAATTATCAACACATGTAGGACACGTCTGGAACGCATCCACCTCCGGAGGCGTACAAGCGAGTAGGTGTTTGTTTATTAAATGAAGAGCAACAGTTTTTACGGTCTTCCATAAATAATCTGGTGAGTATAAGCGTTGGTCTGTAACCAGAAATGGGGCTGGGGCCAAGAGGTGTAATGAGGACACTGGGTCAATCACTAAGGCTGCCATAGTTGATGCATAATAGTACAGGCCAATGGAAAAGCGGTCTATGGCTAGATTGCAAACAGAGGGTCAAAAATGATATTTTCAATTGATTTGGCAATAAACTTAATCAAATGAAAAAATAAGATTAATACAATATATAGGATTTTGCACCTTCAGAGCTTTCTGGATGTTTGCTTGAATGAGTCTTCAAGCTTGGTCAGACCTTCATAAAAGGTCTCATGCGAAATAAAATAGAGACGCATCAAAATTTCGTCCGAAAATGGTGTTTTCAGCATTTTGCCGATAGAGAAAAAGGTGCCAAACGATTTTGCCATGATTTTACTGCAATTTTGCTGTGCTTATGGTGTGTTTTTAATAGGTCATGTGACTCAAAAGCCACATCAAAAATGTAACACGGGTGTGTTATTCATGCATTCTTGCTGCAATTTCAATGCATTTCAACAGGGAGATGCGTTTTTGGTGCGTTTTTTTTTTTTTTTTTCAACTGACCAAAAATGCAGCAAGCATGATTTTTAACACCACAACGGAAGCGCAACGGACCAGTGTGAAGACATACATAGAATTTAAAGGGATGCATTTTTCTTGATCTTTTCTTGCACTAAAGGTGCCGATAATGGCCGACAATTAAGCCATATTCATTTTAAATTCATGATATTAATTAAAAAGTCGAATATAATACAATTATATATAAAAAAAATATCTTTTTTTAAAAACTCTCATTTTTGGTTTTGGTCAAGTGCGTTCTGAATTTTCAGTTTCCTGACAAAAATTTCCATTTGGTGCACTTCTAAAATAAAGATAGTTTAATGCCCCAGGCTTCAGTCTGTGAATGGCCAAGAGGAGTGGGAGGTGGAGGCAGGACCTCAGTGCTAGGGTCAATGAGACCTGCACCTGAGCGGCCCAGGAGTAAAGTAGGAACTGTTCTATTTCCAGCATGTAAATGAGCAGATTTGCTAGATGCAGAAGAATGTCTGCATGACAGAAGGTTGCAGGGGCATAACTAGAATCTTCAGGGCTCCGGTGCAAGAAACCATGATGGGGCCCCCCTGACCCCCCCCTTCCATCCGACCCCTGGGCTTCCAATTTTGTGAGAGTGTCCATAGATAGACTCCCAGAGCTCTGCCTCCCGTATGTCCCCTGGAACGTGCATCAAGTGTAATCACGGCGGCCCTTTACCATGTTATTAGCTGATCACATATAAACAGACTTGCTGGGTATCGGCAGCCCTTTCCTCCCACGCTGTGTCTGTGTAAGGAAAGGAGAGGCGTTAACTGCCAAGAATGTCAGTAAATTGTTTACACTGATAATCAGTGCTGCCTATCAGTGCCAACTATCAGTGCTCATCAATGCAACCTATTAGTGTCCATCAAGTGCCGCTGATCAGTGCTGCATTTGTCCTATCATTGCTCATCAGTGCTGCCCATCAGTGCTGCCTATCAGTGCTCATCAATACCGCCTATTAGTACTGCATTTCAGTGCCACCTATTAGTGCCCATCAATGCCACCTATCAGCATCCATCAGTGCCGCCTATCCATGTCCATCTGTGCCACCTATCAGTGCTGCTTATCAGTGCTCAATGCCCATCAGTGCCGCCTATCAGTGCCCATAAATTCCGCCTGTCAGTGCCACCTATCAGTGCTCATCAATGCCCATCAGTTCCATGCTGCCTATCCATGCCAAAGATCATTGCTCATCAATGCCACCTATCAGTGCCCATCAATGCCTCCTATCAGCACTGCCTATCAGTGCAGCCAATCAGTGCTCATCAATGCTGCCTGCCTCCTCAGCATGGCTCTGAGCGGAGAGCGTTTCTCATACAGCTCAGAGCCAACAGTTCTCCCTGCTCCCCTCTCCATCCTCCCTCCTTCCTCTCTCGCACGGGATGACACAGCCAATCTGCTCCCTCTCCACCGCTCTCCCATATGTGTACTGCGGGAGGTGTGAGCTTGTTAGCTTCACACATGACTTCCCACAAAACATACACAGGAGGGGGGGGGGGGAGCAGATCGGCTGTATCATCCAGTGCAAGAGAGGAAGAAGGGAGGGGGGAGCAGGGAAAACTGTCGGCTCTGAGCTGTATGAGAGATATGCTCTCCGCTCAGAGCCACAGGACTAGCAGCCCCGCTGGAGCCCCCGACAGTGGAGGAATGCCAGGGCTCGGTTGCAAGTGCGACTGATGCGATCCTGGTAGTTCTGCCACTGGGATGTTGCTTTAGAAGCAAAACAAGGTTTAACTGCTTTAACCTTGATAAGGTTTTTGTGTCCGGAGTCTATAAAGTAAAATTCTACCATTTTTTTTTTTTGTATTGAATAGACTAGGGAAGGGTTAGAACCTCTGATGGGTTATTATTACCGTCTGTGTCCCCAATGGGTAGATTTTCCCTCATTTTCTGTCATAGTGACCAGTTTTTTAGAGACAGTAGAATGGGAAAGGATTAGATCCGTTAGATCTCTGTAAGGTTTGTATTTTCTGTAATCCTGTCCCGTGACTTCACATCCTGGTGTCACACTGACCAAAACTGATTTTTGCCACTCTATTCAAAACTAAAAATTAAAAAACAATGTTTGCCTGGAGTAGGGCTATAATAGCTAATTGCAGCAGAAATCATAGCAAGCTTTTAAGGAATAATGGCTCTTGTTCTGGCTGATAACCATCTCAGCCATAAAAATTTGTAGTCAGGGGAAGGCGCATAATACCGCAGAAATTGTGTATGTGATCTAAAAGGATTGTTGACTCTGAAGATGTGCCAACACCCCCAAATTTACAGAAATATCACAGTTAGTACATGTAGCTGGGACTTCTTGAGACACTTTTTAAAAAATATTTGTAATGCCATCAACTTTAAATCTTAAAATCACAAAATGCGTATTTTCCTTTGGTGGGGGGGGGGGGGGGGGGGGGGCTGGGCTCCTGGGACGAGGTGCAATCCCGGTGCCTTCATTCTTCTTCTTCCCTACTTCCCTACCCAATTCTACTCACCCCATCCTGGACTTTATGCTAACTCCTCTTCTTCTCAATTCTTCTCTATATCTCCTAATCTTATACTTTCTCCTATCAACCTCTTTTTTTTTTTTGTTATGTTGTACAAGGTATACAACCAGTGGTATAAAACTAAAGTTTGTCCACCTAGTATAATTATTTCTTATTTTTCATTCATTCAGGCAGACATGTACAGAGACACTAGCTTCATGTTATGATTGTTATTAGAGCTGGGCTCTTTTCTGGATATAATTACTGCACTTTATTATGTATCACCTTGTACTTCAATCTACTATTTGTGTTCATTTATGGAAAATTTAATAAAAATTTGTCAATTTTTCAAAATCACAAAATGCTTTATTAACAAAACGGATGAAATAATACATCATGGCTAACAAAACAATGTTTTTGTGGTCCTTGGATCAATTGTTTACGATAAACACCACAATTTTCGCCACATATTACATGATTATGAATCGTTTGCTTGAGAGTAACAAAATTCATATGGAGTGACCCAATGCGTTTCATACACGTGTCTTCTTCAGGGGCAGGGCTTTTCTTCTCAGAGACACCTCTGAGCCTTTACCCACCTCCGAGCACCATCCCACCTCCCAGTACTGCCCTTTTAGACAATACAGAACCAAGTATCAAGTAATTTGTATGGAATTTGGTAATGATAACAAGAAAAGCAGGAAAGTAGATGGCATGCAGCCAATAACAATAGATCCCCCTAACAACAATGGACCACCTGCAAAAACATTTTCCCTCCAGCAACAATAGACTCCCAGCAGCAACAACAGATCTCCCCACAGCCAGCATCAATAGATTCTCAATCAGCCAGCAACAATAAACCCCTCCCTCAACAGTAGATCTCTCCCAACAACTGACCCCCCCAGTAACATAAGACCCACCCCCAGCAACAACAGGTCCCCTCAACAATTGACCTCATCAACGGTAATAGACCCCCCTGCACAAATAGATACCACCAGCTAGAATAGATCCCCCAGATCAGTATACCCTGCAGCACAACCCAGCACCCTTTGTCATTACATACAGTGCAATCCCACTGAAAAAAAGCCCTGTTCAGGGGTATATGTGGTACATTATCTAGAACATGATATACATTTTAAACCACTTATTCCTTGATAGTCCCAGCTACATGTACTAACTGTTATATTACCTTAGAAATGTAATATGGCTTTCACAGTAGCCATTACCTTTTTAGCTGCTTTTTGTTACTTTGATGAAAAGTATTATTCTAAAGATTGCAGGTGTAAATATGTATATCTAAATTTCTTGAGTCATACCATCTTGGGTTTGTTAAAGGCCACCTGGATACTCAAAGAAAAAAAATTGAGGATGGCTGATCCTCACAATGACCTTTTGTAGAGACACCAGGGTTAAAGGAAAAATACTATATATACTTTATTGAAAACAATGTTAACATTATGATAAAAATACCACACTACCACTAGTGCAAAAGATAAAAAAGACAACATTGTCAATGTGGATATATAGAGCTGCTAGCAGCCCACCTTAATCATGCATATCTTTCATTAACACCACCAGGACATGGGGGGGGATTGAATTTCAATGGAGCTTAATAGTGTAAAGCACAAATTGCACAATGAAGATTGCAAATGGGTAATCACTGTTAAGAAGCCGTGTATAGGTTGCTGTTCATGGATCTGTCATTGAATGGTCACCCCAAGAACAGGAAGTGCACATAATTCAATGTGGGTGTCTCAGAAAGTTGTAGCCTGGATGGATCACTGCTGCAGGATCAGCGATGTAACTGTGCAATGAAAAGGCTGGAACTGCACTGAGGTAGACTATACAAACAATGGAATCCTCCCCAAGAAGACTCAACTGTCTCTTGGAATGGGGAATATACAGGTATCAGTAAGTCAACTCAATGAAGACAGGTGGAGGTATAAGAGAACCATCATTATCAAACCTTGGAAGGTAAGATCTTTACTCACTGTCGGTGAGATGACACCTTTGCTTTCACTGTGTCTGTCAGTCCCGTGTTAATGCAGATAGTCCAGGCAAATAAACAGTTTGTTGTTTCCTTTCTAGTGTAGATCCTTATCAAGCGGCTATAATATCAGCATGGGTGTCTGTATAAGCAGCTCTCTGACCACGCTAATGATGTCAAGCTGACATGTTTCGTCCACCAATGAAGCTTCTTCGGAGAAAGGAGGGGCTGGGAGTTGGTGCCTTAAATACCCATTCCTATCATCACCTGGATACTCAGCTCTGTCAGATCTGTATTGTGTGGATAGATAAGATGAAATTTGAACATTGTTATACAGCATTATGTTTAAGAAAACAACTGTTTCATATCGGCACCAAAACCCTATCCCAAATGTGATTCATAGTGGAGGAGTAGAATGGTCTTTAACCGGTTTCCGACCAGCCGCCGCAGTTATACTGCGGTTGATTGGCTCCCCTGTGCGAGCCGTCGTAGCTGTACGTCGGTTCTTTAAGACGCTGTAGGAGGCACGCGTGCCTGCATCATGTCCTCGGAGCCGAGGCGAGTGCCCAGTGGGTGCGATGACCACCGGGCACCCGCGATCGCTCGTGACAGAGCGAGAACCGGGATCTGTGTGTGTAAACACACAAATCCCAGTTCTGTCAGGGGAGAGGAGACCGATCGATGTTCATACATGTTCAACGATGTTCCCCTAGTCAGTCCCATCCCCTCCACAGTTAGAACACACCTAGGGAACACAGTTAACCCCTTGATCAGCCCTGGTGTTAACCCCTTCCCTGCCAGTGACATTTATACAGTAATCAGTGCATTTTTATAACTCTGATTGCTGTATAAATGTCACTGGTCCCAAAAATTTGTCAAAAGTGTCCGATTTGTCCACCACAATATCGTAATACCACTAAAAATCACAGATCCCTGCAATTACGAAAATAATAAAAATTCCATAAATCTATCCCCTATTTTGTAGACGCTATAACTTTTGAGCAAACCAATCAATATACGCTTATTGCGATTTTTATTTATTTTATTTTCTTTTTACCAAAAATATGTAGAAGAATACATATCGGCCTAAACTGAGGGGAAAAAAATGGGATATTTATTATAGCAAAAAGTAAAAGATATTGTGTTTTTTTTTTTTTCCAAATTCTCGCTCTTCTTTTGTTTATAGCGCAAAAAATAAAAACTGCAGAGGTGATCAAATACCACCAAAAGAAAGCTCTATATGAGGGGAACAAAGAATGTCAGTTTTGTTTGGGTACAGCGTCGCACAATCACGCAATTGTCAGTTAAAGCGACGCAGTGCTGTATCGCAAAAAAGGGCCTGGTCATTGAGCAGTCAAGTCTTCTGGGGCTGAAGTGGTTAAAAGATAGCATAGCTTTACTTTTTGAGTTCAGGTCCAGCTTAACACCCATTCCCAATGGGTTATCATTAAGACCTTTACCATATTTAACCCAGGCTTCAATGTTTTTTTGTTATACCATGCTCCCTTTTCAATTCCCTCTTTTTATCTAAAATCTCCCTCACATCTGTATTCTCCTGTATCATTTAAATTATGTACTGTAAACTGCTTGACAGCTCTGTGGGGATATCTCACCTACCCTATAATTATACCTCTTTTCTTACACCTGATTCCAGTCCAATGAAGGAGCCATTAGTAATATTATGAATAAAAACTAAGCACAGGAGGAAAATGTTTAACCCATGGCAACCAATTTGACGTTTTAATTTGAATAAAATGGTAAAGTTGTCATACTCAATTTTTTCATGCCTAGCAGCTCTGCCCTAAAGCTTTTTTTATGTGAACAAGGCGCTAAGCCACAAAAGAGCAGCCTATGTAAAAAAAAAATGGAGTCTGGCAGCAGCTGCACCCAGTTTTCTAAGGCATCCAAAATCTATTTAGTTTTGCTTTGTGATTTTTATTTGCGGTCCAAAAACAAATATATTATTTTGCACTTTACAAATTCTTAGATGTGTTGGCTGCATTCATTTTCTTTTTTTTTTAGGCTTTTTTCCTTTATTTTTTCTCATTGTTCTGGCCAGTAAGTCTGGTATTTTTTAACTTCTTCTTTAAACAGACCAAGCTATCCAGCAAGGGAAGATACAGTGTTGAAACAAACTATTTACCACTGACAGGGGTGCTTGCAGTTGTCCGCTTTTACTCATGTATGTAAAACCTCTATCCTTAGGAAAAAACTGTTCAGCTTTGCAATGATAATTAAGTCCGTCTAAAGCTGCTAGTGCCTTTAACACTACTCTCTCCCTAGACAAGGCTGCTGTCCAAAGGTGTCTCTGTTGCTCATCCTTTAAGAGTGGAGACACCCTGAGACAGGAAGTATGTTACTGCTGGCCAGATCACCAGGTGGCAAAAAAAAAAAAAAGGAAACAAATGCAGCCACCAAATTTAGGATTGGTAAGCTGCAATTTATTACATTTTTGTTTTTGGTTTAATATCGCTTTTGGGTGTAATAAAGTGCCCATACATCTTTCAATGCAATAATTTTGATATTTAAATTATATTGTTGAAGAATGTATTTTTGATCATTTTCAGATTGTTTAAATTGCAGCTATCACTGGAGAAAGTGCATATAAGTAGGAAGTGGCTGAGGTAGGCTGGAGAAGCAGCACTAAGATTAAAAAAAAAAGATAAAATGGTGGAAATATGGCTATTTTTTATGATACACATTGGGAGATTTACTAAAACTGGTGCACACAGAATCTGGTGCAGCTGTGCATGGTAACCAATCAGCGTCTAGGTTACATAGTAGGTGAGGTTGAAAAAAGACACAAGTCCATCAAGTCCAACCCATGTGTCAGTATTACATTGTATATCCCTGTATGTTGCGGTCGTTCAGGTGCTTATCTAATAGTTTCTTGAAACTATCGATGCTCCCCGCTGAGACCACCGCCTGTGGAAGGGAATTCCACATCTTTGCCGCTCTTATGCCCCGTACACATGGTCAGATTTTCCGACGGAAAATGTGTGATAGGACCTTGTTGTCGGAAATTCCGACCGTGTGTAGGCTCCATCACACATTTTCCATCAGATTTTCCGACACACAAAGTTTGAGAGCAGGCTATAAAATTTTCCGACAACAAAATCCGTCAACAAAAGCCACGCATGCTCAGAATAAATAAAGAGATGAAAGCTATTGGCTACTGCCCCATTTATAGTCCTGACGTACGTGTTTTAGGTCACCGCGTTCAGAATGATCGGATTTTCCGACAACTTTGTGTGACCGTGTGTATGCAAGACAAGTTTGAGCCAACATCCGTCGGAAAAAATCCTAGGATTTTGTTGTCGGAATGTCCGATCAATGTCTGACCGTGTGTACGGGGCATAACAGTAAAGAACCCTCTACGTAGTTTAAGGTTAAACCTCTTTTCTTCTAATTTTAATGAGTGGCCAGAAGTCTTGTAAAACTCCCTTCTGCGAAAAAGTTTTATCCCTATTGTGGGGTCACCAGTATGGTATTTGTATATTGAAATCATATCCCCTCTCAAGTGTCTCTTCTCCAGAGAGAATAAGTTCAGTGCTCGCAACCTTTCCTCATAACTAATATCCTCCAGTCCCTTTATTAGCTTTGTTGCCCTTCTTTGTACTCGCTCCATTTCCAGTACATCCTTCCTGAGGACTGGTGCCCAGAACTGGACAGCATACTCTAGGTGCGGCCAGACCAGAGTCTTGTAGAGCAGGAGAATTATCGTTTTGTCTCTGGAGTCGATCCCCTTTTTAATGCATGCCAATATTCTGTTTGCTTTGTTAGCAGCAGCTTGGCATTGCATGCCATTGCTGAGCCTGTCATCTACTAGGACCCCCAGGTCCTTTTCTATCCTAGATTCCCCCAGTGGTTCTCCACCCAGTGTATAGATTGCATTCATATTTTTGCCACCCAAATGCATTATTTTACATTTTTCTACATTGAACCTCATTTGCCATGTACTTGCCCACCCCATTAATTTGTTCAGATCTTTTTGCAAGGTTTCCACATCCTGCGGAGAAGTTATTGCCCTGCTTAGCTTAGTATTGTCCGCAAATACAGAGATTAAACTGTTTACCCCATTCTCCAGGTCGTTTATGAACAAATTAAATAGGATTGGTCCCAGCACAGAACCCTGGGGAACCCCACTACCTACCCCTGACCATTCTGAGTACTTCCCATTTATCACCACCCTCTGAACTCACCCTTGTAGCCAGTTTTCAATCCATGTACTCATCCTATGGTCCATGCCAACGGACCTTATTTTGTACAGTAAACGTTTATGGGGAACTGTGTCAAATGCTTTTGCAAAATTCGGATACACCACATCTACGGGCCTTCCTTTATCTAGATGGCAACTCACCTCCTCATAGTAGTTAATAGATTGGTTTGGCAAGAACGATTCTTCATTAATCCATGCTGATTACTGCTAATGATACCGTTCTCATTACTAAAATCTTGTGTATAGTCCCTTATCATCCCCTCCAATAGTTTACATACTATTGATATTAGGCTAACTGCTCTGTAATTCCCAGGGATGTGTTTTGGGCCCTTTTTAAATATTGGTGCTACATTGGCTTTTCTCCAATCAGCTGGTACCATTCCAGTCAGTAGACTGTCAGAAAAAATTAGAAACAACGGTCTGGCAATTACTTGACTGAGTTCCTTAAGTACCCTCGGTGCAAGCCATCTGGTCCCCGTGATTTATAAATGTTAAGTTTCCCAAGTCTAATTTTAATTCTGTCCTCTGTTCATCATGAAGGTGCTTCCTGTGATGTGTCATGAGGATAAACACTGCAGTTTTGGTTACTGAAGCCCCCCAATTCCCTTGTGAAGACTGAGGAGAAGAATAAATTCAATACCTTCGCCATCTCCCCATCCTTTGTAACCAAATGTCCTTCCTCATTTTTTGAGGGGCCAATATGGTCTGTCCTCCCTTTTTACTGTTTACATACTAGAAGAATTTCTTGGGATTTTTTTTGCTCTCCTCCACTTTGTGTCTTTCATGTTCTATCTTATGCCGCGTACACACGAGCGGACTTTACGGCGGACTTTGCCCGGCGGACTGGATTTCGTCGGACAATTCGATGTGTGTGGGCTCCAGCGGACTTTGTTTTCTCAAAAGTTGGACGGACTTAGATTTTAAACTTGTTTAAAATTTATCCGTTGAAATCGAGTCCGGTCGAAAAGTCCGCTCGTCTGTATGCTAGTTCGACGGACAAAAAGGCACGCTAGGGCAGCTATTGGCTACTGGCTATGAACTTCCTTGTTTTAGTCCGGTCGTACGTCATCACGTACGAATTCGACGGACTTTGGTGGATTGTGTGTAGGCAAGTCCGTTCATTCACAAAGTCCGTCGGAAAGTACGTCGAAAAATCCGCCGGGCAAAGTCCGCCGTAAAGTCCGACCGTGTGTACGCGGCATTAGTCGTCCTTATTGCACCCTTACATTTCTTGTTGCATTCTTTATAAAGTCTGAATGCTGATGATGATCCCTCAACCTTGTATTTTTTGAAGGCCTTCTCCTTTGCTTTTATATGCATTTTTACATTGGTGTTAAGTCATCCATGACTTTTGTTCACTCTTTTAAATGTATTACCCAATGGGATGCATTGGCTAATGCCCTTATTTAATATGCTCTTAAAGCAAAACCATCTCTCCTCCGTATTCTTTGTGCCTAAGATTTTATCCCAATTTATGCCTTCTAGCCAGGCTCATAGTTTAGGGAAGTTGGCTCTTTTGAAATTTAGTGTCATTGTATTCCCCTTATGTTTCCTATTTGTGTGATTTATACTGAAGCCAACTGACCTGTGATCGCTGTTAACTAAATTGCCCTGTATTTCCACATCCATGATCAGGTCTGTATTGTTGGTAATCAGTAGATCCAGTAACGCTTTATTTCTAATGGGTGCGTCTACCATCTGACCCATAAAATTTAAGACATTTAGGAACTGGCGAGCCTTAGATGAATGCGTGGTTCCCTCCGCCCAGTCTATGTCTGGATAGTTAAAATCCCCCATTATATTAACACTTCCCATCCTTGCTGCTAATCCAAATTGTGATAGGAAATCTGTCTCCCCTTCCTCCCTCAGGCTAGGGGGCCTATAGCATATTCCCAGTATTATTTTCCCCTTAGCTTCATCCCTTTGGAGCTCTACCCATAAGGATTCCACTTCCTCCTCCTGTCCTTCTAAGAATTGAGTCCCCTACCACCAGAATCTGTCTTTCCTTTCCCTTCGCTTCCCCCCCACTCTCACTGGAGGAGTTCCTCCCCCGGCAGCTAGGAGAGTCCCTCAGCTTCAGCAGTGCTGGTCCCTGACTGGTTTCTAAATCTTATTGTCAAAGCTTAATTGAACAATCTGAAGTTAGAAGCTTATTGGCTACCATGAACAGCGGCACCAGATTCTGAGTGTTCCAGTTTTAGTAAATCTTCCCCACAGTGCTATATCAAACAATGTCATCTCGTTTGGGTTTGAATCAACTTTAGGACATGATCACAAAATAAATTATCAGATGAATTGGAATGTTTGCTAGCGGTAGCATGTTGTGGTAAGACTTTTGTTCAGATTTGCACAAAAACTCTGCACATAAAAAAATGCAAAATTGATGTTTGTGGCCAGCTTGGTATACCTCAAACTCTTTTCCCTACTCCTGTAAGCTCTACCAGTCATGCTCATATTTCAGTGTGTCCATGCCTGTTATCTCTGCAAAACTTAGAAGATCGAAAAATAGGACTGTTGCCAAAAAGCACTGTTTGGGGGGGGTGCTACTTATTCTGTTTTACTGACTGGTCCAATTTATACCACAAAGATTACATTTTTGAGCCTTGCATATAAGTAGCTATTAAATTCTTCAGAGGTCTGCCCAACATTTGTTTCCTATTTTTCTGCACCTTGATTTGATGTGTTCTTGTGTTGCCTGTGATGCTTCAGTTGGCCTAATTGCTTGCCATACCACAGCGGCCTGTATTGTTCTCTCTGATGAAATAGTGCTCCCATTTTGTCTCTGTGCTGTTTACATCTGGTGTTTTGTAGCTGCTCATTGCTTATCGTGGGGATGTGATTATTGCCAGGGAAACTCCATACATCATCTGTAGTTTCCTCAGATTAGAAGCAGCTAATAGCGGGGCCTCCAGATCTCACCAGGCATTTTTTTTATCCTTTCTGTCTTCTCAGAGGGCTATACTGTAGTAGCACAAATAGATTTGATGTGCAGATGTGGCTCAGTTTATTAGCAGTTTACCAAGAGAGCTTGGAGTCACTTAGTAATGAATTATGGGGAGATGGCAGCTTTTTGACTTGGTCTTATTACCAGCATATTGGCCTTCAAATCTAAATATATGTGCCCAGACCATCCATATATAGTCGTATACTGTATGTGAGGATGCTACTGTTATATTCAAGTCCATGCTAGATGAGAAGATGGTTCAGAGGCAGGAATGTCCAACTCTAGTTCAAAAAAATGTTTTTGGTTTGGATAGAGTGGGGAAGACTTAAAGTGATATTAAAGTCTTGTTTTTTTTGTTTAGAAATAACAAACTTCATACTTGCCAGATCCTCCTCTTCTCATGTCCCTCGCTGGAACTCCTGCCCCCCCCCCTCCTGCTGAGTGCCCCCACAGCAAGCAGTTTGCTGTGGGGGCACCCAAGCCGAGCAAGCTTCATGTCCATTCAGACATGGAGCCATGGCTCGGCCTTGCCCCCTCTCTCTCCTCATTGGCTCACTGACTTTGACAGCAGAGGGAGCCACGCTTCCGTCTCAGCCAATGAGGAGGAAGAATCCTGGACAGCCGAGACTCTAGTGCAACATAGCTGGATCGAGATGGGGCTGAGGGGGGCTGCTGCACACAGAAGGTTTTTTATCTTAATGCATGGAATGCATTAAGATAAAAAAGAAAAGAAAAAAAAAAGTGCCTCTAAGTGCAGAAGTAAAACTTTATATTTCCCAGAAGGGTTAAAAACACTTATAAAAGGGTGGATGGGTAGAAGCACATCATATTAGTAATATGGCAGGTGTTCCGGCGTTCTGGTAGTCCCAAGGAGTCTCAGTGATATCCGCAGGTGTGATTTTATGGCAGCATATTCTGAAGTGGCCGATAGATGGAAGCCACAACTCTCCTGGATACTGGGAAGACAGCTAGGCTGTCTGAGACAGCATGGAAGCCGAATCCAGGAAGTGACCATCAACCAGTGTGGACAGCAAGCCGGAAGTGATGTCCTCAACATGTCATCTTCCCAATATCCAGGAGCGTTGTGGCCTAAGGCCTCTTTCACACGAGGGATCCGTATGTCCGTTTTTCATCCTCCTGTTTTCGGATGAAAAATGGACATACATGTATCCCTATAGAGCGTCGGATGTCAGCGGTGACATGTCCGCTGACATCCGACCCGCTCCGATCCGAAAAGTGTAACGGAGGAAAAACCTACTTTTCCATCCGTTATCGGATCGGGTGACGACGGACACTACGGTCCATCATCATCCGATCCCCCATAGGGGAGAGCAGCGCTCTGACAGGTCCGTCGCTGCACAGTGTGCAGCGATGGACCTGTCATCTTCCTGCTCAGCGGGGATCGGCGGAGCGATCCCCGCTGAGCAAGCGGGTGTTCACAGGGTGGATCATCACTGATCTGCCCCGTGTGAAAGAGCCGCCTTTTTTTTTTTTCTTTTCATTTTACTTCCAGAGTTTGCTTCTCTCTTCAAGTGCTGCTGAAAGTGCATGAAGACCCTCTTCTATTTCTGCATAGACTGATATCTGCTTGGTTTGTTACTCAGAGTGCCCTTTTATACACTTTTATTAGGATAAAAAAAGCTTCTGCCTTTATAAACACTTTAAAGTCCAACTCTGCGTAATTTTTTATATAGTCATCCTGAAAGGTGTTCCTTTTTTTCTATGATTGTATAACAACATATCTAAGGCTTTTTTTTTTTTTTTTTTCATTTTGGATTCAGTAGGCTATACTTTTAAGCGGTTGTCAATTTTTTTCTGCCATTTGTGCCTCATTCAAGAGTTTTCCCTACACTTCCTGTCATACACACAAAAGGAAGTGAGAGGAAATCTCTCTGTTGAGATAAATCCCCTTTTATATAGTTGTCACCAGAAAAGGCGACCTTGTTGGAAGATCTTTCCTCTGTACTTGTTCTAGTGACAATTCAAAATTTGGATTCTCTGTTATTATCAGTTCCAGTAACAACGGTCACCACAATTAATAATAGTAAGGGTGGATCTCTCTGCGAGGGCACAGACCGCACTCTACACACTCTATCAAAAGAAAAAAAAAGGTTTGACCATAGATAAACTTTAATTTTATAGTTATGTAGATTAACCTGCAGAGCTGTCTGACTCCTTGTTTGTTGTTTCCTTCCCAGCCTCGGTGTCCCCTTAGTAGGCGAGGGAGGGGGACCGGTGATCATATGACCACTGTAATTGGCTATCACAGTGGTCACATGATTGGGAGCTGGTCCTGCCAGCCAACGATCATTAGTGGGGATTGAGGGTTGTCTTGGACAGCTCGTTTTTCGTGCTAAGAGTATGCTCTCAGCACTTAAACATTGGTTACCCAGTGATGCAAATGTGCGGCGTGTGGCCATTAAAGCCCATCCTTTTTGGCGCCGCCCATGTATGTTATGCAGGTGAAAAGCTATATCTGACTCACAGACCTGTGAATCTGAGAAATGTGAAAAAGAAGAAGTAGAGCACAACCATTGTATTGCACTACAAAGCAGAACGAAGAGCTAGCGTGTATGTAATGACCAAATGTAGGTGCCTTCATGTACATGATTTCAGATGATACCTAAAAACATTCTTTTCTGGAAAAACAAACATTTACATCAATCAGATTTCTTTTACACATCACTGAAAAGACTAAACATTCCTTTTAGGGACAAGTTCTCCCTTCTTTTCATTGTATTAACTTGCTGTTCTTACCTGAATATCTCAACCTGTTGACCTTTTCCTTTTCAGCCTCCCGGGCTCCAGTTGACACACATTGATGATCATAGAGAAGTTTGTGACAGTCAGAAGTTCTGTAGGATGTCAACATTGTTTGGCACAATGAGCCATTTGGTGTGATGCCTCGATTACAGCCGGTAAGTTTCTTTACATTATAAAATGCATGAGCAATATGTGGAGATACAGGCAACTCCAACATTTCGTTGATACTCTCCCAAAACCCCTTCGCTCTATTAGGGAGCTAACCCCATGGGAAAATTTTTTAGATCAAGGGGGGATAAGGGGGAAAGGGAATATCAAATATATTTGGGATGTTGGTCTCTTCCCCGGGCATAGGACCATTACGCTTTCTGGAGAGTTGGGGATTGGAATTAGATCAGACTATACCAGAGCAAATGAAACATAGAATCATAGATTATGTACATTCCACATCAATAGATACGAGAATAAAAGAAATGAACTATATATTACTAACAAAATGGTATTCTGTCCCAACAAAGCTTCATAAAATAGACTCAGAGATATCATCGTTATGTTGGAGAGAGCGTGGGATGGAGGGTACTCATGCGCATATCTGGTGGCAGTGCTGTGAAATCCAACCTTACTGGAGAGTAATATTGAAAATGATTAAAAAGATAGTGGGTTAGAGGTCGCACAGGACCCCTGGTAGTGTCTGTTCCATGCTACGGGGGAGTCGAGAAAGAGATATAGAGCAACAGTTGTACCATACTTATTAAATGCAGCGAAAGTTTTAATACCAAGTCAATGGAAAAAAAAAAAAACTCAGTTAAAGGAATGGTTTAGAGAGGTAGATAAAATTGGACTGCTGGAAGAGTTAATAGCCTCACAAAATGATTGTAGACAAATTTATTAGAATATGGAGAGGATGGTTGGAGTTTAAACAAACAGAAATATACTGTAATCATCTGAGAGATTGAGCCCCCCCCCCCCTTTTTTTTTATTTTTCCTGAATTAAATTTGGGTTAATGGGACTGTGTCATCGGAGGAGGAGGGATGGAGGGGAAGATATTATTCACTATGGATTGTCACGTTAATAACACTGATTGGTTATTAATTGATTGAGTATTGGAATACTTGGGTAAGACATTAACACGGTGGTCTTCCTTTTTTTTTTTTTTTACTTACTTACTAGGGTTAACAGGATTAAGATATTGGGTGAGGAGGGATTGAGGGGAAGATATTATAAATTATAGAATGTCATGGTAATATCACTGTTGGGTTAATAATCGATCAAAGTATTGGAATATTTGGGTAAGATATTAATATAACACGGGTGGGGTGGGGGTGTTTTTTTTTCTCTTCTTCTTCCCTTCCATCCTATTCTCTTGGGGGCTCGTGCTCTCCCTCTCAGAGTATAATGGTGGCATAAATGATAAAAGTTGGCAGGCAAGAAGGCTAAAAAACCTAGAGTGTAGGAAAAGGAAAAAGCATAAAATATAGCTTGGCATAAGATCTCTTGTGTCTAGTTATTATATTGCAGGAATGTATTGTAAAATGTTGAATGTATGGTATTATGTTAAATGTTAAATGTAAATTGTTATGTAAATATGTAATGAATATGGCTGTATTTATATATTTGTTGAGTCTTGTTCAATTAATAAACAGAATTTAAATAAAATGTATGAGCACCATTATGTAAGACAACATGTGCCAGTGACAGTTTTTGCTCTTCCATGTTTCCAGTTAGGCAAGAGCTATTGCAAAATGTTAGCCTTTTGGCATTTCTGTAGAGGGCCTTGAGTTAATGACTGTTAGTAGAAGATTCATCTACAGAACACTTTAATATGTATTTTTTTAGGTTACATCTAAACTCAGTCACTGTTTTCAACCTTATTTTTTATAATTTTTTATTCTGTTTATTGGTTTTATAGAATGTGGATTATAAAAGAGAGCCCCGGGGCATACCCCAGCTCAAAAAGAACAAAAACCAAAATAACAAAAGAGTAAAACATAAAGATTACATAACAAAATCCAGTATCTGCTCAGTGCTTAATGAAGGAGTGCATAGGAGATGAACAAGTAGTAAAGAAAATCTCCAGTGTTCTACAGTTTGGAACTATATGCACCCTCAAAATAGGAGACTATTATTCAAGGTGCAATGTTCCCAAAAAACACGTTCCCCGATTGTTTCTGGGAAACCCTAGTGTTTCAGGTTGTAGCCATCTAGGGGGAACCAAGCTAGATACCCCACACTTTAGAGAACTTCCACGAGAGAGGTAAGTAGTCTTATATAACCGTATCACAGCATTATCAATCAAGGATTGCCAGAAAATAACAGAAGGAGCCTCCTTCGACTTCCATTTTAGGATGATGGCTTTACGAGCATAAAAGAGGAGTAGGCTAAGACGGGTTCTAAGTGCCCCATGAGGTGACTAGGGAGCTCACTAGGCCAAGTAGGCAACCCTCTATGCTCAGGGGAACTGCCACAGGGGTCAATTTAGCAACAAATTGGGTAACCTCAGCCCAAAAGCTTTGTATTTTCAGACATGTCCAGAATATATGAAATCACCATGTTCCTCCATACTTCTGCAACACTGGGGAGAAAGGTCCAGATACATTTTATGCAGCCTGTGCACTGTTAAATATATCCTATGTGCCAAATTAAATTAAATCAATCTGTCTTTACAAGCAACCAATTGAGAGAAGGGGTAGTCCCACAGGTCTTCTCAGTTGTCATTGTTGATACCTGGAGCATGCGCCTGCCTTTTAAAATGAAGAGTCTCCATGCCAATGTGAAATGAGGGCAGGAGAGCTTTGTACAACACTGATAGCAGTTTAGAACTGTTTTTAACCTTTAAATCTGCAGCTCTCAGTAAAAGAATACTTAATCTTCCTGCCATGAAAGTTCTTGTTCAGGCACTTCCTGTTATGGGATGACAACTGTACAAATGCAGTACAAAACATTCCCAACACGCTTCTCAGCTAGCCAGCAAAGAGAAGAAAAAATACATTTACACTATTTCAACAATTCGCATTTAGTTTGCAAATATATGTGGAAGTCACGCCGCCTCATTAAGGCTCCTCTGTGTAGTGTGATCCCTAACGCTAATCTATGAGAGCCTCCATTTTAGAGCATATATAGCAATGGATAAATAGAGGGCAGGTATGTCTGCAGGTAACGCATTCCTCCTTAAAGGGAAAAGGACACAATAGAAGTCCAGCACAGTGCAATGGTAGCTGGAAGCCTCTAGCATGTCCCTGTGCCTCCCAATGGTGCTCCTGTGTTGTCACCCCGTCATACACGCCCTTACGGAGACTACAAGTGATTGTGCAGACAAAGATTGTGCAGGTTTGATGTCTCCATCAGTATGCAGGTCCAGTAGACAGGAAGTGTTTCAAAAAGGCTGAAGGTGATCAGCAGCACTGAGATGTAAAACAAGATTGCTTTGTTACCTTCATTGATGGAGTGACCCAATTTTATATTTAGGAGAACTGCCTTCACTGCCTTCAGATAAGTAACTGTCAAGGCTGTCCCAATCACTCAGTGTGTGAAAAGGAAGTAAACATAGTAACACTCACTCCTCCAAAGCTGGCTTAGCTTAAAGTGATTGTAAAGGATCATTTTTTTTTTTTTTAATAACAAACATGTCATACTTACCTCCACTGTGCAGCTTGTTTTGCACAGAGTGGCCCCGAACATCCTTTTCTGGGGTCCCCCAGCGGCTCTCGCGGCTGCTCCCCCAGATAACCCCCTAGGAGAAGCGCTCTCCCAAGGGGGTTACTTTGCGGGCTCCCGAGTTCACAGACACGAATGCCGGACTTGGCCCCGCCCCCCGACGCCCGCATCATTGGATTTGATTGACAGCAGTGGGAGCCAATGGCTGTGCTGCTATCTATCCAATCAAGAGCCGGGACCCCGTGGAGAGAGGGACAGCATGTCCCTGACGAAGCGATTAAGGGGCTCAGGTAAGTAAAACGGGGGGGCTGGGGGGCCGGTGACTGCCAGGTGTTTTTTCACCTTAATGCATAGGATGCATTAAGGTGAAAAAAACACGAGGGTTTACAACCCCTTTAAAGTAAAACTTAAATGCTCCTGTATGGTGGTCTAAACAAGTACTTAATACAGTTACTATATGATGCAGAATCCTCATAAAGTGAAAATGACTTTCCCTAACTGAGCTAAATCCTCCTTCATTTGTGTCACACATGCTCGCCCTTTCAGCAACAGAGGCAGTGCTGTCAGTCCAGAAAGCAGTGGGCAGGACAAAGTGTGGACAAGTGCTGACTAGCTCCAGTGTTGCGAATCAGCAGTGACAATGCTGATAGCCGTGCCACCTGCAACACTTATCATCCCACACTTATGCAAGCAGAAATAGCCTACCGTACATGAGAGTGATAACTCTGCTCTGAATTTACAAGCACTGCAGCATCATTGCTACCTCGTCACAGGAAGCTGCATTAGGTGGACTTCACTGACAGGATCAGTTTGGGACTTTGAGAGACTAAGAAAAAACTGTGACTGCGAACGTACTTATAATTAAGTGTTATAGTACTGTATTTTTTGATAAGATGCTATAATTCTACTTTAACCCATTTGATACCGCAATTTTCTACACCAGTTGCGTGCAGTTTATAGTCTGTTATGAAATGTATGAATAATGGTCATTAAAGGCTATGACAGTGGTTGAATGAGACCTATTAAGTGATAAAATGCCATCTTAATATTTTTTTATAGTTGTCCTTTAAGGTTCTACCTTCTACCAAACCGCTTGTGATCAGTTTTGGGATTGCAGGTGGTGAGGAGAATTAGAGCAGAATCACAGCTGCTGAAGATGTCTCATCTCATCTGCATGTTCACTTAAGTACCCTCGAATTAAAGCAGGAAACTTCAATACCGATCTATTTTCATGGACCTGAAGGTTTCAATTATATCTGTGTGATGAGTTCCATTCTGTCACTGAGAGACAACTTACTGGAAGTGCTCACTTCACCACATGCAGGCGATGGAGAATTTCCATTTTAAGGGCCCTCTTAGTGTTAACTTGAGAACTCCACTTTAATAATAATCTTCTCATCTTTAGAGAACATGTAAAGACCGATGCTTCCTCAGAATTAAACACATAGCTCAGTTTTAGGTAATCTTTTAATGTGACACTAAAAACCACCTATAATGACATAAACTGAATTATTTTCTCAGTGCAGGACCTGCGTTATCAGATTTTAGGGAATTCCATATTTTTTAGCCCAGTTGAGTCACAAAAATAGATACTCAGTCAAATAAATTTACACTAAAAATCTCTATTTCCATAGTCTTAGTTCCCCTTTCCTGTTACAGGCACGTTAAATGGTGTCTAAATATGACTATGCAGTTCGGTAGGTACCAGAATAAAGTCTGCCGTAGACGATTCAAATCTTGGCCGGTTCAGATTCAGATGTATGGTCAGGCTGATTGTAACCAAATTGATTGCTCAATCAATTTGGGTACAGTCAGCCTGTCGAATTTTACATGCAATTATTGCTAGGGGCTATTATAGCCTCTAGCAGTAATCACTCTGTTCTCCCGGCGGGGACTGCTCCTCCCGCCCCCCTGCCGGTAGAACATAATGGCTTTGAGGGAGGAACTCCCCCAACCACAATGACTGTGTGATGGGGGAATCGAGCAACGGGTTACAGGAAAGAAGATTGCACCGTTTATGGCCAGCTTAAGACCCATTGCTTTCAGTAATGCAACAGTCCTGGTCAGACATGCCTCTCCCCCTCCCTGTGCAATGTAAGGATATTTCAGAAAGCTTGATTTGGGGGGTGTGGCTGTTTCTCAGCTCTGCCAGCACAGGGCCCTGCAAGCAGCATTTTCACCATTGCATTCCATCAGATTGTATTCTAGCATTAGCTTGTCTCCTACCTGCTAAAGGAAATGTCATGCATTTGATGTTACTGCTTCTAAAACATCCACAACCTTGTCCTGTTGTTGACCTCATTTTATGCATTGGGTATAAGGCCCCAAAGGAGGCCTCTAATTAGAACATGAAATACGATAATACTAAAATGTGTACTAATTTTGTTGCTACATGTTGGTAATCTTCTCGTCTTTAAAGAACGTGTAAAGGCCGATGCTCATACCTCCCAACATTTTGAGATGGGAATGAGGGACACCTACTAACAAACCTATGTAGGCATAGGACATGCCTCCTGCCACACCCCCTTAAAGGAGAATTAACCAAAAAAAGGTTAAATAAATCCACAAGCACTTTTTTTTACCACTACTATTCCTATATATATTATATTGGCTTTTAAAATGTACAATGCAGCAATTTAGAAATTGGATGAAAGGTTTAGCACTGGGAAACAATTTTTGAAAGATAAAAAGTGCATTTTATATACAACTATATAGATCAGACCAAAATGAGGAGGAAAGAGGGACAGAGGGACATTTCTCCAAATCAGGTACAGTCCCTCGAAATCAGGGACAGTTGGGAGCTATGCCGATGCTTCCTCAGTATTAAACATATAGCTCAGTTTTAGGTAATCGTTTAATGTGACACTGCAAAACAGAGTCTTAGTTCCCCTTTCCTGCTACAACTGCTTTAAGGGTGTCTAAATATGACAGTGTAGTTCGGTAGGTACCAGAGTAAGGCCTCTTTCACACAGGGGGCTGTTAAAAGCATGTTTTGTTGTTTTGAAATGCCAGGACTCCAGGCACAGCGATCACTTGCAGTTGTACATTGCGATTAGCAGCGTTACGTGTGTTTACATGCGGCTGCGTTTAGGTGCGGTGGAACATTCTTGCCACTTCTGATGTGTTTCCTGTTTTTCTTCCCTCGTTGCCGCTGCTATCTGCAGGAGAAATAGTACACTGCGATTACCTGCGGTTATGTGGAGATAGCTGCGCTAAATCGGTCCTGGACCCAGTCAAATTAATTTTTTCTAACTGCACAAAACCCCATGTAACAAAACCGTCACTAAATGCAGTGTGTGAATAGGGCCATAGGAAAGCATTGTGTGAGTTTAGCTGCTGTAGATAACTTCATCTATCCGCAGCCAAAAGCTGAATTCTATCCGCCTGTGTGAAGGGAGCCTAAGACTCACTGCTCTCAATAATGTAACAGACCTGGTCAGGCATGCCTCTTCTCCTCTGTGCATTACAAGGCTGCTTGAGAATGCTTATGGTTGTTACTCAGCTCTGTCAGCACAGTATACTGTAGTGTAAGGGCAGGAAGCAGTATGTTTTACACATTGCATCCTAGGTATAAGGCCTCTACATAGATGCCAGGTGTCCTACATCTAGGTACTCTGTCCTGATGATGCTGTGTCCTAAAAATGCTTATTTGAGGTACAGAGCATGGTCAGTAACCTAAAGCAGTGCATTGAGTGAGGAGATTGTGGCCACAAGTGGGCAGTTCCAATATATTTAGGAGTTGGTCCATCCAGGAACTGGGCATAATGTGGGTGAGACTGCCGGAAAGTGAGCATGTTCTAGGCAGAACCACGCGGAAGGTAGGCATGATCTGGGTGTGTCCAGTTGTAAAGTGGGAGTGATTTGGGTAGAACTGCCCAGAAGGTGGGCACTTAAGTGTCCTGGGCCATGATAGTGTCCCGGGGACTCTGACAAATACATAACATTTATAACATTAAATTTGGCTATTATACTGAAACACTAATTTTGTTGCTACATGAATAATATACCTATAAGCTGTGAAGAGCTGTGGTCTGGTTATCAATCTGTCTCAAAGCCCAGTAGATCTCCTGTCGGAGCATATTTTCCCTCTGATGCTGACTTCTGGTCTATAATGTTGTTCCAGGCTACTAAAGTTTATTAAATTTCACTTAGTGTGCCTTGTAACCATGCATGCATGCTAGGTGTTGGAGAATGACTGCATTAAACATGATTTTAAAAAAACGTCTCCCATGATGCTTTGGCATACCCCTCCCCCCATCATGTACCTGGTGCTGGAGGGCAATGGAGAGAGGGCTTCCCTTGAGGCTAAGTTCCAGACTCCCCTGAAGTTGGAAAAGAAGGAGTCCGGCCCAAAGTAGCAATGGTCGCCTGCTGGAATGCTTGCAGGTATGATCTAACTAGGAATGCCCAGTTTACAGTAGATGCACTGGAATGGTGTAGGGGGCACCCGTGGGAAGCAGCAGGTCTTCAGTAGAGCAGAGAACAGGAGAAAAGTCTGTTCAAAGTCAAAGTCAGGCGCCAGAAGGTGATCAGTGTAAGTGTAGTCAGGTGGTTAGCCAGAGTCATACAAAGGAGAGCAGAGAAAAGATCAGTTAGACAAGGTGGGGTCAGGTCAGGAGGCAGGCAGAAGACCAAGTCCAGGGGTGAGCCAAGTTGGTAACAGGAATCCACAGAGGCAAAGGGAACACAGGAACAAACGGACTGGAGGAGCCTAAGATCAACCAGCAACTGCAGAGCCCGACTGGCTTCCTTATAAAGGCCATTTGGCGCCAAAGTAGGCTCTGGACGTATGTAACTGTGCGCCAGTGTACAATGCGCATTCTGTCGTGCATCTGTGCGCTCCCTTGTGCGCCCGTTATGCATTGATGTGCATTCCTGCAGCCATGCAAAGTACTGGCAGGGATGCCAGGTCTTGGAGCACCTCTGTTGCGGACAGTGCCCTGAAACCCCCCCCCCACTTCTTGTGAATGTATGGTCTAATGTATTGAAGGGGTATCAGATCCTAAAAGCTGTTCTTCCAATGCAATGAAATACATAAAAGCATTGTTTTTCTTTATTTAGGGTTATATTTGTGAAGGGCCAAATGTGCAAATCCAGAGAGCTGATGTGCATGGATGTGCTCTTGTTTTTAAAGCTGAATTCCAGGCGAACTGCAAACTACACAGATGAAATACTGATATGGGAGCTGTTTAACCTGCCAAAGGATTTGTATATCTGTTCATCCATTCCTGAGACTTACGGAGCTCTGCTACACAGCACGGCGCTGTTGTTGACATATTGTTGCATTATTTGAGTCTTTTTTTACCTGCCTTGAGTTCAGCTTTACAAATTGACCCTGCTGTCCTCATTTTAAAGGAATTTTGTGTTCCTCAGTCACACTGAGACTTTACAGCAGCAGAACAAATAGATTGCGGAATGCTGCAGCCATCCATTAGAAAGTAGAGGCACATGTACATTTTTCTTACAGGTTCTTTTATTTAGCTAGCATTTATCATTATATGTAAATTAGATTTACCTGTTGCTGCTCAACAAGAAATATTTACCCAGAGGACAGTTTGTGTTCATTTATTTATCCCCGATAACCTCCTGAAGATAGACTGAAATGCATATTTAAATGCCTTGCCGGCAAGCCATTTTCTTGTCACAATAGATGTTTAAGCAAGTCCCAGTGAAATTAATGCAAATGTTCAGCATGTGGCAATGTATAATGAATTGTGACCAGCGCTGGTGGAAAGGTAGCCGACTTTGTAAGCAAACTATAAAGCCACTTTAACTTGTAGAGCAAGACTTCATTTTCTGAACTTAGTTATTTCTGTTGGTGTGTGACCACATTCTGAAACTGGACTGAATGCTGAATGCTGCTTGAATATCTCCCACCGGATGCCTTAAAGCTGAGGTTTGGCTAAAAACCTTTTTTTTCTCTCTCACTTTTGTTATATTACTTATCTGTAATGAAGTATTGTCAGCCAAGTGCAGGTTGCTGGATTGCATAGAAATCTTCACTGTGGGGAAGCCCTGTCCTCTTCCTGCTGCTGACCTACCAGCACTGTGAAGGTAAACAGCTTTGGGTCTTGCCGCAGTAGGGATGATTTGATGAGGACACCCCCTCCTTCTCTCTCCTTCATTGAGAACATTTTTTTCACTGATTATACTGCCTGGGGGGGGGGGGGGGGGAATCTGATCCATCAGGGTGCATGCCCATCTTTAGTGCAGCTGAGCCCAGAGACTGAAAGCTGTTAAAGCAGAGTTCCACCCAAAAATGGAACTTCCGCTTTAAGGGAAGGTGACCCCCTGACATTTTTTTTTGGGGGGGGGGGGGAGCGGATATTCTCTTTTTAGAGGATTCCAGCTCCCATTTCCTCCCGGCACACCGCAGCATTGGAAAGGAGATCACCTCACCCCCCCTCTCGGCAATCATCTGGGACACGTCACAGGTCCCAGATGATTGCCCGGCCAGTCACAGCGCGGCTCGCGCATGTGCAGTGCGTGACCGGCTGTGAAGCCACAGCCAGGCGCCTAGAGTGACTATGATGGCGCCGCAGAGAGGAGGGGGAGACAAGCAGGGCTTTGTTCCCCCGCAACTCTGGACCCTGGGACAGGTAAGTGTCCGATTATTAAAAGTCAGCAGCTGCAGTTTTTGTAGCTGCTGACTTTTATTTATGTTTTTTAAGCAGAACTCGGCTTTAATTGCCACAGAGCAAAAGTTCAGCAAAAAAGAAGAGGACAGGGCAGCCCTGCAGTGACGCTTTCTACAGAATCCAGCAGCCTGCACATCATTGGACATGCTTCATTACAGGTAAGTAATGAAACTAAAGCTGTAAAGAATTTTTTCAAGCTACTCTTCATTTTAAAGAAGTATAGTATAAGAGTCTTGCACTTGATCTTCATTTTCTTTTGTATTTCAAAAGCCAGTGCTGACTCTCCAGCTGTTAGCCTGATTTGAAATCTCATCTTGTGTGCAGGGAATGATGAATAGAAGAAAAAAACTACAGAATAATTTTGTCTCAATTAAAGACGTACACGTTTTATCTCTTAAAAGTCCTCTAACCCTGAATGTTATGATTTCGGACTAATTTTTGCTTGGAAATGCTTTAAAATACAAGTTTTTCTTTTCTTTATCTTGATACAAAAGATGTATACATTCAAAACATGACCACAATTGAAAAGATTATAGAGAAGTTCTGATGAAGCACAATAATCTTTTCATAGAGGTAGAGTGGTATTATAAAGCCCGTCATACAAACTATACACATAAGTCTAAATATAAGTCAGACATCATAAAAGTGACTTGAAGTCAGCTAAAAAAGGGAAAGGTACAGTAAGCTCATTTTCATTTCATTAAGTATTAGTCCAATCACAAATGTCAATTAGATGACCATACATTCCCATTTAGAAGGACAAAGAGTCAGCCCAGACGTCCAGCCCAAAGCTATATCCCAGGGGTCTCCAAACTTTCCTAACAAAGGGCCAATTTGCTGTCCTTCAGACTCTGGGGGGTGGGGCGCAGACTGTGGCTATTGTGAGTATAAAATGCCATGAGAGTAAACAATGCCCCATCATTGGTAATATTGGGAGGAATATTGTCCTATTATTGGTATCAGTCGTAGGAATTGTGCCTTATAGCTGTTGTCAATGGGAGGAATGGTGCCCCATTGTTGATGTCAGTGTGGGGAATGGAACCCCACTGTTGGTGTTAGTGGCAGGAATAGTGCCTCTAGGGCCAGATAAAGGCAAGCAAAGGGCCACATCCAGCCACCATACCACTGCTATAGCCCATTGCATAGCTACACAAATTGTATGGATACATTTTTCTACATGGTATGGGAGCCTAGAATTGGGACAAATATTAGACACATGGATATGGTTAAATTCACCACTTGGCCTACTAGATGGAATATTTAATACACGTTTTCCTAGTGAAAATGCTGTTTGTTACGCTCACACTGCAGTGGTCTATGCTGGTAGAGCTGAGAAATAGTCTCACCTGTCATCATACATACTAACAAAGCAGAGAAGGGGACATGTCAGACCAGGTCTGTGTGGATTATGGAAAGCAGTGGTCTTTTTTTCTGTGCCTATAACATTACACTGTTAAAGCGGTAGTAAACCGCAGACGATTTTTATTTTTTAACTGTAAGCTAAAGGCATAATTTGCTATTATGTATCACATACTAGCACATTATGAAATGCTTACCCTAGAACGAAGCCCTTCAGCGGTGAGCTGTCACCGCGGACAGGGCTTCCATCTTGACCCAGTTTTTCTTCCGGATATGTGTTCTCCGGCAATCTGATTGGCCTCACTGTGATGACGTTGCGGCATGACGTCATGGACCGCTGTGCGGTATGCCAACCATTCAGAGTGCATGAGCCGGTGATGTAATCAGCTGCATGCAGTGTGAATATCTCCTAAACCGTGCAAGTTTAGGAGATATTTACTGTACCTACAGGTAAATCTTATTCAAAAACTCCTTATTTACTTCCAGTTTAATATTAGACAACCATCGTTACTGCTATAGCAGGTGTGAAGGTGGCTTGATTTGGACAGCGATTGGATGTCAGTCCTCGAGAAGAGGTCACAGTCCAGGATTACACCTAACACCCTAGTACCAGAAGGTACTGGTATCTTTCCATCTCTGACAGAATCCTGAAACAGCAATTTCTACAGGCTATAGTCTTGTCTTTATCCATCCCAATACACCAGTTAACATGGCTTCATACTAAAAGTATGGGCCGCCTTTGAGGTTGCAAAAAAAAAAAAGATTTTTTTTTCTCAAACTGGAGCTGGCATTTTTTATCAACTTCCTGTACTGTCAGGAGGGCCCAACTTTATCCACAAAACGGATGATATTTAAAATGTTTAACTTTTTATTCTTTCCTGATACAAGTATAAATTGTGACTGCTGTGTGCCAGCACAACACCAGAGCTGGGTGGGAGCGGACACAGTGAACTGCATTGATTGGTCATATTTCAATAGAAATTCAAATCATGTCATGACATAAAAACGCAATTTCTAAGCCATTATCGGAGCATACTGATTTGCTAAGTGGTTTCAATAAATTTTAGGCTGTAGTATCTTTTCATGCTTTCTTTTTATTAGAATGGGGGTTTTAAGCTCATATTGCAGAAACAAGTAGACTTTAAGGTAAATGGTGATATTTTGCAATGTAACAGCTATAAAGTTAGCCATTAAGAGATTATTTTGAATTAGAGCTCTATGCAGTTTGATTATAAATGGCTGACCATCTGTGCAATAGCTAAATGGATCTTCCATACCAAGGCCTTAGGCTGCGATTCTGACTAAGCAGAGGATGAAAATGTATGTGTGTATGTATATGTATGTATGTATGTATATATATATATGTATGTATGTATGTATATATATATATATATATATGTGTATATATATATATATATATATATATATATATATATATATATATATATAGTGTGTGTGTATATATGTGTATATGTATACAGTTAAGTCCATATATATTTGGACACAGGCACAATGTTAGGTTTTTTCAGGTATTTACCCAAACATATTCAAGCTATAGTTATATAATGGATATGGGCTGAAACTGTACACTCTCGGGTTTAATTTGAGGGTATGTACGTCCAAATCAGAGAAAGAGTTTAGTAATTACAGCTCCTAAAGCGGCGAAAAATTTTTTTTTAGATGTCATCAGCTGCAAATACTGCAGCTGCTGACTTTTAAAATAAGGTCACTCACCTGTCCCGAGGTCCAGCGATGTCGGCACCCAAGACCGAACCGTCCCTCGGTCCTCGGGTGCTGCCGCCGCCATTCTCAGTGAGGGAATCATGAAGTGAAGCGTTGCGGCTTCACTTCCCGATTCCCTACTGCGCATGCGTGAGTTGCACTGCGCGTTCTCAATGGTCCCTGCTATCTCCTGGGGCCTGTGTCTTTCCCAGGAGACAGCGGGGGAGTGCGGAAGGGGGCGTGACTCCCGCGGGAGTCTATTCCCGGAAGTGGGTGCAGATACCTGTATTATACAGGTATCTGCACCCCCCCTCCCCCCTGAAAGGTGCCAACTGTAACACCGGGGGGGGGGGAGGAATCTGATGAGTGGAAGTTCCACTTTTGGGTGGAACTCCGCTTTAAGAATAGCCATCCCCCCCAAAAGGGACCAAAAGTAATTGAACAATTGAATTGAAAAGCTGTTTCATGGTGTGGGCTACTGCTTCCTTATTTTTTCATCAGTTAAGCAGGTAAAAGATCTGTAGTTGATTCTAAGTGTGGTATTTGCATTTGGAACCTATTGCTGTGAACCTACATCATGCATTCAAAGGATCTGTCCATGCAAGTGAAACCAGCCATTGTAAGGCTTCAAAAACGAAACAAATTCATCAGAGAGATAGGAGTGGCCAAATCAACAGTTGGTACATTCTGAGGAAAGAAAAATGCACTGGTGAGCTCAGAAATATAAAAAGGCCTGGACATCCATGGAAGACAACAGTGGTGGATGATCGCAGGGTCCCTCTCTATGGTAAAGAAAAACCCATTCACAACATCCAGACAAGTGAAAGACACTCTCCAGGAGCTGGGCATGTCATTGTCAAAGTCTTCAATCAAGAGAAGACTTCACGAAAGCAAATACAGAGGGTTCACCACAAAGTGCAAACTATTCATAAGCCTGACGAATAGAAAAGCTAGATTAGACTTTGCCAAAAAACATCTAAAAAAGCCAGACCAGTTCTGGAAAAGCATTCTTTGGACGGATGAAACTAAGATTAATCTGTGCCAGAATGACAGGCAGAAAAAAGCGTGGAGAAGGCTTGGAACAGCTTATGATCCAAAGCACACAAAGTCAGCTGTAAAACATGGTAAAGGAAGTGTGATGGCATGGGCATGCATGGCTTCCAGTGGCATTGGGTTATTGGTGTTTATTGATGATGTGAGAGAAGACAGAAGTAGCCGGATGAATTCTGCATTGTTTAGAGATATACTGTCAGCCTAGATTCAGCCAAATGCAGCAAAGTTGATTGGACGGCGCTTCACAGTACAGATGGACAATGATCCAAAACACACTGCAAAAGCAACCCAGGAGCTTTTGAAGGAAATGAAGTGGAAATTTCTGCAATGGCCAAGTTAATCACCTGATCTCAACCCAATTAAGCATTTGAAGGCAAAACTAAAGGCAGAAAGACCCACAAACAAAGAACAACTGAAGACAGCTGCAGTTAGAGCCTTAGAGGAAACCCAGTCTTTGGTAATGTCCATGGGCAGTCATTGTCAGTAAAGGATTCTCAACAAAATATTAAAAATGAACATTTTTTTTTATGATTCTATTCATTTATCAAATTACATTTGAGCCCCTGAAAATGTGGGGACTGTGTATAAAAATGGTCGCAGTTCCTAAAATTTGTACTTGATATTTATGTTCAACCCCTTGAATTAAAGCTGAAAGTCTGTACTTCAAATCCATTTGGATTGTTTCGTTTTAATATTATTCTGGTGGCATACAGAGCCAAAAGTATGAAAATTGTGCCTGTGTCCAAATATATATGGACCTAACTGTATATGTGTGTGTGTATTCTCTCTCTCTCTCTCTCTCTCTCTCTCTCTCTCTCTCTCTCTCTCTCTCTCTCTCTCTCTCTCATTTATATATATATATATATATATATATATATATATGTGTATGTGTGTGTGTGTATATATATATATATAATATCCACTGATCGGATCACAACATATTTTATTTTTAATTTATCTATTATTTATTTAATTTTAAAGCTAATGAGAATGATGTGGCCAACAGTATGTATACAGTGTCATATGGTGTGTGTGTGTGTGTGGGGGGGGGGGTCATATGGTAATTTCTTGTACACCACTGGATATGCAAGATGTCTTATTATTTCTGATTTGTGACTCAATGAGTCAATCACCACCAAGGAGACACCTTTATCGGCAGGTTTTAAAAGCAGAACTTCCCTCCTGCATACTGCTATCCAACTTTCACATGCCAGATTGTTAGGTATATGATCACATACAACACTATAAACCCTATATTTCTCTCTTTCATCACCTTAATGATGAATGTCCCCACCGGCATGTAAGTAGTAGGTGCTACAGTTTAACTCTGACTGTGCAGCCCCACATCTTTTACCATCAAGGACTGACATGGGTTTATTTACTAAATCTGGAGAGTGCAAAATCAGGCTCACTTCTGCTTGTTCAATTAATCTTTGGCAGTAAAACCTGGAAGCAGATTGGTTTCTGTGCAGAAGTGAGCCTGATTTTGCACTCTCCAGCTTTAGTAAATAAACCCCATTGTGTTATAGCCAATGACAATTCAGATTTGTTAGCAAAATCTACTCTCCACGTGATGTGTTGAAGTTGATATAAGTCTTGATGTAGTGTAAATCTATTCAAATAAGTTTTTGGACAAGACATTAACCCCTCATTGAGTACACATATCTCAGGTGGAGTCAGAACCGAAGAAAAGATATTGTGTATCAGGTCCTTGTCCATTGATTGTACCTGTGTCTTGGATCCCCTGGAATTGTGTGCCTCTCTGGATGTCATCTTGCCAACCACTTCACCTGCGGCATTGTGTGATCTTGTTTGTACTTCGTTCCAGTAGTTAATAATTGGTGTGTTCTAAAAAATCACCCCGAATGAGTCGGTATTGGATGATGCCAAGAGAGCCGATCCTGAAGCCTATGCCACTGGTACTCATCCAGTCATACCCCAGCCACATCACAGAGGAATATGGGACTATCCATAGACCCCTTATCAGTATATATCTGTATATCTATATCTGTATCTGTATTTTGATTGAATTTGATCTTTTAAAATGTTCTTTACAATGGTGTCTTTATGTGTTGTTGTGTTGTAAAGTAGTAGTGAATTCCTCTGCAGGAATCGCTGTCCAGAACTCATGTTTCATTTGTTTGATACAATCAGACAGGGAATTCAGCTTCATCTGAATAAGTAAAATCATTCATGTCATTACTGTAAATCAAGTGAACATTTATTTGGTATTTGTACAAATATATTCTTGTTCTCCTCACAGTAAAATAAATTGTGTAATAATCTCACCCGAAGTCCTCTTGGGATGTGTTGTACATGGTGGTATTTCTCAAGGGTTAATCTATGTAATTCCAATAATACTTGGCGTTGGCATAGTTTCGCTACGGATCACATAATATGTACAGGTGTCACCCCCATCAGGAAATCCCGAGAACCCATAACTTGTGAAGTAATGTGTGCAGTATTCTCTTAGATGTAGGAAAACACACCAGGCGAGTATATAGACATAGATGGCTTTTCTAACAACATGCTGCTTAGCTTAGTGGAATAAATAATAATAGTCCTGATGAGGAGCTGCTTGTTAAAACAAACCAACTCCACCCAACCAGTCAGGTGGGCTGCAACCACCACCCAACACTTAGTCAAGGTGATTGAAGCCCACCTGACTGGAGTAAAGTTGGCTTGTTTTAAACAGCTCCCCCCTCAGGACTATTTTTTATATATTTCTATTCTATTCTATTTATAAATTTGCCTATTTTCAGACCCCTTTCCTGATTAATTCAAAATTTCCAGTATATAATATGAGAACTGCCACTGAGTAACTAGTTTGGTACCTACTATAGAAACTCCTAGTTAAAATTACAATACTGTGACGGAACCGCTTGGCACCCCGCTTGGGTGCTTCCGTCAAACAGTGCCTTCTGCCCACCAAACTGTTCCAGCAGACCGACAGCTAATACCAGCCCTTTTACCCACAAGCATTATACACAGCCAAGATGTTAAGGTGAAACCAAAGGAATGCCTGTTTATTGAACAGAGATACAGATTTTTAACCACATAAGGTCCCGGAAGTATTTCCCCCTTAATGACCAGGCCATATTTTTCTGATATGGCACTGCATCGCTTTAACTGAAAATTGCGCAGTTGTGCGCTGTACCCAAACAAAATTGACGTCCTTTTTTTCCCACAAATAGAGCTTTCTTTTGGTGGTATTTGATCACCTCCTGCGGTTTTAATTTTTTGCGCTATAAACAAAAAAAGACCATAATTTTTGAAAAAAAAAATATATTTTTTACTTTTTACTATAATAAATATCCCAAATAACAAAAAACACATTTCTTCATCAGTTTAGGCCAATATGTATTCTTCTACATATTTCTGGTAAGACAAAACGCAATAAGCGTATATTGATTGGTTTACCCAAAAGTTATAGCGTATACAAAATAGAGAATAGATTTATAGCATTTTTATTATTTATTTATTTTTTATAGTAATGGCGGTGATCAGCAATTTTTAGCAGGACTGCAATATTGCGGCGGACAGATCGGACACTTTTGACACTTTTTTGGAACCATAGACATTTATACAGTGATCGGTGCTATAAAAATGCACTGATTACTGTATAAATGTCACTGACAGGGAAGGAGTTAACACTAGTGGTGATCAAGGGTTTAAATGTGTTCCCTGGGAAGTGTTTCTAACGGGGGGGGGGGCAGTGTACTGACTGGAGGACAATTATTCTCTACTCCCCTGACAGAATGGGGATCTGTTTGTTTATAGTGCAAAAAATAAAAAACACAGAGGTGATCAAATACCACCAAAAGAAAGCTCTATTTGTGGGAATGGCCGCGCAATTTTCAGTTAAGTAACGCAGTGGCATATCGCAAAAAATTGCCTGGTCATGAAGATAGGATAAACCTTTTGGAGCTGAAGTGGTTACGCCACAATGGATTTTACAAGCCCCACAGCTTTGTAGGTGACATGGAACATCTGCAAGGTATATGGGACTGCTTCCACCATTCCACCCAGTGTGAATGCTTTTTTCCGCAAACTGAAATTAGTCTGAATGGAATTAAAAATTGTGTTTGTCTTTAAAAGTGAAATTTTCACTATTTATACTTTATGTTGAAAAAATCACGCTAGCAAGGTACATTTAGTAAAATGCAGAATAATATTGAATTTTAAGTCCTAGCACTTTGTATTTCCCAGAGATGCTGTTATCTCAATAGATTTCTGTATTACATACACAGCTTGCACTTATAATATTGTTATAAATGACCCTTCATTTCTGCAGCCCTCTGGGTATTTTAAACCCTGCTTATAAGTATTTGATCATCCTTAATCTCATTTAAACTTTCCAAAGAATATAATGGTGCATTTACTGTCCAGAGCTGTAAATCAACAGCTGCTTTAAGAAAAAAAACTGCAGAACCCACAAACTTTGGGCTTTGCAAGTTCTATAAAACGTAATGTTTATCAATGTAATAAACTCCCAGTGTTTCCCCTCTCTTTTCTCTGCATTTTCCTGTAACTGTATTTAGAAGATATTGGCCTTTATCGTACTTGGAGGTGGATATCTCGATGTTGACAATCTCATATAAAGATGGAAGGGGGATCCAATAAAGAGATATAAGGCCTGTCAGCTGCCTTTTAGGGCGGCATTGATGAAGGTTGTGTTGACTTCCAGGGGTCTCTTTGAAGGATGGAAATGATAGCAATTGTGCCTATCATAGCAGTTTGGAAGCTTGCTATTTTTAAGTTAAAAAATAAATCTGAACTGTTATGTTTTAGGGTTAGGTTAAAGACTAGGATTAGAGGTTCATATTAGGATTATGGGTTGAGGCTTGACGTTACCTGTTAGGGTTAAAGCGGGAGTCCGGCGACCAATCTTTTTTTTTTTTTTTTTTAGGTCATTGAGAAACTTTGCTAATCCCAAAATAATACAGTTTGGGTGTAATATTTCCACCTCTGTCTGATTTCGTACTGAAGAATAACTTATAAAACGTGATGCTGGCCGTTTTCATCTTGCTTGTGGGCATGTGAAGCCCACAAGCATTGATTTCCAGGATGCGGTGAATGTTGTGCTCCCAGCATTCACTGCTCGTTCCCGCGCATGCTCATTGGTTACAGCGAGCAGCGCCGGAAAATTCCACTCGGTTCCAAGATCTCTTGAGATTTTAGCATGGCGGCGTTCCGCACTGAATCTTGGGAATCCTGACACTAAGCTCCCAGGAGACAGTGTGGGTCCAGGGAAAGGCAATAAACACGCCTACTCCCACGGGAGGAGAGACAGGAAGTGCCACAATAATGTTCAATATAAAGGTAATTATGGCGATAAAAAAATTTTCGTGCGGCATTTGAATATCTATGCAATTGACTGAAGGGGGTAAGAATAAGTTAAAAATTTGTGTGAACCTCCGCTTTAAGGTTAATGTTGGGGCTAGGAAGCAAAGTTATAGGTTTAGGTTTTAGTGTTAAGGAGTGATTAGGGCCATGGTGTTAGCATTTAGGGAGCTAAGTGTAATAGGTTTAGTGTTTGGGTGTAGCTAGGGTCATGGTTTTAGGGTTTAGAAAGCTAAGTGATAGGTTTATTGTTATAGTGTAGTTAGGGCCAAGGTGTTAGGGTTTAGGGAGCTAAGTGATAAGTTTAATATTAGGTTGTGGTTAGATCCGTGGTATGATGGCGATTCTGCAGTTTGCAATACCAGTACTGAGAAGGTTTAGGAATTAACAGCTAGTCCTCATTGTTTTTTTGACCAGTGAAGCCATCATGTACATTAAACCCCCACATTGGAAAGCTAGAAGGGTAGAGTGGCAGGTCCTGGTTTATATTTTTGGCAACAGTTACCTCTATGTTTTTCATCATATGATCAGTCTAAAGTGTCCAGATTTACATTAAAACCCAAGTTTAAGATGGTTCAAAAAATAAATAGTGATGCCCCTTCCCCTGGGCATATACAGAATAGAATGCTCTCTTTGTCTAGGGAGAAGTAATTAGAAAATTATACCTTGTTGCACTGCCCTGCAGTAGCTGGCGTGCTTCCTCTCTCCTTCCCTGGAATGTGGATGGGCCCTCAACCTCATTAGGTATATTGCAGAACTAATGGTGGGCGCGAGTCCTGCTTTGTTAGTGATGATGTTGGCAAGAGGGTGGCCATACAGTCAGTGAAGAGAACTAGTCATTACAGTAACAGAAAACTAAACTAAAGAAAAGCCTGCACGACCATGGAATAAGGTGCCTCCTAAGCTAAACAAGCATTACATCCTATATGGGTAAGGGCTTTTAACTTTTTGGGCCATTTAATAAGCTAAGTGGGCTTTTTGACTTCAGTACAGATGCAGTGTTTCTAGAATAGCGTTCCACGACTGATATTGCTTATTTCCTGCACATGCTCTTCGAACCCCTTGAAACTCCTATTGTATGGCAGAGCACTTGGACTGCAATGCAAGCTCCTCCAGCTCTTCTTTCTTCTTTCCATTAATTCATCTCAAAATATAACATATAGCCTCTTGTAGATTAGCCATCACAGCTCAAAACCAAAGAAACTGCCTTCATCTTTCTGTAATACTGAAGATCCAATGTGTCCTCCGTATAGTTTGGGATACAGAAATCCTTATATTTTTCTATAACCCTTGCTGAAGTTCTGTAGTTGTCAGAAATTTTTTTGCTCCTTTTCTACATAGCTAATTGGCTTGTTGCCAACGCTGAAGCCATTGTCTGCACCGACGATGATCAAAAATTAACATGACATTTGCGGGTGGTAATGGAATACATTAGTAATGTAATTCATGACTGTATGAAAGGGTCCGTCATGCGCTTCCCTCCTCCCTCTGAAATCATGACATTCTCCCAGCAGGAGCCTCACAGCGGTCGCTAGCCAATTTCACCGTCAAATTTAATTTTTTTTAAATTCTTCCGACAAAGCTTTAATGCTTACCAATTAATTACTACAAATGTCAATTAAAAATCTTCCAAATATTTGGAAGATTAAACTTCAATTAAAATGATTACGTTAAACAAAGAAGATACAACATCGCCTTAATGAGTGCCGCTGCAGGTGACAGTTGGCAGCGACAGAAGAAGGAAGGTGACTAGCTCTTGCGGATGTTTTGCGCTTGCCTAATTAATGGAATAATGGCTCTCTGGGGCTGATTTGGAAGAAATGGAGCAAAAGTGGAGCTGTTGCCCATAGCAGCCGATTAGGTTTCATCTTGCTAGTGAAATCATAAATCTGAGCCCGTGTGGCTGATTTAGGAGACATAGCATATCATGTGGGGGTGTAGCCCATGGCAACCAGCAAGGTTTTGTTTTTCTCATCCTTTTTTTTTGTTTTAGCTGCAATTGTTGTTGCCATTGAGCAGACCATCAAATGTGTCAGTGACATCACAAGCTTGTATAGATATGCAGCCTGACATTGACAGGGGCAACATGTATTAGTGACCTGGGCAGTTTGAACTTGGCTTAAAGGTTTTCTAAACCCAAGGACAAACATTAAGGCTCCATGCACACTGGGCTTACAAAAAAAAAAAAACAAAAAAAACACTTCTCCTGGCAGAAGAAACAATTTTTTTACAGAGTTTGGGCGAGTTTTGCATTTTTTTTCTGCCAGAAAGCTCCAATCAGAAGGGTTTTTTTTCCTGCCTCTAAACGTTGAGCTTAAAATATGCCTGTATTCGTCCTAATGTGCATGGACACATAGGATAACATCGAGCTGCTTCTACAGGCAGAGCACAACTCCTGTAGTAGCAGCGACTTTTAAGCCAGTGTGTATTGAGCCTTAATATATTGCGGCAATAGTTTTCTTTCAATATTTATTTTCCCTTGACGATCCTACCAGTAACATACTTCTTGTCCTAGGATGATAACGCTCACTCTCCATACTGTAGCTATGGAGGAGCCGCATCGTCACCCTAGGACAAGACTGCAGAACACATCCCCTCTCCTCGTCTCTATAATGCCCTGTACACATGACCAGGTTTTGCCGTCGGAATAAACTCTGAAGGTTTCTCCAACGGAACTCCTACGGAATTCCGCTCAAGCGGTCTTGCCCACACACGGTCACACCAAAGTCTGACCGTCCAGAACGCGGTGATGTACAACACGTACGAAGGGACTAGAAAAAGGAAGTGCAATAGCCAGTAGCCAATAGCTTCCGTCTCGTACTTGCTTCAGAGCATGCGTCGTTTTTGGTCCGTCGGAACAGCATACAGACGAACGGGTTTCCCGATAGGAATTGGTTCCGTCGGAAATATTTAGAACATGTTCCATTTCTAGGTCCGTCAGAATTTTTGAAAAAAAAGTCAGATGAGGCATACACATGATCGGAATAGATGATGAAAATCTTCCTGTCGGACATTCCGCTCGTGTGTACGCGGCATAACAGAATTGGCAACGATGTATGTGCAGCAGAGAAATTATACAAAAAGTGTCCTCGTGTAGCTTTTCATTTGAATTAAAAGAAAAGTTGCTAGCACAACAATGCGTTTCACAAAGAAAAAAAATAAAATAATAAAATCAAAACAGTGTGAATCAATCTAACATAATTATAATCTTACTCCTTACAATCGGTGTAAACGAAATGTGAATTAACACCCCAAAACAAGTGTTTAACAATACAGCAAGAAATTGTCCATGTACAATCCTCTGAGAAAACCATAATGTACACCAAAACTCTTCCTGCCCCAAAGTGTATAAAACAAGGAACCTTTGCCTCCACATGTGTACAACAAACATGCTCACCAGATATAGGACCTCTACATGATAGGAGGTCATAAGCGTTCAGGGTGTAAAGACATCATAAATTGGCTAATCTCCCCAGGAGATATGATATGAGTGGTCCTAACAATCACAGGCAGAATAAAACAAAACAGACCTAATCTAAGTGATATCCATATAATATATGGTAAACTGAATCCATAAAAAAACACTAATCACAAGCATAAATAAAGTGAGACAGGCATCAATGTGTGAATACCACTATGTGGCAAGAACTCCTCTGGCCGGACACTTCCGACTATGTGTGATGCTGTCAAATGGGAGTACAGAGCATAACATCTCACACATTTCTCCTGAGATATGGACTGATATATAACTATCAACCATGTTTAATTAGCTTGATTACTCACTACTGACGTGACACATTAGCCCTGAGTGGCCACCTGCATCCTAGCAAACTACAGGGTCCATACCGGGGCATTGAAAATGCATAAAATAATGTCCAAAAGTAAGATTGTGCAAGCTGCCTGTGTGCTATTACTGAAGGACGTAATGTGGCATGCCGCCTGAGTCCTAGCAACAAGGGATGCTAGACATTATGAAACTCCTGTGTCCTAGCCATGAAGGACACTCGGTGGCAAGATGTTAATTCAATAATGGAGTAAGAGTTTGGCACCAAAGCATCTTGAAATTAAAGTATTCACTTTATTTCTCCATCAAGACATAAAAAGGAATTTATTTTCGTGTTTACATCTCTTGTAGAGGCTTTAGTCATAAGGCCTCTACAAGACTAAGGCCTCTACAAAAGATGGAAACGCGTCAATATTTTACAAGGAATTAATTCCTTTTTATGTCTTGATGGAGAAATAAAGTGGTTCCTTAAATTTCAAGATGCTTTGGTGCTGGACTCTTACTCCATTACTGGATTACAGATGGCAAGTACCACATGGGTCTCGGCACAGGTATCTCGATCTTATCCTATGTATATGAGATTTTGGGGTAGTAGCACAATTACCTTTTTGTTTAAGTAGGTGGCAAGAATCATCTGCATCTTAGCAACAAAGATTGCTAGGCAGCAGCAGCCACCTGTACCTTGGCAACAAAAGACTCTAGGCAGCAAGACATGCCTGCATCATAGCATTTTTGGGGTCTAAGCAACATAATCCCCCTGCATCCTAGCAACAAAGAACACTGGGTAGCAAGATCCACCTGCGTCCTAGCAACCAAAGATGGTAGGTGGCAAGAGCCACCTGTCTTCTAGGAATGGAGAATGCTAAGTGACAAAAGCTGCCTGTGTTCTAGCTAAGAAGCACCCAAAGTGGAAAGATTGATCTGCCTGCGTACTGGCAACAGAGGGTGCTCAGTGGTAGGACCTTCCAGAACCCGAGCATTGGAGTACACTAGGTGGCAAGAGCTGTTGGCACCCTAGCAATGAAGCCGCCTGTGTCATGGCAAGGACGGCCACAATGCTTGTTACGAAGGAAACTAAGTGGCAGAAGCTACCTGTGTCCTAGCAACCAATAGGGCCAATGCATTAGCACAAACGTTATATGCATACATTGTACAAACAAAATTTTACATAGGTCTTGAGCTCCTACTCAGGCCTGTACTGCTTTGCTGACCCAGAACAAGCACACAGCTAGTGAAGTTAGAGGAAGGTCAAAACTGATCTGCATAATAATTCCTTGGCAGTGGCTCAAAGTGTTGGAGCTTTGGATAAACATACCAGCCATGCAACAAGCATGGTTCGGCTTTGGTAGCCAAGGTTATCTCTCCATAAGGCTTTCTTTCAAAACTTTTTTCAATGAGCATAGTGTTTTTGTATCACATTTTTATGATTATATATATTTTTTAAATTTTTATTGCAATTTTATTTCACAGTGCTACTGTAGAACCACCCAGGACAAAAAGATTGTGCCCCTCATCTATCTAGTGTAGGTTTGCAAATCTAATTTGTTTCTTGGACAAAGGTCAGTATCACTGTAATGTTTGACTTTTCTTTCCCTAAAGTGGACCTAGCAATTGATATACTGCATGTATTCCAATGTAAGTGCATGCAGGCTAAGTAATGTGTAAGTGAAACACTTATGGGTATTTATTACCTTTCACAGAGATCACAGTACTCCCCCTGACAAATATTTCATCAACATTTCTCATCCCAAGGCTGGCGCCATTTTTGTTCAACCATCATCCTGGGTTAGCATCTACTTCCCAGATCGAGATATTGGCTCAGAGATAACTCAGTCATGTAAATCCTGGCGCCTGTGCAGTTCTTGACTGTGTTCATAAACACTGAACCCAGACTGGCCCCTGCCCTAGAATCTCACTTTGTGACTTGCTACAAAAATAACAATATACAGTTGGATCATTGAGGGAGGAGAGACTGAGAAAATACTTCCTCCTGCCTGCAGTAGACTGATGGCATCATCTCAGCTTGGCAAACTCACTGACTGGAACTGGAGGTTAGCTTTATAAGGACAGAAGGTAAAGAGATTCTGAAAATGTACGCTGATGTTTTATATTATGACAAATTTAGAATTTATTTATGAAGTCTTGTATGGTCTACTCTAATGATAAAGGGTCAGTCCTAGTAAAACAAACATTTGAATTGCTGGCAGATGTTGGTGAATAATTGTCCATCCTCAACATTCTCAACATTTAATTTCCCAGGTTCACTGGCTATTAAAGCCTAGTATGTCGGACGGCATTGGCCAGTTCAATAAAAAATGTCCGACATTCGGCCCCTGTGTATTGCAGCTGGTCTGACAGATGCCGGCCGATCAGCCGGCTTCTGTCGAATGGGCATGACCAAAATAGGTTTGCCAATCGGCTCCAGATCAGCGCTCTCAGCCATTGACCGGAGTGTTCTGGCAGGGGGGCGTCTCCCTTTGAGAATACAATTGCACAGCAGAACAAGACCCAAGCCTAGTACACACTACAAGTTTTTTTTTTTTTTTTTTCAACCCAACAGGCTGAATGAAAATAAAAACTGACCGCTGAGGTCAGAGCCACTGTACTAACAATCCAACGTTAGTACATTCAGCCTGTTGGGTTGAACGGAAAAAAAAACTTGTAGTGTGTACTAGGCTTGGGTCTTCACCTCCAAGTGCATTTATCATTTGTTCTACATTTCAAAGACTGCAGCATAAGAATTGTGACTCCTGCGTTTACCAGATCCCATGTCATTGAGGGACGGAGCCAGGCGATGAGTCCCTGAGGTCCAGTTTGCACCTGAGCGATTTGACGCTCCTTTTCCAAAGCGCTTAACGTCAAGATTTCCATTATATTCAATGGTGCACCTGAGTGCCGTGCTGCTGGAAGCTCAAAAAGGTAGAGGCAGAGCCGTGCATTTTGGTCCCAAAATAATTTATTTGGAGCATCTAAAAAAACGACAAAAAATGCATGTTTGTTTTTGGCTGCTTCTTCTACTAGTAGCTACAACCATTGGCTTAGACAAAAGGAAAAAAAAAATCAAATCCTCTTTTGTCACCTTGTCACATGATCTTCTGATGGAGAGTAAAAATTACTGTTTAAACACATATATTACATACTGACATGATCTGCTGCTGTTCCCATCAAGAAAACTGCCCTGAGAAATGCCATGTAGCCATCACTGGAGTGCATGTAGCATGAAGTGGCTGCAAAAAGGCTATAGGAGATCAACAGAACTGAAATGTAATAACGAATTTAAGAAAAGTGAAAACAAGTATTTTATTTGACAAAATGCTTGGCAGTTATCTATGATACATGGCACTTGAGAAAACTAAATATCATTAAGTAAGGCCTCATGCAAATCGATTAGGGTTTTACACCGCCCAAATCAGCATATTTCTGCAGCGGTACGGCCAGGTGTTTCTGATCAGCCACGGACAGGAAGTCTGTACAAATCAATGATAGGCTGACACTGTCTGTAGCTGTTTGCATATAATTGTGCATGGAACAAATACCCGCAGTTAGGGAAAGATGCGTGACAATAGACATGTTATCTATATTTAACCGCAGGTGATCAGAAACACCTGGCTGTACACGTGACACAAATATTCTTATTTGGCCAGTATATGGCCCTAATCAACTGTGTTCTTGAGCCCTTAGGGTTTACATCTAGAACCCATTTCTGTTGGCGCACTAATGCCCCTTCTTTACATATTTTAGCCTCTAATTGAGATGTTATATTGTCCACTAGGTGGCACCGTTCTATCACAGCCTTTGGGTGATGGACAGAGCAACCAATATGGCAGCAAATACCATTGCTAGAAGGGAAAAAAAGCAAACAAATAGCATCTGTCAGGCAAAAAAATGTAAAAAAAAATGTTGTGCTAAAGCTTTTAGCGAAAATAAAGTGATAGTAATAGATCTTACTTCTAATTCCTGTTTTCTTCTTCCGGATAAGTGGCAGGGAATAAGACACTAAGGTCCATTTGAATTTCAGGAAATTAAAGGTTAATCCAATTTCTTGCTTTCCCATGAAAGTGGCCCGTTTATGTCGCAGGAGAAAATATCTGAGCAGAAGCCCATTGCTCTTCTATTTACTGTCAGTTATCACTTGTGACCTTTAGAAATGTGCTTTCGACTTAGCTAAGTAATTAGGAGTTTGTGGTTGTACAATGTATTTATTGAGAAGCAACACATTTGCAGCGTTTGTAAATGGTGTGAAAATAATTGAGTGTATACGGTTAGATACGGAATAATGTCATCTATGCAGAAAAAGGCACTTTTAAGGCCAGTGTGAATAATTAAGAGGAATTGCATATTGCAGGTGTAATTGATTCAGATGTTATGGCGCTTAGCTGTGATATGTGTTGTTGCTAAACAGTCCTCCATAGAAAGTTATAATTAGTCAATCATAGCTGTAGCGGCAGAGCCCGGGGGCCTGTAAAATCCAGATGTAGCTTAAAAAGCGAGCAGAGCCACTGAAGAGGCATTAAAGACACTCCGGTGTTTGGAATTTAAAGCCAAATGCCACCCAAACATCTACTGTATGGGCATTTTGTAAGTTTGTCTTATACAATTTACAATTTCAATGGCTTTTTTGTTCTGCCAAGCCACTTTTTTGATTTATACACCTCCTATCAAACAGCACAGCCCGGACATCACTTTCATTTTTTTTTTTTTTTTTATATTTTGTAATATACAGAATATAGAACAGTGCTAAATGAAAGAATCAGAGATGTTTGCCAAATTGACTGTTACAGGAGTGTGTCAAAGGGTTTACTTTAACCAGCCATAGACAGTTCGCATCTTGGTCGGTTCAGCAATAACCATATATAGCATTAGCCAGCCTGCCATATTTTATGTGCGATTATTGGTAGCTGCTATAGCAGCTAGCAATAATCACTGTGTTCTCCCGGGGGAACACAATGGGGTTGATTTACTAAAGGCAAATAGACTGTGAACTTTGCAATTGCAGTTGCCTCCAGACTTAGTAACGAGGGAAGCATAGCTTTCAAAAGAATACTCAATCACGTGCAAGAAAATTTTTATTTTTTGCTGTCACATGATTGAATGATGGAAGTCAGCAGAGCTTCTGCTCATTTACTAAGTTCTGGAGCAACCTCTCTTGTAGTGTGCATTTGCCTTTAGTAAATCAACCCCAATGGCTCCATGAGAGGCATTCCCCTGTCAACACTGTCTGTGTTGATGGAGGAATTGAGCGAATTCCGGGTTGCAGAACAGAAATTCGCTCTGTCTATGGCCAGGCCCTAGTTACAAAACCGGGACATAAGTGTTGAACCCAATTTATTGAGGACTCATCTCAGAGCTCCTTCAGGAAAACGGTCTGGCGGCTTGGTTTTTCATTTTTTTGGTAAACCCCACTGAGTCGGGGGTCTGAAACCAAAGGCTCGTGGCTCAAAAATCATAATCCAGGTAGATCAAGTAGGGTGGTCCGTGCCGTCCAGCCAGGACTCTTTGTAGGGTTGTAGATAGATGGAAAGCACAGTGGCTTAGCGGTTAGCACTTCGGCCTTGCAGCACTAGGGTCATCGGTTTGAATCCTAACTATGACACTGCCTGCATGGAATTTGCCTGATTTTCCTGTGCATGGCTTTCCTATGGATACTCCAGTTTCTTCCCACGTGCTAGTAGTTTGTCTCCTGTTTAAAGAGTTATTCTGGGAAAGTAAAATCATTTTGGTCCCCAAGAACAACATCTCTTTTCAAATGTGTTTAACAAGATTCCAGGAGGCAAAGCTTGGAATCCTCTGGTATAATCACATGCTCAGAATTGAGTGTTCTGAAAACTTCAGATTGCTGGCAAGCTAAGGACTTAAAGCTTAATTTTGTTTACTTTCTTTTTTGGTATAGCTGCAGTCACATTACTTACCTGTAATGAAGTATGGTTCATGTCCACCTGATGGTTCCTGTAGAAATCTTCTCTTGGAGTATGGTCCTCTTCATTCAGCTGAACTTCTGCAGCACAAGTTAACAGCTTTGGGTCTAACATTGCAATATATTGAAGTTCCGATGGGCGCGCGACACTTTCTGTCCTGTCCTCCATTGAAAAAAAAAGTCCTTGAATTGTTTTTATAGTGTATAACACATTCTTTTAATGGGGGAAGCCAGTAAAGACAATACAATGACTTTTGTCAATGGAAGAAGGGGCAGGGGCCCTTTAGAATCTTTAAAGGATAAGTTCACAAAAAATAAATAAATAAATGCACATCTTTTTGCAGGTAAAGTTTGCATTTATTTTTTTTACTATGAGCCTGGAGTCAATGGAAGAAGGGGCAGGGGGCCCTTTAGAATCTTTAAAGGATAAGTTCACAAAAAATAAATAAATAAATAAATGCACACCTTTTTGCAGGTAAAGTTTGCATTTATTTTTTTTACTATGAGCCTGGAGTCAATGGAAGAAGGGGCAGGGGGCCCTTTAGAATCTTCAAGGGATAAGTTCACCTTTGAAAAAATAAAAAAAAATAAATGCACATCTTTTTGCAGGTAAAAAAGTTTGCATTTATTTATTTTTTACTAGGAGCCTGGAAAGAATTTCACCCGCAATCAACAGATTGCAGGTGTAATGCAGGGTTCTAGCAGACAGTCTGTGTAAGCTGTGTGTTTGTACCTCATACAGGCAGACAGTTACACTCTGACAGGAAAACTCAAAGAACTACCTAGAACACTCAACAGTTGGCCTTGTAGTTAACTGAGAATTGCAAGCTAACAGCTGCAAAGGATGTTGGTACTTGCTGTTTTCAAATCACAGAGCTCTGTGGATGAATGATTTTTTTTTTTAATTGTGACAGCGAACGGGGGGGAGATCCCCCACTCACTGTCAGGACAGGTGATTGGGGGGGAGGGTGTGGCGGGGGCTGCTGCAACTGTAACATCTTACATGTGATACCCTGAATACGAGTGTAACATGTTACGAAAGGGGAAGTTATCCTTTAAGGATGTACTGCAGTGTCTGACTCAAAGCTATCAACCTCTGCAGCACCATTCTGCAATTTGAGGAGGACTGGGCATCACTGGAGAGAAGATTTCCATAGGAACCGTCAGTCTTCAGGATGTGGGAATGTGTTTCATTAGCTTAACAATTTATTTGTGTAAATAAAGCAAGATTGCAAATGTGCTGTTTTACCTTTTTGTTTTTTCCACTGTCGTGTGGGAACTGTCATTAACCCCAGGTTCACACTGAATGCAAGTTCAGCTGACCTCGCATGATTTCAAACTGGCAATGCAGTCTGACTTTGGGGGCGATTTGAGAGACATCTGTGCTGAGTTCATGCACAAATGTCTATTGAAATCACCCCTGAAGTCGCCAAAAGTAGTGCAGAAACTACTTTTGGGAATCAGTGTGCTGCCGCAAAGTCAGCGCCACACCGATTGTGACGGTGCCATTGCCAGCAGTAGCCACCAATTTGGCATGCGATTTGACAAATCGGCCGAATGTGAACGCGGGCTTAGGGTGCAACACATTCATATTTTTGTTTACTTTAAAGATGTATGGCTTTTTTCAATAAGTCATTGCAGAATCTTTTTATGTCTTCTGGAAACTTTATCACAGTTGGCTGGCCGTGGTCACATTGGATGAGCTCAGCTGAAGGGTCTCGGGGGGGTTCCTACTTTCTGTACTTTGCCTAGTGTGTCTTTTTTGTGTCTGCACACATGCTTTCTCACACTGGTATAAAGGCATGTTTTGTAAAGAAATAATGATTTTATGGCTCTTTGCATTGAATACAATACTATCCCTTAGTGCCGGGATAAAAAGCAAAAGCCATAAGCAGGTAGACGCCATGGGCTTTCTGCAGTACTATTTTTTTTTTTTTTCAAAAGTTTAATAAGTTGAAGTAAAGTTTCCATTAGGAGCTACCATTCACTTGTTTCTCAGTCCCTAGTTCCAGTTTCTCAGTTTGAAGTTCCAGTTTATATTTGAGCTTTGAGGATTTGTCTTGGACGTGTTTGCAGATAAAAATGATCATGCTTTTCCTATTTACCGAAGCTAGTAAATTTCATTCATATTGTGTTTTCTTCTCCCACGGCGCTGGATCTGCCAAAAGGCAATGAAGCACACCATTACATGATGAAAAACTATAAAACGGACTTTCTACACTCTTTTCCAGATGTATTCCTAATTTCGCCATAAAATGTGCAAACACTTACATGAAGTCAGTTCAGATCAGTTAGACAGGTGAATGCGGGAAATGGAACACCGAAGCTCAGGACCATACTTTAATATGAAAAAGTTTTGTAGACTATAGCTTGTGTGTGTGAGCCTTGGACAAGGTGTCTAAATTTATGTGTTTATTGCTACCGGGCAGTAGGGGAACAATAGATATACATGAGGGATGCAAGTGTCAATGCTAAGTGACACTTTGCTCAACACCTAAATAGGGAATGCGGTTTCTTCTGTATCCAGTGCTGAGCAAAGTGTCAATGAGCCCTGGCCCTTGTTTCACCGTATAGAACAGCTGCCTCTGGGGTACACAAAGGTGATCAATGTCAACTTCTCACGGCTATGAACCCCTTTTTGTCTCTACCTTGTTGATCTCTGGGAACAGAAAGAAAATACTCATTATCACTACTCCTTATCTAATCTATAGTTTCTACTTAAAGAAATCCATCCAAAATCCTCAATTTCTTAGCTGAAATAGAGAGGCCAGGTCCGGATCCTTCTTTCCCCTTCTATTTACTGTTCTGTAGTGTAGGCGAGTCCTTTTTGCAGTGTCCATATCACTTCCTGGTGCACCACGTACTATGACTCCCCCTAAAACAGATCCCTCCAGCAGCACCCTATCATAGCTGACAGAGATTCAATCTTCTCCCAGTCTACCTTCTGGGTTCGCCAACTCCTGCTGTTTGAATGGAAGAGCCGCGATGATGTCACACTCGCACATGCACGTGGGAGCCGCGATTTCAACACAGCACTCTCGATGGACAGCATGCTCAAGTGTGTGCCGTCCATTGAGAGCGAATTGCGCATGCACAGGTGATGTCACCGGCTGCTACACATTGGAATATCTCCTAAATGGTGCACGTGTAGGAGATATTCATTGTACCTATAGGTAAGCCTTATTCTAGGCTTGCCTGTAGGTACAAGATAAAAAGCGGAGTTTACTAGAGCTTTAAAGCCTCATTCATACAGGCGTTGAAAGTAGGAGTTGGGTCCAGTTTTTACCGCCTGCCGACCACCTGCCAACGCCACTCATAACAGGGAGCATAATATTTTATCTCCTATTTTAGGATTGTGAAACATTTTTAACCAGTTGCTGACCGCCCCATGGCACATTTACTGCTACAGGGCAGCGTGATCCTGCATTTGGCTCGCTCCTGCTGTGATTCTGCACAGCGGGTCCCACGGACCCGATGTCCGCCAGCACCCACTGATCCTTCAGAACACAGGCAGAATGGCGATATGCCTATGTAAACAAGGTAGAGTGCCATTCTGTCAGAAAGGAAGGCATGGATCCTGTGTTCCTTTAAAACAGGGACACAGATCTATGGCTTCCACTAGTACAAACACCTCTCCCACTGCAGTAGAACACCAGCTAGGCACACAGTTAACCCTTTGATTGCTCCTGATGTTAACCCCTTCCCAGCCAGTGTCATTAATACAGTGACTGTGCATATTTTTAGCACTTATCACTCTATTAGTGTCACTGGTCTCAAAAAAGAGTCAGTTTCTAATTTGTCCACCACAATATCGCAGTCCCGCTATAAGTCGCTGATTTCCGATACTACTAGTACAGTGGAACCTCGGATTGCGAGTAACGTGGTTAATGAGCGTTTCGCAATACTAGCACTGTTTTTTTTTTAAATCGTAACTCGGTTTGCGAGTGTTGTCTGGCAAAACAAGCACGATTCAGGCCAAAGCAGTGTGCAGTGCCACTTTTGGCCTGAGGTAGGGGGGCGCCGGAGCCGAGCAGAGTCGAACGCCATGTTCGGAAATGTACGGAAAGGCCCGAGTACGGCATGGCCGCCGAATTGTCCTCGGGCCTTTTTGGCCATTTCCAAGGCTCTCCGGCGCCCCCCCGCCTCTGGCCCCTTGCGGTATTGCATCCCATTGAAGTCAATGTGGAACTAATTATTTTCGTTTCCTACTTTGGATTACGAGCATAGTTCTGGAATGGATTATGCTGTAATCCGAGGTTCCACTGTATATTAAAAATGCAAATTCCATAAATATATCACATAGTTTGTAGACGCTATAACTTTGTGCAAACCAATCATTATACGCTTATTGGGATTTTTTTTACCAAATACATGTAGCAGAATACATATTGGCCTAAACTGATGAAGAAATTTGATTTTTTACATTTTTTATGGGATATGTTTTATAGCAGAAAGTAAAAAATATTGTTTTTTTTTTTTCTTTTTTTCAAAAGAAAGCTCTATTTATGGGGGAAAAAGGACAAAAAAATGTATTTGGGTACAGCGTTGCACGACCGCGCAATTGTCAGTTAAAGTAGCCGTATAGCAAAAAATAGCCTGGTCAGGAAGGGGGGGGGGATCTTCCAGAGCTGAAGTGGTTAAAAAAAATCTCAGAGTGTTTGAGAAGCTTTGTGACACTTGAACTTCTGCGCAATGTGTCTGAAATACGCATTAAAACTGTAGGTGTGTTAATGTGCATTAAAGGCTCATTTAAAATTCAACATCTGTGTGAACTTAGCCTAAATGTGTGTTTTAATGCAAGCAGTGTAAGTACTAGAATTTAAACTGGTATCAGCATCTTGTAGTCCTTTTTACAGTGGTGCTGAGATGTGAGAGAATGAAGCATCACAAGGAGTCATTCAGTTCATGTGCATATAAGGAGAATGCTGAAAGGAGGAGAGAGCAGAGTGACAGGGAGGTGAGCTCATCACTACGCTGCATCTCCTTTACTGTCCAGTGACAGGCTGGGAGCAGGTTCAGGACCACCTGGGCTCAGAGGAAGTGGGTTGAGTGATGTTGGTCATCAGACTGAGGACATCTTGTGGTGGAAAGGAAGTACTGTGGGGAAATATCTGGATTGAAAGTGAATATTGCGACAGAAGCTTTTTCTTTATTTTTTATTTTTTGGCTGGAGTTCTGCTTTAAAGGAACAACAGATTTGTTTTTACTTATTAGATTGTAAGCTCTTCTGAGCAGGGCCCTCTTAATCCTATTGTATTGTATTGTATTATAACTGTATTGTCTCCCTTTTATATTGTAAAGCGCTGCGTAAACTGTTGGCGCTATATAAATCCTGAATAATAATAATAATAATAATAATAATACCTCTTTGTACACTTTCAATTGGCTGATCATAGGTGGACAGTTCAAACAGACAGATGCTCACCATCCAGCGATATGTAGTATCTTATTCTAGTGCTGTAATACATTCCAGTACACTCTCAAGAGAGCCGACATGACTTTTTATTTGTCTCACAGCAGAGGGTAAAAAAAAAAAGCATAAAACTCGATCGCAAAGTGAGTTATTTATTTACACATAGCAATTTCCTGGTTATGATACATTTATCTGTTCCCACAAGACGATTTGATAATGTATGTTTCTTGTCCCTCATAAAGATAAGTATCATCTCGAGCCTTCGAGCATTCATTTGTCTGCTTGCCGTTCATAGTTTATCGCCAAAGATCGCGTTCCTCCTTGTACAGTTTGGGGATTTAGAAGAAATGTATTTATTTCTTACCAGACAGTGACTAAAGTGTTATCTGTTATTTTGGGAAAAATTGATTTGGTAACAATATTTTGAGTTTGGGTTTGATGCAGGGAAAACTGTTTTCATACATCTCATGGCGCAACTCTTTTAATGACAGCTATACGCGGTGCGATAAAATTGAACAACCAATGTCTGAATCGACAAATGATTGAATTGGACATCGATTGAGCGAGACAAAAATACCATGGCCAAGAGATGAGCGACAAATAGTGATTGTTTTGATTGACACAAACTGATTGGTTGTGACAGAAATATGATTGATGGCATTTTTGCACCCTTTTAAATCGCTTAAAGTGGGGTTCCACCCAAAAAACAAAAATACCTGGAAAAATTCTAAAAAAAAAACCAAAAAAACATTTAGATATTTTTTTTTCACTTACCTCTAAATGCCTGTTGCTAGGTGGTCCCTCGTAGTCTTTCTGTTCCTTTGCCTGGGCTGGTGACATCACTTCCCCCTCGGCACAGGAAGGGCTCCGCTCTGCTCCCTCCCTCCTGTCAATCATCTGGGACCCATTACAGGTCCCAGGTGATTGAGCGGCCAATCACGGCGCGCGGCGCCGCTCGCGCATGCGCAGTGGGTGCCAGGCTGTGAAGCCACAGTCCGGCGTCCACAGTTGAAATGCCGGCGCCGACGAGCGGAGGGGGGGGACGAGCGGGGCTTCAATCCCCCGCATCGCTGGACCCTGGGACAGGTAAGTGTCCAATTAAGTCAGCAGCTGCAGTATTTGTAGCTGCTGACTTTTAATTTTTTTTTTTTTTGACGGCCCCCCTAGGTGGAACTCCTCTTTAAGATCAATCTAGTGAAGAAAAGCTTTCAAGCTGAGTCACAGACAACACTAAAACTTGATAAGGGTTCTAAACCCCTTGTATTGCACCATGTAGGGCCACCACAAGGCTAAGTTCAGACCGATGTGGAACCGCTTAAGAACTGCCCCACGTACATGTACTGTGGCAGGGCGGCCCTTAAGTGCATAATCACGTACCTGTACGTCATCGCTGTCGTCGGCCCTAGGGCACGCGCACGCCGCCGGAGTCGTGCTCCTGCTGGCCACCCACGATCGTTCAGAGGAGAGACAGAACGGCGGCCTGCCTATGTAAACCAGGCAGACCGCCGTTCTGTGAGGAAGGAAAATAAGATCTTGTGTTTCTGCTAAGCAGAAACACGGAGCTCTGTTTTCCTCCAGTGTCAGCATTCCCCCCACAGTTAGAAAGCACTCCCTAGGAGCACACTTAAACCCTTCCTTGTTAGTGTCATTTATACAGTAACAGTGCATTTTTTTTTTTTTAGCACTGATCACTGTATTGGTGTCACTGGTCCCCAAAAAGTGTCACTTAGTGTCAGATTTGTCTGTCGCAATGTCACAGTCCCGCAAAAAATCGCTGTTTGCCGCCATTACTAGTAAAAACAATTAAAAAAATATAAAAAATTCCATGCAAATATCCCATAGTTTGAGGACACTCTATAACTTTTGCGCAAACCAATCAATATACCAAAAATATGTAGCAGAATACATATTGTCCTAAATTGATGAAGAAATTAGATTTTTACTGGATATGTTTTATAGCAGAAAGTAAAAAATAATGTTTTTTTTTTTCAAAATTGTTGCTATTGTTTTGTTTATAGCGCAAAAAATAAAAACCGCAGAGGTGATCATATACCACCAAAAGAAAGCTCTATTTGTGGGAAAAAAAATGACATGAATTTTGTTTGGGTACAGCGACTCAAGACCGCGCAATTGTCAGTTAAATCAACGCAGTGCAGTATCTAAAAAAATGGCCTGGTCGTGAAGGGGATAAAGCCTTCCAGAGCTGAAGTGGTTAAAGCTAAATTTAAGGCCTCATGCATAAAAAAAATGCTGCTTATACAGACATTTAGCCTTTTTTTTTCTTTCAGCCTGTAGAAGCAACTCTGTTACCCTATGTGTCCATGCACATTTGAAAGTTTACAGGCATAGCACAGTGGTGTAGTGGATAGCACTCTCGCCTAGCAGTAAGGAGGGTCGCTGGTTCGAATCCCAACCACAACACTACCTGCCTGGAGTTTGCATGTTCTCCCTGTGCCTGTGTGGGTTTCCTCTGGGTACTCTGGTTTCCTCCCACACTCCAAAGACATGCTGGTAGGTTAATTGGATCCTGTCTAAAATTGTCCCTAGTATGTATGAATGTGACTTAGGGACCTTAGATTGTAAGCTCCTTGAGGGTAGGGACTGATGTGAATGTACAATGTATATGTAAAGCGCTGCGCATCACAAGCTCGTTTTTAGAGAAGCATTCGGGTATAAAAAATGCTTGATGCGCATAAATGCTCATAAATTTACATAAATGCGGTATTTAGGCACTTTTGGTATTTTGGAATGTTTTGGAAAAATCACTTTTAAATGCAAACGCACATAAACGCGTGGAAAATACGAGCCATTATGAGTGTTTTTAAGTCTTATTTTTCTGCCAGAGATTCTGGCGCTTTTTCATTTGTCTAGTGTACATGGACCCCAATGGTGACACAGAATTATTTAAAAGCCCAGAAAGATCTCCGGGAGATGACCCGTTACTGTGGCACCACAATCCACCATACAACAAGTGCTTCATGTTTGGTGGATTGTCATGGCAATTAGCCTAGGCACGCCCGTGGAGCCATGAGCACAACATTTTCACCAAGGAATGGATACAAAAGCTCGACACACTCTGGTAGATTTTGAACCAACATACACATGAAAAGTCTCCTTAGTACAATTGATGCCATCAGAGACTTGATTAATGTGGTTGAGCAGTACATCAAAATGTTTGCTTTTAGTTTTCAATTTTGAAATTAAAGCGTTTGTTAAACTAAAAAAAAAAAAAAAAAAAAAAAAGGATCCTGTTCCCTTAAAGCATGTTATACAGCTCAGTGCTTGTGCTGCGTCATTTGGCCCCCTGTATCACCTGAGATACCTGACTGATCCTGCTTGGTTCTGTCATCCCCCCTGTAAACTGACCATGGTATATCATGGCTGCTGAGCCCTGACACCGTGGTCAGTTTACGTGCCTCCGTCATCCGCAGCCCTGCTCTCCTGTGTCCTCCTCCCCCCTCCTCTCCCCTCCCTGCCTGTCAGCTCTCACTAGCGCTATCTCTGCTCCTCTCCTTGCTGCTTTAAAACTATCTGACCTTTATCTCATCCCCTCTGTCAGATAAAAAGCTGTATCCTAGTGCCTGTGCTTTATTAAAAAAAAAGCAGATTTCTACCTTTTTTAACAGCATCTCCCAGTGATCATGTGACTCCAGGTTTTCTGCTCCTCTCCTCCCCGGCTCCCTGGCTGAAGTCAGCGGGGGAATCTCGGCCCGCCCAATGGAGCTATCAGATGGGGAGAGCAGAGAGCCTGGAGTAACGTGATCACTGGGAGATGCTGTTAAAACAGGAATAAATCTGCTTTTTCTTTTTTTTTTTTATAAAGCACAGGCACTAGGAGACAGCTTTTTATCTGACACAGGGGATGATATAAAGATAGGATAGTGGCTTAACAACCACTTTAATGGACAATGAAAATCACATACTCTAGAGTTTTGTTTGTTCAGGAAAATTTTTCAATCCTGCTCCTTTGATTTTGGAAACGATTATTGATTTTGACCCCAGGTATGGATTTTTTTTCATAGTTACATCAGTCCAGTTTGGACCAATGTAGGTATGCATATGCCATACCTGGCTGATTAACTGTGGAAGTGGAGAATCACTGTAGTAGCTGTGTCCCGGGTCCCATGGCGGCACAGGCGTCATTCACTGAGAGCTTTGCATTTTCTCTTCACCTCTCCACCTCGTCCAATCAGTGAATACTCAAAGATACCTATGAGTTGGGGGAGCTAGCCTTTGGCTGACCTGCATCCCATGCATTTATATTCAGACCCATTTACCCTATCGGCTGAAACCCGCTCTCTCTGTGAAACCCTCTGCAGTGGACCCATCTTCCTTCCCCTCTAATCCCCCCATGTTTTCATCTCTCCTTTTCCAACCCTCTTCTTTCCTGACCTTATAGGAAAATAATTCTACATATATAGAATAAACATTGTGTAATCTTCATTTCCCCCTAGTCTTTTATGACCTATTTATTAGGCACATACGACATAGAACCCGCAGACACTGGTATAATAGTTTTATTGGCATATTTCTGTGATGATTCTATGGTTTCTTTTTCCTCTCTTTTATTGGCAAACATAACTTTATATACAATTTAACCACCATGCACCATGCATATTTTTCTGTACAGCTATAATTAATGTTGCTAAACATCCACAGCAATTATTGTATTTCCTTGCAAAACTTAATAAAACATTGAAACTGAAAAAAATGCTCTGCCAACTCCTAAAATGGACACGTATCCCAAAACAAACACAATCTTCGAAGAAAAAGCCTATCCAAACATTCATTGAAAAAAAACAAGCCTATTTAATACAATCTCTGAAGAACACGCCTATTTGTATAGCCAAAACTTTATTTTTCAGCTTTGGATACAGTAGGGATGGGGAAATTTCCATTCACTTCTTTTGCCAAAGATGTAACTGGAAGGTAGAGGAAATCTTGTGGGAAAATCCCCTCTTGTACAGTTGTTCCCTGGAACACGTGTCCCCCCTGGAGAATGTTCCTTTCCCTCCTATTCCTGGAGACATTTTTAAAATTTTGGATTTCCCCACACTTTATATTTTGGTGACAATGGTCATCAGTACAAACCGTGAATCTCCCCAGTGGGGACACAGATAGCAATAAAAACCTAGTCCAACCCTACCCCACTCTTATATAAAACTAAAAACAAAAGGTTTTGCCCAGAGATATACTTTACCTGATTACAGTGTCCCATTTTCTCTAATAGTTAGGCGCATGGAGAAAATTAGGACCTACAGTATCTCACAAAAGTGAGTACACCCCTCACATTTTTGTAAATATTTTATATCTTTTCATGTGACAACACTGAAGAAATGACACTTTGCTACAATGTAAAGTAGTGAGTGTACAGCTTGTAGAACACTGTAAATTTGCTGTCCCATTAAAACAACTCAACACACAGCCATTAATGTCTAAAACGCTGCCAACAAAAGTGAGTACACCCCTAAGTGTAAATGTCCAGATTGGGCTATTAGCAATGAGCCATTTTCCCTCCCCGGTGTCACATGACTCGTTAGTGTTACAAGGTCTCAGGTGTGAATGGGGAACAGGTGTGTTAAATTTGGTGTTATCGCTCTCACTCTCTCATACTGGTCACTGGAAGTTCAACATAGCACCTCATGGCAAAGAACTCTCTGAGGATCTGAAAACAAGAATTGTTGCTCTACATAAAGATGGCCTAGGCTATAAGAAGATTGCCAAGACCCTGAAAATGAGCTGCAGCATGGTGGCCAAGACCATACAGCAATTTAACAGGACAGGTTCCACTCAGAACAGGCCTCGCCATGGTCGACCAAAGGAGTTGACTGCACGTGCTCAGCATCATATCCAGAGGTTGTCTTTGGGAAATAGACGTATGAGTGCTGCCAGCATTGCTTCAGAGGTTGAAGGGGTGGGGGGTCAGCCTGTCAGTGCTCAGACCATAAGCCGCACACTGCATCAAATTGGTCTACATGGCTGTCATCCCAGAAGGAAGCCTCTTCTAAAGATGATGCACAAGAAAGCCCACAAACGGTTTGCTGAAGACAAGCAGGCTAAGGACATGGATTACTGGAACCATGCCCTGTGGTCTGATGAGACCAAGATAAACTTATTTCATTCAGATGGAGTCAAGCTTGTGTGGCGGCAACCAGGTGAGGAGTACAAAGACAAGTGCGTCTTGCCTACAATCAAGCATGGTGGTGGGAGTGTCATGGTCTGGGGCTGCATGAGTGCTCCCGGCACTGGGGAGCTACAGTTCATTGAGGGAACCATGAATGCCAACATGTACTGTGACATACTGAAGCTGAGCATGATCCCCTCCCTTTGGAGACTGGGCTGCAGGGCAGTATTCCAACATGATAGCGACCCCAAACATGCCTCCAAGACGACCACTGCCTTGCTAAAAAAGCTGAGGGTAAAGGTGATGAATTGGCAAAGCATGTATCCAGACCTAAACCCTATTGAGCACCTGTGGGGCATCCTCAAACGGAAGGTGCAGGGGCGCAAGGTCTCCAACATCCACCAGCTCTGTGATGTCATCATGGAGGAGTGGAAGAGGACTCCAGTAGCAACCTGTCAAGCTCTGGTGAACTCCATGCCCAAGAGGGTTAAGGCAGTGTTGGAAAATAATGGTGGCCACACAAAATATTCACACTTAGGACCAAATTTGGACATTTTCACTTAGGGGTGTACTCACTTTTGTTGCCAGCGATTTAGACATTAATGGCTGTGTGTTGAGTTATTTTGAGGGGGCAACAAATTTATACTGTTATACAAGCTGTACACTCACTACTTTACATTGTAGCAAAGTGTCATTTCTTTAGTGTTGTCGCATGAAAAGATGTAATAAAATATTTACAAAAATGTGAGGGTGTACTCACTTTTGTGAGATACTGTATGTATGTCCTCTCTCTCTCTCCAACTCTGCATGTTATATTAATTCTGAATCAGCATAAAAAGCTCAACTCTCATGATGCAACAGGGGTTTCAATGCTGTAAGTTCCTTCAGCATAGAGTGGGGAAGGGGGTAGGGGTTAGAGACACAGTTTTTTTTTTAAAGTTTCGAAGCCTTAAAATGCCTATTATCTACTCTTCTGTTTTCTAATGAATGCCCAAATGATTGTAGCCTAAAGCTGGCCATACACGTTAGAATTTTGTTTGCAAATGTTAGTTTTCAAAGCGTTAGTTCATTTTTCTAATGGTCAATGAATACAGATTGAGGATCGATTTATACCATGGTGGCGAGAAAAATAAAAGACGAAGGATGGAAGGTTTTTCTCCTTATCTGATTGAATCAAATTCTGTCAATGTGGCCCTCATCTGGGAAAAATTATAGTGTTGTAACCCTAAGAAAACTGTCATCCAGAATAGAACTTTCATGGTCACAAAAATGTGTTCTTTTAAATGATTATATATGGTATAGGAATGTATAAAATTACAATACAAACAAAGGTTTCTGTATGGTCTATGCAAAACCGAATTTATAAGTAGATTCTAATATGTATTGTACAGAAACCCAAGGATAGGTCCTGGACAGGAGAGATATTTTGCCACAATTTTGGTTGTGGTCCTTATAAGGGAGAGTTCAAAGTGCATTTTTAGTACTCAGGGAGTCTTGCCCATGCAGAGTGAGGGGTTCCGGGGTAGTCCAGTTACAGAGGAGAAGACTGATTTCAGTACTCTTTGGATTAGTATGTACTCAAATGGGACCCAAAATTCAGAGACTTGGAGAGACTTTGAGAGGGGAAAAACCCTCCAAACCCGGATTACAGGGACTTTGATCCCAGAAGGGTTAACCCACCTGCAACAGAAGCTTGAACAGTAGCAGGAAGGAGTCAGCATGGGTCTGTGAGGTGAAGTGTGGGGCAGTTCACAGCTGTGAGATAGTGTGGACTGTCTGGAGACTGACAGGCCCCTTTCACACGCGGAAGCGGAGTCCGCCTCGGTCCGCCGGCTCAGCGGGAGATCTCTCCGTTGATCTCCGCTGAGCCAGCAAAAGACAGGTCCCTCTCTGCTCACTGAGCGGGGAGGGGCTTGTTGAGCGCCGCTGCTGCCTATGGAGAGATCGGACGAAAACGGACAGCATGTCCGTTTTCATCGGATATCGCCCAATCCGATCCGCCAGCGACGGATCTGAACGTAGGGCCATCCGTCTGCTTTTAGTGGATCGGACGGGGTCGGATATTAGCGGACATGGCTAACAAGGACAGGCGGACCTGAACGGTCCAACCGTGTGAAAGGTGCCATTCTCTGTTTGCTTTTTTCCTGTGCCCCGAGCAAATGGGACCCTTACCCCGGTGTGGGACTGGCAGTTCTGCGGTAAGCTGTAATATTTCTTTCACTATACCAGCATTATGGACTTATTTTGCTTTGCTGAAAAAAACTGTGGTATTTTTTGACCACTTGTGAAGAAACAATAAAGACTCATAAAGATGCAATTCGGTATGAGATGTACCACATCCCAAATTTTAAGTATAGAAAGAAACAGTATCCCCTACTGAAGTGGGACTTTAAGGGCAAACAGATCACCAAAATCATTCATTAAAAACATTTTTATTTGTAAATATTGAACAAGATTCAAATATAGAAACGTGTATAAAGGTTAAAAATTTACATTTAAATATACAACCAGACATTGAAGTGTGATACATGGAATTCTGTAGTCTCCACTCTACCCGACACATTTCAGGTTTACACCTTTCTTCAGGGGTATTGCCATTGAGGTATATCTATTCAACATTTCAATTGAGATGGTTTTAAGTATGAACACAAAAAGCAGAAGAAAAGGATGGGATTTTAACGATGCCCAAACTCTCGGAATAAATTAAAAACTCGTAAATATTGAAAAAAGCAAAATTTTTTTGTGTACAAAACATGAAAATAAGATGAAATCAGTTAGTAGAATATGTGTTTATTATTCCCCTATATTGGCATCAAATGTGCCGTGTGTTAAACTCCTAACAGACCAGATGTGCCTTTGTTGAAGAAAGCTGTGTTATTTTCATGATTTGTAAAGAAACAATAAAGATTGTTTTGCTTTTACAAATGACTGGTTGGTGATTTAATAAACTTTGCTTGTATATTTTCTTTTGTGGATTTGGTCTGGACAAAATTTTTAAAGACTTTTACATGAAATTAGTTGACTGGCCTCATCAAATGCTTTGACAAACAATTTTTCTGAATTTTGTACGAATGAACAAAATCTAACCATGTATGGCCAGCCTAAAGTGCACCTTTATCCATTACAAAAACAATTTCTATTCTGGTTCCTCTCCCTCCTTCTTACAAAATTGGAAAATGTTTAATGTTTTTTAAACAAAATGGATTTTTTTTGTTTGTACTGCGCCACAGCACGTCCTGATTCCTCACCTAAGTAAAAATTATGTAGAATGCCCCGACGCCTCCTGGGATTGCCACATCATATTCTAAGAGGCAGTATATTACTCAGGGGCACAAGCTAAGATATGGTGCATGTCTATGTCTGGCATTTGTGATCTGTGGCATATCTGCGCATGCATCCGGATTCCTGTGAATACCCAGAAGTTCCCAGATACCAGAACCCAATAACATTGGTGCACATGTGTGGGAATACTCGTATGTGCAGACATGCAAAAAGATGTCTGTTTTTTTTAGTTTTGGATAGAGAGGAGAAGGATTAGAACACTTGCCAGGTATTGCGACCTGGATACCAAGCTTAGAACACTGCTCAAAGCCTGAGACCGAGCTCCCACGATCCACAGGTAAGGGGTGCAGGCTGACAAGTAGCCCATTTGAGGCAGTACATACATGAAATCAAGAAGGCGCCGCTCTCCCAACCAGCCTCCATAGTATAGGCTTCATATTGGCATTATATCTCCACCAAAGACCATGCCTATGACGCATTTCGCTCTACCCACCGGGGCTTAATCGTAGGTATTGTTTTCTGTGCCCCTGTTAATGAGATTCAACCTCTTTATTTGTCCTGTTTACCATTTTCATCAAAAGTGAATATAAAAGAAATTCAAAAATTTTGGGTTATCACCCAAACAGCAATAGAGAGGACACTAGTTCTGGTGACCCTGTTGACACCTCTAAATCCTCTCACTTTGGAGAGATTTCTCCTCACTTCCTGTTTTGGCTATGGGACAGGAAATTAAGGGAAAACTCCCCAATAGGATGCAGATAGCAAAAAAAAAAAAAAAAAAACTGATGGGAGTTATAACCCTCCCTTTAGTTACATAGCAGGATACTGTTGTTCCCAGTGGAAGATCTCCCCACTGCTCTATACGCAGCCCCAATACCAGACCTACGATACGTTCCACATTCTGGAAATCTTGTTTCCCTTCCAACTAAGCCTTGAATCATGATTATTCAGCTCTATTTATAAACAACAGTCGAGCTGGCCTCATAATCTGCAGTTAAATTAAGTAACACCTTTGCAGGTTTTCAGTTTTTTGGCTCGGGTGGTGAGAAAACGTGAATGCCAGTATCTGGGTCTGCGAATGCACATGTGTTTGCCAGCTAGGAAAAAAAAAACAAAAAAAAAATAAAATAAAAACAGGCCTTCACTCAGTGAAATGTTTCCTTAGCGTCCTTATGCCTTGCAGGCACCTGTTTATTTTGAATGCAGCCGAATTTTAATTTCCTATCGTCCTGCTGCCTACCTTCACATCCAAAATATTATTTTTGGGCTGTTGTCATTTTATTTGCTGGCCTGGACTTTTCCAGCGAAAAAAAAGTGGTACTGTCAACAGTCTAGGACTGTGAAATGCGGAAATGTTGGATGATGCACATTTACTGGCAGGTGTGCCTGCTGAGACAGGGGCCCTGCAGAAAGCTTCATTCCTGCTGAGACAGGGGCCCTGCAGAAAGCTTCATTCCTGCTGAGACAGGGGCCCTGCAGAAAGGTGGGTGCCTCCGGGGACTGGGCACCTGCAGAAAGATATGGGCCTGCAGGGACAGGGGAGCCTGCAGAAAGATCTGTGACTGCTGGAATAGGGGAGGCCTGCAAAAAGGTGTGTAGTCGCAAGTAGGGCCACTGGTAGATCTGGGACTTTCATTTTGGCACTGACATCTCTGCATGAGGACTTTTTCGATGTTGGTAAGGTGCATATAGAATTTCAGAGGTTTAGTTGAAGTAATTCTAAAGGAAACTTTTTAAAAAAACAAAAAAAACAAATATGTTAATGGTTTTGCAAAATGTAGCTCTGGAAGAAGTCCTTTTGTCGAAGAAAACGGTTGGACTGAACTGTATGTTCCTGCTATCGCGCATTTTACATGTTTGGATGTTTGTGGCGGCCTCCTTCCTTTTTACCATGCAATGCTGTTTTTACTATGGATACATGTAAGTGCAATACTTTATATTAAATGCAACCCTTAAGAGGTTTTAAACTATCCAGCGTTTTTATGTTTTATTTGGATCTGACTACACGATCGTCATTTGGGTGGAGTCCCCTGGATGCTCTGGAGCTCTTCCTGACGTGGTTCCTTTGTACATCACCTGCTGATGACCCCTACCAGGACATATTCATCAAGCCTGTTTGACCTTTCATAATAAAGGGTCCAAGCTCTCTGGTAAAAGTCCAACCTATTGTGGTGGTGGCATGTTCACTTGGTGAAAGGATTGGATAACCTTATCCACAGTTGAATCATGGAGTTTGCCATTTAAACATTATGGTCCATTTGAGAGACTTATTTTTCTGGACTTTTTGTGGTAATATCTCACATTTGTAGTGGTGCTTTTTTTCATACTGAATAATCTTTTCACGTGTGCAGTATTATTTTTGCATTTATTTGCAAAGAGCAGCCCTGATCCTCTTCTTTTTGGGTCCCCTGCCGGAAGTCCTGGCTCCTCTCCGCTGCCGAATGTCCCCAATAGCAAGCCTCTTGCTATGGGGCACTTTGAGTAGGCTCGCTCCCGAGCCATGTTCTGTGTGTTCATTCACACACAGAGCATGGCTTGACCCTGCACCTGCTGTCTCCTCATTGGCTGTGATTGACAGCAGCAGAAGCCAATGGCTCTCATTGCTGTGTGAGCCAGTGAGGAGAGAGAGACATGAGAGAGCCCCTGCTCTCTTGCACATGACTGGATCGAGATGGGACCTAGGTAAGTGTAAGGGGGAGCTGCACCTAGAAGGTTTTGTACCCTAAGGCATAGAATGCATTAAGGTTAAATTCCTCAAGACTTTAACGTTAATGTTAGTAAATAGGTTATTACAGACTTTAGAAACAAGCCACAGCCTGAGTAAAAATGTCTATTCCCCCATCAGTGATGAATTGGATATCTGTGGGGAAGCAGTGGCCTCCTCTGCAGATGTCCGACATGCACCCTGCTGAGTCAGACTTATAGCTCCGCAGTTAGCAAAACTTAAAGCAGAGCTCCACCCAAAAGGTGAAGCTCCGTTTGTTTGAACCCCCCCCCCCCTCCACTGCCACATTTGGCAGTTTTTGGAGGGGGGGGGGCGAGTACCTGCTTTTGACGGGTACCCGCTCCCACTTCTTGCTCAGATTGGCGTGGCATACTGAGGCAAAAGTTCACCCCTCCTACCCATCACAGGTCCTGAAAGACTACAGGACCATTCAAAAGGCGCAGTGTGACTCTCGCATGCACAGTAGGAAACAGGCTGTGAAGCTGCAAGGCTTCACTTTCTGTTTCCCTTACTACAGATGCCGGTGAAGCTGATTGAAGAATCGGGTAAGGAAATTGTGGGATCTCTGGACAGGTAAGGGTCCTTATATTAAAAGTCAGCAGCTACAGTATTTGTAGCTGCTGATTTTTATTTTTTTCTGAAGGAGCCTGGAACTTCTCTTTAAGTTCCCTGCTAATTGGAGAGCTCTTACTCAGTAGGTGTGTGTGCTGAGCCTCTGCAGAGCAACTCCTGCTTCCACACAGAAGGCAAGGGCCCACTATGCAGAACACTGGCAGGGGACAGATGTTTCTAGCCAGGCTGTGGCTTCTTTCTAAAGAGGATAAACTGCAAGCCTTTAAAGACTTTTTGTTATGATGTGCCTGGAATGTACTTGGCTGAGGGGGGAGCAGAGAAACTTGAACTTTTGAGTCATTCTGTGATATGTAGAAGGTTGGTGAGCTCATCTGGTCACAGAACCAGTTTGAATGGCTTCAATGCTTCTGAACTTAGAGGATGACTTGCACCACAATGCCTGTAGCTACAGAGGTCAGTGAGAGCTTGTTTTAAAGCACATTTATTAATTGTTAATAATATGCAAGTACTTAAATATCCATAGCCTGGCCACAGGATTTCTTTAAGCAAGTTCACTGCATTCATATGTTGCTCAAGGTTTATTTTCAATCTTGGCTGGAGTGTACTTTTAAATATCACATTGTATATATCTTATTTTCACTTTGGCTTGATGATCTCTTCAAACTAGACTGTCACAATACACTGCCCTGTGCCCCATTTCTTCTGTCAGTATTGTTGTGGATTAGAGGAATTAAAAAGAACCCCTACAAGATATTCTTTGAATCTCTTGTGAAGCGGTGATTTACTCCGCAGTTAAAAAGGTACTACGTAAATATTGTTGCTTGCAGAATGTCCTCCTCGTCTCCCCCTTCTGTAATTACCATGCCAAATCTAAAAGCATTAGCTCTTAGTATAAGTCAGAGTCGTCGATTTGCATAATTCATGTATGTCAGACTTTTAATTTTAAACAGTTCGCTGCCATTGTCATGCAAAGCGAGGGCAGCGGGAAGAGCGCCGTTTCCAGGGGTGATGACAAAAGGTTGCAATCGCAAACTGGAAATGTTTTGGTCAATTGTCTTTGATCTAACCAGTGTTAAACAATATAAAGGAGGCATTAGGTGAGAGACCTAAAACTTCTCGGGCAGATATTGTTATTTAAATGAGGACAGCCACATAATCTGACACGTTCCATCATGCTGCGCTGCTGAGGGTAGCAAATATTAATAGATTTTTTTTTCAAGCAGACATCCTTTGTGAATGGGGGGGGGAAAGTCATTGGTTTTGTAAAGAAGAAAAGGAAAGCAAGCAAATAATTCATTTATCCAAACTTGCACTTAAAGGGAATGTCCCTCTTTTTTTTTTCTACTTCCGTGTGGCCCATTGCTCTGCAAACACAACCGAATTGTTGACATCGAAAAGGCAAGTTGTCCTGTTTAATATCATTTTAAGGTCTTGGCACAAATCTTTTTGCCATGGATATTAAATCGTGAAAAACAACGAAAAGTGTAGCGCTAAACAATGTCCAACATAAAACGACAATAGGCCAGTCAGTATGCAATGAAAGGGATCAGCTGTATCTGAGAAATAAACCTTATAAATAGGTAGTCCTCATGTAGACATTGTGACTGAACAATAAAGGTGAGTAGTCCTTATAAAAACATTTTAAACAGAAACATTTTTTTTTTAAAAATTTTTGGCATCCCAAATGCAGACCAGCTCACTCCCACCGAGAGATGAAAAGGCTTACCGGATGGGGTGGACCCAAAGGGGCATACGCCGAATTGGGTCAGATAAGGCTTGGGTGGTGAGTGGCTGTGTTTGACTCAAAGAAGGATGTTATCTCGCGGATTACTGTATTCCTCCAAGTAGCACCCGGGTCCTGAAGGGTGTGGGCAATCTCATGGATATGGATGGTCCTGTAGATCTTAGAAGGGTGGGGTGTTCCGTAGGTGAATCCCTCGAAGCAACATTCCATGGACCAGGAAATGGTGTTGTTAGATAAGGAAAGAAAGGAGGGGCCACATAGTGTAAATCCGAAAACAAAGATTTTTATTTAAAATAAATAGATATACACTCACATGTAGATCCAAAATATAAAACAGCGCTGTGAGAAAATGGCGACAGTGGGGTCCTATCCGACGCGTTTCGTCCTCTTAGACGTCGTCTGGGGGGTTCCCCCCACTGTAGCCACCCTAATGTATATAGGAAATGCATCTATAATCATGGGAAATAGCTCCACGTTAGAAAAAACTTTACTTCCGGTATCAGCCAAAATGGCCGTCCGGCGTGCGTTCCAGGCGTGCGTGCCACGCCTCCCTTCCATTGTATGTGATGAACCGGAAGTGTAGGAACGATCTAACCCAAAGGATAAAAACAATAAAATTGCCTGAATTTTGTCTTGTCAGACGAAGTCTGGCAAGAAGCCATATGATGTGCAGAGAGTAAAGTAACTAGGTGCAGCGATGTGAGCACAGATCGGAAGAATGCCCCCGATACTGCGCGTGCGCAATACGTGCATAAGGGGAAAGGAAACGAAGTGTCTCCTGTGTGCGGGCGTGACGACACCGAAAAGTGACGCTGCTGGGAGGAGCCTGAGTGTAAGGAATGGCACAGAGGCACTTGGGTTGTGCCTGCGCAATAAAGACAAAAGGGTACTCAGGTATAATAATGAGAGAAACTCCGCTAATACGATCGTGATGTCAGCGGACATGGCATAACATAGAAGCCGCTGTGTTCAAGAAGGGTAACAATGAAAAAGAGTTTCAAGGAGAGCCAAATGTCGTGCATGTGTGCTAAAAGGAGTGTGAAGACTCAAAAGGTGCATAAATAAAGATGTAAAAATGCTAAAAATTAAAACGTTTAAATACATGAATAAAAAACGGCTACCTCATGTGATGCACCAGCAATAAATCATAATGACTCGAAAGGTACATAGTGACCCCCAATACAAAGGTAAGGGGAACTGGTGTATAATTATAAAGGTGTACCTCTGAACAACAGGTGAACACCTCAATAAGTGGATGGCAAAAATTGAATGACAAAAGTGAATGACAAAAATTAATAGAAAGAGCAATAGTGGAGCGGGCTCCCATGAAAATGTACATAGGACAATACGCCCATATATATAGACACAAATACAAAATATATAAAATATATTAATACACAGAATGATGAAATAAATTCCCACGGAAATGTGCATAGGACACTCCCTGTGAATAATAAATGCACCCATTGGGTGCAACCATTGTGTGTATGTGGAATGAAGACCAGTTAAAATGGAATGAGATTGTGTACAAAAGCCAAACTAAGGCCAAAAACAAAAACAAAAAGCGAAACCATAAAACAGAAAGGAGAGAGTTTGTCGCCTGGAGGTGGATGTCAGGCCCTGTTGATAAAGGCATTGGCATCCAACTCCACGTTGATACCAGATGGAAAAAGTGTGCGGAGCTCATGGATCCAGAAAGTCTCCAGCCGTGAAACACCCCTGGTCATGGCCCCACCCCTCCACGGGGGAACATATCGGTCTATTACTATGAATTTTGTCCCAGCAATCACCCGATTGTGATGTAACTTGTAGTGTCGGGGAACTGTGTGTTTAGTATCACCACTCTTAATCAAAGCAATATGTTCCGCTACTCTTATGGCGAAAGAGCGAATGGTGCGGCCAACATATTGTTTTCCACAATGACATGTGATTAAGTAAACGATGTAGCTGGTGGTACAAGTACAAAAGCGTTTGATGGAATATCGTTTCTGTGTGACTGATGAAGTAAACGATACAGTTTTCCTTCCTATGCCAGTATTGTGTTGACATAGAATACATCTTCTACATGAGTAGAATCCCTCCATTTCATTGAAGAGTGGTTGGCGTATGGGGGGGGTTAATGATCTTGGGGGCGATTTTACTTTGTAAAGTAGGGGCACCCTTAAAAATGACTTTTGCCCTGATATTAAATCGTGGTCCAATGTGTAGAGCCGTTCAGTAAACATAAACAGTTCTATCAGGACACTGTTACCCTATGGAGCAGGGGATGTGCCTTGCTCTGTGGACACGTTTCATACCAAATTATCCAATGGATAACAGTAGAATTTGGAGTTTTTCTAACCTGTCGAGATAATTCCCATCTAAGATCCCTTAGCTGGTAATGTCTGTGTTTAACCCATAGACACTATTAGATCCAGCCAAAAAAAAAAAAATACTGGCATCAAAGTCTTTAGTACATTGGCTCACAACAACACCTCAAAGTGAACCTGTGCATCAAGTTCTCTTTAATGTAGCATAACGTTAAAGTGTATGTGTAGCCAAAATTTTCTTTCTTGCTCTTTGATAGGGATTTTAACCCTTCTGCACTCAGGTTATCAGATTACAGGTTGCAGTTTCTGTCCTGCTAGAGAGATTTCCCCTAACACTGACTGACTTGGAGATGCAGCAGGAAGTAGAAGGAAATCTACCCAAAGTGAGGGAAAATTCCATCTTAAGCCTAGTACACACTAGTATTTAAAAATTTTTTTTCTTCGTTCAACCCCTAGCGGGCTGCACGAAAAGAAAACCTGACAGCTCAGGAGGAGCCGCTGTACTAACTATGCAATGTTAGTACAGCGATCTCCCCTGCTGTTTTATTGTGTTCTAACAAGGGGACGCCCTCCACCCCCCGCCAGAGCACTCCACTCAGTGCTCTCAGCCATTGGCTGAGAACGCTGATCGGGAGCCAATCGGCAGCCCTTTTTCGGTCATGCCCCTTTGACAGAAGCTGGCTGGCTTCAGTTGGACTGACTGCAGTACACAAGAGACGAATGTTGGCTGGTTTCTATTGAACCGGCCGATGCTCCCTGACATTTCGGCCCGTGTGTACTAGGCTTTAGACAGTTGTCATCATAACATTCATCCCCATCTGAAGCTTTCCCCTCGTCTTGCTTTCATTACAACCCTATAATTTAGAATTTCTCCTTACTTTGTGTCTCAGTGACACTTGTCACCAGGACAAATAGAGGAGTGAATCTCCTCAGCAAGGATACAGACAGCAAAAAAAACTCTGTACAGGGTCTAACTCTCTCCTGTTCTAATCAAAACGAAAAAAATCAATGTTTTGCCATTTCTTACGATGAACGGAGTGATGATGGAGCAAAGCAAAGGCTTCATATAAGTAACGAGCCACTAAAGGTGTCACGTACCTGGTATCAGAGCCCAACCGTAGAAGGAGACCTGGCTCGGGGACCACTGGGGTTGCAACAGTGGTACAAGAGCGCAGTGTGGTAGGAGTGCCTGTATGATCCGTGGTAGCTGATACAGATGAGTAGGTGGTTACAGGTGTGGGTCAGCGACCCCTGGATCTAGGCGGAAACTGGATCAGGAACAGAAGCAGAGTGAAACAAGCCGGGTCAACACGGGTAACGGGTAGTTAATTCAGCAGGCAAAGAGTAGTCAGCAGGCAGTGGTTTGGCAACAGAAGATCAACAGGTTCAGATATAGCAGGGTCAAGGCAGGCCGGGTCAGGAGAGGAGAAGACAGTAGTGGTCAAACGAAACAGGGTCAGGTAATAACAGCAGGTACAGGATCAGACTCAGGTAAAGCTGCAGATCAGACAGCACAGTACTAGAGCAGCTGCTGTCTTTTTAAAGGGGAACTGGCGCCAAGCCAAGTTAGCACGCGCACCTGCCGCGTGTCTCTGCGCACGTTCACTCGCCGCTGCCCAGTACAACGCGTTCTTGTAGGAACATGTGTGCGCGCACGCCCGAGTATCTGCCTTGTCACAGGGTATCCCTGACAAAAGGTATAGCATACAGAGGGCTATGAACTCCCTGGAGGGCAACATTTTTGGCTCAGCTCTGTCACATGGAGTGAGTCACATGCTCCTCTATATTTGAAAGTAATGGTATACCTTTCAGAAGGAAGGATAGGTAAGTATATACTAATTGGGATGACTTGTGCTTTGGTGTTAATAGGCAAAGCACAGCTTTTCTTGAATATTTAAAGCTGGCCGTAAGTGCCAATGTCTACCTGTTCAGACTACAGTTTATAGGAGAAAGAAGACACAGCTTGCCCACCAAATTCGGGGATGAGATTGGACAGGTAAGGAAACCGTATTCATTTCCTGCTGTTTCCCCCAAGATACACTGGTGCAGTAGGTATCTGGCCATACTCCCTGTGGTTCTTCCCTCTTCCACATAAACATATTTGGGCAGGCAGCCTGAATATACTTGTTTATGTAACAACCACAGATAAGTCTTCAGGCGCTGCAGGACTGACTGTCTACTGGGTTTATGTCATCTTGTAGGCAAGATGTTGTACAGCAAGACTTGAGATGGAGTGCAATGATGTTACCAGGGGTGCAGGGCATCGCTGTAGAAATATAAATCGCCTATGAGTCTGTGGAAGTTCTCATTTATCCAGGTCATGGTATACCTACTAGTAGTTAGTCATATTCAGCTGGACTTGTTCTGAAATGTTGAAGGTTTTGTGTAGCTCATCGAGCCACTTCTCAGTCCCTAGAGTGTTAGGAAGATTTTTTTTCTATCTATGCCTTAGCACACCTTAATCCAATCACTTTGGAATGTGTTCAAAGTTACTTGTTCAAGAGCAGGATGGGAGTAGCGAAAATCGTAGTGCCATCCTGTCCTAGTTACATAACCCCATTGATGGTGTTGTTGGTGTGCAGGCTTTCTGACATCAGCAATGGGATTATGTAACTAGGACATGATCACCACAACTTTCACACTCCCCATCCTGTTCTTGGACAGTCGACATTTCCACATTGCATTATGATTCAATTAAGGTGGCCTAAGGTGTGAATATAAATGCTGGGGTATCTTCCTGACACTCTAGAAACTGAAGAAGTGGCTTGGCATGCTATGAAACAGCTTTAGCATTACAGAACAAGGCCCGTTGAACATGACAAACTACTACAAGATAGTGATTTATGAGTTCTGGCAGTATGATATTGTATGGTGTTCAAAAGCCAAATGATTATAGAGAAATGTAAAATTGCATTCAGAGATTGTTCCTTGTGGATTTAAAACCAGGACCGCGGTGCTGGAAGATATGACTGCTCCCCACTAAGCCACTGTGCTGTACATTCTTTAAATAAGAATACCCAGTGAATATTTTTTCTTGAAATGCTGTGCAGTTTATTACAGTTAATAAGGGCTAATAGCCCCACACTTACTTTTCTCATGGTGAGCTGAAAGTGATAAGAAAGATCTAACCTTTCTAATTTCTAAAGAATATCCAGGCAAACCACAACATTTTGAATTCTTGTGAAATGAGCATAACCACATGCCTTGTGTCTGATTGTTTGACCTTGGCTCCCAACAAGGAATAAAATCCCAGTAAACGCTAGCCATTATACAATGCAGCTCAATCCAGAAGTGGCTTTTCCCTTCCTCCAAGAAAGTGGAGGAGATTCCTGATATTCTGATAATAAACTTTTGCTGGATATTTTTATTCTGGCTGGAGATTATTAAATTTATGTTTGTAGCAGATTCCACTGAGCCATATAGAGCACATAGGTCTGTTACTTCCATTCCTAACCTCAGGAATTACTATCTGATTCCCATATCATGGTCCTAAATACATATATAAACTCACTCTATGGACAGTTTTGGATGAACACTGAAAACATACCAGTGTGTTTTTGGGTGGTGAGAAGAAATAGTAACATCTGGTGGAAACCTATTGCATTGCAGAGAACATTATTATTATTATTATTATTATACAGGATTTATATAGCACCAACAGTTTACGTAGCACTTTACAACTTGAGGGTAGACAGTACTAATACAATACACTTTAATACAGTAGGAATCAGAGGGCTCTGCTCCTTAGAGCTTACAATCTAATGCCCTGTACACACGATCGGACATTGATCAGACATTCCGACAACAAAATCCATGGCTTTTTTCCGACTGATGTTGGCTCAAACTTGTTTTGCATACACATGGTCGCACAAAGCTGTCGGAAAATTAGACCGTTCTAAACGCGGTGACGTAAAACACGTACGTCGGGACTATAAACGGGGCAGTAGCCAATAGCTTTCGTCTCTTAATTTATTCTGAGCATGCGTGGCACTTTGTGCGTCGGAATTGTCCATACACGGTCGGAATTTACGCGAACGGATTTAGTTGTCGCAAAATTTTATAGACTGCTCTCAAACTTTGTGTGTCGGAAATTCCGATTAAAAAAGTCCGATGGAGCCCACACACGGTCGGAATTTCCGACAACAAGCTCCGATTGCACATATTCCGTTGGAAAGTCTGACCGTGTGTACAGGGCATAAGAGGGAAGGTCAAGAGATACAAGAGGTAATAACTGTGGGTGATGTGCTGATTGAGAAGATAAATGTACAGTTGTTGGGTTGGGGCCAGATAGGCTTCTCTGAAGAGATGAGTTTTCAGGGATCGTCTGAAAGTGGATAAAGTAGGAGAACATAAAAAATCAATGAAAAACAGAATCCTTGGTGGGAATTAAACAAGGGACCACAATGCTACAAGACAGCCAAGATAACAATTTAACTACCTGTTTGCCTTCCTGGGACCCCATTCGCCACTGGGTCACTTATGAACTAAACACACTGTAATCTATCTAAACTTTTCCATTGGCCCATGTCTTCACACTTCTGGTGTGTTATATACCTTCTTCCCCTGCTACATACTGTGATTCCTCCTGCCACATCTTAGTCCTGTTGTGATGTACAAACCGAGGAGAGAAAAAACAGCATATGATGGCAAGGGCAGAATACCTACAGCTGCTGGGGAGCAGGAAAGCGTCACAACCGGACGACTAGAAAGGAGGGTATAGATGATCTTCTTTTACTGGATTTGCTGAGTTTACAAGTGACCCTGTGGCAAAACTTTTCAGACCTCAGCATCCAATAGCAACTAGATTGATAGGTTAATTCCACCTAAACGCCACCTACTAGTGATATGTTAGATTGAGGCAGCCATGGCTTCTTATATGTGGATAGTCCATGCAATAACTGCGGATTCTGTTCTTGTCTAACTGGAACATTTGGGCATTCATGCACTACTGTTGCCAACCGTCAGTATTTTTACTGGCAGCCAGTAAATAAAGGGCACTTTTCTCATGCCAGTGACAGGAAAAGGTTGGCAGTAAAACATATGGCTGCATACGCAGTTCCGGTCCGTGAGCCATCCAAGGCCATCCGAGTGTCTGCTTCAGTGTGTTTGGGCGCCACCAGCAGGGGGCAGGCCTGACGGAGGTGGTGCCTGAGTGTGTCGTGTGATGTCATGGTGCAAGGGAAGCCGAACAGAGCGGCTGGAGCCTCGTGTGCTGGTCTGTGGGACGGGAGCAAGGCAAGCGGGGAGCGGGACTGTCAGTGCTGTATGGACTGGAGTGGACTGATGGGACCACCTGGCTTGGAGAGAGACTGTCACTGTGACTCAAGAGGGGACATGTCAGTGAGGTGTCATCATCATCTGTGCTGCTGCACACTGCTGTCAGCATCACTGTGAGAGCCAATTTTATATGGCTTCCAATTCTAATTTCTTGCCCTTCTGAGTCCTGTTTCTGACTTACTATATCGAAAATAAAATGAGAAATATTTTTTTGCCTTAATATCTACCTTAAATCACATTGCATATTGTACTTGTTTGCAGCCTAAATACTGAAACTTTGTAACTTTTGGCAATGTCAGTAAAAACTTGGCGATGCCAGTAAATTTGGGGTGTCATGTCAGTAAATTTCAATCTGGTAGGTTGACAACACTGCCATGCACCCCCATGTGTGTTACAGCCTTTCCTCTGGCATTCTGTATAAAATAAATTGAAAAATTCAGCAGGGATAGTGGGAGTGGGAGCTCCTCATAAGGGCTATGACAGATGCACAGATTTGGTAAATCAGGGCAGAGATCTGACCAGTAGCATCCATTAAAGATAGAAGAGACTGTCACATGGCTTAATTCTACATTATCTATCAAAAGCTCCAGTTTTGGGTGGGATGGCACTGTAAACTGGGCATACAGATTATCATCTGAGTGTGCAATCGCCTTTATGTACAATAGGGATTGATTTACTAAAGCTAGAGAGTGCAAAAACTGGTGCAGCTCTACATAGAAATCAGTCCACTTCCTGGTTTGTTTATCAAAGCTTAAAATGGTTGTAACCCTCTCTATGCTGTAAAATACCTGGTTGATCCTGCCTGTTCCTGTACCCCCCTTAGTGTGCTGACCACGGTAATCTTTGCTGCTGGTCCATGATACCCTGGTCAGTTTACGTGCCTCCATCATCCCGCAGTCTCTCCCTATCCCCCTCCCTCCAAAGCCTGTCAGCTTGGGAGTCTTTGTGTGTGAGCCATCTCCTCCCTGTCCTCCCTACCCTCCCGCCGATATTCCGCTGTGGCTGTAAAACCACAAATCCTGGAATCCTGTCAGCAAGATATACTGTGCAGTCTCAGTTTTTAAAAAATGATGCATCAATTTCTTATTATTATACTTATTTCAAAGTGCCGCTGTGTGCTTATGTGACCTCTCGCCGCTTTCCTTCTTTCCTCCCGGCTGACATCAGAGGGTAATCTCAGCCCCTCCCACTGTAGTCCTCAGATCGAGAAGGAGAGCGCCGGGAGGTCACGTGACTGCACAGCGGCACTGTAAAATAAGGTTTTTTGCTACATAATTTTTAAAAGGCACATACACTGCACAGTATATCTTGTTTTAACAGAGGGGATTCCATGATTTGTGATTAGTGACTTTACAACCATTTTAATTGAACAAGCTGAAGGTAGGAGCTGATTGGCTACCATACACAGCTGTAACAGATTTTCCACTCTCCAATTTTAGTAAATCATCCCCTTAGTGCCGGTTCACACTGGGACGACTTGTCAGGCGACTTAGCCGCCTGACAAGTAGCATCCCGTTCTGTACAATGGAACCGTTCTAATTGCGTTGCTCCGACTTAGAAAAAGGTTCCTGTACGACTTTGGGGGCGACTTGCATTGACTTCTATACAGAAGTCGTTTTGCAAGTCGCCGCTCCTGTCGTGTCCAGGTCGCCTGAGGCAGTCGTGCTGCAAGTCGTGCTGCCTCAGTGTGAACCGACACTTAGTGTGAAGTCCTATCTGAGATTGGACCGTTAAGTAGAGCCTTCACACTACATAGTTGCTGATGAATTTAAAGAGGAAGTAAACCCTGGTGGAAGTAAACCCTGTTTCTTCACAGTGCATGCGCCCGATGACTTCATCGGCTCACTACAAGGTAAATACCTTCTAAACCGCGCACGTTTAGGAGATATTTACAGTACCTATAGGTAAGCCTAATGCTGCATACACACGGTCGGACTTTTCGGCTACAAAAGTCCGACAGCCTGTCCGACAGACTTTCAACGGACTTTTGTCGGACTTACGGCAGACTTTCTTACGAACGGACTTGCCTACATACGATCACACAAAAGTCCGACGGATTCGTACGTGATGACGTACACTGGACTAAAATAAGGAAGTTGATAGCCAGTAGCCAATAGCTGCCCTAGCGTGGGTTTTTGCCCGTCGGACTAGCACACAGACGAGCGGATTTCTGGGTCCGGCGTAGTTACGATGTAAAGATTTGAAGCATTTTTCAAATCTAAAGTCCGTCAGATTTGCGGCTGGAAAAGTCCGCTGAAAGTCCGGGGAAGCCCACACACGATCGGATTGTCAGCCAGCTTTAGTCCGTCGGCGTCCGTCGGACTTTTGTAGACGAAAAGTCTGACCGTGTGTACGCGGCATTATTCTAGGCTTACCTATAGGTACAAGTTCTAAAAAGGGGTTTACAACCACTTATGAACTTCTCTTATTTGCTTTCTTTTGATCTGTTAACTATACAGCTGAAGTGTGTTATATCTGTTAGATAAGTGCAAATAGACAGCTATTGATCCTGACAAATCCAGTGGACTGATATCTTCCTATTCTCCTTTGCCTGTTCTGCACTTTTGTCAATTAGCATTGTTCCCGGCTCTCTCTTTGGACTGTAAAACTCCTTCCCCCACCACACAAATACATTATGGAGACAGGGAGGTGTTCTGTAGTTCCAGCACACTTCCTGTTCTAGGGTGACAATGTCGCTCCTCCATAGATAGGAAGGACGTGTGTTATTGGCAGGATTACCAGGGGAAAAACAAAGGAAGGTCTGAAAAATTAAAAAACTACTCACACAAGTAAGCTGCAGTATTTATAGATTTTTTCTTGAGTTTAGATTATAGGAAATATAGGTTTGTAGAAACAGATTGCAATGAGTGTGACCAACTTTCATGTACTGTAGTCAATTTATTGAAAAGCTGCTTTTAGTTACTGTGGGTAACCCTCGTTTTGCATCACCATTTCGCTATGTGCACTGCCTTACTGCTCAGTAAGTTGATCCTGAATTGCCTGATTGCCATTTTTGGGATCGGCAGGGAAGTTTTGTGTACACCTTACTTATTAGGCACACACTTCCACACACTTCAGTCTTTCAGCCCCCCCAACCCCCCCACCCCCGATACATATGTATGCAGCAGTTTAAAATAGCTCAGTTTGGCCCTCTTATTATGGATTTAGTCGTTCAGGCACAGCTGAATATTTTACAGACTCTCGTTCCTCTCTTTGGAGTTCATGTGTGTCTGGAGGTGCTGGTTATTCTTAGATGTTTGAAGTGACACATTTCACTCATAAAGTAACTACCTGACAGCAAGCGTCACAGAGCGCTTTATTCCAAGCTCTGGGGAGGGCTGATGGCCTCGGAGGCAATAATAAAAGAAAATGCCAAATGCACTGGCAACCCAAGCTATTGTTAGACTGTGGTTCCCAGTATGTTTTCCTCCTTAGAGGGATCAGTTGTACCTGGACTTTACATCAAAATACAAAAGTCTTGTGTTCCATAAGTATGTAGCGCTGCAATTTGTAAGTAAACTAAAGGTACCTACAGATGTAAGAGAACATTTAGGCTTTGTGGGGAGTTTTTTTTTAGGTCTGAATTATTACTGTAGTTTTATAGGCATCTTAAGAAAATTTCCTTTTAAAAAAAGAAGTATGGACTTATATTAATAATATTATTATACAGGTTTTGTATAGCTCCAACAGTTTGCGCAGTGCTTTACAAAATGAGGGTAGACATTACAGTTATATTATAATTTGGTACTAGAGGAATCAGAGGGCCCTGCTCGTTAGAGCTTATGGTCTAAATAATAATGTCATCTAGGTGGATGCAGCATCAATCCGATGCTGCATTTGTTTCCCCACTGGCTTTGCGCTGAGAGTGAGCGATCAAAAATCGATGATCGCTCAGTTCTCCCCTCCGCTTTGAACAGAGAGCTTGGACTGTCAGTCTCCGGCTCTGGAGGGGGCAGGAGGGGCTGGCTCAGGCTCTCAGGCGATCGCTGAGCCACGTGCTGATCCACGGTTCTGGGTGGATCCCAACCATATGGTCGGTATATTTTCAGAGCCTGGATGGGCTGAGTGACGTCAGCCAAACAGCAGACTTTAGCCCACTGTTGGCTGAAAACAAGTCACAGAAGTGCAGAACAAACTGCACTCCTGTGACCTACAGGAGAAATATAGCCAAAATAGCTTTGGCTATACTTCTCCTTTTAAAAGACATCTTAGGCTAAGCAGTTAATCCTAAACTCCAGGCAAGCAGATACATGCACTGTTGAAATACGTATATTCTGAATGTCTGTGAAGGTTATTATTTATCCAGGTCATAACTGGTAGTAGTTAGTCACATTCAACTGGACTTGTTTTTCAGTGATGGAGACATTTTGTAGCATCTCCAAGCCATTTTCTTTATTTCCAATGAGTGTCATTAAGATACCCCAACATTTAAATCCATAAAAGTAGCACAGGCGCCTTAATATACTTGCTAAGACATATGTAGATGTTGATTGACCAAGAGCAGGATTGGTAGTGTAAAAGTTGTGGAACCACCCTTTTCTAGTTACATCATCTCATCCTTGGTGTCAGAAATACTACATAGGTGATAATTAGGGATGGGCGAAAGGTTCGGCCCGAGCATAAGTTCGGGCCGAACTTTGGTTGTTCGGATGTTTGGCGAACACCGAACAATATGCGGTGTTCAGGTAAAATTCAAAAGCCGCCAGAACACCGTTAAAGTCTATGGGACACTAACATGAAAAATCAAAAGTGCTCATTTTAAAGGCTTATATGCAAGTTATTGTCATAAAAAGTGTTTGGGGACCTGGGTCCCACCCCAGGGGAAATGTATCAATGCAAAACATTTTATTAAAAAGGCGTTTTTTTTCAGGAGCAGTGATTTTTTTTTTAATGCTTAAAGTGAAACAATAAAAATGAAATATTCATTTAAATATCATGCCTGGGGGGTGTCTATAGTATGCCAGTAAAGTGGTGCATTTTTCCTGTGTTTAGAACAGTACCACAGCAAAATGACATTTCTAAAGGAAAAATTGTCATTCAAAACTGATCGCGGCTGTAATGAATTGTCGGGTCTCGGCAATATATATTGCTATAAATTGGTATAAATATTAAGGGGAACCCCAAACCAAAAATTAAAAAGAAAATTGCGTGGGGGCCCCCCCAAAATTGTCAGGTCTCGGCAGTGTGGATAAAACTCATTGAAAAAAACAGCATGGGTCCCCCCTAGTCCATTACCAGGCCTTTTGGGTCTGGTATGATTATTAATGGGAACCCCGAACCAAAAATGAAAAAGAAAATTGTGTAGGGGTCCCCCAAAATCCATACCAGGCCCTTCAGGTCTGGTATGGAAATTAAGGAGAACCCTGTGCCAAATTTTAAAAAGAAATGGCGTAGGGGTCCCCCCAGAATCCATACCAGACCCGAAGAGTCTGGTATGAATTTTAAGGGGAACCCTGCGCCAAAATAAAAAAAATGGCATAGGGGTCCCCCCCAAAATCCATACCAGACCCTTATCTGAGTATGCAACCTGGCAGGTGGCAGGAAAAGAGGGAGGGACGAGAGAGCGACCCCCTCCTGAACTATACCAGGCCACATGCCCTCAACATATCCGAGCACGCAACCTGGCAGGCCGCAGGAAAAGAGGGGGGATGAGAGAGCGCTCTCCTCCTGAACTGTACCAGGCCACATCCCCTCAACACCATCCTAGGCCACGTGCCCTCACATGCCCTCAACAAGGGAACCCCCAAATCCTGCCCCCCCATGTGAATTGGTAACGGCGTACCTTGTACTCCTACCATTTCACAAAAATAGTGTTAAAAATGGTATAAAAGACAAGGGACAGCTTGGGACAAGTCCTTTTATTAAAGGATAAAAAAGTGTCAACTGTAAACAGCTCAGATTGATTGTATAGTTCATTTGGTTCTGCCCTAAAATTAACTGAGTTGTGCATTTCTGACTGTTGCCAGTAGGGGTCGCTAGTACCACAGGCCAGTATGAGAATTACAACTAGGTTGAGCTATGTAATGATTATTCTGTTTCCAAAACAGCCCAGTAGGAGGTTCCTGACCGCTGTGCATTCTTGGAAGGGGGTATTTATTGGGTAGAGCCATGTGCTTTTGCATCATTCATTACCTCAGGGCCCTCCTGGCCCAGGGATGTGCTGCTACAAGTTCTGCAAGTAGGCCCAGAGGCCTGTCTGGGGCCTACTAATTTTGTGGTGGCCCTTAGGCTGTCTTGCCTGTGTGGAAGAAGCCGAATCAAGCTGAGGAGATCCAGGGGAGGACCCTTGCTGGAGAGAGCCAGGACGAAGGGTGGTCTCTCAGGAGAGCCTGGTGACTCGTTTGGAGGACACACCCATACCTTAAACTACTCTTACAGTGTTGCTGACACTGTGAAGCTGAATCCTATTCTACAATCTATACGTGGTAACTAGCTCCTGGCTGCTAAGTCTGTGAGAGAGACTTATCCAGAAATCCTACTGGCTGCTAGGTCTGTGTGAGAGGCCTATCTAGGTATTCAAAATCTGCTAAAAGAGAAAGCTGTTTTACCTTTGGATTCAAGGAGTCTGTAAGTGATCTGCAAATGGTATCTTAAACCTCCCCTAACCCTCTCTTCTACTACTATTTTCAAGTTACTTATTAAAGCATTGGAAATATATAAATTGACTGGCGTCCAAATATATAAATTGACTGGAGTCCATGGCTATAACTTCCCATTATAGCCATGGACTCAGCCCTGGGGTAAATGTAAGCTTGCCCCCTGCCTCTGGAGGTACCTCTTTGTTCCCAGTAGACCCGGAACAGTGGATTTGTACAGAGCAGCCCGGATCCCGCCGGCGCTCCTGGTCCCTTCTTCCTACCAAGTGCCCCCAGAGCAAGCAGCTTGCTCTGGGGGCACCCAAGCAGGCTCGCTCCCGAGCTGTGGCTCTGCGTGTCCATTCACACGCAGAGCTGGGACTTGGCCTTGCCCCCTCCATCTCCTGATTGGCTCACTGTCTGTGATTGGCAACAGTGGGATCCAATGGCATGGTTATAAGCTGCTTCATTTATACCCCAGACCTATATAGAACAGCCTTTTCCAATCTTTCTACCCAAAAGGAACCCTTGAAATAATTTTGAGGTCTCAGGAGTCAGTGGGGAAAATGCCCCTTACCCTTACATTGGAATCTAGTGGGAAAAACACTTATAGTGGGAGTCAGAATGCCTCCCTTTCAAGCAGCTAAAAACCTCATTGGTGTCCTGGTGCTAGAAAGTGGCACTAGTCCTGCAATTATCTAGGCACCATAAGATCGGAGATCTTATGGTGCCTAGATAACTAAAATTACAGCTCAAGAAACCCCTAGCTACATATGGGTCAACCCAAGTTAAGAATCAATAATTTATTCTAGACTATTGCACTCCTAAAAATAAACTTAAACAAGCAGCAAAAAAACCTTAATATCAACCTCCACATTGACTTCAAAGCATTGCTCCTAAATGGTGAAACTTCACTGAAATGTGATTGTACCCAACATTTTATAGAACTGAAAACTCACTTTCACTCAACCCTATTGCCCGGTGGGGTTGATGCATCGTGGGACATAAAGGGACCTTTTCAAAATATAGTTTATGTTATCTGTTTTTTATTACAGGTATTTATATAAATCTGACAATTTACGCAACGCTTTACATACTCAACGAGTTTACATTCTAACGTTCCTTTCTCACATGCACACTAGGAGCAATTAGAAAGAGACAATAAACAACCAGAATATCTTTGGTGTGTGGGAGAAAACCCAGCGGTGCATTACAAACTATTCAAATTACGATGTATTACGATGTATTGGATATTAATTTGTAAGATTATTTCTTGGTCACCTGGCAATAGGATTGCTTTTTTTATTATTGGTGTTGTTGATTCTGTTACTTTTTGTTGCTCTTGTTTCCTTATCTGTGCATGGAGGATTCTAGGAACTGTGTGGACCGCTAGGTCTGCTTTAAAGGAACGTGCTATCAAAACAATACTCGGCCAACGTTCCCTTTCATTTAAGTAATCTTGTGGTTTAAGGGAGCAGCCTCCCGCTTTGGGGATTTAGCCGGCCCCCTCACAAGGTGTTGTTTGAAACTTTCCACGTCCCTGTCAAGTAACTCTCTCAACTTTTGTGAACTGACATGCTGTTGTCACATATATAAACATAGTGGGATTGAAACTTCAAGGTTGGTTGGGGGGGGAGGGGGGTTATTGTATTGTCTCTTGGAGATCATTAGGAAACTCTGCTGCTTGTTAGGTTTTTTTAGAATGCTTTATGCTTTCAGTAACACTTTCAATCTGCTTTGGGCTGCTGTTAGATCTCCCGGTGGCAGTGTTACTTCCAAATTGGCTTCATTTAGGTTGTGAATTGATTAATCCTGCTTTAAGTCTGACCATAAACAGGCAAGATATGCAGTTGAAATGGACGGGAGTATATGTGCCTGGCTAGTTGGATAGTTTCAGTGGCAGGACTCGAAGTGATGCTTGCCGAAAGGTGACAGCTGTGTGTGCTCAGTACTTTTAGACTTCACGATCAGCTCCATAGGAGAAACTATACTATAGTTTCAATATATATAAATTGCAGCGCCTATAATATAACTATACGAACGTACAAAAGTGCAATTCATCATATTTAAACCTAGATGTAAAATATGCAATTCATCCACCAATAGTCCAGTTCCTTAAATTGATAGGTCTTCAATTTCATGTATAACAGGTTAAAGTGGAGCTCCACTCAAAAGGGGAAGCTTGCTTGTCTGCCTCCTCTGCCCCTCTGCTGCCACATTTGGCACCTTTTGTAGGGGGGGGGGTACCTGGTTTTGACAGCCGTAAGGTCGCCCCCCTTCCCTCGCAGCCGGCACATTCACAAAGCGTAGCTTCACTGCCTATTTCCCTTAGTCCAGATGGCAGTGCCAGAACCCTATAGCTGATTGAAAAATCAGCTAGGGTGAGGACACCACTGGATTCCTCGACAGGTAATTGCCATAATATCAAAAGTCCTGAAGCTCCTCTTTAAATATAGATAAACGTAAAAAATGGCCAGTTCATGTGTATCACCCAGGCAACTCTACTATCCTTCAGGTTATGGTCCCTTTAAGATATCTCCTCACTGGCTGCAGCACTAGTTTGAGCACCGCCATCCAGAACAGGAAAATGGATATCACAGAGCTATGGCCGCCACATACAATCCATGCAGCGGTGTGACATCAGCACACTGTAACTCCTCCCAACACTTTTTATGCTATAACGCATCTTCTCTTTGCTTCACTTTGGAGGGGGTAACATTAGATTTGATGTACAGTAAATTCTGGCGGAGATCAACTTGGACTATTAGGTTTTATTGCCTTCATCTGGAAAAATTGTGGATATAGGATTGAGTATATAAAGGTTTTCTATTTTTGTCTTTTTTCAGCCTGACTATGTAACTTATTACCTTTTCTGACAGCGTCTCTGGTTGGAATTGATAGGAAAGTCCCATGCACAGTAACACAATTTAAAAAAACATCAAATTAATCAGTCTATAGAGTGCTAAATCTCCCAACATTGGGACATTACCCAGGGCAAGAGATACATATGGTTAAGAGGCACATGACTAGCACATTATATCGCCCTTGTGCATGTAAATATTTGTATTCTCTAAAAAAGCATTCATGACAAAATCATTACAAAAACAGCATCCAGAACAATGCACAATAAATACATGGAATGCATTCAAATAAATGAAAAGTAAGGGTAATGCCCTGTACACACGATCGGACATTGATCAGACATTCCGACAACAAAATCCATCAGATTTTTTCCGACGGATTTTGGGCCAAACTTGTCTTGCATACACACGGCCGCACAAAGTTGTCGGAAAATCCCATCCTTCTGAACGTGGTGAGGTAAAACATGTACGTCGGGACTATAAACGGGGCAGTAGCCAATAGCTTTCGTCTCTTAATATATTCTGAGCATGTGTGGCACTTTGTGTGTCGGATTTGTGTACACATGTTCAGAATTTAAACGATCGGATTTTGTTGTCGGAAAATTTTATATCGTGCTCTCAAACTTTGTGTGTCGGAAATTCTGACAGAAAAAGTCCGATGGTGCCCACACACGATCGGAATTTCCGACAACAGAATCCAATCGCACTTTTTCCATCGGAAAATCCGGCCGTGTGTATAGGGCATCAGAGTGTACAAGCAGTTACCCAAATGGCATCCGGGAATAGGCAGGAGGAAAAAAAGAGGTCTCAATGTATTAGTGTTTAAGGCTGGGTTCACACTGGAGAACGCAACGGCTCACAGCAGGAGTCCGGTGCACCTCCATTCACCATTACTAGTCTGATTTCAGCCTGAATTTTGGGCTGAATTTGGACCTGAAACCCAAAACCAAAAGAAGCACAGGGCTCCTGTGCAATTCGCACCGGAGCCACTGCGGAGTTGTGTGAACCGGCTCCATAGAGAGCCGGTCACAATCTCCTGCTATGCAAATTGGATGTGGGTTTCCCCACATTCAATTTGCAATAGTGTGAATCCAGCCTTAAGTTTGGGTTCCCCTCATCAGGATTTAGGTCAGGATTTCAGCAAAGAAAAGTTAGAGTGTTAAAGCGGTTGTATACCTGCAAAAAAAACCAAAAAAAAAACCTGTAAGGCAAAATGAGCTAGTATGCAACGCATACTAGCTCATTATGAAATACTTACTTTAGAATGAAGCGCCGGCATCACCTCCCGGTCACCGCTGAGGGAGTGGACATGTTCACTCAGCGTTTCTTCCGGGTTCGCGGCTCCGGCGCTGTGAGTGGCTGGAACCGCAATGATGTCACTCCCGCGCATGAGTCCCCTTTCCGGCAAGGAGCTGTGATTTTCCGGCAGCATCCGCCGGACCTTCAGAGCGCATGCGCTGCTGACGTCAGCGTGCATGCAAGGTGAATATCTCCTAAACAATACAGGTTTAGGAGATATTCATTTTACACCCTGTAAACCATATTGTAAAAATGTGAAAGCGGGGAATACAGCAGCTTTAACTTCTTATTTACCATTCTGACGGTACTATTCTAACAGTTAAAAGGGTCTCCGCCGTACCTGTAGATTTGTCTTCTGTCTGAGCTGTTGCTGGCAGGGTTCACATTCTCATGAGCCTTGTGGGAGGTGGAGGTAGAAGGCTGTGGATGAACCTGTAGATCGATTCCACAGTCAAGATATCATTTTGAGGTGTATGTAGTGCTCCAGTTGGCAGCTCATGGACGTAAATAGGCCTCCTGGGTGAAATCCAATGGGTACATTAAAATCAGGAGTGCCAGAACAATTGAGGATATATTATGACAAGTTTATTTCATCATTAAACATCAAAAGGAAAAGCCAACACATGTTAAAAGGCGCAAACCAAAAATGTATTATATTGCAGCTTACCAATCATTGGATGTGGTGGCTGTATCAGTTTTCTTGTCTTTGGCTTTTTCCCTCTATTTTCACCTAGTGATCTGGCCAGTAGCACACCTCCTGTATTAGTGAGACACAACTCTGTATGAATAAACACAGGAGGCACAGCAGACAGCTGTATTGTCAGGGGGGTATTGTTAAACGTATTTGCAGAATTAAATACACTAACTAATTGAAGCCAAACTCCACTCACACTATATAATCCATTACACCAGACAGTTTTTTTCCTTTTGGGATAAAGATTTTACATGAATAAATAAAAGCTGATCATTTTAATCACACCTGCCAGTGTTAAATGGTTTGTCTGATCAATGTAAATTAATACATTTTGCTGGAGAGCTTGAGCTTTTAGAAAAACAGACTTGCTGGCTGGATCACCAGATGAACATAGAAGAAAGAAATCCTAAAAGTGAAAACTAATGCAGTCATCACTTCTAGGAATTGGTAAAATGCAATATAGATTTAAATGTTTGCTTTTGGGTTTAATACTGCTTTAATATTAATGTGATATGTCAACAGTGCAGTACAATACCATACCGCACTAATATGCCTTCACAAAAGTGCACTAAGTGAAATAAGTGTGTGTATCCCAAAACAGCAAATCTTTAACAGCACAGCCTTGTGTGAAGACCAAAAAGAACAGAACTGAAAAAAAGTCCATAAAATGTACGCTCTTCACGAGTCCTGTTCCGTGTGATCTTCTTATGCACTATTAAGTATAAAATTGATGCGCTTTAAATAAATAGTGCACAATATGCTGCTGCGACTAAGCTTAAATCCAGGAATAAAAAATGCATACATGTGAATAAAATAGATAAATAATTATGGTGCTAATACATGTGTTAAAATTGCCAAAATGAATCTTCAAATTGGTGATGTGACGGTGAATATAAATAAAATAATAATGACACTCTGAGTACAATGTCCAGGCAGAGATAAATAGTGGGGGAAAGTAAAAATAATTAAACAGTTCCTTCCCTTAATCCAGATTGATTGACTCACTGGGTTAGATCGTTTGTATCAGGATATTTAGTTTTTCTTGCATCCCACTTTAGCCATAATACTGCTGGTGATTCGGCTCTCAGTATAAAGGTTTTATGCAAAGCAAGCAAAGAAAAAATAGATCATTGTGCAGTGAACTTACTAGATAGTGCACAAGCAAAACAGGGACAAGAGATACACTCACAAACTCCCGGTCTATTAGAAGCATTCAAATATGCAGATTGCAGTCAGCCGCTGTGGACGAGGTTTCCCATAGAGAAACAGCTGCTGTTAACCTTCAGGTGTATTGCAGCACTGAACGTCCTAAGCTCCTCCCACGCACTATAACTTTGTGAAAGTGCACACTCCCTCCACCTGGTGGCAAACAAATCTGTGCACACGGCTCGGACGTAAGAAAAAGAAAATTGCATAGTGCTCACTGTTATCTTATTAAAATTCTCCAAGCAGATTAGAAATATAAGTAATGGAATTAAATCTAATCTCAGATATAAATCTACTATATGAAATGACAGGAGTATACTTAAAGCGTTTGTTACCCCAACACTTCATATTCCTGATGTGTGCCTACTGTACCATGTACCTGTATGAGAAAGTATCCTGTTCTCTTTGTATTGCTTCCTTTGTGTGAGATCCCTGGTGTTCCTGGCAAAAAAGGTATTTTTTTTTTATATATATATATATATATCTATACAAAAATGTTTTGCCTTTCATTTCTATTTCTAAACTGAATGGGTTGTTTTACAAGGTGATCATTTACAATCACTTTAACACAGCGCTATGGAAGAACTGCTCTATCACTCTGTAATGACGACACTTCACTAACTCATCATCAGTCTGATGACGTTATCAAAATAGCTTACTGACGCATTGCGGCCATAATGGACTTCATCAGACACTTCACACAGTTATCTTTCAGGAGATCACATGTAAGAGCAATGGGGAAAAAATAAGAGAATATGGACACTTCAAGGACGTTTTTTCTTTTTTATTCATATTTTAATTTTTTTCAATGTTGTTTGTTTTGTGTCTACACAAGGCTCTGTTGCTTTTGGGATACACACATATTTCAATTATTGCACTTTTGTGAAGGCATATGAGTGTGTCATGGTATTGTATTGCACTGTTGAGATGTCATATTATTATTACTGTAGCAGATTTTTATTTGGGTTTATTCCTAGAGTGCTGCACTGATTGGATATTATTTTATAACATCGGTTCCCCGATCGGGTCAATGCAGACAGCTCCCAATCTGTGTCCTCAGCAATGGGCTCCCCAGGTAAAATAACCAAACTATTCCTGATCTGTCACCCAAGGCAGCCTTCCAGCTGCCTGCACTGACCGATCGAGGAGCTAAAGTATACTGTGGTATCTCTCCTGTGTGAATGTGAATATTACCAGTGGCATCGCTAGGGGGGTGCCGCCACCAGGGCCAGCAGGATTAGGGAGGTAGAAATTCTGCAGCCAGGCAGTCACTTGCACTGGCGGCGCCAGCATAGAGGAACCGCCTCGGTGGCTCCCTCTCTCATCAGTGAGTTCAGGAATGGGGCGGGCGATTAAATGTAAATCCCTCCCTGCAGGCAGCCCAGTGGGAAGAACTGACAGTGAGAGTCTGCTAGTCTAAGCATCGCTGCGGTGCCTCTGTAAACAGAGGAAGGGAAAAGTGACTCCTCTCTTCCTGGACTAATGAAAGCCAATAGGAGAGCGGCTGCCTGTGCCATCCAATGCCAGCGAGTGGGCAGGTATTCAAGGGGCTCGGGCGTTGAAGCATGAACATGTGTGGAGGACTGTGGATAACATTGTATTGGCAGCTGTGGAATGGTCCCTGGATTCTAGATTCCTCAGGGTACTGAGGGAGGCAAGTCCTGGAAACAGGTTAATGTATTTACAAAACTACAGTGTCAGCATGTACAGCAAGGTGTCAGGGTACAGACTGGTCTGTGTATAATGTATATTATGGTTTACAGGGTATAAGACCAGGTGTAACCTGACACCGTGCTGACCAGTGTATATAATGTACAGACTGGTCTGTATATGGTGTCAGGGTAAGATCAGTCTGTACCCTACTGAAACCATATTGTACGTTCTATACAGACCAGTGCATATAATTTCCAGCACAGTGGCGACAGATCAGAGCTGAGCCCGACCGTGTGTGGTGGTGGTGGTGATGGGGCTTATTTATGTAAGTTAAATCGGTGTTCCGGGCCTCCCCCTGCAAAAATTTTAAGTCAGCATCTACAACTACTGTTGCTGCTAACTTTTAATATTAGGACACTTGCCTGTCCTGGAATCCAGCAATGTCGGCACCGCAGCCGATGTTTCCATCAGCTGTCGGGTGCAGCCACTGCCATGGCCGGTAAGAGAACTCGGCAGTGAAGTCTTGTGACTTCATTGCCGGGTCCCTACTGCGCGAAGCTTGCTGTGCTCTCTTACTGGCCTGGCAGCAGGGGAAGGAGGAGGGAGGAAGAGGGGGCCAAACTTCTGACGTACCTCGACACGGCAAGTGCCAACAGAAGTGGGGACAGGTACCCACTCCCCTCTCTCCCTGTCAAATGTGGCACCAAAGGGGGGAGGAGACAGATAAGCGGGTGGAACTCCGCTTTAAACACTTAAGCACCAGAACTACTACTAGAGGAGGGACACCCTCTCTGATCTGAGGTCTGTACAGAGTTTATTATATTGTAGATAGGAGGGGGACAGGACCAGGAGGGGGGCGGGTTAAAAAAGATGCAGGAGGGATTGTGGGATTGAACTTTCAAATGTTGGACTCCATTTTGAGATTTTTTTCCCTTATACCCATTTTATTTAAATTGCACTGCAGCACATTTTGTTACTTTGGTCATTGCTGTGATAAATATCTCATAGTGTGCTAGCAGCTCTTGTATTAACTTATGATTGGTGTTATTCGGCTAGCGCGGTTACCACTGTATTGTTTGCACAGCGCATCGTGGCTCGTGCATGCGCAGTGGAAAGCCAGCTGTGAAGCCCAAGGAGTCACAACAATGGCTTCCCACACTAAACATGCCGGCACTTCGGACCCAAAGACCAGTGAAGAACCATCCCAGGCGAGTTTGGTTCTGGATCCCTGGACAGGTAAGTGTCTTTTAATTAAAAATCAGTAGCTACAGTATTTGTAGCTGCTGGCTTTTAGTATTTTGCAAACAGGCTGAAGATGATCTTTTAGGTGAAGTTTTACTTTAAGAGGAAAAGATTGCTAACATCACATCCAATATGGCGATGTCCAGCAGCAGTCTCGGGTCTTTCTGATGTCTACACAAGAGAGGCTTTTACAGGTAAATAATATACCGTATATACTCAAGTATAAGCAGAGTTTTTCAGAACATTTTTTAGGCTGAAACCCCCCCCCCCCCCACTGCTTATACTCGAGTGAAGGTCTCAAGTGAGGGTGTCCATCTGCAGCTGTACCTTTGGTGTCTCCCGCTGTGTTATGTAGTCTGTTCGGTGGCCTTCCATTGTAACAAAGCCCCGTCTCCTCCTCGTCCATGATAGACAGAACACTGAACACTGATACAATCTTGGGAAACTATCAGTGTTATGTCTATCATAGACAAGGAAGAAGCGGGGCTTTGTTACAATGGACGGCCGCCGAACAGACTGCTTAACACAGCGGGAGACACCCACTGTTTTAGTATTTAAAGGTACGGCTGCAGATGGGCACAGTGAGGCTGCAAATGGGCACGGTGAGGCTACAGATGGGCACAGTGAGGCTGCAAATGGGCACAGTGAGGCTGCAAATGGGCACAGTGAGGCTGCAAATGGGCATTGTTTACCCAGTAGCTGCTGCATTTTCCCACCCTAGGCTTATACTTGAGTCGATACATTTTCACAGTTTTTTTGTGGTAAAATTAGGTGCCTCGGCTTATATTCTTCGGGTCGGCCTATACTCGAGTATATACGGTACGTAAAATATGTTCAATGCACATATAATTGTATGGGAACATTATTGTTGAAATGAATGGTCTGACAACAGGGTCTCTTTAATAAGAGATAGTGTGTTCATCTTACTGCTACAAGTCATCAGATGGCAGGTAGGAAACCCATAGATATATGAAAACAGCAGTGGTGCCTGCAATACACAATCCTCCCTTTTTCACCTATCTGAATGTTCATATGGCAGCTCAATGTGCTTTACGTTTTCCATGTCCCCTTTTTTCTTTACTAAAACAAATAATGTGTTTGTCCTTTTTTTTTTTTTTAACTCAAGAAAGGACAATGTTCATCTGTTGCCTGTTTCCTTTCTCTGTGCCCCCTACTCTGTGCCTCTTGTACAATCGCTGTCCATCTGTATACCAGCTCCAGTACTGTAAATCAGAATCCTGCACCTGACCCCTGCGACCTCTCTTGTTTGTACATCTGCTCACACAATATGTTAGCATTCCCCTCAAAATGTAAATACGCTTCATTCTGTTCAGCCTGGGTCCTCATTCTACACAGAGGAGAAAAAAAAACAAAAAAAGAAAAAACAAAGAAAGGAATGAAGAGGAAAAAAAATAACCCTCCTTACTTAATACTCATTTCATTTGAGACCATTTTTATAAATATGGAATCACCGTTTAAACGAGCCTTTAATTCAGGCTAACACCTTGATTTGCCGTTGCTATGGAGAATCAAATCTGTCATTTGACAAGAAAAGTCACCCATTTGTGACAGCATCTTTATCTTGTCTTCCCAGGGGAAGAAAATGTCAAAAGTGAGAGCGGGAGAGAAAAAAAAATAGTGCCTTGAAATACCGGAATTTCTTGATTTTTCTCCCACCCCCCCCTTTTTTTTTTATTATTCAGCTATCATATCCGCTCTGATAATAGGAACTTGTTTAAAATAAATAACGCTCGGAACAAAAAAAAAAATCAAATATTTCCCCTGTTGGAATGGACAGGTCTCTTTGTGACTGTCACTGCTGTGAAGTCTGGAGAGAAATAGAATTATTAGATAAACTTGCAGTGCCCAAATCCAATTTTCTTTTCATTATGTTGTCAAAATAATTACAGTCGTGTAATTTGGGTATAGGAAGGCGAAGCGGGTAAAATAAGACGGTGACGCCACCTCGGCATGCTTTTCCTGGATGCTTTCGGTTTGTGTGTGTACGTGAAATAGGCAGCTGGGTAATAATATGGGTGATCACTTTGTACACAGGGAAATAGACCTGCAGACTAAAAATGAGTATGGGGTAGCAAACCTTCCTTTGGGGCAGAACCTAAGCTGAAACAAACCCCCCCATTTTTAGGACTGAGAAACATAGAATAAGGACTTGCGAAGGAGACTATAACCAAATAGATCTATATTTGATCTGGTGCACAACCTCATTTTTGAATTTGAATTATATCAATCTAATCAGTAGTTGTGAGTCTATATAAATCCTTATTCTATTCTTCAAAACCCTGATGAAGGGGGAGATGCCCCTGAAATGTGTTGGCTGTTTCTTTGTGATGATATTATGACTATAGCACTTTGTGGTTTGACACACATTTCGATGTCTCTGCTTCCTGGTAACAATTGAGAGGCCTGTATGATTAAGAGCTGCCTCTCCAGAGCCAGTGATCTCCTTTAAAGATTACCTTGCATTTATACTATTCGAATAAGCATTGAAATCACATTGCTTCTTATGTGTGTTTATTTTAGTGCTGACGGTGTTGCATGGGGGCAGATCCTGTTTCTGTGACCACGCAGGAAGTACAGGGAAATCTGTACACTGGGGAAACAGCCAGATCAGAAATTCTTAGAATAGGTGTAGTTGGTTGCTTGAAGGACTTGGGCTGCCTGCAGGATTTGAAAGTGCTGAGAATCTCTATAGAAACACAGTCCTTTTGAAATGCTTTGCACTATTCTTGGCAGAAGAGTCAGCACACAAGTGCTCACTGGCAGCATTGCTTTCACAGTGCACTGAAGGGGGGTAGGCTCCAGCTTCAAAGAATACAGTTAGGGCATATAGGTCCCCTTAAATGCACCTGTGCTCAGACTTTGGATGTTAAAATTTTGACATATTCCTAGCAAACCGCAAAATAGCTTTAAAACAATCCCTCACTGACCTCTGTAGCTGCAGGAACTGTGGAGTAGTGCATCCTCAAGGATCACATCAGAGGCTCTAAAGCAGCCCTTCTCAATGTTTTAAAGAAGAACTGCAGTCTGCTTACATAATTTGTAATAAATTCTTTGTCATTCTGAAGCTTCCCTCCAACCACTTTGCATTTTATTTTATATATAATGTAATTCTGTACTTGCCAAATATGCTGCAGAAATCTCCCTCCACTAAGTCTGGCTGCAGCCATTTTAACTGTGGGCCGCTGAAGCTGCTGCCTGTTTACTTCCTGGATTTACACAGACACACAGAGGCACACCTCCAATTCAGCAGCCCTGCAGCTCTCATTGGCCCTCTTATGACTCATGCTCCCTTCCTGGCAAATTCTCAAAAGAGTGAGAGAGAGAGCTGTGCATGATGTCATAAGCCTAGGCTAATGACCAGACAAGAAAAAGGAAGTGGGCTGTATAAGGTATTCACTGGCAGAAAAAAATGTTTTGCAATGTAGTAGAAGATTTATTAGATGGAAAGTAAAAAAAAATGACTGAAGAACCACTTTACATGTAGAGAAACCAATGAAATAACTTTCAAGTCTCAGTGAACCCCTGCCAATATCTAATGTATCTAACTACAGCTTGTTGTAGTTAATAGGAAAAATAACCTTACATTGGGGTGTAAAAATATTGTTTTTTTTTAATTTAAGTAAAAAAAACAGTGGTGATGAAATACTACCAAAAGAAATCTTTATTTGTGTGAAAAAAAAGATTATATACATTTAGTTTGGGTACAGCGTTGCATGATCGCGCAATTACCAGTTAAAGTAACGCAGTGCTAAATAGCAAAAAATGGCCTGGTCATGAAGGGGGTAAAACCTTCCTGAGTTGAGGTGGCTAACTTAATTTTTGATCTGTGTACCGCTGGGGAAATTTCCTTTCAATTCCTGTCCCACAGTCGCAGAAGAAAGTCAGGAGAATTTCCCTCATAGACAATTGCCTCCAGGACATGTGTCCCCATTTGAAGATTTCTCCTTACTACTTTTCTGGGGGACAACTCTAATATTTTGGATTTCCCCTAACTTTCTTTCTCAGTATCTGTGGTCACTAGTACAAAAAAAAGGGATGAATCGTCCCAATGGGGACACAGGCAGCAATAAAAACTTAACACAAAAGCTCATAGCCCTGATGAAGGGGAGGGGGGAGGTGTTGGCCCTCAAAATGCATTGAATTTTCTGCTGTGAATCCCTTTTATCATTAAAAAAACTTGGACTCTTGGACATTTTTTTGGCGCTCTCAATGAATTTTATGTAATAAAAACTTGTGATTTACTCTAACCCTTCCCAATTCTATCCAAAACCTTAAAAAAAAACGGTTTTGCCTTTTGATACACTTTAACATTGCATTTTTAATCCATTATTACCCATATACAGGAATAATACAAGTAACACTAAACTTTTTGTTGCAGTGGCAATGCTCTATGCAGGCAGTCTACACAGTTGTATTTCTTTCCTATGTACATATCTCACATACACTATATTACCAAAAATATTGGGACACCTGCCTTTACACGCACGTGAACTTTAATGGCTTCCCAGTCTTAGTCTGTAGGGTTCAATATTGAGTTAGCCCAACCTTTGTGGCTACAATAGCTTCAACTCTTCTGGGAAGGCTGTCCACAAGGTTTAGGATTATTTCTATGGGAATGTTTGACCATTCTTTCAGAAGCGCATTTGTGAGGTCAGGCACTGATTTGGATGAGAAGGCCTGGCTCACAGTCTCCGCTCTAATTCTTCCAAAAGGTGTTCTAGCGGGTTGACTCAGGACTCTGTGCAGGCCAGTCAAGTTCCTCCACCCCAAACTCGCTCATTCATGTCTTTTATGGACCTTGCTTTGTGCAAAGATGCACAGTCATGTTGGAATAATAAGGGGCCATCCCCAAACTGTTCACACAAAGTTGGGAGCATGAAATTGTCGAAAATGTCTTGATATGCTGACGCCTTAGGAGTTCCCTTCGCTGGAACTAAGCGGCCAAGTCCAACCCCTGAAAGACAACCCCACACCATAATCCCTCTCCACCAAATGATTTGGACTAGTGCACAAAGCAAGGTCCATAAAGACATGGATGAGCTAGTTTGGGGTGGAGGAACTTGACTGGCCTGCACAGAGTCCTGACCCCAAACCGATGGAATGAATTAGAGCAGAGAGTGCGAGCTGGGCCTTCTTGTCCACATCAGTTGCTGACCTCAGAAATCCGCTTCTGGAAGAATGGTCAAACATTCTCATAGACACTTCTAAACCTTGTGGACAGCCTTCCCAGAAGAGTTGAAGCTTTTGTAGCTGCAAAGGATGGGCCAACTCAATATTAAACCCTACGGACTAAGACTGGGATGGCGTTAAAGTTCATGTGCGTGTAAAGGCAGCCGTCCCAATTCTTTTAGTAATATAGTGTATCTCTTTGGCCAAATTCTTGCTATATATGCATATTTCTGTAGATTTTACTAAGAGCACACCTAGTCCGACCCCCTTAGAGGAGCAGACACTGAGACTTTATCTTGCAGAATAAAGACAGTCAGAAGGCCACGATTATTACAAGCTCTTTTATCCTGACTATGAACAAAGACTGACCACAGTTCAGACTCCCAAGCTGTAAATCTGCCTTTACTTGGGGTTTAGGTCAGAGCAAGGTTACCCAGAGTGGTTAGGCTAGAGGCCTGCATAATGTTTAACTCACTTTACAAAGGCATATGCAGAAGCACCCACACAGCATTTCTATGGAGTGCTTTCTGATTGTTTTAGTACCATATTTAGATTTTTCTGTGAAAGCTGTAATAGCTTATCATGGACTTTGCAGGATTTGAATGCAAGACTTTGTATCTATGTATAGTTTGTAATTAACTAGGTACGTACAGACTTTGATTACATATGCAGTCTCTGCTTCCTGCTTATGGTTTGGTGAGGCTCTTCTCTCACTGCAACCCTATCAGAATGGGTCTGTCTGATTGAAAACAGTATCGGTTCTGTAATCTAAAAAAGATGTGAAACTCCCACAGTGTTGGTAACCAGAGTCCTTGTTATCTAGGCTGCTTAAAAAGACCCTGTCACCAAAAATTGGGTAAATGGCATGCCTAAAATATGTTAAATGCATATAAAATCTTGTTGGGGAACTTGGTATTAAATTTAAAGCTCTTTTGGCCCTACTTCTCCTGTGAGTGGCAGGAGTGCACTTTGTTCTGCATTCCTGTGACCCGTTTTCAGCTGACAGCAGGGTAAAGTTCGCTGTCAATTGACGTCACCCAACCGGTTCAGGCTCTGGATCAATGCTGACAGTGATCCAGTTACTTGGATTGGCAGCTGGCTCAGCCTCTCAGCCAATCTCCCGCCCCCTCCACAGCCCAGCTCTCCAGTGAGCGCTGGAGGGGCAGAGCAGAGTCAATCACCTGCTCTCTGCTCACTGAAGACCAAGAACTGAGTGATCAGCAGTCTTTGAGCGCTCAGTTCTTGGTCTGGAGGCGGCGGGGGATCAGTGTTAAAGCCATCTAGGCGAGTATTATTGTTATTTTTTTTTTAAATCCCACACTTCTCTTTTAATGGTCTGTGGACAGAGTCTCTTTAGGCTTAAATCACATGAAGGTATGGAAAACCACAATTTCTTAGCCATGGATCACAATTTTTTTTCACTACGGATATGTTGGTTTGCTGGTGCTGACGTTGATTTGAGTGAATTTTATTGACAGGCCCACTTTAAGTATCATATTTGGCTATTTGGACAGAGTGGTATATTATTTTGTCTTTTTTGCAGTAACTTATTATGCTGTCCCTGTAAGAAATTGTACACCTATAGCTATCTATTGTATAGGACCTATTAATAATTGTCTACACTAGCAGTAACACATGCTTCAATTGAACTAGTGCAGAGGTGTAGGTGTCCCTCTTAGCCTTATTAGTAAGTGATAATGTAGTTACTGAAGGTGATAACACTGTTGCAAGTCTGAATTAATTACACATCTTCTGCTCTGCGTGTGTCGCCGCCCGGTGAAAGTGCCTAGATGAAATTGTTACAGATCCCAAATATAGATCTGACACCATGTAACACCATCAAGGGATGGCTGGGCTAATATAGATGAATGCTTGTCTATTATTTTCTACACAGGATCAGAAGATTCATTTTAACTCACAGCTGAAATCCCTAAATAAAAATCTGTTATGTTATGCATGCTTTTTTTTTTCTGAGGAAGTGGTAAAAATATATTTTCTGATCTCTGTTTTCTGAGGTTTTGTACTTCAGTTAATATGCTTTCACATGTGTTACAGGCAGTGTTATAGTGATATTGTATTAATTTACTTCATTATGCTTTGGTGTAAAAAATAAAATGTACAATTATATATATTTTTTTTTTATAGCAGAACTTTAGAAAAAAAATACTACACCTTTAAAAAAGCTTTTACCTCAATGCTTGCCTACAATCTGGAGCTGTTCCCCGCATAAAGTCTTCTTCACTACTAGATGTCATTAGTCTTTAAAAATGCAACTGCCACCATTTTATTCTACAGGGCCTCTGTTTTCAGAAAATATATAATGTTCTGGTGTTCTACGTAATTTTCTAGCAAAGAATGCTGATTTTAATATGTGTGTGAAATGTAAAAATTGCCCCGGATGTGAAGTGGTTAATAAAGTCCTGCATCATACAACCTAATGCCCTGGCTGTCATGGCACACCTCTCAGGGTGGCATCGTCGTGCAGCTTGGGCTCAAAGCTATACCTCAATGAATAACACCCAGGAGTGTATTTATGTTTAATCTGGTTTTATTGAGTTTTCAAAAGGAGAAAATATATTTCACAATGTAACAAAGAAATGTAGACGTAAAAGATCTATTTAGCAGGACAGCCAAACAAGGATCATACATTTCCAGGTGAATGAATTCATGTTTTAGAAATATGAACATATCATGTATTAAAGATATGAGATAACATTGCAATAAAGGCATTTGTAATATTAAGTTAACAGGTCACCTTTCTATTCAATATGAAACAAAACTACGTATAACATAGCAAAGGTTTGTATGAGTAAGGTAAAAAAAATAAAATAAAATAAATGCAATACAAAAAAGCCAAAAGAAAAAAAAGGGGAGAGGACAAAACAGGGTATTGCCTGCATACAAGTTTCATCATGGAGGAGTTGAGTTTTAGAGTTAAAAGCATTTGTTAGATTACTGAGTTATTGCAGAGTGACAATTATAAATAGCAGAAGGAGATTAGATATAGAGGGAGATTAAAAAGAAAGTAAAAGGGGGCGTGTCCGGACCATGGAGGAGTGAGGACGTGTGCCTTCTCAGCTCTGCTCCACCGCTGCACCTTTTCAGCCTCACAGCGGAGATAACACCCACTCCCGCAGCGAATTATGTCCCTGAGACACCGGGCATCCTCCCAGCCACAACGGACTGACCGATCGCGGCAATCCCAGCTGGATTCCTTTTACCCAGGGCAGACCGGGAGAGGCCGCGAGCCTTCCAAGATGGCGCTGACCGGGAAGACACAGCGTGCAAACAAGGCCGCAAAGACCTCCGCTGGCCAGTCACAGCAACTGGACGAATCTCCCATACCATCTCCAGGGTCGGTGAGTGACTCGGTCCCCCTGATCTCCCCAGGCTCCCCCAATTCCCAGGAAGGTGACTCCGCTGACCTAGACCCCCTGGCAGATGCAGATATCAGGCGCCATATTATGTCCCTACCCACGAAAGCTGATCTGGAACGCTTTGCTGACAGGGTGGAAAAAGCTTTTAAGGAGGACATTGCTCAGCTCAAAGCCGACACAACTCACTTAGGAGGCAGGCTCGAGTCCCTGGAACAGAAACTTGAGGAAACACTCCCTGTCATTTCCATGCTTCAGGACAAATGCAACATACAGGGCCAGCAGATTGAGGCCCTGCTATGTCAGTTAGATGACACAGAGAACCGTAGCAGACGGGCAAATATCAGGATACGAGGCCTGCCTGAAGCTACTGGAGCCAGGGACATTATTCCCACTCTGGAAGGAGTCTTCAAGGAAATCCTAGGGCTGCCTGCCACTGCTACGATCGAAATAGACCGCGCACACAGGGCCCTGAAACCCCCATCTCAGAATGCAAACAATCCAAGAGACATCATTTGTAAATTGCATAAATACACACTAAAAGACCGCATCATGCAGAAAATGAGGGGGAAACCCTATTTTGATTTTGATGGTGCACACTTGGCCTTTTACCAGGACATCTCGAGACGCACCCTCATGCAACGTAGAGCACTACGTCCTCTCCTAACAGCTATTCAGGATGCAGGCCTGGTGTATCGCTGGGGATTTCCCTTCAGCCTTCAAGTCACCAAAGATGGCAGAACCATGACTCTTCGCAACAAAGATGACCTCCCGCACTTTCTGACCTCCCTGGATCTGGACCCGGTAGACTTTCCTGATTGGAGATGTTCCTCAGAACTGGGAACTGCTAAACTACCTACCCACCAACCGTGGCAACCCGCCAGAAACCAGAACCGCAGGAGAAATCGCAGGCGACATCTCTCTGAATCTTCGCTGGGAATGTCCTTACCTGGGAACTAACAAATATGCCTCTCTAGGTCAAACGAACTGTTGTTGGGATTTTTATCTCCAAGTGTTTTTCTTTTATGCATATTGCACTTAGACTCTCCCCTTAACATCAGCCGTAAGGCTACTTGAAGGTTTGCACGTTTTTGAGTTTTCTAAGGCTTCTCCACTTTCTCCATGTCTAACCGCACCACGTCAGATGCGGTGGGCGGAGACGGAGGACCTCCTGCCCTCTCTTTCAGACGGCACACATACCCCCTAGTAGGCCGCCCTGTTTTTTTTGGGCACTAATCCCCTTTGGGATAAGGGGTCATGGTCTGGACTCCCTTCCTTTTCTAGGGGGGGGCTCCTCGGCATGACCCCCAGTAGTTGTTACTCATGCTTGGATGCTAAAATCCATACTGTTTTGACGGTTATGACTATGTTTTCATTTTTTTATCTCATACATGTTTTGTCTTCTCTCCCTCTTCTTCTTATCCACTTTCTACCCCCCTCCTTCATTACAGGTTGCTCCACCTTGCTGTCTGCAACGGGCCCCTCGCAAACCACACACCCTGAACACCTACGTATCATCTCATGGCCTCCTTACGGGTAAGTACATATAATGTACGGGGCCTATGCTCCCCACACAAATGTAGTAAGCTTTGGGGGCAATTAAAACGTCTGAAAACTCAAGTGGTTTTCCTCCAGGAAACCCACTTTACGCCAAAATCTCTTCCCAAATTGCCTACTCATCTTTTCAACCAATGGTTTATTAGTACATCCCCGACTCCTAAATCTAAAGGGACAGCTATCGCCATACACAAGACATGCCCTTTCCAACCGGCAGATCATGACGCAGACCCCTTGGGGAGATATGTCTACCTAAAGGGCAGTATTGCTGGTCAAAAATACACATTTGCGACTATTTATGCTCCGAATGCTGATCAACTTACCTTTATAGACAATACGCTAGATCGCTTGACAGATTTCAGAGAAGGCTTCCTAATCCTAGGGGGCAACTTTAACGTAAGCCCTGACCCAATGCTAGACACCTCTCATGCGAGACCCTCACACTCCTACGCATTTTTGAAGCACTTCCGCAGGACTATTCAGTCCCACCTGCTTACCGACAGTTGGCGGACGCTTAGGCCAGTAGACCGTGACTTCAGCTATTACTCTAAATTACATGACGTATAGACAAGAATTGACCACATATATGTGGATCGAAATATTCTTGAACTTCTACAGTCTGCAGACATTGGTTCCATTTCCATTTCCGACCATGCCCCAGTAACGATGGCCTTTTCTTTACCATCAGGCACGCGCGGAATTCGGACTTGGAGACTTAATGAAAATCTATTAGACGATGCGGTAGTGATGGCTGAGGTCACGGATACCCTAACTCATTATTTTACGGAGAATCCCATAGGCGAACAGAGTGAGGGGACGGTCTGGGAGGCCCACAAGGCTGTGGTTCGGGGGGCACTAATTTCCCAGGGCTGTAGACTTAAAAATATACGACAAGCAGATTTTTTGAGAGTACACACCGAACTCCAAAAGGCAGAACTCAGGCACAAAGCCAACGGAAGCCCAGAGGCACTGAAAAAACTGACAGAGCTACGCGAACTGTTCCTACGCCTACTCGACCGTCAAATACGCAAACAATTACGATTCATGGCACACAGGTACTATGAACACGGAAACAAATGCGGTCGCATGTTGGCTCGGGATCTCCGGAAGCGTCATGCTCAGACATATATACATAAACTACATGGCGCTGCGGGAACCCCGATCCTGCACCCGTCTAAAATTGCTGCTGAATTACGAGCTTATTACTCCAAACTGTACAACATAGACTCCGACCCCTCCCCTACATCACGAGACACTAGACAAAACGCGATCCGAGATTACCTGACCGCAGCCAGACTCCCAACACTCGCGGACGAGCAATCCTCAGATCTAGACGCCCCAATTACCCTAAATGAGCTTCGTGCCACGGTGAACTCCTTGCCCAATGGGAAGAGCCCTGGACCTGATGGGTTCACTAAGGCATATTATAAAGCCTTCCTGACTCACCTGGAGACTCCCATGTGCAAATATTTTAATTTTATAGCAGATGGAGGAATTATCCCATCAGAGGCACTTCTGGCACACATTACCGTGATCCCGAAAGAGGGCAAGGATCCCACCGTCCCCCCAAGCTATCGGCCAATCTCTCTCCTTAACCTGGACATTAAAATTTTAGCAAAAACACTGGCAAACAGACTTAAATACCTTATCCCCGACATTATCCACCCAGACCAAACGGGATTCATAACAGGTAGAGAAGCCAGAGACAACTCTATCAGGGTGGTACACCTTATTCACTGGGCTCGTGCCCGCCCCGAACCACAGCCTTACCTCATACTGTCAACAGACGCTGAAAAAGCGTTTGATCGCGTTGACTGGTCTTACCTGACAGAAGTGCTTCGATCATTGCGGATGGGTCCGAGAATGTTATCCTCTATTATAGCTTTATACTCTGCACCTTGTGCACAGGTCAAGGTGAATGGAACCCTTTCAGCTCGCTTCCCCATCAGAAATGGCACGAGACAGGGGTGCCCTCTCTCACCTCTCCTGTTCGCCTTAGTGCTGGAGCCTTTGCTCTGCACAATACGCGCTAACCCTGACATTAAGGGTATTACGGTTGGCAACACAGAACATAAACTCTCTGCATATGCCGATGACGTCCTGTTTCATGTCTCAAACCCCCTGATCTCACTGCCCAATCTGATGAAGGAACTGAAGCTCTTTGGATCTCTTTCAAATTTTAAAATTAATTTTTCAAAGTCAGAAATCCTTCCCATTTGCATGACATCCCAATTAACAACGAGCCTTAAATCCGCCTTCCCCTTCACCTGGGCCACGTCGGCTATTAGATACCTCGGTATATAACTCACAGATAACTTTAACAGCCTATATACCGCAAATTACCTCCCACTGCTAGCTACAGTTAAAAAAGACCTATCCCAATGGACACAGACGGCCTTCACATGGTTAGGCAGAGTGAACATAATAAAAATGAACATCTTACCACGCATACTGTTCTTTTTACAGATGCTACCAATTCGACTGCCCCGTTCTTTCTTCGACAAAATATCTAGCCTACTGTCAGACTTTATATGGAATGCGCGTAAACCTAGGATAGCCCTACGAGTTCTCCGGCGCCCGAAACAGAATGGAGGCCTGGGCCTTCCAGACGTTAGACGATACTACTGGGCTATAGCGGTACAGAGAATGCTCAACTGGCGTTTCCACACTCGCTCTAAGCTATGGGTGCCTCTAGAGAAGTGTCTGGCTGGTAGAAATTTATCATACGCTCCCTGGCTGTCCCGAGAGCATAGAGGACTGTCGGAGACGACGTCCCTCTTGACAACCCAGGTATTGTCAACTTGGGATAAGATTAACCCGCTGCTAAAATTGGCCCCCTCGGTGTCCCCGCTGGCCCCACTGGGAGGTTTCCTATGGTTCCCTCCAGGGGAACAAATGGGTTTTTTTGAATCGTGGATAGAGGGTGGAGACGCCAGTTGTGGTAAACTTATGAAAGACGGCAAACTCCTGAGCTACGAATCTCTGCCTATAGGCCGATAGGGCACACCAATGGACTTCTGGAAATATAGACAATTACACCACTTCTTTCAATTACAAGGCCATAAGATTAGAGACCCCTCATATCCCACCCACCTTGAACAACTTTTTATTGCAGAAGAACCTACACCGCACTTGGTCTCGGAACTATATAAATGACTAGGCTCCTCACTCCCTCATACTACACCTGCGTATATTAGACGCTGGGAAAATGACCTAGGCTTCGTATTTGTAAAGACAGACTTAACACACTTATATCAGCTTACTCATTCATCCTCGATAGGGTCCAAGACCCAGGAAACAAACTTTAAGCTACTATCACGCTGGTATAGAGTACCTGCGGACTTGGCCCGCTTTTACCCTTCCACATCCGAGTTGTTTTGGAGAGGATGTGGACAGAGAGGTACATTGAAACATATATGGTGGGATTGCCCTCTGATTAAATCCTTTTGGGAAGATATACGAAACCAAATCAAAATAGTGACAGAGATAGAAGTCCCTTTTTCCCCGACCCACTTTCTTCTGCAGGTCCCCCCGATCTCACTACGTAAATATAAGAAAAGTGTGCTGCCGCACTTATTAAACGCGGCTAGGCGCCTCATCCCAATTAATTGGAAGAAACCTACGATCCCCACACGTGCTGAGTGGATCGGAAAGGTTAGTGAGATCCGGGAGGCTGAAGACTGGGTGGCGACTAATAAAGGCCACAAAGACCGATTCCATGACATCTGGGCGTCATGGACTGAATATACCTCAGACCCTACTACAGTGCCATCTAGTTTAGACGTTGCACTATTGGAACTGGCAGACCCCACCCTTAGAGTACTTAGGCTAACAAAAACTCAACCCAGTGGGCCAGACCCTAAAACCTGAACTTACCCAAGGAATATTGAATCCAGCTCCAAGGGGGTCCGTTGCAGAGGCAGAGGAAGCTCACCACTATTTGCAGGTAACCTGATCCAACCCCTCTCCCCCCCCCCCATTTCCCCCCTTCCCTCTCTTATCCTCCCTTTTCCCCCTTACTGAATCCCCCTCCCCTCTTTTCTCTTTTTTTTAATTCTCCCTTATTTTTGTGTCTCTACATTTATTACTGTTAATTTATTATAATACTAGGGAAACTCATGCGAGATAGCTAATTGTGGGACGCCTAATATAGACACGAAACCCGCCGAGGGAGACCTCTGGTTCTCTAGGAGTCCGACAAATTCTGCATGAACAAACCACTGCTTCATGGTCGCGGGGCCTGCGTGGGAGTGGGAGGCGGATTGATGGAGGCCTTGAGCCCCCCCCTCCTGCCCCGGCCGTGGGCCACCGAGCTATGTACCTAAGGGCTCCCCAAATGAAATATACCCTCGTGAGCCCCTAGGCCGGTCCCACACTATTTATATATTCCACGAACATATAGGGCTTACAGAGCTCCTGATTACCCCGTAAGTGGGTCCCATAGAGTTATCCCTAGATTAGCACCTTTCTTTAGGTAAATGGTAATGTATGTGTCTGTTCAACCCATATATTGAACATTGACTGATACGACCCTGCGTGGTCGTCGTTTACATGACATACACTGTTGGACATGCCATGTTATGTTTTGTTCTAAAAATGAAAAGTTATTATACAAAAAAAAAGAAAGTAAAAAAGGGGGTCCCCCCCGGGAGAAGAAGACCAGGACGAAACATTGCATCCAAAAATCCAACACCACCACAGTACCAAGAGAAGATCAGCCATCCATCACTATCAAAAATATCCCATCACACGCTTGATACAAAGTCCGAAGCGTGTCTTCAACAAGTCCATACAGACCCAGGAGTGTATTTATTAAACAATTTACAGAGCTATTTGCCTTGTGAAACGTACATTTGTTCTGTGTGAAAGGGGGCAAAAACAAATGTTATTAGGCTATTTTCAGGCTGAATGTTCTTTCATATAGAATAGAGTGAATCAGGAAAATACTGCATTATGACCACTAGATGGGGCAGAGGATCATAGGAAATAAATACTTTAATGGTTGCCTCCATCTAGTGGCCATAATACAGTATTTTCCTGGAAGGAATGTTCTTCCCTCTGAAGAACATTTTACCCGGAGAGAAAATAGCTTAAAGCGGAGTTCCACCCATATAAAAGTCATCTACAAAAAGTGTAGCTGCTGACTTTTAATAATCGGACACTCACCTGTCCCACGGTCCAGTGATGCGAGCGTACCAAGCCCCGCTCCTCTCCCCCTCCTCGACACCGGCATTGTGACTTCACAGCCGGGCACGCACTGCGCATGATAAAATACATTAAATCCACATATAATCTTATGTGAAGGTTGTTGTTAAAATGAAGGGTCTGGTGACAGGGTCTCTTTAAGGTCTTTTAATGCAGCAACTGGTCCTATCACTCTTTGGCAAATAGAAGGAGAAGTAATGGAAGCCGTGACAGGTTTTATCTTCCTAGGCTCCAAGATCATGACATACGGTGACTGTAGCCATGAAAATAAGAGATGCTTGCTTCTTGGGAGGAAAGCAATGGCAAACCTAGACAACATTATAAAAAGCGGAGACATCACCCTACTCACAAAGTGCCATATCGTCAAAGCTATGGTATTCCCAGTAGTAACCTATGGCTGTGGAAGTTGTACCATAAGGATGGCTGAACACAGAAGAATCGATGCTTTTAAACTATGGTGTTGGAGAAGACTCTTGAAAGTCCCTTGAACTTCAAGAAGATCAAACTAGTCAATCTTGAAGGAAATCAACTCTGAATATTCACTGGAAGGACAGATCCTGAAGCTGAAACTCAAATACCGTATTTATTGGCGTATAACACGCACCGGCGTATAACACGCACCCCAATTTAGGAGGGAATTTTAAGGAAAAAAAAACTTTTAGGAGGGAAGTTGAAGGAAAAAAAACTTACATTTAAATGCCCATCATTGCAGCCTTCTCAGTGCAGCCATGTCAGTGCAGCCTTCCCCAGTGCAGCCTTGTTAGTGCAGCCATGTCAGTGCAGCCTTCTCAGTGCAGCCTTGTTAGTGCAGCCTTGTCAGTACAGCCATGTCAGTACAGCCATGTCAGTGCAGCCATGTCAGTGCAGCCTTCCCCAGTGCAGCCTTGTTAGTGCAGCCATGTCAGTGCAGCCTTCTCAGTGCAGCCATGTCAGTACAGCCATGTCAGTGCAGCCTTCCCCAGTGCAGCCTTCCCCAGTGCAGCCTTCCCCAGTGCAGCCTTCGATCCCCTGTCACAATTTTAAAATCGCCGACCGCGATTTGAAAATGGCGCCGCCGGCGCCGAAATACACCGAGCCGGTCCTCGGCTCTTTCCGGCGGCTCTCGTTTACTTTCGGCTCCACTCGTAGTCCCGAGCGGAGCTATCCGAACCTAGTTCGGATAGCTCCGCTCGGGACTACGAGTGGAGCCGAAAGTAAACGAGAGCCGCCGGAAAGAGCCGAGGACCGGCTCGGTGTATTTCGGCGCCGGCGGCGCCATTTTCAAATCGCGGTCGGCGATTTTAAAATTGTGACAGCTCGGGATCGCAGGGGGATCGGCGTATAACACGCACCTGCGACTTTCCCCTGATTTTAAGGGGAAAAAAGTGCGTGTTATACGCCGATAAATACGGTACTTTGGCCATCTAATGCAAAGAGAGGACTCATTGGAAAACACCCTGATGCTGGGAAACATGGAAGGAAAAAGGAGAAGAGGACAACAGAAAACAAGATGGATAGATAGCAACATTGAAACAATGAACATGACATTAAGCAAGCTCCGGGAGGCAGCGGAGGACAGAAAAGCCTGGCGCACTATGGTCCATGAGGTCACAAAGAATCGACTGAACAACTACAACAATGCAGCATAAATTAAGATTTCCAGTGGCTCAGCCAGTGCTTTTCCTGAGCATTTTTTTACCTGAAACTCCAGAGTGTGAAAGGAGTGTGAAAGGAGCTATAGCTATGGGGAATAAAATACAATAAAATAGGGTAGAATAAAACAGATGGAGGCTTAAATAATCCACTTGCAGGTTGTAAAACAGAATGTCTATAGAGAAGCTGTAGTGTGAGCTTAGGGGATACTGTTCGATGCAATGACAAGAGTATTGCGAGTGTTAAAATATGTCTGTAAGTCATTGTCACTGTGTAATTAAATCGCCACTCTGCAAGCCAGGTTTGAAACCAGTGCTATCGCGATACATTAACCACTCAAAATTAATTTTTTTCTTCTTTGCGCACGTCTGAATTGGGTTACACTGAGATACCAGAAACAAAGCAACAAACATGAGGCCCTATTGACATTCCGCTGGAAATTTGGCATCTAAGTGTTTTATTCCATCTCTGATGAGATTACAATGCTTTTTCCCTTTTTTTTTTTTTTTTAAAGCACAATAACGTTAGCGCTTTTCAGATTCAAAGCGTTTTTCATGGAAGCGGTTTTATCCGTCTGAAATAAAGTAGAACCTTTTCAGCTCCATAACCTTGATTGGGAACAATCTTTACAGAGGACTGCCAAATGAGGCAAAAGAGAAGAAAAGGCGCGAGTCAGCTTTTGTTAAAAGAGAACAATATTAAACTGCCCTGCCACCCTTGTTATTGCAGAAACCGTCGTAGCAGAAAGCCAGCATGTATACCGTATGTATAGGCGTCTGTATATAGACAATATACCACTTTTTTTTTTTTTTTTACTTTATGAGCCTCCATTTTTCTGTTTTCTAAACTAATTAAGAAATATACCAGCATGTTTTCATGAACAGTTTCATTTACCTTTTCAGTTTTAACGAATTGGAACACACTGTCGTGCATTACGGAGGCAGTAGTTTAGCTGGCCATGTATTATTTGGTTAAAGTTTATGTAAACCCCGAATCTTTTTTTTTTCACTTAGTATGTTTGGCATCATGGCTCACTGTAAACAGTTTATTTTTTCTTGAATCTGTTTCAATATTCCTTACTTGGAGATCCTGTAAGTAACAGCACTACCTGTTGCAAGAGGACAACGCTAAGCCACTGCCTAGTAATTAGCAGCAGCACTTTCCCTTGGGCTAGTGGGCTGCTTATCTAATGGACCTCATAGGCAGCCCTTCGGCCAAATGAAGGGATGCATAAAACAGGTTTTGTCAGCCTGCAACAAGAAATTTTTTTAATAGATTGAAAGTGCCATTTAAAGCTGAAATGCCATGGTTACAGGGCCACTAGGACTTATTCCTGGCACCTCCAGAATGTCCAATGGAACTTCTAGAAACACTGCCAGTACCTCAGTTGTAATCACAGTGACTGCTGGGACTCTCAAAATCTCTGCCAGTATTTTCAGTAATGCTCGGACAATCTCTGCCAGGCCTTCCAGAGCTCCCTGCAATGATTCTGGGCACGTCCTCTGACCCAAAGGGTAGTTAAGCATCAGCCCGGGAAGTCTTCTTGCCAGCTACTGCAGAAATTGTAGAAAAGACCTTCTTGCTGCCCCAGGTTGTCCTGACCATTCTGCTGTTTTTCTTTCCCATTGACAACCTCTGCCTGAGCCTGCCACCAGCCCCCAGCCACGGTCTTAGCCTAGGCCTTAGCACTCTCTGCCTGCCGCCTGTCATGAACCCTGCCACAGCAAAGAGCTCTAGGGCCACTAGGGTTCCTGGTCCATCTCCACCATCTGGTGAGAACCAGCTCTGGTGATTGAAATTTTCAGGATTGGAATTTCCTTCCAAATCAAATTACTGGTAGTGTATAAATAAAATTACTTCCAAAAACCTTTATTACATGTTTTTGTCCCAGGTTCCATGACTTATTGCTCTTTCCCAGTTGGCTCGTCAGAGTCAGAGTCTCTTTCCCAGAGTGGCTCACCGGAGTGGCTCACCAAGCTGCCCTGATGTGAATGGCAATGACAGGAGGAGCCGCTTTCATTCAGACATTCTTACCTCCTTCCCCGTAAGGCTTTTAGCTGCCTATATAACCAGCAGCACCACCTGACAAGGCAAGTAAGAGTGATTGACAGTGCCTTCTCTTGTTATTGCCTCCTGTTGTTTGGCAGTGGCTCCTCCTGTTCTTGCCACCAGTCTGCCAGGGCAGACTAGACCTGGCCACCGCCCAGGCTATTAGGATCATGAAAGAGCAAGGCAGAGTAGGACATTGACATGGCTTTTTTGCCGCCTGCACACAAGTGATGGCAATGCTACAAAGGGAATAAAAGCCTACAGATCGTTGCCACCACTAACAAACAGGAGTGGGTCAATGGTGGGATCAACAGATATTTTACTCAAAAATCAATGTTTTAGAAAGAAAAAACAGCACATAATTCTATAGAAAAGTATTGTAGAGACAACAGGCATTGCTGACCTTCTTTTAGTTAAGATGAGTGTCAGTGCCCGCCCATGCATTTTTCTGTGAAGGTTGAGCAGCGTTGTGCATTTAGTCACATGCCACATTTAACTTTCTATACACTGCCTACTATATGGCAGAAAGGATGGGGTCCCAATTGTGAGCTCTTTCAAGTTAATGTGAGCTGTGTAACCTCAGATATTTCTGTATAGGTAAATGGCAAAATTCACTAAAGCTTGCATGTTACAATGGCAGGTTCTTGAGTCAGATTTTTAGCTATTGTTGGGTTAATTGTTTTGTTGTAATAGAAGTACAAATTTATTATTGATCTTAGAAAGATTTGATGTCATGAGTGTTAGTTTTACAGGTGTTCACATTATTATGGTTAAAATAATTATGTTAGCAGTCTTCCCATAATGTTTACAATGACTGACAGTCTCCTTTTACATTTGAAATACTGTATTTTATTTTTTTAAAAACAAAGAATACAGTACGATACATTTAATAATTGTTTTAAATGTTCATTAACATTTCATAAAATCTTGGAAAATGATGATTTCACAACAGTAAGCTTCTAATAATTGGGGATAAAATAAAGTTGGATATAAATAAATAAAAGTGGATATTCCAATCCTGTGAGGCCAACTTATTAGGTAACCTGGTCTGGTGGAGAGCACTAAGGAAATAGAGGTATTCTCAACCCCCGGCACCCCTAACGGGATCATACTGTGCCGAAGGAGCGAACCCTCCACCCCACCCCCAACGACCCCACCTCCCGGTCAAAAAATGTTTTGACAGGAATACTGACAGTCTCCTTTTATGTTGGCAATCCCTGATAGACTTGTTGCAGAATCTTAAAGGATTTTGTTAACATGCAGACATTCTCTTGAAACATGGCAAGAATGGATTTTGGGTAGGGTTGGGTATTTTGCTACAGAAAAAACTTATTCTTCATCATGTTGTCTCTATTCTACTAGGCTTGCTAAAAAGTGTATGTAAATGTGCACTGTGCCTACCAGTAAGATCAAGCCAAAAATGTATAATCCAGTCATCAGCTCTATATACCCCATCACCATCTTGCTGCTCCCTCATCAGATAGCTGAAAACTCCATGACAGGCACGAAACACCCACCCACATCCATCAAGGTGAAGGCAACCCGAAGCAGTTAATCTGTTCTTTTCTTGCACTCTTCATGTCTACACGAGTGAGGAGCAAAAGAACGTGCTGTAGCATGTTGTGACACATTGCAGCGCACTGCAGTGCGTTGCAATAAAATAATGCAGGCCAATGCAGTCGGTTGGTGTGAAAAGGTCTTACAAGAAAGTTTGCCTTGTCTTTGCATTCGGCAATACTGCCCAGTGCAGCCCAATGGGGCTAGTGTGAACCAACCTCTATTCTTTGACCAATGGTGGGCCTTTGCGCTTACATCTTTTGTTTTAAATCCCCTAAATCACTTTTTAATGTGGTTGGGATGGGCCCCCCGATCCAAGGTACTCTGTCCACATTGGCCCTGACGTCTTCTCTAACTCAATAAGCCCCACCCCCTAGAGGCGTAAAGCCTCAACCATTCAGCAATCTGCAGAAAAAGATTACTGGTCACTGAGGCTTGAGTAGTGATATATTGCAAGTTGAAGCAGAGCAGAATTGAGACCTGTGTGGGCAGGGCATCGGAGAAGAGACCTGTTCTTTATATGTTTAGCTTTATACAGACACAAAATGTAGCTTTCCAGGGTCATGCTTTATAAAAAGTGCACATAAAAAATTGATGTTGAAGTAAATTGTCTTTAAAATTGTGTCCACTGGACAGCCATGTTTTGTCTTTTTCTTTCTCTTTTTCTGCATATTTTTGCACCCACGACATTCTAAATAGTTTATCTTATATTCTGCACATGTACCTTTATCATCAGTTTTATTATTTATTTTTAGCGGCAAAGTGACAAAATAAAAGGCCTGCTCACACGTTTCAGATTGTGGCAGGCTCCCAAATTCCATTCCAAGACATAGATTTGGGAAACGCTTCCAACAATATGTCAAGCACAGTATCTGCACAGAATACACCGTTCTCTAGTTCAGCATTTCTACTATTTATATACAGGAAAGGGGAAACAATTTGCTTGTTCGATTGATTTGAAGTTTGTTAGTTTATTTTATTTCAGAGTATTCTACATGGCCTTTCCACAAAGTTAGGGCAACGTTGGCCCTCCACCTATTTAGGGATAACTAATGCTGATCTTGGCTTGGGTGGGTAAAGCTGGCCATATACCAGTAGAATTTTATTTGAATGTTTGTACAGAAAATATTAAAACAGTGCATTCGATTTTGCCATCGTTAAATCAACTAATTTTGTCTGAAACCCCCTAAAATTTTATTCTGTCTTGCTATTTGAATGGAATACCAGACATAATCAACAGGTTTCTTTTGTGTCTTTAATAATGCACATTACAACATGTACAATTTTTGCCAAATAAAAACCACATTCACAGTTAGAATTTCTTTTGTTTGAGAGGGAAATTTTAATTCTTTTCCATCAAATTTTCTTGTCACTACAATCGAACGCCAACATCAATTGCTTCACTAACCATTGGAAAATCACATGAATGTTCTAAAACACAAATCTAATTAAATTGTACTGGTATGGCCATCATAAACCTCTCCATCTTCAACAAATTTGATCTAGAACATATATGGCCAAATCTGTTTGTGTAAAAAAAAAAAAACAATAAAAGATATTGAAAGGTGATTCAACTTAGCCTAGGTTCACACTAATGCAGTGTGGGAAATGCCATGATCTGTGCGCGTTTCCCGCACTGCGTTCCAGTGGCACTGCCTTTGCGATTCGCTGCGGGTGTCCATACCAAGTTAATGACACTCCAAACGCAGGTCGCAAACATAGTGTGTTTGCCTGCACCAGATCGAACAGGATAGCAAGGTATAAGACAGCCATGTGATGTGGTTGCGGTGCAGCTTCAAAAAAGTTGCATGCATGTCTTTGGTGCGATGCTTTGCTATTTGAGCCTATTGATAAATGGGCTCAGATCGCACCACGCTGAATCTCATGTGAATTGCACAGGAATGCAGTGCGGTTCCTGTGTGATCCACATGCGGTTCATAGTGTGAAACGAGGCTTACTGGCTTTCATCCATAGCTCAAATATCAGTTTTGGGTGGACTATTAATGTAAAGGTTTGCACTTACTGCACATATTTAGCCATTATTGACTGACCTGACTAGAAAGTTGAAAAGTGGTTATCATACATTACTGCTCTGTGCACACCACCATTGCTTTTCACTGCTGTACTGAATAATGCCTCTCAAACACCATTATATTTTAAAGGTCAGGCTTGTTTCAGAAACAAATACAAGTTCCTTGTGTTTGGATAGTGAGACCACTTAATGAAGGTAGGAGCAGCATGAGTCAAGCTGCTGAGAGAAGGACTCAAGCATCTCCACTGCTTCTATTCTGAGCTGAAATAAATTGTTCTACGGTGCCTTCAGCTACAGAGGTTAGTGAGGTTTGTTTAAAAGCTCATTTACCACTGGTTAACAATATTCAACTACGTGAGCGTCCATAACCTGGCTACAAGTATACTTTAAGCTCTGCCCCCACCATTCAGCTTGCCAATACCCAAACCTCAGAGTCGAGACCAGTAGATTCTGGAATTGGTTTGTTTAGCTCTTGAGGTTTTGGTCTACGTTGGGGATGTTGAAACCTACAAAAGTGGAATAAGGCACCTGGGATAGAGAACTCCTGAAAACTTGAAGATTTGAAAGTCATTACAGGTGGATTTGATGCCAAAATGGTAAGGGTTAGGAAAGGGTTATGGGTTAGGGTTTTGTTTTGTTTGGCTGGGGTGGTGTTAAATGTTAGGTTGAATAGGTAAGACCCAATTGCTTATCTTCCATTACTTTCTTTGCAGCTCTGGCTTTCTTTGTGCAGATAGGCTGGAGTTCTACAGTGCATCTAGGAGCCAAGTAGGATTACAGCCAAAAAATGTTCCACATGCTTGGACATAGATTGAAGCTTCTGTAACCTATGGTCTTGCTGCTTACCATTACATTAAGTGCCACTCAATTAACACACCATGCGCGTGTAGTTGTATAAAAATGTGGTGTAAAAATAAAATCCAAATACACACAACATTCATCTTTTATGTTCCTGTTTCATTCTGTTTTGAATTCTCATAGCTTGACAATAAATATATATATATATATATATATATATATATATATATATATATATATATATATTAATCAAAGGCACTGCAAAAAGTTTTTTTTCCTTCTTTGTAAAATATTTTAACAATGATGTTTTAAGTCCCTTAAAAATAGATTACTGCCACTTTTTAAATGGGGAAATCTTTTCACAGCATTCATATCAATGTTCAAATACCCAGAGGACCTAATAGAGAAGTATTTCAAAGAGATGGAAAAAAAAATCTTGAAAAGAATGTTCACTATTTAAAGCATATAAAAACTCCATAAGATGCCTATTATACGGCAGGACCCTTTATCTCCTCTCAGAAGCTCGGTGAGAATGAGTGCTGTGTGTTAAGGTTTATCTGCACTTTTATGTTTAGTAACCGCGTGCTTAATATTTGAGAATATTTCACTTGCGTATTGCAAGCCTTTCATAAAGGGACTGATCCGTTAACATCAACCACTTTAGATCTATCAAACGGTGCATTGTGCGGCACAAAGACCATTTTCCTCTTCTTGCTGAGGAGACCACGGTGTGAATGTCGTCAGCCCCGGTAGGCAGCAGTTGTGTCCATATGTACCCCAGATAGGCCACAGTCACCAAGTTGGCGTGTATTCCTTAGTGACCTGTTGAAAAACAATGCAAGCGCTGCTGGAGGGTTGATCGCACGCGGTTATCTTGGAAACAAGTCTTACACAGCAAAGGGTACTGCTAGCTGACAAAGAGGATTTGGAGTTTTGAGTTTGATTGGATCATGGAGCTTAGAATTGAAGGGATGTCAAGGAAAGGCTAAATGCCCACAGTGCTGTAACAGCTTATTCATATGATTTTATTTATTTCTCTAGAAAGTAGGTGGCTCAGAAATGACATTCAGGTGTCAAGCAATAGCTAGCTATAGCTTTGAGGCTTGGAAATTCTAGGCTTGACTCTATCCTGTGCTGGCCACATGAACAGATGCCTAGGACTTTAGTCTTATGATCTTTGCTGAGGGGGAGGACCAGCCAGTCTTCCTCTGAAGGAGCATATAAAGTGGACCTAAACTCAAGCAGTGAGAATGCTATGTTACAGGGAACAGCTAGAAATGTTAATTGTGCCTAAGCAGTACCCTGAAATATGTACCCTTTGTCTAGAATTCCTTCTAAAAAATAATAGTTCACTTTCTACTATGTGAGGGTGCCTAGGCTACAAGTTCATAGCTGTATCTGTAGTGTGAGATCTAAGGCTGCTTTCACACTGATGCATTTTTGTTCTGTTTTTAGGGCACTTTCACACTGGGGCGGGGGGCATCGGCGGTAAAAACCTTCTAACCCCCGCTAGCGGCAGAAGAAGGGGTTAATAGCACAAAGTGCCGCTAATAAAGTGCTTTGCAGGCGCTTCGACGGCGCTGCCCATTGATTTCAATGGACAGGGTGTTTTAGGGACGGTGTATACACCGCTCCTAAAGCTCACCAAAGATGCTGCTTGCAGGACTTTTTTTAACGTCACTCAAGAGCACCGCTCCAGTGTGAAAGCACTTGGACTTTCACACTGGAGTGACGGGAGAGGCGCTTTGCAGGCACTCTTTTTAGCGCTAAAACGCATGTAAAGCGCCTCAGTGTGAAAGTAGCCTTACCTTGCTAAGAATGCAATAAAAATGTTTCCCCTTAAATCCTATGGGACTCCTCAAACCACTGCACTATGGGTGCGTTGTGTTGTAAAATGTACTGCATGCTGCTTCTTTGGTGCGCTTTTCAAACCCACACTAAAAACGCAGCTCCCCATTGAAATGAATGAAAAACGTGTCAAAAGTGCATTTTGGTGCATTTTTTGAGTCGCATGCAGAGACATAGTACAGAACAATGCATGGTAAGTCAGTAATGGGGGAAAATCAACTGAAGGGAGGCCATTGGCAATGCTGGCAAGAAGTAATTTGCCTTCTGTCTCCCCTTTTTTGGGCACAGAATCAAGAGTTAATTTTCTCTTTATATTTGTGTTCTGCTCAGCAGCACATAGAGGTGACTGGTCCCTTATTCTTTATCGCTCACAACATAGTTTACATAGGTTTAATTTGGCATTTGAGCAAAGGTCTGCTTAAAGTGATACTAAAATCTTAGTTTTTTTTTAAAAATTGCAAACATGTTATACTTACCTGCTCTGTGTAATGATTTTAGAAAGAGCATCCCTGATCCTCCTCTTCTCGGTTCTCTCACCAGCGCTCCTGGTCCCTTCCTCCTGCTGAGTGGCCCCCGCAGCAAGCAGCTTGCTATGGGGCACCTGAGCCAAACCGCTGCTTTGTGTGTCCATTCAGACATGGAGCCACAGTTCTCCCCCCCCAACTCTCTCTCCTCATTGGCTCACTGACTTTGATTGACAGCAGCAGGAGCCAATGGTGCTGCGCTGCTGTCTCAACCAATGAAGAGGGAGAGTCCCGAGCAGCCGAGACTCTCCTGCAACATTGTTGGATCGAGATGGGCTCAGGTGAGCATTAGGAGGGCTGAGGGGAGAGCTGCACACTGAAGGTTTTTTTTATCTTCATGCATAGAGTGCATGAAGATAAAAAAACTTCTGACTTTACAACAGGGACGTGCGGTGAGGTGAGTGGCTGGTGAGGCATTGGCTAGTATCAGAGCCAGATACACACAGGTTACATACGCCGCGATCGTTAGAGCGAGAGCAATAATTCTAGCACTAGACCTCCTCTGTAACTGTAAACATGTAATCTGTAAAAAAATGTAAAGCGACCCCTATGGAGATTTTTAAGTATTGAAGTTTGGTGCCATCCACGAGTGTGCGCAATTTTAAAGCATTACATGTTAGGTATCTATTTACTTGGCATAACATCTTTCACATTATACAAAAAAATCGGGTTATCTTTAGTGAGTTTTTTTTTTTTTTTTAATATATTCATGAAAGTTTTTTTTAAAAAAAATTGCGTTTGAAAATTGCTGAGCAAATACCGTGTAACATAAAAAGTTGCCACGACTATAATGATGATTATTACGTGTAGGAGAGAAGTGTCAGAACTGGCCTGGGTGGCAAGGGGTTAATTACCATAAGTAATGTACAAATAATTATTATATATTGTTTTAAGGTAATTTACTATATTTTCAAAAACTGTACTCAAGCAGGCGTCTTAAGGCCCCTTTCACACGATCGGACCGCTCAGGTCCGCCTGTCAGTTTTGACGGCGGACCTGAACGGGCGATCCATGTTAGCCTATGGAGCGTTGGATGTCAGCGGAGACATGTCCGCTGACATCCGACCCCGTCCGATCCGCTAAAATGGCCCTACGTCCAGGTCCGTCGCTGGCGGATCGGATCAGGTGAGATTTGACCGTCCGATCCCACCATAGGCGGCAGCGGCGCCTGACAAGCCCCTCCCCGCTCAGTGAGCAGAGAGGGACCTGTCATCCGCCGGCTCAGCGGAGATCAATGGTCTGATCTCCCTCTGAGCCGGCGGACCGAGGCGGGCTACGTAGAAACGGAGTCCGCCTCGTGTGAAAGGGGAAATTACTGAAGTTTGAAGTTATAACTCAAAACAGTAATTTCACAGTAAATAAATAATAAATTATTATGTTATAACATATAACGTAGGAATATGATTTAGCTTGATTATAACAGTACCTTTTCAACAGCAGCAGGTTCTCATTCTCCCTCTTAACTGTGTGAGAAAAACATGGGATTGTGGGTAAATCTTATACACATAAACCCATGCATTTCCCACTTCCCACTCCCAGCCAGGACGCGGCTGCTAAGGGGAACGGCAATCCTGCTGTGGAAAAAAGTACAGAAACGCCGTTCCCATGCGTTTCAGCAGAACTTGGGCCCTGCAATAGATCATGCCTGTCGAATAAGTGTCAGCATGCCACTTGTAGTCTTCATTAGGAGAGCGTGTGACAGGGTGATGACATAGGAGAATAATTAGGGGACAGGGACAGAGTTTTATCACCCTATAACAGAACATTTCTGAATAAGGACCTTTATGACAGAAATACCTGGTACTACCAAGAACTGCAAATCTAAAAATAATCTGAGTTACTTTTTTATAACTTTGACATGGCAAAGCCTATGTCAGAGTATAAATCCAAAGTGGTGCTGCCAAACATTTAGCCAAAGAGCTCACACAGACGTATGAAAATTCGGCAACTAGTATGCAGGGTCTTGCTGGAAGAGCCTGGCAGCAAGACCCTGTGAAAAAGTGCTCTGTATGCATGTAATGTTTTAGCAGCATTTACATGTATACAGCATAAATGGCCTTTTGATGCTAGGATGCAGGCGGCTTTTGAAGAAAGCCATCCAGCGTCCTTCTGTTGCTAAGATGCTTCTGAAGGAAACCACCTAGTGTCCTTCTCTTACTGAAAGGTCAGCGGCTTCTGCCACCTAGTATTTTATTGCTGCTAAGGTTGAAGGCAGCTTTTTCCGCCCAGCGTCATTCTGTTGCTAGGACTCAAGTGGCTTCTGCTGCTTAGTGCCTTTCTGTTCTACAATGCTTGAAGTTGTGTGTCTCATTCCCAGGCTTCATTTCAGACTTGCATGGTTGGACAGACTCATCTCCTGTACTGAAATTGCTTACTCTGATTTCAGTGCGCACTGTGCGCTTCTCACTACGTGCATTACAAGCTGCAGCAAGTCAGAGTGAGCCTGTTTCATTTCCTGGCTGGAGGACGTGCAGTAGCTATACCTTTCTCCCTAGCCTGACTGTTCTTGACTTGCCCCTTTTATTGGATTTCAGATCTTTAATTTATAGAGGCTCAGCATCAAATGTTGGTATTGCCTAGCCCCTTCAGATGCTCGCTATAGCCGAATGACGGCTACAGCGCGGATCTGCTTTGCTGGTAGTATTTCTATTGACGTCCTCCCCTTTGCAGCCTCGCCACGCCCCCTAAAGGGCACGCGTGGTGCACGCTGTGATCACCTGAGTCAATGAGACTCGGGTGATCACAGATCCTAGTAAGGGGCAGATCCTGGCCCCTTACCACGTGATCAGCTGTCAGCCAATGACAGCTGATCACGTGATGTAAAAACAGAGGATCGGTAATTGTTTTTTTTTTTTCTTCTCACGCTGATAGCGCTGAAAAAGCCGATCACCAGCTTCTGATTGCAGGGACATTGGTCCCAAAGAAGAAGAGCCTCATGTGTCCACCAGTACCGCCTGCCAGTGCCACCTGCCAGTGCCACGAATCAGTACCCACAGTTCGTAAGTGCCAGCAATTAGTGCCACCTATCAGTGCCCACAAGTGCCGTCTATCAATGCCCACCAGTTGTGCCAATCAGTGCCTCATCAGTGCTACCTAACAGTGCTGCCTATCAGTGTCATCTACCAGTGCCGATCAGTGCCCATTACTGCCACCCATCAGTGCCCATCACTGCCAGCTATCAGTGCCACCTATTGGTGCCCTTCAGTGCCACCTGTCAATGCCCTTTAGTGCCACCCATCAGTGCCACCTCTCAGTGCCCACCAATGCCACCTATCAGTGCCCACCAATGCCACCTATTAGTGCCCATCAGTGCCCATCAATGCAGCCTATCGGTGCCCATTAGTGTAGCCTCATCAGCGTACATCAATGAAGGAGAAAAACTACCTGTTTGCAAAATTTATTAATAAAATCTAAAACAGTTTTGTATTTTTTTTTTTTTTAAATTCGGTATTTTTTAAATTTTTTTTAACAAAAATAATAAAACCCAGAGGTGATCAAATACCACCAAAAGAGGGGGGCGTGGCCAGATGTGAGAGAGGCAGCTAGCACCTTTACAGAGCTCCGTCTATACTGAGCACAATCCGCTGTGTTGGAGCAACATACTCTGTTCTGCAACAGCTCCGGAACCTGGGGGAAGCTGAGAGGATCACAGCGATGCCCTCCACGGCCTCTAAAATGCTTCAGAAGGGGCACACTGACCAGCGCCAAACCCGTTCCACTAAGGGGACGGACAGAGGCTCCGCCCCCGCCATCTTGTCTTCCCGGAAGCCTGAACAGCACGCCAAACAAGCCACATCCAGGATGGCGCAGGCAGAGGATACAGAGGAGCTGCTGGCTGACACAGACACGGCTGAGGTACAAACAGTAGCGGTGGATGCGGATACGATCACCAGGCCTATCCTGGAGGCTATTAGTGCCAGCAAGTCAGAGTTAATGGGGAGAATAGACCATCTGTCATCTGAATGCACACTGATCAGGCACGATCTAGATAAAATCAGAGGACGCCTTACTACAGTGGAGGACAGAGTGTCAGGGGTTGAAGATACCTCCCATTCCCAGAGCACCCAGCTTGCATAACTCCGTGGCCTAGTCAGTTCCCTTCAGCGCAGAGCAGACGACGCTGAAGACCGCCAAAGAAGAAACAATATCAGGGTGGTCGGCTTGCCTGAGGGTACAGAGGGGGATAGACCTGCACTTTTTGCTGAAAAGTTCTTTGCCAAACTCCTCTCACTGGAAGATTGACCCCCCCACATACATAGTGGAGAGAGCGCACAGGGTCCCCACTGGTAAAAGACCACCAGGAGCTTTCCCTAGATCCTTCTTGGTCAGGTTCCTAAATTACAGGGACAGAGACCTGATCCTGACACAATCCAGAAAGGCCAAAGAGTTGAAATATGAAAATGCCAAGATTATGCTGTTCCCAGATTTTTCTGCAGCCACGCAACAACAGCGCCGTTCCTTCAATGATGTCCGCAGAAGACTGCCTGAAAAAGAGGTGCAGTACAGCATGCTATATCCAAGCAGGCTCCGGATACAATATAAAGGAAATGTGAGATTTTATTGATAACCCCGCGGAAGCGTGCGACTGGATGGATAAAGAACTCTCCTAAATGCAGATTATGAAAAATTGTGCCCGGATGGTACATTGTTGTTTAACTTCCTTCAAGGGCATAACTATTAAAGGCAAGGATGGAAGTTTCTAACCCCCAAAACCCGCTGTTGGAGACAGTAACAAGCCACTTGGCTCTTGGTCGCATCTTCAGTCACGAGGGCGTACCCTACACTATTGTAAAAGTAATGACACGTGCTCTTGGAATCATCATCACCATATTTCAGAGGAGTATTGCCTATATCGGTGTGGTCGGCGAATCCGGTGTCTTCCATACTCCAGGAACCAGCAAAGTTGGGTGGTATGACAGTAGTCCTAACAACCTTCCTGGCTGTTCCGTTCACTTGGTGCCTTACTTTTTCATATTTTGTTTTTCCTCCCTTTTTTATATATATATTTTTTCTTTTATATATTTTTTAATTTTTTAATTTTTAATTTTATTTTCAATGCTCCGCCATTGTCCTTATCTTCTACTATGCTGGGGTTTCATCTTGTTAATAGAAAGGTTTTGAGCCCCTAGAGTTGGTGTCACATGGAGGACAATTATTTAGTTCTACTTACCTTAAAATTCTCCAGTTGGTTGATCTCAGAGAAAGCGTTCTCTATACAAGTCCCCAACATTCTTAAATGTTTACACGCTCCACAACTTATGACAATCTGAGCTACTTGAAGGTTGGAGTTTTACAGAGAGCTGCCAGACTTTCGACGGATGCGGCAGATGCCCGCTGTGATTTTTTGTTCGTTGTTTTTTGGGATAAAGCTACATGCCAGACTTTTTTGTGTTTTGTTGGGGTTGTTTACTGGTATAATAGCAGGGGGGGGGAATAAGAAACTTGTCACGGCTCAGATTCATAAATTTGATGTAGAGTATATTATAATATGGTTTGCAGTATGCAGGAGGGGGGAGTGTTCTTTTATATGTGGTCACAGATATTTTTTTCACTACAATGACTGGGACGGCTAAATTGCACATTGTATCTTGGAACGTCAGAGGCCTGAACCATAAGTTTAAAAGGGCATCTGTGTTTCAATACCTAAAGCAATCAAAACCTCACATTGTGTTCTTGCAGGAGACACACTTGGATGTAGCAAGGTGCTGTCTTTACGCAAACCGTGGATACAAAAGGCGATCCATTCCACCTATTCCACTTTTGCTAGAGGAGTGGCGATGCTGGTTAGTAGGGCAATTCCGTGTAATATACACCAGATTATAACTGACCCTAATGGTCGGTATGTGGCGGTGGTAATGGATGTGTTCTACACTAAGATACTGCTAGTGAATGTTTACATTTCCCCTCCATTTCAGGTTCAGCTTCTATATGACCTGCTGACCCGATTGGCTCAATTTCTGCATCTCCCTTTACTCCTGATGGGAGATTTCAATGCTGTGTTGGATTCGGCGTTGGACTCTTCTAATCCGGGTAGAGTGAGCTCGGCAGACCTGTGTGGATGGGCCTCCACGGCGGGTTTAACGGAGTTGTGGAGATGGAAGCATCCTACAGACAGAAGCTACTCTCACCTATCATTGACACACAGGTCGGCATCAAGAATTGGTCTAGCCTTTGGTAATAATAACTTATTACAGTATGTGGAAAATGTTGAATATCTGGCGGGGAGCATCTCCGATCATAATCCTCTTTCTCTTGCACTGTCCCTTCCGGCCGGAGCAGGGGGGGGAGGATGGCGCCTTTCGGCTAGTTGGTTGCAAAATGAGCAGGTGACGGCCCACTTAGAGGGATCCATAAAGTCATACTGGTCAATAAACACTGACTCTACTGAGCCACCGATGGTTTGGGATGCTTTTAAAGCAGTAACTAGAGGTGAATGTATATCAGCTATCAAAACTGTTAGAGTTAATGAAAATGAGGAATTGGACACCTTGAAACAGTACGAGAGGCAGTGCGCGGAGGTTCATGCGGGGTCTCCATCTGGGACCTCCTATGAATCACTGCTGGAGGCAAGAAGGCGATTGTCCTTACATGTGAAAAGTATAACTAGTTCTGAAATGACAAGAGCGGCTCACATGGTGTTTGCAGAGGGGGACAAGAATGGTAAGCTCCTGGCTATGCTGGTGGCGGATCGATTGCCCTCTGCTCATATCCCAGTTATTAAGAACGGGCAGGGTACACTGGTTAGGGACCCGTCCGCCATAATGCAGGAGTTTATTGATTTTTTCTCCTCCCTGTACTCACCGATCCCAGAGTATGACACAGATGCTATGTCTGAGCTGTTGGAGGGTTTACCAATCCCGAAGCTGTCGAATGGGGACCGTCAAATACTCGAAGCAAACATAACAGTTAAAGAGATACAGGCCGCAATATTTGCCTTCCCGCCTAATAAGGCTCCTGGGCCGGATGGGTTTCCCATAGATTTCTACAAAGCTAATGTGGAGCAGCTAGCGAGTAGGCTTGGCTGGCTAATAGAGTACTGTCACCAGAATTCCTCCCTACCAAGCTCCATGTTGGAGGCATATATGATTCTGTTGTTGAAACCAGGGAAGGACCCGACGGAATGCGCGTCGTATAGACCAATAGCACTTTTGAACACAGACTTAAAGATTTTAACCAAAATACTAGCGACAAGACTGGCCACAGTGATACCGGCCTTAGTTAATATTGACCAGACGGGATTTATGCCAGGCAAATCTACAGACACAAACTTGAGAAGACTTTTCACCCACTTGCAGTTGCCACCCACAGACTCAGATACAAGGATAGTGGTTTCCATAGATATAGAAAAAGCCTTTGACTCCGTTGACTGGAAGTATATGCTCAAGGTGCTGGAGGTCATGGGTTTCGGTCCACATTTTAGGAAATGGATCTCTATGCTTTACAGGAATCCAAAGGTTGCCATACGATTAGGATCTACAGTGTCTCCATATTTTGAAGTGGGTAGAGGAACAAGACAGGGATGTCCATTATCCTCGTTTCTTTTTGCACTAGTAATGGAGCCGATGGCTATAGCTCTTAGGTCCTCTGGTAGTGTGGGGGCTATTAAAGTGGGTACTATACATGAAACCTTGGCCTTATATGCTGACGACATGCTCCTGTTTCTTGACGACCCTGGGAAATCCTTAAAAGCAGTTTTAGATATTTTAAATAAATTTTCCCTTTTCTCAGGGCTCAGGGTGAATTGGAGTAAGTCGTCCATATTGCCTATAGATGTTAAAGCTAAGGAAGGGGTGGACCCAGATCTTCAATTACAATGGGTGGACACTATTAAATACCTCGGGGTCAAAATAACAGCGAAAATACAGGACTACTACACACTAAATTTACTCCCACTAATAACTCTCCTTAAGCAAAAAGTACAGTCATGGGTTAAACTACCCCTTTCTTTGATGGGCAGAATATGTCTTTTAAAAATGAAAATCCTTCCGGTAATTTTATATTTTCTCAGACATGCTCCGGTCTGGATACCAAAGACTTATTTCAAGCGTTTAGACAGCCTGGTAGGGTCATTTCTATGGGCTCCTAAGTCCCCCCGGGTGGGACTAAAAGTGCTTCAAGAGCTGAGTGCACAGGGAGGGTTGGCTTTACCGGACTGGTATAAGTATTATCTGGCGGGGCAAATGGTTTTTGCTCGCAGATGGCTAATATCAGATGATGGGGATGCAGCCACAGTTTTGGAAGCGGCTCATCTTGGGTCATATGAAAGCCTACGATTGGCCTTGTTTAGGGGTACAAAAACAGATTTACCTCTCACACTGTCAATGATAGCTACAATTAGGGCTTGGGGACTGGCAGTAAAATTATCATCTCCTAGTTATCAGGGGATGTCGCCATCCTCCCCGCTGTGGATGAATTCCCGACTGCCACATTTTTACAATATGCCGGACCCTGTGATATGGGCAGCCAAGGGTGTTAAGACACTTAAAGACATTACCTCATTTGGTGAACTTTTGACTTTCCCTCAACTTAAGGCCAGACATGACTTACCTAACTCATACTTTTTTAGATTCCTCCAACTCAGACACGCATACCAAACACAATTCAAGGAGTTAAGGGTGGAATCTCTGCCTTCGGCACTAGAGTCTATGCTTTCCATGGAGGACCTGCCAAAAACCCTCTCAACAACTTATAAAGAATTCTTCAAAACTACTCCCAAGGCGGTACTTAAATGTAGAACTAGTTGGGAGGAAGAGGTTCCGGAATTACAGGGGGAGGATTGGGATGATCTATGGGCGCAACCGTTTAATCATCTAGTCTCTGCGAGAGATAGACTGATACAGTTTAAATATCTACATAGAAGCTACTATACACCGGCTAGGCTTGCAAAAATATATGGTAGTGACTCGGCAAAGTGCTAGAGATGCTCTTTCTCTCCAGCTAATGCGGAACACATATTCTGGTCATGCCCACTCATTCAAGTTTATTGGAAGGAAATAACACAATGTATTTCGGAGCTGATATCAGTACCCATCCCAGTGTCAATCAAGGTTTGCTTGTTGGGTCTGGTGGATGAAGTGGTCCCAACCAGGGCTCTGAGAACGTTACTTACCATCCTCCTGTTTTATGGGAAAAAGGCTATTTTACTTAAATGGAAGAATAAGAATGCTCCAGAGAGTGGGTTTTGGAAACAGTTAGTCAACGGAATGCTACCATTTTACAAATCCACGTACAGAGCGAGAGGTTGTGAGAAAAAGTTCGATAAAATATGGAGGGTATGGTGGGAAGCTGATACTACTGTGGGCTAGGTGACACTTCCACAAAACTTAATTGGTAAAGGATAAATCCTTGTTGAGAAGGTTTAAAGGTGAAATATAATATGTGCACATAAATAGCAGTGTTAGGTATGAGGTTGTAGAAGCTAAAGATGAAATTACTGTGATACCACAAATGGATTATATGTAAGTGTAAAATACAATTGACAATAATTTAGGCAGTATATATACCTGAGCTGTGACAAGTCAGAGGGCAGGGGGGGGGGGGTAAGGGGATTGGTTAGGATAGAAGTGTATATGTTAGAATTAGGCATGTTAGGCCCTGCGAGGCCAAGTAACTGGGATAGTGTCACGTTGACACACCCAGCTGTATTTATGCTATTGAAAAAACTTAATAAAAAGAAATTAAAAAAAAAAAAAATACCACCAAAAGAAAGCTCTATTTGTGGGAGAAAAATGATAAAAATTTAATTTGGGTACAGTGCTGCGCAATTGTCGTTCAAAGAGTGACAGCGCTAAAAGCTGAAAATTGTTCTGGGCAGGAGGGGGGTTTAGGTGCCCTATAAGCAAGTGGCTAGGGTGATCTACATGTAAATGCAGTCTGTCTAGGAACACCCACTATTCTGGGCATTTTGATATTTGCATCTTCATGAAGCAGTGTACAGCACCCTGCCGGCCTCTCCCACTAGTTATAATCTGTTTGCATCGCATAGAGAAGAACAGAGACCCAGTGATATCTCTGGGTCTAAAATAAGGTATGTAATGAAATGTTTTATTTAAAATGTCATTAGTACGATTAAAATTCAACTTTAAATGTGGCCCCACACTGGCTGCTTGCTTTTTTGTTGATTTGCTTATTTTTATTATAAAGCTTAACATATTTTTTTTTCATTTCCTATTCAAAAGAAAGTTAAAAAAAAAACATAAAAAGGAGAATCTATTTTAAAGGAAGACGTTCCCACATATTGGGCTGCTCTCATTAAATCTTTCCTGTTCTGGTATTTGATGGCAGAACAATCAGACTACTAGTGTTTTTCTAATATTTATATGGCCGTTATTTTGATTTATCTTCAAAAGTTAGGTCAAAAGAGGCACACCGCTGTGAAATGATACCGCAAATAGGCCGTTTGGAGTCTTCCAGGCTGATTGGTGGTAAATAAACAAAATAGCTGCATCCGTCTTGGGGATGGGACTGTTTGTGTTTACAAAATAGCTTTTTCGCTAGGTAAAATAATGTGTAGATGACAAGCCCCGATATTCATATATAAATGGCTGCAGAATTCAGAAGAGCAAAAAATAATATAGCGGACCTATCATTTAATTTCATACTTTGCGTAAATCAAACGAGCGTGTCAGCATTACCAAATAGTATAATTATCTTTAATAAAAAAAAAAAAAATCTTGCTTGCCGTCAATAAAATGATAAAAAAAAACATCTGGATGTGCACAGTAGGCTTGGCTCTCAGCTGAGAGTCAGGCCAGCTGTTCATCTGGAAAGCAGTTTTTGGAAAATAAATTATATTAGAACATTTCATAGCTTGCATTAAAGCAGAACCCCACTTTATTTTTTTAAATGTTATTGTCCAGTCTTATGGTGCAACGCTCATCACGTCTCTGGTGTTCTGCTCTAGCAGAGTCACAGACCACCCATCTTGCTGCCAGTCCACCTTTGGGTTGAATGAGCTTAATGATGCCTGAGTAATTCAGCCCACTTCCTGTGAGCCCAGAGCATCATAGACACACCCGCTGGTAAACCATAAAGTCCGCCTCAGCTCACAGTACAATATCCCAAAGAGCAAGGCCGACATAATTACGTGATATGTGCAATATTGCAATATGGAAACTCACCCATTGCTGGAGAAGAGGCAAAGAAGAAGAGGACTCATGTGACTGGCCAGAAGTGTATTTCCCAAAGACAGACTCTGCATATGATGCTGAGCATGTGAACTCAAATTCTTTGGTCGACCATTGTGAGGCCTGCTCTGAGTGGAACCTCTCCTGTTAAACCGCTGTGTGGTCTTGACCACCGTGCTGCAGCTCAGTTTCAGGGTCTTTTTTTTTTTTTTTTTTTTTTTTTGATCAAAGTGAAGTTTGAGCATAAAAAAACAGGATATGCATTCAAATGTGAAGTGCAACAGGCACTAAACAAAAGGTTAGAGCATTTGACACAACCATCATAAGTGTAAGATATAACAGGTCAAATTGCCTAGGTAAGGCCAGAAACTGATCTGGCAGGATCTAATGCGTCTAGATGTGGAGTTAATAACTGACTGCGAGAATGTGGCGGGAGATGTGACAAAGTACAACGCGGAAAGACGTACAGTTGATCAAGATGAGAGTGGGGGGCAGTGGGATGGGATATACCAAGGACTGTGTGTTTAATAGAAATTATTCCTCATCTGTGAAAGTAGAGGAGTCTACTTTTTACAGATTTTATTAAATTTGTCCGGACAACCCCTATGGGAATACAGTACTTTTTTATAAGGGAGTATGGTATTCACTGCCCTAATCCATTGTTGAATAGTGGGAGGCGACTCTTCGATCCAAGACCAGACTATTTGCATTCTAGCCGTGAACAAGGTCTCTTGCAGGAATACAATTAAGTACTTTTCCTCCTCTGGGATGGAGAAAAGGCCTAGTAGGAACTGACGGGGGCATAGTGTTAGGGGGGAGCCCATGCGGTCATGGAGAAATTTAACCACCTGCGACCAGTACTCCTGGAGGGGAGGGGAGGGCAGGACCATAGTAGATGATAAAATGTACCTCTGAGGTTCCCACATCTTGGGCAGGCCGAACTGTGATCTGGTTTATATTTGGAAAGGCGATTTGGGGTAAGGTAGGACCTATGAAGGATATAAAGGTGTGTAAGGCGATCTGACAGTTTAGAGGATATTTTTTTACAGGATGCCAACACCTCCTCCCATTCCTTGTCTTCCACATCCCCCAGGTCCATCTCCCATTTGGCTTTTAATTGATAAGCATGAGTAATGGCCGAGGGCAGCAAAAGGTGGTTGTATAGGAAGGAGATCCATTTCTTGGAATCCTCACCAGGGATATCGATTCCAGTCTAGGAATAGTCGCTGAATTGGGAGTTGAGGATGTGACGGACCTGGAGGTAACGGAAGAACGTGTGATTAGGTAGGCCAAAGTCATCTTTGAGGGCTTGGAACAACCTGACTGTACCGTTGGCAACAATCTGTGAAAGAAATATGACATCCCTGGCAACCCAAAGATTATAATCAGGAACAGTCAGCAGTTCAGGCAGCTGGGGATTGTCAATGGTGTATGGGTGTAGAGGGCAGGGGCCTTGGTAATGGCCATGGCAAGCTGCCATATCTTACAGTGATGGAACTACATAATGATGTCTGTTGCCTATACATGGGGACCCACGGGTGCTACAAAACAGGATCTGGAAGGGATAGGCCACCACGTTAGTAACAGAGGAGCATACCAGAGTGGAATACCTAACTTTATCCAGCTGATTAAAGTAGAAAAAGTGGGACAGTTGTGACGCAATGTAGTAAAATGTAGGGTTGGGTAAGGCAGTACCTCCCAAATGGACAGGGCATTTCAGAGTTTGCCACAAGAGTTTGGTGGGAGGAGCCCCATACAAACGTGTTGAGTATGGACTCCATAGGTTTGAAGACACGGGCGGGAATATACAAAGGAGCATGCCAAAATAGATAGAGCAACTTGGGAAGGAGAATAATCTTTACCAAGTTGATACGGCCCATAATTCCAAGGGGTGGCCTGGACCAGAGTTGGGTTTTGGTTTTGAGGAGGTCAGATAGGGGTTCTAGGTTCAGGTCAGTATAGTCCATGAGGGCTCTGGAGCATTGCACACCCATTGCACACCAAGGTATTTGATCTTGCTTGCTCTTACCAGGGGGAGTGCTGCTTGGTCAGCTGTAGGGACAGTAACATCTAATGGAGGATTTGAGATCTGGACCAGTTGATCTGCAGTCCTGAGAAGGCTCCGAACTGTTTTATTAGCTGTAGAACCGCAGCCAGTGAGGGGCCGGTATCCTCCAAGTACAAGAGCATGTCGTCCGCAAAGAGACTGAGGACCTCGATCACTTATCTCCTGTATTCTTCATATGTCTGGGCTATGGGGTAGAGTGGCAAGACGGAAGCCTTTTCTCATGGAGAAAAACATCCAAGGGCTACATTTTTCAAAAGCACATCTGAAGTCTCCCAAAAGCATTCAGGAAAATGTGTTATGGTTTGATGAAACTAAGGTTGAACTTTTTGGCTATAATTCCAAAAGATATGTGCAAAAACAACACTGCACATCACCAAAAGAACATCATACCCACCAGTGGCAGCCCGTCAATAGGAGGCGCAGGGGCACCCCCCCCCCCCCCCCCCCCAGAGCTGGTCATCCTAAAAGGAAAAATAAATGTTCCTTTAAATGTGTTGCGGGCGCCGGACACATTGGTGTCTATGGGAAGTATGACGAAAATGAAACCATGTGATTGAGTCTGGGAAGCTTTATTGGTTGCCTTTAAAATTGTCTTCAGGATGCAGAGCATTGCGCCCCAAACACTCCCACTGTCGTGAGGTGGTTTATAATTGGCAGTGTCCGTAGGATGTAGGGCGGTGTTTGCTAAGCAGGACCGCGGCGTCACTTCTGCTTTCTCAAGTCGACTCTTTTTATCCGATCCCTGTGGCTCTATTTCTGTACAGCGGGGGCAGCTCTTCCTCCTCCTGGCCCATCAATACTCCAAGGGGACTCGAGGGCTGCTGCATGTCCAGTACAGTGATTCTGCACTCGGTGAACTTGCAGCCGCTCTGTGTCTCGTGCTGTGACTGCCTGCAGGTAAGCAACAGACCTCTTTATGGGAAACCTCCAAGTTTCTCTACTACTCTGTTAAGGGACTAGGTATCTTTGCTACTGTTCTGTCCTTGCTATGTACTCCGGGGAGTTGACAGGTTGGCAGATTAGTCCCTGGATCTCTGGAATATGAGGAAGGGGGGGTGGGTAACATGTACGGGCAGGGGGTAAAATATAAAGGTGGGGGGGTAAAATGTACAGGGAGGGGGTAAAAATGTACAGGAAGGGGGGGTAACATGTATATAGAGGGGTAAAATGTACAGGGGGGGGGGGGGGTAACGTACAGGAAGGGGGTTGGGGGTAAAGGGGGGTAACATGTACAGGGAGGGGGTAAAATGTACAGGAAGGGGGGGGGAATGTACAGGAAGGGGGGGGGGTAACATGTATAGGGAGGGGGTAAACAGATACAGATTGTATGGCTGAATTCACATCGCATTTGCACCAAAATGGTGCAGGGCCCTATTTTTGTCTGCACTGGAATCTGATCGCATGGGTGTGAACTGCCTGCGAGTCCAATGCAATGCGGGAACCGGCACTGTAATTGCGCTGGTTCCCACATCACGCTAGTGTGAACCTGGACTGAATGTTTTTGTGCCCAGTGTGATCCCCAGGCAGTGTCACTTCCTTTGCTGTCCAATCTGGATTTGTGTAAGTGTAAATGCTGTCCCTGACTCCCAACCCCTGTGTGTTGCTGCTGGATGGGCACAAGGATGGTGGGAAAGAAGATTAAAGTTTTGGAATGACCCAGCCAGAGCCCAGACCTGAATCCGATTGAAGATCTGTGGGGCGATCTGAAGAGGGCTGTGCACAGGAGATGCCCTCGCAATCTGACAGATTTGGAGTGTTTTTGCAAAGAAGAGTCAAGATGTGCCATGCTGATAGAATCATACCCAAAAAGACTGAGTGCTATAAAAAAAAAAGTGCTTCAACAAAGTATTAGTTTAAAGCGTGTGCACACTTATGCAACCATATTATTTTAGTTTTTTAGTTTTACTTCCCTCCACCTAAAAGATTTCAGTTTTTGTTCAACTGAGTTGTACAGTTTATAGGTCACATTAAAGGTGGAAAACGGAAAAATCCGCCGGAGCCTACACACGGTCGGATTGTCCGGCGGACTCTGGTCCACCGGACCAAGTGTGCCGGAAAGTCCGCTCGTGTGTATGCGGCATCAGAGTGAGAGAGCTATATATTTGCAAATTTATTAAAAATAAAAAAAAGGAAAAAAAATCACTTGTACATAAGTATTCACAGTCTTTGCCATGACACTCAAAATTGAGCTCAGGTGCATCCTGTTTCCACCTTGAGCTGCTTCTACAACTTGATTGGAGTCCACCTGTGGTAAACTCAGTTGATTAGACATGATTCGGTAAGGCACAAACCTGTCTATATAAGGTCCCACAATTAACAGTGCATGTCAGATCACAAACCAAGCCACAAAGTCCAAGGAATTGTCTGTGCACCTCCGAGAGAGGATTGTAAAGAGGCACATATCTGGGGAAGGGTAGAGAAAAAATTCTGCAGCATTGAAGGTTCCAATGAGCACAGTGGCCTCCATCATCCGTAAATGGTAGACATTTGGAACCACTAGGACTCTTCCTAGAGTGGGCCGCCCAGCAAAACTAAGCGATCAGGGGAGAAGGGCCTTAGTCAGGAAGGTGAACAAGAAAATCACTCTATCAAGAACAAGAAAATCACTCTATCACTCTGATAGAGCTCCAGCAATTCTCTGTGGAGTGAGGAGAACCTTCCAGAAGAACAACCATCTCTGCAGCACTTCACCAATCAGGCCTATATGGTAGAGTGGCCAGATGGAAGCCACTCATCAGTAAAAGGCACATGACAGCGCACCTGGAGTTTGCCAAAAGGCACCTGAAGGACTCGCAGAGCATAAGAAACAAAATTCTATGGTTGATAAAACGAAAATTGAACTCTTTGGCCTGAATGGCAAGCGTCTGTTCTGGAGGAAACCAGGCACCGCTCACCACCTGGCCAACACCATCCCTACAATGAAGCCTGGTGGTGGCAGCATTATGCTGTGGTAATGTTTTTCAGCGGCAGGAACTGGGAGACTAGTCAGGTTTCGAGGGAAAGATGAATGCAGCAATGTCGGCTCCAAAGCGCTCTGAACCTCAGACTGGGACGAAGGTTCATTTCCAACAGGACAACGACCCTAAGAACACAGCCACGATAACAAAGGAGTGGCTATGGTACAACTCTGTGAATGTCCTTGAATGACCCAGCCAGAGCCCAGACTTGAACCTGATTGAACATCTCTGGAGAGATCTGAAAATGGCTGTGCACCAATGCTTCCCATCCAACCTGATGGAGCTTGAGAGGTCCTGCAAAGAAGAATGGGAGAAAATGCGAAAAATAGGTGTGCCAAGCTTGTAGCATCATACTCAAAAAGACTCGAGGCTGAAATTGGTGCCAAAGGTCCTTCAACAAAGTATGGAGCAAAGGCGCTTCACTTTTGTACATGTGATTTTTTTTCGTTTTTCATTTTTAATAAATTTGCAAAGATTTCAAACAAACTTCTTTCACATTGTCATTATGGGATATTGTCTGAAGAATTTGGAGGAAAATAATGAATTTAATCCATTTTGGAATAAGGCTGTAACATAACAAAATGTGGAAAAAGTGAAGCGCTGTAAATACTTTCCAGATGCACTGTATGTCCACATTCTCAAGAGAAGCTGTTTTAGGAACTCAGAATTGGCAAATATGTAAGATAGAGTAGGGACTGACCAGAGAGGGATCATTTTGACACAGTTGGCCAGCTTGAACATGTATTGCAATTAATTGTAACTGAGAATCCCCATATTACAAGAAAGTTTGTTATATGTAAGAGTTATCAAGTGGCAACACCTCCTTTGTATTTCATGTGTTGTATATATGAACCTATTTAGGACCTGAATGTGTACCTAGTATGCTATAACCCCTTTGTATTATATAATGATTAGTTTGGTTGGATCCACCTGGTTACCTGCATAGACAACCATAGTTACCTACTATATATATATATATATATATATATATATATATATATATATATATATATATATACACACACAGTGATACCTCAGTTCACGAACAGAAGAGTTCACAAAAATTTGCTACGGATCATGAACTCGGCTTCGGCCATCTTCCCTGCTCTGGCACGTTCATATTGAGAAGACTAATGAACCTGTCCACTCAGATAGGAGTTTCTGCCCCCTGACTACCATTAGGGTGGGCTCACTTGATTCTGAATCATGGAAAAACAGTTCACATGAATTCTACAACTTTATCTTGCCCTCAGATGATCTTTTCCTAGATGCATAGTGCTGTTGTCTGGCCCATAGATTAGTCATTTAAATTTGGGTTTGGGATTGTTTTAAACAAGGATTAAAGAGGAGAGCTATAGCTTTTCTTTTTCTTTTTAGAGGTACACATTAAAGAGATCAGCTTAATGTAAAAGACAGTATACATGTTTAAAATTTTTTTTTTTGTACATGCAGTTCATAATTTTACTGTATATATAAACAGAAAAAACAGTTCAGAATGTATTAACCTGATTAGCATTGAACCCTGTGGGAAAATTTGCCTCGATTCACAACCAATTCGGTTTGTGACCAGAGTCATTTCACGAATTTAGTTTGTAAACTGAGGTATCACTGTATACTGTTTATTTAAATTTTTTAAAACTGAACACAAACTTGCATTTAAATATATCCCTCAATAGCCACAGAGGATATACAAACACTTTGTGTGCACCAAATGCCCTTGCATTCCCGGTTAATACCATATGAAAGTATGAGTGACATCATCACTGTGATGTACATAGCCTTTGCAGATAGCAGAGCTGTAGGAGGGACCCAGCAGATCCAAACCACTACAGGCTGCCTGCAGAAAACTACAGGAGGGGGCGGAGACAAGACCGGTCACCCTGCACAAATAGAGAGTAGCAGTGAGCGTTCTTTATTACAGGAAATTCCTGCACAGGATAAGTTTCACACTGGATTACTGCACAGATCTGGAAGAAATACACCGATCACACCAAGATTTAAGTAAGAATACAATTGCCTCTTGTATTTGGACAATATTTTCTTATCCTGGAGTTCAACTATAAGTTGTAATTTGTTTTTTAGTTCCGATTATAATAAAGGAAGAAAAAAAAAGCCACTATACATTTGAACTGATAAGTGAGAAAAAAAATTAAAAAGCAATAAATCCTCTTAAGAGTTACCCAGATTATAAATGTGAGAGGTGTTACTTGCAGCGGGAGTTCAATGCATGCTATCACCTTTTCTCACACATTTTACACCTCATTGGTGTCTGGTGTCAAAGTCATCAAACTATTGTTTGTTTTCCCCATCTGTCTGTTTAGTTATGTTCCTGTGAATCAAGGTGGCTGATGAGTGTCCAAAGTATGGCTTTTCTCTACAAGTTAGGATAAATGGTATCCTACAGCATTACATTTTTGCACTGCCCTATGTTACTATTCAGGGTGCTGAAATAAGTGAAATAATGAAATAAGTGAAATAATAATAGTGAAATAAAAGTCTGTGTTTGGTGAAAAATAAAAACTACACAGTATATGTCAGAACATTTCTGTTCATGTTACAAATGACCTGGTAATCCTGGCTAGTGCTAGTAGAAGGTCTTCTGGTGCCCAGGGCAAAGATGCCAAACCGAGTATGCTTCCAGTAAAGAAAAAAAGCATCCAAGAGGCACTAGGACTTTGCAGTAAGTTTGTACAAAGTAGTGAGATGACAAACATTCAGAGAGCTGACTGGCTCAGGTTAGGCTGCTAACAAAAGGCAAGGCAACCCTCCAGTGGGTACCCCAGCAGATTACCAGAAGAAAAACATGTAGTAATGGAAGGAGCACCAAACCAAAGGATAAAAGGGTCCAATTTACTGTATTATTTTATAGTTTTAAAAAATGTAATGCATTTTGGGGGTCCGAAATAACTCCTCCTTCATGAGGACTTCAGTTAAGCTAAGAACCTTGAAATGACTCTAAATAGAGTTTTCCTGTGTGAATCTATGTAGCGAAGCTAATTGCTGGATTGATAGGGTTAAGATGGATATACACGTATTGACATTCAGCCTGTTCAGCGGGAACTGAACAAATTTCAATCTGTGTGTACCACTATCTGTTTAACAGAAGCTGATCATTAGACTGGCTTCTGTTAATGGTCCTGAACCACCAGTTCTCAGTGTTCATCCCTCTGTGCCCAAGACCTGAATTTAGGACTTTAGCTCAGTGGGCAGGTATCCCCACACCACCACCACCTTGGACCAGCCTTGATGCTGACAAGGGGGCCGTGTGGGGGGCTACAACTCTGACCACGTTTCATGTTACACCCAAAATATTGTGTAACATGAAACCTGGTCAGAAAGGTGGACTTGGGCGGTCCAGCAGTGACCAAATTAATTTTCATGAGTCTGTGGCCTCCTCCAATTCATAGATGTCTGCTATTTAATCGACTTCTGTTCAAGGGCATGTCGGAAAAGTTTTGGTTGAACAGCGGCTGTAGCCAATAAGCTGCAACCACCGATCAATGTACTTTGACAGCAGGAGGTGTCACTGTCAGAATACAATGTCCCGATGGGGAGTAGGGGGGATTCTTCCACCCACCTGATTTGTGTGGATGGAGGAATCTGTTAGGTTTTTTCGTTTCTTTCTTTCAGCCCACCCGATACACAGAACAAAAATAACTGTATGTGGTCAGCCTTCACTTTTAAATTCAAGTTGTTTAATTATCTAATTCTGGCTTGCAGTCAGCTTCTTGCAGTGTGCAATACAGTCTGTACAGCAGAGGACAGACTGGGTGAGGGGGAAATAGCAGAAGGAGCCAGTCACATGTGCTACAATGCAAGGAGCATGCTGATAGAGGGAGAGAGCAATGTGACAGAGAGATGATTGTATCAGTCTGCTGCTTCTCCTTCCACTGTCCAGTTCAGTGAGGGTGGGGGGGGGGAGAACTGTAAGGCTGCCCATAGATTGTAAAAAAAATAAACAGATTCCCCCATTCACACAAGTGATGGCGGCAGCCGCTGATTGACAAGTTTTCCAACTTTCTTATTTGACGGAATTTGATTGTTAGATTGAGCTGGAATGACCATAGATGGAACGAAATTCGGCCGATCCCTGCTGAACTGGCTGGCTGATTAACAGATCAGGTGGATTGAAGATTCCCCCCTATCATCACATCGGGATATTGTATTCTGACAGCAACACCTCCTGCTGTCAGAATAGACTGATCCAGGGCTGCAGCTGCTGTACAACCAAAAATTTTCCCACATGCCTTTGAACAGAAGTCGATTAAATAACTGACTTTTGTGAAGTGGAGGAGGCCACAGACTGATGGAAATTAATTGGGTTACCGCTGGACCACCCAAGTCCACCTTTCTGACCTTGTTTTATGCTACACCCCTATTTTGGGTGTAACATGAATGTGGTCAGAGTCGGCAGGCCCCCTTGTTAGCTTCAGGGCTGGGTTAAGGTGGTGGGGGGGGGGGAGGGGGGGGGCATGCCCACTGACCTCAATTTAGGCCTGAGGCACAGAGGTTGAACACTGAGAACTGTGGTGCTTCAGGACCATTCAACAGAAGCTGCTCTAATGATTGGCTTCTGTTAAACAGAGAGCGTAACACACAGATCGAAATTCAGCCTGTTCCTGCTGAAGAGGCCGAATTCTGATCCATCTATTGCCAGCTTAAAGTTGAACTGTAGGCAAAACTTTTTTGGTCAATTTGGATAAAACAAAGGAGGGTTATAACTGCGGTCAGATTTTTTTTTCGCCATCTGTCTCCCATTGCGAAGATTTCCCTTCACTTCCTGTCCCATAGCCAAACAGGAAGTGAGAGGAAATCCCTGCAAACTAAGGGAGTTTTTTAGGGACCCCCAGGTCACTAGAACTAGTGTGCCCATTGGAAGATTTCCCCTCTATTACTTTACTGGGGGCAACAAAAAATTTGGGGTTTTCTTGTACTTTTACTTTCAATGATAATGGTAGACAGGACAAATAGAGAGGGTGATCTCCGTAACGGGGGGGCACAGGCAGCAATAAAACCTGGCGGGGGTTCTAATCCTTTTCCACTCTATCCAAAACTAAAGAAAAGTTTTGCCTTTAGTTGTACTTTAAAGAGGGAGTCCCGCAAAAAAAAAAAATTAAATGTCAGTAACTACAAATACTGCAGCTGCTGACTTTTAAAATAAGGACACTTGCCTGTCTCAGGGTCCAGCGATGTCGGCACCCGAGGCCAAACCGTCGCTCTGCTCTTGGGTGCTGCCGCCGCCATCTTCTGTAAGGGAATCAGGAAATTAAGCATTGCGGCTTCACTTCCCGGTTCCCTACTGCGCATGCGCGAGTCGAGCTGCGCAATCAGAACGGTCAGGTGCTGTCTCTGGGACCCGTGTGTGTCCCAGCAGACAGCGCGGGGGGACGGGAAGTGGTGTCGACTCCCGTGGGAGTCTACGCCCAGAAGTGGGTGCAAATACCTGTATTAGACAGGTATCTGCACCCCCCTCCCCCCTGAAAGGTGCCAAATGTGACACCGGAGGGGGGGGGGGTTCCAAAAAGCGGAGGTTTAATTTTTGTGTGAACCTCCGCTTTAAGTGAAATTGCAGCAGAGAAAGTTCAGCCCCCCCCCCCTCCCCTAGCAGACAGGGCTGTTCTGAATGGCAGAGCCTTATAAATCTTTGGACTGAGTGGACAGGTAAAACCGCTCCTATGTATGTAGTTCATCTGTGTATTCAGCTGTTTTCCCCGGAGTTCAGCTTTAAGAGGCAGAACTAAGACTCCTAGAATTTTTTTGCAGGCTTAAAAAATGGGATCCCCTTCAGAGTAAATAGCAAGTGTGGATAAAACTAAGGACTAGCTATGATTTTACTAGACATCATAACTACTCGTTTTTTTCTTTTTACTGGAGCTCGTACTTAATTCCGTGTTAATATTTGGAGAAAGACACATAGCGGGGTAGATCAGTTTTTATAGAGTTCCAGCTTGTTTGTAAATCCTGAGCCTTTCACTGCTGTCTGTCAGGGAACCTTGTAATTTTAATGTGAGTGTCTGCAGCCAGGAATTATGCAGAAAACTGCCCAGGGGCCATACAGATCTGGCTGCGTATCACTGAACTGGGGTGGGCGGTTCAGCGCCGAGTCTGCCAGCTGCAGTCACTCTCATCCCCGGCCACAACCAGGAGTGTTAAGATCGGGCTGCCAGGGAAAGGGGTGCTGGTAAAGGGAAGGTTTGTATTCCTGGTGGACTCTGCCAAATGAGCCAGCGGGCCCAGCCCACAACAATAATAATAATAACCGAGAAAAAAAAAAGGTTAACAGGAAAAGCCCAGGTCCAGGAGTGATTCCCGGCAGCTGGCAGAGCCAGGGAATCGGAAGTGCACCGCCAGTGAAATCTGCAGTGAAAAGCATATTAAAGCCCATATCTGCCTTCTCACTTGCATTTCTCTCTTTTCCTGTTTGGACTTGAAAGGTGATTGGAGCCAAGTCAATGACAGTTGACGGAAGCGCTGCAAGAAGAGAATATTTATTTACTTTAAATCTTGGTCTTGCTTGTTCAGGATGCGGTTGAACGCAGGATATGCTGCTCCCACCCCCTAGTTTGATCACTCTTCCAAAGGGGGGGGGGGGGGGGGGTGAAAGAAACTCTTGATTGTTTTAAGCCAAGGAATAAGTGGAGATGTATACGGTGTGACATGTCTGAGCTTGGCTCTCACAGCTAATACTTTATTAGTGCTGACTGTTCCTGACTAAAGACGTTATATAGGAAAGCTGAGGCATCTGCATCCTGCCTCACTGGCTCAAAGTTATTTAGTAAGGCAGGATAAAGCAACCAATAATTGTAATAACTTATTTAAAATAAATACATTTAATGGTTTGATAAAATATTTACAATCATTTTAATTTAATAAAAATAAATGCATTTAAGAATAGCAATAATTTAAAAAAATAATAATAATGGTTTACTAAAAATACATTTAATATTTCATAGTTGAATAACAGAATGCTAATATTTTAATGTAATCATTTTGTTAAATATTTCAAATTATTTATTAAAGACATTTAATAATTGTATAAAGTCCAGGCAATTTATGAGGATTTGGCTGGTGCAGCTTTCAACTTTATAAATGTTGTTAGCTGCATTATTAACCACTTCCCACCTGGCCACTGTACATATATGGCCAGGCGCCACAAGCGTCGTTCTGAGAGGACATTCCTGTATGTCCTCCGAGGACTGCCCTTCGTGCGCACTCCCTGGCGTGATCTGTGACCACTGCCACACCAGTCAGATTGTCCCTTATCACTGTTACACCAGTCACAATGTCCCTGATTACTGTGACACAAGTCGTAGTGTCCCTGATCAACGCCACACCAGTTCCAGTGTCCTTGATCACTGCCACACCAGTGTCTGTGTCCCTGATAACTGCCACATCAGTTATATTGTCCCTAATCATCACCACACCAGTCATATCTTCCCTGATTACCACCACACCAGTATACTGTCCCTAATCATCATCACACCAGTCATATTGTCCCTGATCACCACCGCACCAAAAGATGCTCCTTGGATTTTAGGCCCCTCTATGCATCTAGGCTATGAAAAAGTATTTTGACGTGAAATTATAAATATGCCTATGCTGTGTATGAGAAATAACTTGTAAAATGACAACTTTGTGGGGAAAAAAAATTTTATGTTTAGAAAAAAAACCACAACTTTAAAAAACTCACTATGCCTCTTACTAAATACCTAGGACTGTCTACTTTCCAAAAATGTATCATTTAGGGGATATTTGTACCGTCCTGGCATTTTAAAGTGGTTCTAAAGTAGTGGTTCTCAACTCCTGTCCTCTGGACTCGCTAACAAGTCAGGTTTGAAAGATAACTGAAATACATTACAGGTGATATAATTTGCTGCTCAGTGATTGCAGTATTCTAGTCTGCAACTCCCCAAGGTAATACTTAAAATCTGGCCTGTTAGTGGGTCCTGAGGACAGGAGTTGGGAACCACTACTTTAGAACCACTTTAAAATGCCAGGACAGTACAAACTTTACAAACAGTACAGTACAAACACTGTTCTAAAGGCTTATGTTTTTTTTACCTAGTGATACTAATGTCTCTTGTTTGTTATTTTTAACAAAAAAAAAAATGTTATACTTACCTGCTCTGTGTAGTGGTTCTGCACAGAGCGGCCCAGATCCTCCTCTTCTCTGGTCCCTATTCGGTGCTCCTGGCACCTCCCTCCTGTTGAGTGCCCCCAGAGTAAGCAGCTTGTTATGGGGGCACCCAGGCCGAGCCACAGCTCCCTGTGTCTATTCAGACATGGAGCCACAGGCCCGACCCCACCCACTTTCTCTCCTCATTGGCTGACTGAGTTTGACAGCAGGTGGAGCCAATGGTGCCACTCTGCTGTCGTAGCCAATGAGGAGGGGAGTCCCGGGCAGCTGAAACACTCCTGCAACATTGCTGGATCTAGTGGGGCTCAGGTAAGTATTAGGGGGGCTGCTGCACACAGAAGGTGTTTTATCTTAATGCATAGAATGCATTAAGGTGAAAAACATTCTGCCTTTACAACCCCTTTAATGCATTCTCTGCATTAAGGTAAAAACCTTCTATATACAGCTCCCGACCAGTAAACCCTTATACTTATCTAAGCCTGATCTCAAATTCAAGCTCAGTCCAGCGATGTGAATGAAAGCAGTGGCTCTCTCCCTTCTCATTGGCCATTGGCTCCCGCTGCTGTTAATCACAGCCAGGGAGGAGGGAGCAGGGGGCAAGGCTGAGCAACGCTCTGTGTGACTAGGGACACACATAGCCGGCTCAGGAGCGAGCCCACACTTGGTGGAAGGGAGGAGTGCTAGTGGAGGACCCGATAGAAGGAGGATTGGGACTGCTCTGTGCAAAACCATTGCACAGATCAGGTAAGTATGACATGTTTGTTATTTAAAAAGAAATTGAGGGTTTACAAGCACTTTACTGCCTCAAGAAATGAGATAGGCAGTCAGAACATCAGGATTGATCAATTTTTAAATATATATACGATAGTTTGTAGACTCTATAACTTTCACACAGGTTAAATAATATACACCGATTTGGGTTATTTTTACAGCAGAAATTTTGGATAATACATTTTGGGCTAAATTTATGAAGAAAGTTAATTTATTAATTAAGAAACACTCTTTTTTAAAATGTTCAGTATTTTTTTGCTTGAATAGCAAAAAAATAAAAAAAAACCCCAGTGGTGATCAAATACCGTACATACTCGAGTATAAGTCGTTCCGAGTATAAGTCGAGGCCCTAATACCACAAAAAAATGAGAAAAACTTATTGACCCGAGTATAAGACGAGGGTGAGAAATGCACAGCTACTGTAAGGCCCCTTTCACACTGGAGCGGTTTTCAGGCGGTATTGCGCTAAAAATACCGCCTGAAAACCACCCTAAACAGCCTCCGCTGTTTGTTCAGTGTGAAAGCCCGAGGGCTTTCACACTGAAGCGGGGCGCAGGCAGGGCGGTGAAAAAAGTCCTGCAAACCGCTTTTTTGGAGCGGTGAAGGAGCGGTGTATTCACCGCTCCTTCACCGCTCCTGCCCATTGAAATCAATGGGACAGCGCGGCTATACCGCGGCAATACCGCGGCTATAGCCGCGCTGTACGAGGGATTTTAACCCTTTTTCATCCGCCAGTGGGGGTTAAAACTGCACCGCTAGCGGCCGAATACCACTGCAAGAACGACGGTACAGCAGCGCTGTTGTACCGCCGACGCCCCCACCGCCCCAGTGTGAAAGGGGCCTAAGTGGAAAAGACAGTCAACAATGCCCATTTGCAGCCTCACTGTGCCTATTTGCAGCCATAGGTCCCCCAAACTTCAAAATCGGTAGTTGAGGCTAGCTGCCCTAGCTGCAGCCAAAATTTGGGGTCTCTGAACCCAAAGTGTCCCGAAATGACATTGCTGCAGATGGACACAGTTGACCGAATTTGGGGCCCCATATCCCGGGGCCACTTAGTGCTAGGAACCCCAAATTTGGTGTTCAAACCCAGTGGAACTAGCACCATAAAATATCTAAAACTGGGATTTCTAGCACCAAGTGGCCCCGAGATACAGGGCCCCAAAAATCAGTTCAGAAAATGATAAGCACTTTTCTGCAGCAGAGAATGACATTTTCCGAACCGATTTTGGGGCCCCGTATCTCAGGGCCACTTAGTGCTAGGAACTCCAGCTTTGTGGTACCAGTTCCACTGGGTTTGCACACCAAATTTGGGGTTCCTAGCACCAAGTGGCCCTGAGATACGGGGCCCCAAAGTCGGTTCGGAAAAAGAAATTTTTTTTCTGCAGAAAAGTGCTTGACTCGAGTATAAGTCGAGGGGGGCACTTTCAGCACAAAAAAAGGTGCTGAAAAACTTGACTTATACTCGAGTATATACGGTACCACCAAAAGAAAGCTCTATCTGTCTCAAAAAAAATATAAACATTTCATTTGGGTAAACAGAGTTGCATGACTGAGCAATTGTCATTCAAAATGTGACAGTGCTGAAAGCTGAGAAATGGCCTGGGCAGGAAGGAGGGTGAAAGCTTCAGGGGACCAGTTATTCAGCAGGAGGTAAGCCTGTTGGCGTGAGCAATAAGGTAGTTAGCATTAAAGCCTCATGCACACTGAGTGTTTGCTTAGCTCCTCCTGATAGGAGAAAAGCTGCTAAAAAAAATGTGCTGCATTTTGCACACACATTTAGGCACGTTCAGGATTTCATTAGCCAGAATAATAATTTATTCAGGCCATTGGAATGAATGAATGCTCAAATGCTAAATGCATCTAGCAGTTATGTGCATTTATATGCGTTTAAACATGTTTAAACTGCCCAAAAGCTCTTCTCCTGAACGTGCTGGTGATGTTTTTCTTTTCTGCCTGTAAATGCTCCTCTCTTAATAAGCCTGTAAACGCCTTTATGTGCATGGGCACATAGGTGAACATAGAGGTGCATTTACAGGCAGAAAAAAAGCCAAACATCTGTAAAAGCAGCATTTTTTAAGCCCAGTGTGCATGAGCCCTTAAAGCGGAAGTTCAGTCAAAAGCTAACTAAGGCTAAACCTACTAACACCCCCCATTCTAAGCCTATTCTATCTAGCCCAAATGCAAATATTAGTATACTTTCTATTCTGAAGCCGCTCTGGTCTGGTCACATGATCTCTCTAATGGCAGCTTCTGTGAAATTGCCTGGGACATCACGTTCCCCTTAGGCTTACTATGGGGCATGCATTGTCGGTTGCCCCATCTCTACATTGAAGCAGCTGCTGACAGCTGATCATGAGACTGGACTAGAGCAGCTTCAGAATAGTAAGTATACAGATCTTTTCTTTACAGGTTTAGACAGAATAGGCTTACCATGGGGGAAGGCAGTAGGTTTAGACTTAGGCTGGCCATACATTATACAACTTTCATATTAAATTTCCTTTAGATTTACCATCAACTATTTAGTGCAAGGGCCTGCCTGATTGAATTGGTATGCAAAGTGTTTGACCTCATATTATATGTTTTTGGTAAATCTAAAGGAAAATTGTATGAGAAAATTGTATAATGTATGGCCAGCCTTAGTTAGCTTTTGACAGAACTTACACTTTAATGCCCACTGCAAGGACCAGTTTTTATTTTAACCTGGAGTTGAGCTTAAAAATATCCATCTATCATGGCGCGATTGGAAAGTTTACTTCATCCAAAAGTGATATTTAATTTCAGATAGCGGAAAGTTTAACGATGAGCCCTGATAAATAAATGCATTATCTCACAAAAGTGAGTACACCCCTCACATTTTTGTAAATATTTTATTATATCTTTTCATGTGACAACACTGGAGAAATTATACTTTGCTACAATGTAAAGTAGTGAGTGTACAGCTTGTATAACAGTGTAAATGTGCTGTCCCCTCAAAATTACTCAACACACAGCCATTAATGTCTAAACCGCTGGCAACAAAAGTGAGTACACCCATAAGTAAAAATGTCCAAATTCGGCCCAAAGTGTCAATTTTTTGTGGCCACCATTATTTTCCAGCACTGCCTTAACCCTCTTGGGCATGGATTTCACCAGAGCTTCACAAATTGCCACTGGAGTCCTCTTCCACTCCTCCATGACAACATCACGGAGCTGGTGGATGTTAGAGACCTTGCACTCCTCCATCTTCGGTTTGAGGATGCCCCACAGATGCTCAATAGGGTTTAGGTCTGGAGACATGCTTGGCCAGTCCATCACCTTTACCTTCAGCTTCTTTAGCAAGGCAGTGGTCGTCTTGGAGGTGTGTTTGGGGTCATTATCATGTAGGAATACTGCCCTGCTGCCCAGTCTGCGAAGGTAGGGGATCATGCTCTTCTTCAGTATGTCACAGTACATGTTGGCATTCATGGTTCTCTCAATGAACTGTAGCTCCCCAGTATCAGCAGCACTCATTCAGCCCCAGACCATGACACTCCCACCACCATGCTTGACTGTAGACAAGACGCACTTGTCTTTGTACTCCTCACCTGGTTGCCACCACACACGCTTGACACCATCTGAACCAAATAGGTTTATCTTGGTTGCTTGTTTTGGTTTTCTTGTCTTCAGCAAATTGTTTGCAGGCTTTCTTGTGCATCATCTTTAGAAGAGGCTTCCTTCTGGGACAACAGCCATGCAGACCAATTTGATGCAGTGTGCAGCGTATGAGCACTAACAGGCTGACCCCCCACCCCTTCAACCTCTGCAGCAATGCTGGCAGCACTCATACGTCTATTTCCCAAAGAAAACCTCTGGATATGATGCTGAACACGTGCACTCAGCTTCTTTGATCGACCATGGCGAGGCCTGTTCTGAGTGGAACCTGTCCTGTTAAAACGCTGTATGGTCTTGGCCACCGTGCTGCAGCTCAGTTTCAGGGTCTTGGCAATCTCCTTATAACCAAGGCCATCTTTATGTAGAGCAACAAATCTTTTTTTCAGATCCTTTCTGAGGTGCCATGTTGAACTTTCAGTGACCAGTATGAGAGAGTGAGAGTGATAACATCAGATTTAACACACCTGAGACCTTGTAACACTAACGAGTAAGATGACCTTGGGGAGGGAAAATGGCTAATTGGGCTCAATTTGGACATTTTCACTTAGGGATGTACTCACTTTTGTTGTCAGCAGTCTAGACATTAATGGCTGTGCATTGAGTTATTTTAAGGGGACAGTAAATTTACACTGTTATACAAGCTGTACACTCACTACTTTACATTGTAGCAAAGTGTAATTTCTTCAGTGTTGTCACATGAAAAGATAGAATATTTACAAAAATATGAGGGGTGTACTCACTTTTGTGAGATACTGTGTGTTTGTGTGTGTATATGTGTGTGTGTGTGTGTGTATATATCTATATATAGATCTATATATAGATCTATATATAGATATATAGATATCTATATATAGATATCTATATATAGATATCTATATATATATATATACTGTATTTAGGCACAAAATCAACTATATACAGTATGTAACACTGTATATAGTTGCATTTGTATCTATGTCTGTAAATCCAGTTATAAAAACGAGATGAGTTGTATGGTCAAGCCAAAATGTACATGTTCAGATTGACTTTGGTCAATAGACATTCCTTTGACCATTAGATTTACAATTGACCCTCCATCTATATCCATGACCAACTACCAATTCAGACTTGTTTTTTGCGTTAACAATTCTCCATTTGTTTGCACTAGGCATTAACAAACACAGGACAAAAGTGCATCTAAAGAATAGCTCTCAAGTGTCTATATTGTGTAAAGAATTCTGAGTTTTGGTCAAATAATGCTAAAACCAAATAGTTTTTTTAGAACTATAATGTTTGAGGAAAGGAGTTTAATTTAAATGGGGGAAATGAGCACTTTTTATCATTATCTACATGAAAATATGAAATGAGTTCATTGTGATGTTGGGTCCATAACAATAAAAAACAGATAGCCGATTTGTCACGCAATGGTTTTCTCTCTAATGTAATTACATCACTGTTATCATGGTACCCTCCTTCCCACGCCGCCGAGGTTCGCACAGCTGTGTGCAGGAGTCGTAAAAAAAGGAAGTTATTTGCATGCACTAAATATACGGTGCTACCCCCTAATAATAAGAAAGGTTTTCCGTGGTCTGTGATTTGGTAAAATCCCCTCATCTTCCCTTCTTGCGACTCATTTTTGATTTACCAGTTTCGTATATAAAAACCGAAACACCTCTCTGTCTAAAAGGGAAACTGGTTTTCTTAATAAATCTGTTTCTTTTTAGTGCAAATCATGTCACTAAAATCCCATATATTTATGTAATTTTAAAAGTCATTTTCAATCATGTTAAATTTTACATTTTTGTAGCACTGCCCCTGCAAGGGCCGCTGATTTGTGTCCCAGGTCTCAGAAAAGAAACCGTCTTGGGGTTGCCTTTTTAAAGTTTATTGCAGATTAACTTAAGTGGGATTTATGGAAGCTGTGGGATGCTCTAGAACAGTGTTTCTCAACTCCAGTCCTCAAGACGCCCCAACAGGTCATGTTTTCAGGCTTTCCATTATTTTGCAGGTGATTTGGTCAGTTTAACTGCCTTAGTAATTACCACAGCCGTTTCATCTGAGGGAAATCCTGAAAACATGACACTGCTCTAGAGCACTAAACAGAAATGTAAGGACACTCTTCCCTTTGCAGCTGCTTCTACAAAACAGTCCCTTAAGCAGTACCGTGTTTCCCCGCAAATAAGACCATCCTGGAAAATTAGCCCTACTGTGATTTAATAAGCCCTAGTTTAAAGTAGTTGCAAAATCCTAAAATGCACTATATTACAGTATTATATAATGTAAACTGTGTGTATTTCTGATATATATTCGTGATAAATACCTTCGTTACAACGCCGCGCTGCGCTCAGCTGTTCCCCAGTTGCTCTCCTTATCTTCTCCTAGCTGTCAGCGGGGGATCTCGCCCCTCCCCTGCAGTGCTCGGTGCGGGGAAGACCGATCAGGCGGGTCACAGAAGCGCCAAGCAGCGCTATAGGGAATGTATTTATCACAACTAGATTACAGAAACATGCACAGTTTACATGATATTATACTGTAATACAGTACATTTTACAACCATTTTTACAACCACCTATACTCAGTGCCACTGGGGATTCCTGACAGGCAGAGAGGGAGATGGGGAGAGAAGACATCACATGACAAGCCCTACCCCGAAAATAAGCCCTACTGGGTCTTCTGTTGCCATAAGACCCGGGCTTATTTTCGGGGGAAACACGGTAGGACATAAAGTGGACAGCACTGGGACACCATAAGCAATGTTCCAGGCCAGGCAAGCCTTAAACTTGTTGCAGCAGGGGTTAACAGCAGCAGAAGTTACTATGATCCCTCTTGCAGGTCTGTGATCAGAGTTTCCCTGGGACTTGGATGCCTCAGTCCAGACTTAGGCAGACAGTCTTCTCCGTGAGACTTCCAGGCTGCATCTCTAGTGGAATCCATTTTTCTTAGCTTCAAAAGGAATTTGCAGTAGGATAGCCCCCCCTAGCTATACATAGCTGGAACCTCAGTGAGAATAGCACAATCTTCATCTGGACTGCCAGGAAGGGCAGCAGCCCTTCTGGCTGGGAACCTCTCCTTCTGGGGAAGAAAACTTCTCCCCCATGCTCCAGATGGTTTATACATTCTCCCAGCCACCATCTGGGCACCCTGCTCCAGGGATAGGCTGAGGCTGCATAAATATTTAGACTGCATGATTGAGTCTTCCATCCACTATATTCTGGAAGCTTCCACAAGACAGGGGGAAGCAATCAAACTTGCAGCCTGCAGAGCCCAGAGCAGACCTTAGCAATCACATGCTGCTCTGCTGATTACAGCAGAGCCAAAAGAACTACAGTATATGTGCCTAATCCTCAGTAGCAGCTTATCTGGGAGGGTGCCACATTTTCATTAAAATGATACCTAATGGGCCTACTGTGAAGTTACTTGTTCAGGTACTTTCTGTTGTAGGGTGAGAACCCCCTGTTCCTGACTTCCGGTAGTGCTTCTGCATTGTCACTATGTCACATGTGCTTCCAGTTGAGACAAGTGGCTGTTTCGATACAAATTATGCTGTCATAGTCCACTCTTATAGCCCAAAGTGAGACATTTGAGAGCAGCTGAGTTGTGCTTCTAGTGACTGATAATAATTATTTATATCCACTCAGTGATGGCTTCTTGGTATTCTTCAGAGTGGCTTTCCTGTTGTGACAACAGTGGATCATGACTGTGTAATGTGCTTTGGAACCACCACTTGCGTCCCAATATGAAGACCATGAGACAGGGTATCAACGCAGGGACAGAATGCTGGCACCCTATAACAGGAAGTGCCTGAACAAGGAACCTCATGGGAGGATCACTAGTTAATATTTTAATGTAAGCTGCAGATTTAAAATTCTGGAATTTACTTTTGCATTGACTTTAATGTTTAAGGTTTTGTGTATTTTAAGACCTATTTTAGCATGTGGGCTAAGTGTCCATTCTGTGTCAGTGGTGGGGGCAGTGCCTTGCGTTGTTACACAGTAAGGCACTCTATTCCCCTTTTTTTTGTATAATTTTATTGAAACGTCAAACTCATTCTCATTCATTCCTGTGCATCGTGATGCGAAAAACGGGCAGTAACGTCAGGAGATCTCTGGTGCATTGTAAAAAAAATGCAGCATGTCTGCATTTTTCTGCAACCTATACGGAGCCAGCGCTGAATTGTGAATAGAGCTCATAGAACAATAGTTGATCAAGATAAGAAATAAAAAGGCAATTGACCACACATGGTGTGATCAAGTCCTAAAGGATATTTATCTATTAACATTGATCAGAATATTTGTACATAAAATTTACATTATTTTCATAAAGACTTGTAGTTCCGTAACATATATTTCTAGGTAGGGTGGGTGCAGAGAATTGGTTTTGAGTTCTTACGGGGACTTCCCCTTTGTTCTCCAGTGAAAGTAATGATGGAAAAGATTAATTTGTTTTCACAGCCAAACTCCTTTTATGCTCTGCGCATCATGTATATTCAAAGAAAGGAAAATGTACATAAGCAATGGGATGACTCATATCGCTTACCCTAATCTGGAAAGATCTGATATGCTCTACACATGAAAAACCACTTCCAAGCTCTGTTGGTTTTATCTCACCTGCAGGGGGAAATAGGCTACCTGGATATAGTCAGACAGATTTTGCATTGGAGTGTTACCAGTGAATACTGTCTTAAAAAAATTGAGGCCTAAAGCATGTCACACACCAGTCAAATTTTGTTTTAAAAAATTTGTTTATGTCAGTTCATTCAAATTTACAATCGTTAATTGGGTTAAATCAATGAAGGTTTTTGATTGCAGTAACAAGGAAAATCAAAGGACAAGGACAGAATTTTTTTTTTCTAGAATGAAATTCTAATTGTGAAGGCAGTTTTTGTTCTTCTTGTAATGCGCATGTGCATCCCAAAAATTAAATGTAAAATTCAAAACCTTGGCGTGACAATCAAACAAACTCTTTCTGGGTTTGCATATGAAATTTGTCAACTTCATAAAGGTATTATCAAATGCTTTGATGAACAATTTTTTGGAATTTCTGTACAATTATTCAAACAAAATTTGAAAAAAAGAGGCTGCCTGTCTGTCCCTGTGGAACTGCTCCCTCTGTAGCTGGGGCAGTTAGATCTCACTCCCATCATTAGCAAAATTCAGTAGTGTTCAGGCCAGCAAGGGAGCATCATGGCCCTGCGACTGTCTACAAAGGAAGCGATCCATAGAGACAGACAGGTAGCCCGCTTAGCTATCCTGCCTCTAGTGATTACTAGTGACAAAATAACCCGTTTGACAGCAGCATACGGCTGGCCGTAGACATTATGACACCTTGTCCAATCTGAAACAGCTAAACAATGTAGGCTAATAATTAAGCATTATATTTTTCTATGCATGTCATCAATTCCAGAAGATGTAATCAGCGTGATCAATCGCATGATATGGAATTGTGCATATGTAAAAAAAAAAAAAAAAATGGTAATCAGTTTTCTGCAAAAGTAGATTTTTGGAAAGCTACCATTTTTTTGAATGCTGTAAGGAGTTTTATGATTGTAGTTTCATTGGATCAGACGGAAGATGATCCCTTTATGGCCGGCCTGCAGACTGCGCATCATCTTTTTGATTCGGAAGCAGGCACAGCTTTTGTGATCAAAATTCTTAAAGTAGAACTCAAGGCAAGAGGAATCTTCATTATTGTATTTGTGGTCAATGCCCTTTTCCCAACCCAGTTTTCATTCTTTCAGAACAGTTATCCAGACCATTTGTGAAGCTAGAGACTTATATTTACAAGGATGCTGAAATTGTATCATGTGTGTTACTTCACTGGTCTTTTTGGACTTCCCCCTCCAAATGGCAAATGCAGCTGTACGAGGGTATACACCTGCCATGGCCGTGATGCTTGGCATTATGGTGTAGCAAAAATGATCCCTCCTTTTGTGTTCTTCAGACAGTACCACCCACCGAATGCGACCTTCACAAATGAGTGGTGCCTCACTGCATCTGTCCTGCAGTTGCTTGCAATGCACTTGTTAAAAAAGAAAAAAAAGGTATGCTTTTGATTGCAAAACAGTGCCTTTATTACGAATCTGCACAACAGCTAACTTAAGAAGAGGACAATTGTAGCAGTAAGACCAGTGGGATGTAGGTTCAAAAGTTGGAAGCATTCTTTTTTTTTTTTTCATAAAATACTGTTTTCACTTTTTTTTTTTAGCTTCTTTGCCATTGTAGTACTGCTGGTCTCCTCCAGTGTCTTGTAGACCCTTCTTATGTAAATGCATTTGTACAGTGTTCAGAGTACATCATTGCTCTGGACTGGCTTTATAATGGTGACAACAGTGAGCCAATATGCTTCAGCCTAGTCTCCACTAGAGGCATGTGTAAAAGGATGACATTTGTCACCCCATAACAGATACTGAGATGGCTCTCCCAATAAGACAACTTCTTGCAAGTACACCTTACCTTGTGAAGTCACAGGCAGTTGCACAACTTTGACTAATTGCACTGTTTACCTGATTTACTGTAGGAATATGATAGTTGTAGCTGGGCCCCCTGGACATCTACTAATCCCTGGACTGGCTTCTGAATGATCTGGCTCTGAAATAGAGTTGGTTTAAGTACGGTACTTAAACTGCATTCAGTTTCATTGTACTTGCGTGTTGCTTTTTATAAAACATGTTTTTTTTGTGGGCTGATTATGCACTACAACATTACATAAAGCCTACCCACATAGTTAGAAAATATATACTTAGTGTGATTGTGAAAGATTGTAAGGCTATATCCCACACATTCAAAAATTCTGATAATACAAGCCTACAGTAAATTCATTACATCTCACCATTCTTTTGGTTGAATAAAAATGTCTATCTCGTTGTTTACTTTACTCTTCATATCATACATTTTCTATACTACAGTATATAATGTATATGCCCTTATACTTTTATTTTTGAGGATGGGATGTTGCTTTCAGGTTAGGATGGATTATGATGGTGAGACCCTCCAATGTTCTAATGTTGGGTATAGTTGGCTTTCTTCTCTCAGGTTGGAGTACAGAAATAGGTCTGTGATAGACTTCTCAAGGGTTTAGTCTTATGACTTTTTAACAATGCCTCGGATCACAGTTCAGCTGATCCCTTTTTGTAGAACAGAATGACCTTTTTGCTTTTTTTTGTAATGTGTGCAGAAAACACATTTCGCTCATCTGAGCCTTTGCCTTCACCTCTGTTTTGTTTTGCTTGAAGCAAGATACCTTGTTTTGATGTCTGAGAATCATAGAAAGTCTCACAGCCATAATAACGGAAACTGAAGAGAGCGAAAGAAAACGCGGCTTGACTACTGCCTGCGTGTCGGCGCTAGTCAAGGGTGTTTCAAAGAGATACTTCATTGATTGTGTAATTTCAGCAGCATGGACAAACTTAGATTGCACCCCGGAGCAGAGAAAGCCCCGTCAATTAATTACATGTGTTTATATGATGTTCCGACCCTTTCCCTGCTGTCTAGACCAAGGCAACTTGCAGAAATGCTGATGTTGTGCTATGGTGGCTTCAGCAGCTTTAAGCTCATTTTGAGGCTTGTTGCTCCACAGGATCCATTGGACCTTTGGTTACTCAAAATAGTCACTAGTGTGTACCTAAAGCCCATCTTCAGGCAAAGCCCCCCTCCTATAACTTTAAGATCTCCCTTGCCGTGCTACCGTGGGGTGTAAGGTAATAATATTTTTCCAATTTTCTTCTAATGTGTGTTTTTGCACTACTTAACTTAGCATTTTTACAAGGGGGAATGGTGGTCTAAAAAATACATAGATATTGCAAACTTTCTTGAGAGAAAATGACGGCTGCCATTGTTAACCTCCTTCTAAATATTCAATTCCACAGCTATTTACTGACCCTCTAGCTGGAATATTTTCCTGACAAGTACACAGATTTGGAATGTTGTAGAAAATCAAGGCATCCTTATCTGAGTACTTGTACTGGCTCACCGACTCACTGTATGGAAGACAAATGGGCAGATGGTCATTTACAGGATCCTCCGGTGTGTCTTCCATGTTTTTTTTTCTGAGGAAAGGGTTCCTTTTACTAGGTTTGCCCCTGGAATCTCCACACCAATACCTACAGTGCCTTGCAAAAGTATTCACCCCCTTGGCATTTTTCGTGTTTTGTTGCCTCACAACCTGGGATTAACATAGATTGTTTGAGGCTTTGCATCATTTAATTTACTTTAACATGCCCACAACTTGGAAGATTTTTTTTTTTTTTTTTATTGTGAAGCAAACAACAAATAGGACAAAATAACAGAAAAAGTCAATGTGCATAACTATTCACCCCCCTAAAGCCAATACTTTGTAGAGCCACCTTTTGCGGCTATCACAGTTCCAAGTCACTTTGGATAAGTCTCTATGAGCTTGCCACATCTTACCACTGGGACTTTTGTCCATTCCTCCTGGCAAAACTGCTCCAGCTCCTTCAAGTTGGATGGTTTGCGCTTGTGAACAGCAAGTCTGACCACAGATTTTCTATTGGATTGAGGTCTGGGCTTTGACTAGGCCATTCCAACACATTTACATGTTTCCCCTTAAACCACTCAAGTGTTGCTTTAGCAGTGTGTTTGGGGGGTCATTATCCTGCTGGAAGGTGAACCTCTGTCTTAGCCTCAAATCACACACAGAGTGGTACAGGTTTTGCTCAAGAATATCCCTGTGTTTAGCACCATCCATCTTTCCCTCAACTCTGACCAGTTTCCCAGTCCCGACTGCTGAAAAACATCCCCACAGCATGATACTGCCACCACCATGTTTCACTGTGGGGATGGTGTTCTTTGGGTTTGCGCCAGACATAGCGTTTTCTTTGATGGCCAAAAAGTAAAATTTTAGTCTCATCAGACCAGAGCACCTTCCTCCATACATTTTGGGAGTCTCCCACATGCCTTTTCACAAACTCAAAACGTGCCATTTTGTTTTTTGCTGAAAGTAATGGCTTTCTTCTGGCCACTCTGCCATAAAGCCCAACTCTATGGAGCGTACAGCTTATTTTCCTACAATGTACAGATACTCCAGTCTCTGCTGTGGAACTCTGCAGCTCCTCCAGGGTTACCTTAGGTCTCTGTGCTGCCTCTCTGATTAATACCCTCCATGCCCGGTCTGTGAGTTTTGGTGTGAGGCCGTCTCTTGGCAGGTTTGCTGCTGTGCCATGTTCTTTCCATTTGGTTATGATAGATTTGATGGTGCGCCTAGGGATCATCAAAGATTTGGATATTTTTTTTTATAACCTAACCCTGTACTTCTCAACAACATTGTCCCTTACTTGTTTGGAGAGTTCCTTGGTCTTCATGGCAGTGTTTGGTCAGTGGTGCCTCTTGCTTAGGTGTTGCAGCTTCTGGGGCCTTTCAAAAAGGTGTGTATATGTAATGATAGATCATGTGACACTTAGATTGCACACAAGTGGACATCATTTCACTAATTATGTGACTTCTGAAGGTAATTGGTTGCACCAGAGCTTTTTATGGGCTTCATAACAAAGGGGGGGGGGAATACATATGCACATGCCAATTATCAGTTTTTTATTTCTGAAAAATAGTTTTATTTATAAATTTTTGTTTTTACTTCACCAACTTAGACTAGTGTGTTCTGATCCATCACATATAATTCAGATTAAAAAAACATTGGACTAAAGGCTGTAATGTAACAAAATACATTAGGTAAAAAGCCAAGGGGGTGAATACTTTTGCATGGCACGGTAACAACAGTGCCCAGATTTGTAGCATCTTCAAAAGACATATCATAAACAGAGACTTGACATTGTCCCAAGCTTCTTGTTTAAGCCTTAATTTTTGTTTTTCCCATGCAGTGGAAAAACACAGTTTTTGTCTCCTTGACTGGACTTATCAGATGCTGAATTTTTCATTATGTTAAATTAACCTATAGACTAATTACCTCAACGCAAGCTAATTGGAGTCAGTAGTTTGCACACCTGCAGTCCAGTTAATAAAATTAGTTTAGAGGTGTGGTTTAGAGCTACTTTGATAAAGGATACTCAAAATATTTTAAGATTGCTGTTCATGAGAAGCATAAGCTGATTTGAACCATGCCTCGCAAAACAGAGCTCCCAGAAGACATACGATCAAGAGTTGTTGATCTGCATAAAGCCAGCCACAGATGGATCAAAATTCAGCCAGTTCAGCAGGAACCGGACCAATTTTGAACTGTCTATGGGCAAGCTGGTTGTACAAATGTTAATACATCAACTTCAGTACAGCCAGCCTGCCAGATTTTTTTGTGCCAGATCAATGCCGGCAGCTACAGCAGTGAGCAATGTTTATTGTATTCTGCCGGTGGGGAAGGCTTCCCATGCTCCCTGACGGCAAAACACCATAGCGCTGTGGGAGGGAAACCCTCAGTGTTGATGGGGGAATCAAGCTATTTTCTTTCCCTCAACCCGTGGTTGAAGGAAAGAAAATTTTATCATATATTGCCCTAGTTAGGCTAGAATGGGATACAAAGACATTTCACAGTGTTAGGCAGGCATCAGTCAGCAGTTAGACAAATTGTTTATGAATGGAGACAATTTAGTACTGTGGCTACTTCCTAGATGTAGGCAGCCACTCAAGATAATTCCCAAGACACAACACAGAATCCTTAATGAGATAAAGGAGAACCCACGAGTAACAACTAAAGGCTTTAAGACATCACTGAAACTGACAAACATACCTGTTCATGAGTCTACCATATGCAAGTCTTTATAGAGGCAGGGTGTCCATGGCAGAAAACCACGAAGGAAGCCGCTGCTTTAAACAAAAAAAATAATTTCTGTGCGCCTGAAGTTTGCTACACAATTGGGAAAATGTTTTGTGGACTGATGAAACAAAAATTGAATTGTTTAGGAAGAATACTATGTATAGCCCAAAAAGGGCACAGCTTACCAACATCAAAACATTATTCCAACACTGAAGTATGGTGGAGGGAACATCATGATTTGGGCTTGCTTCGCTGCCTCAGGGCCAAGACCACTTGCCATCATAGAGGGAAAAATTAATTTCCAAGTTTACCAAAATATCTTACCGGATAATGTCAGGGTAGCTGTCTGCCAGCTGAAGCTTAGCAGAAGTTGGGTGATGCAGCAGGACAACTACCCTAAGTGTCAAATTAAATCCACCACAGACTGACTTTTTGGAGTGGTCCAGTTAGAGCCCGACCTTAACCCCATAGAGATGCTGTGGAATTACCTCAAGAGAGCTGTTCGCACTGAACTGAAGCAGTTTTGTAAAGAAGAGTAGTCAAATATTCCTCCTTTATTAATAAATATGCTGTATCAAACCACAGAGTGATACTGTGGATACAGTAACCGTATGCGGTGCCACATCCTATAAATATCAATAGAAACAAAGGGAAGGGGGAGCTTATGGACTTTTTAGGCACAGTCAGCAGTCGTGGGTAAAAAAATATATATAAGTTTTATTTGCAAAAGATCATATAAAAAAAGGGCGGGAAACTCAATACATATTCTAAAAAATCCACATTGACAAAACCATATAGAGCATAAAGTATACATTTTGAATCAAGTAAGTAATTAAATACAGAGACCAAGGGATATGGTGAAATGAAGATCATTCCTTGTTCCTTGGATTGTAGCATTCCATGGATGTGGTTCAGAGGCAGCTAAACGGCATGATGATGTACACATATATAACTTGGCTCTACATGTTACATGCTGTGTATCGCTTCTTCAGGAGCATAGATAATAGCTATCAAATAAATAGGAAAAATATTCCTCCTTAACATTGTGCAGGTCTGATCCAGAGCTACCGAAAGAGCATGCTTGAAGTCATTGCTGCCAAAGGAGGTTCAGCTAGCTATTAACTCCAAGGGTTCACCTATTTTTTCCTTCAGCACTGTGAATGTTTAACGGGTGGGTTCAATAAAGACACAAGAAATTATAATTTTTTGTGTTCTCAGCTTAAAATATAACTAAAGGCAAAACTTTTTTTTTTTTTGGTAAGTTTTGGATAGAGTGGAGAAGGATTAGAACATCTATTAAGTTTTTATTGCTGTCTGTGCCCCCAGGGAGATTCACCCTCCTGTTTATCATTCTCATTGAAAGTAAAAGTATTAGACAATCTCAAATTTTGGGTTGTCCCCAGAAAAGTAATAGAGGTGAAATCTTCCAATGGGGGCACTACTTCTGGTGACATGGAAGTTCCGAGGAATTCCCTTAATTTGATTTCCTCTTAATTCCTGTTTTGACTATGGGACAGGGAATGATGGTAAAGATCCCCAACAGAACACAGATGGTAAAAGAACTGACAGGGGTCATAACCCTCTCTTACTCCATCCAAAATGGGAAAAGGGTTTTGCCTATAGTTCTACTTTAACCACTTGCCTACTGGGCACTTTCTCTGCCTCCCTTCCTGACTAGGCCAATTTTCATCTTTAAGCGCTGCCACACTTTGAATGACAATTGCACAGTCATGCAACGGTGTACCCAAATTAAATTTTTAAATTTTTTTTCCACACAAATAGAGCTTTCTTTTGGTGGTATATAATCACTGCTGGGTTATTTTTTGCTAAAAAAAAAAAAAGCGAAAAAAGACCAAAAATTGGGGGAAAAAAAAAAAAAAAAAAAAAGGTTTTTGGTCAGTAAATTCTGTACTTTGTCAGTAAATTCTGTACTTTTTCTCCTTCACTGATGTGCGCTGATGAGACTGCACTCATGGGCACTGATAGGCTGCACTAGAATGCCCCACTGATGGCCACTGGTGAGCACTGATAGGTGGCACTGATGGGCACTGATAGGTGGAACTGGTGGGCAATGATAGGCGGCACTGATGGGCAGGTACTGAAAGGCAGCACTGAATGGCATCACTAATGGGCACTAATTGGTGTCACTGATGGGCACTGCTGGGGTTGTACTGTAATCAGGGCACTGATGATCAGTGCCCTGATTACCTGTACAGGTCTCCCCTGCAACGGCACTTCCTTGTTTACATGGACGCAGCCGATCACATGGGTAAAGAGCTGCGTCATCGGCTCTTTAACGAGATCGGGGTTGCGCCGTGTCCATGGGTATGCGAGAGCTGCGGTTCTGGGGCGCCGTCATATGACGGCGCCCCAGAACGAGAGTGTCACCCCACTGCCCTCATTTTACTATAAGGCGGGCGGCAAGTGGTTAAGCACATTTTTTTCTGTCCATTGTTGTGAATCAGATGAGGATCAGATCGAATTTTATGGCAATTCCAAGGCATTCACATACTTTTTCTTGCCACTGTATGCACACCCTACGTACCTGGAAACATTGTTTAGATATTTTTTATCACAAAGGCTAGCTTAAAACTACAGTTGTTACCCTAACAAGTGTCTTCAATTGAAGACTTCATCTCTATTATTGTTCCTTGGGAAACTCAGGATTTTAGATTTTCCCTCACCTTAAGACCTTGTTCACACCAGTGTGATTTGTCATGTGACATTTGACAGTTCAAAATTGCATGCCAAGTCGCACCCCATTTCTGGCAATGGAACCGTTGAAATCATTGTGACTCAAGCTGCAGCGACTTTGAAAAATTTTTTGCAATTTTATTGCGACTTGAGCCGACGCCTGATAAATGAAGTCGCAAGCCACAATGAAATCAGAAGTCCAAATCGCACTGATCTACGGCTTTGAAATCGCACTGAAGTAGCGCAATTTCAAAGCCGCACTAGTGTGAACCAGGGCTTAGTGCCATGACAACAGTCACCAGGATAAACAGAGAGAGTAAATCTGCCTAGTGGGGACACAGACATCGATAAAAAAACAGGTGTTTGATCCAAAGCCTATCAAAAAAAGAAAGTTCTTGGCTTTAGATACATTTTAACTTTTAATTCTCTCATGGATGTATTCAAAATTGTGCATTCATTTTCAGTATTTCAGTATAGGACACATTTATTTTATCCACCTATTTTATTTGTTGATTAATGACTCTAAAGTAGATTTAAACCCAACCCGAAAATTAAATTTTTTAGTAGGCTGATATACTAGTTGAGACTTACTTGATTATCAAACAAAATGCCACTTCCGTTTACAAGTGAAACATACTGTACAATGTTACCGTGATTAAAGATGTCTACTGTACCATGTACACTTCCTGAATGAGAACTTATAACAATAACATGTTTCTCTTTCTTCTACAGTAAGATTCATGCAAAGTTTACATATCCAGTGCTGTAGAGTTTCATTGTAAATGAACCTCCTTTTGTGAATCAAAATACTTTTAGAGTGTGGTATGCGGACCCTCACAATACACTTCTCTTATTTGGTCCATTTTGATCTGTTAAATATACAATTCAGTGTTTTGGCATATATGTTTGATAAGTGCAAAAAAACCCACAAAAATGACATGCTGATCTCGGCAAAAATCTTGAAAACTTCCTGTGCTCTGCCTCTGCTGCACCCTTTTCGGTTACATTACACCTAGATATCTCTAAGGACTACATAGCCATGCCCAGTTATGTTAAAGAGGAAAGTACAGGGGCTGACTTCTGTAGTCATATCCTGTGGTCTATTGTCCTGATAACCTAAGTGAGTGAACAGTGTCACTCTAGGAAAATGTGTCAGTCACAGCCAGTGAGCCAATGAGGGGAGAAAGGGGGGGGAGGGGGGCGACCCCTTGTCCTTGTTTTTGAATGGACATGCAGAACAGTGGCACGGGAGCACTCCGTAGGGGGGGAGGGACCAGTAGCTTGCTGTGGGGGCACTCAGCAGGAGGGGGGCAAAGAGCGCTGTTGGGGGACCTGAGAAGAGCAGGAACGGGGCTGCTCTGTGCAAAACCACTTGAAAGAGCAGGTAAGTATGCTTGTTGGTTTTTTTTTTTTGCCTTTAATATTACTTTAAGTGTTAATATCAATCATTTAATATTACTTTAATTGTATATTTTTTTTCTTTTTTTTGGTGGGGGGGTGGGGTTTGTTTATATTTTTGAGCACCTAGAGGGACTCCAGCATTTGGTTTATACTAGGACCTTAAAGTGGTGTTCCGGCCGAAATTATACTTTTTAAATAAAAATACCCCTATAATACACAGACTTAATGTATTCTAGTAAAGTTAGTCTGTAAACTAAGGTCTGTTTTGTTAGTTTATAGCAGTAGTTTGTTATTTTATAAACTTACAGCAGGCCGTGGCCATCTTAAGTGTGGGCATCTGAAGCCAGACTGTATTTCTTCCTGGATCTAATCCTTGCAGATCTCGCACATGCTCAGTGCAGCACAAGCAGTGTAATAGGTTTCAGGTCAGGTTTCCATAGCAACGGCAGTTTCAGAGGAAGCTGCCGCCCCTTCCCAGAATG